>NC_060143.1:180137269-180756852 GCF_021461385.2 Schistocerca piceifrons | reverse complement strand
GTAGATGGGTCCCCAGGGCGCTGACCGGATGGCACCGTCGCTGAAAGCAGACGGGAAGCGGCAGAACCCGTGCGACGACAGAGACGCAGCTGATTGAGATGCCGACGCACCTCACCAGAGGCCCCCAAAACCAGATACATAGCGCGGCCGAGGCTGCGAAGAATGCGCCCTGCGAGCCAACGCCATGAACCTCGATAGTTGCGATAGTATACAACGTCGCCTGGAGCAAAATCAGGTGGCTGCCGCAGCACAGGAACCTGATGCGGCGGATGCAGCAAAGACATCAAGGTTCGATGAGGATGACCATGGAGCAACTCAGCCGGCGAGCGAGCATCTCGGGGCTGAGAGCGATACGAAGACAAAAAGAGCAATAACGCGTCCTCCCGTTTCGTCCACCATCTATCACCTGATGGACCGTGTTAATGCGTAGTCTCTCCCAGACGCACGGACAACATCACAACCCAGCATCCTGTGATCGACTTACTAGACAACTAACATGTTTACGGAGGTGACAGTAGAACTTTTGGTTTGGTCACCACGTTGGTGCGGGCGTGGAGGGGCCCCATCTCTTCTCCTCCCGAGAATGCGACTCTTTCAACTTCAACATCTGTGACTTGAAACTCCGGACCAATCGTTCAGTGGCACCGTTTGCCTGAGGCGAAAACGGCGCGGACGTCAGATGTTGAATACCATTGGCCTTGCAGAATGACTGAAATTCTGCGGACATGAATTGTGGGCCAGTGTCGGAAACAATAGTCTGTGGAAGACCTTCAATACTAAAGATAGCGGATAACGCTTGGATGGTGGCAGATGACGTCGTGGAAGACATCTTGACAACAAAAGGAAAATTACTGAAGGAATCTACCACAACGAACCATCGAGCATTCCAGAATAGACCAGCAAAATCGATGTGTAAGCGTTGCCAAGGGGGAGTGGCTTTCAGCCATGCAAAGAATTTCCGCGGTGGTGCGGATTGTTGTTCGGCACACGCCATGCAAGAAGAGCACATATTCGTAATCGCAGCATCGATTCCGAACCAAGTACAGTGCTGACGAGCAAGTTGTTTCGTGCGCACTCTACCCCAATGTCCTTGGTGGAGAAGCCGTAAGACAGAGGACTGTAGCGAACGTGGGACCACGACCCTGGACTGATCATTATCAGAACGCAACAGGAAAACACCACGTCGAACAAAAAGTCTCTCCTTGTGAGCAAAAAATCGACGAACCAACGGATACTCGATCCGTGACTTTGACAAGGGCCATTGAGCAGCAACAAAACGCAAAACGCTAGCAAGGACCGGGTCAGCAGCTGTGGCCGTAGCTACACGACGAAAATCAATCGGAAACGATTCGACCACGTCATCTGTTTCCGCATCAATGAACATGCAAGCAAGTTCGGAAGAATCGAATGCTCTATCCTCAGCAACAGGCAAACGGGACAGCGCATCGGCGTTTCCGTGCTTAGCAGTGGACCGATACAAGATATCGTAGCGGTACTGCGAGAGGAAAATAGACCAGCGAATGAATTTCTGCGCTGTACGTGGAGGTACAGGCTTGTTCGGATGAAAAAGCGACGTCAAAGGTTTGTGGTCTGTGATGATGGTAAAGTGACGACCATACAAGAAATCGTGAAACTTAGTAACACCAAACATGAGAGCCAAAGCTTCTTTCTCTATCGGTGAATAATTTCTTTGCGCAGATGAGAGCAATTTGGACGCAAAGGCAATAGGGCGATCATGCAATCCATCTTTGTGCGCAAGCACAGCACCGATCCCGAAATCCGATGCATCTACCATCAACAAAAGGGGTTTCCGGGGATCGAATGGCGTAAGGCAAGTAGTGGAAAGCAACGCCGATTTCAGCTGGCGAAAGGCGCGTTCGCATTCCGTCGTCCGGACGAACGGAACACCTTTACGGCGTAAGCGATGAAGCGGAGCTGAAATGGAAGAGGCGTGGCGCACATATCTGTTATAGTAATTGATTTTTCCCAGCACACTCTGTAGCTGCTTCAAATTCTGCGGAGAAGGCAAGTCCTGTATGGCACGGAGGTGCTCAGGACTGGGATGTATGCCTTGGGCATTGATTACATGTCCCAGATAAGGTAAGTCACGAGCAAAAAACACACATTTGTCCTTCCACAAGCGAAGACCATTTTGTCGCAAGACCTGAAATAATGTTCTGAGATTGGCTAAATGTTCTTCTTATGTCTTTCTGGAGATCACAATATCGTCCAGATAGTTTGCTGCAGTAGGGACCGACGCACAAACAGTTTGCAGATATTGCTGAAACAATGCCGGGGCAGATGCACACCCGAATGGCAGTCGTTTGAAGTGATACAAACCAAGATGCGTGTTAACCACCAAGACGCGCTGGGATTTGTCTTCCACTGGTATTTGCAAGTACGCATCTGCTAGGTCCAACTTCGAAAAATATTTACCCGGGAACAGTGTGTCAAAAAGATCTTCCGGGCGGGTAAAGGAAAAGTTGCAATCACTAGTTGTGGATTCATTGTAGCTTTGAAGTCCACACAAAGTCTTAATTTTCCAGAAGCTTTTGGCAAAATTACTAAGGGTGAGGCCCAGAGAGAAGCCTGCACACGTTCAATTACACCTTGTGATTCCAAATAGTGTAATGTTCTTGCGACCTCATCACACAATGCGTGGGGAACATTGCGCGCTCTGAAAAATTTTGGTTGCACGTTTACTTTCAGTTCCAAGTGTGCTTTATAGTTCTTAGCGCAACCAAGGCCCGGTGCAAAAATGTCTGCAAACTCTTCACATAGACGAGAAACACTGGCTGAAGGCACAATCTGGTGCACTAATAGGACCTGATTTACTATAGACAAGTTAAACAACTGAAATAAATCCAAACCAAACAAGTTCACAGCGGAAGAAGAACGAAGAACGTAAAATGACACAAGTTTTGTTTGTCCCTTGTATGTTGCAAGAAGGCTGCACTGTCCTAACACAGTGATAGCTTGTCCTGAATAACTATGTAACTTAACATTTGCGGCACACAACGGAGGTGTGCCCAGTTGTTTGTACGTGTCTTTATTGATCAATGAAACTGCAGCTCCGGTATCGAGCTGGAATGGTATCACATTGTCATTTATGACCAAATCTACAAAAAGTTTATTGTCCTGCTGACGACAAGAGCTACTGTCTCGTACAACGTGAAGTGACACTGGTACAGAATCACTTGCTACTTGACTGGATTTCCGGAGATGTCGACATCACGTTGCCATTTATGACCAAATCTACAAAAAGTTTATTGTCCTGCTGACGACAAGAGCTACTGTCTCTTGCAACGTGAACTGACACTGGCACAGAATCACTTGCTACTTGACTGGATTTTCGGCGATGTCGATGCACACTATTTACGGGAGGAACACAGTCACTGTTAGAGAAAGTGGCACTGGGTGGAGTGGAATTAACTACATGAATTTCCATAGGCGAAGGTTCATGAGCCTGAGTATTCTTGGTTCGATTCCGATTCCGGCGCGAAGCAAAGGGCCTGGAATGGTTGTGAGTGTCCGTTCTGAGCTTTTTCTGGCAAACACTTTGAACATGCCCTTTTTTATTACAGGAAAAGCAAATAGCCTGGCGTGACGGGCAATTCTCATGTGAATGTCTAGTTGCACACCGCGGGCATGATTTTAGCACTGCATTTGCTTGCTTGCGCGGCACACGTAGCGGAGAGCGTGGCGGCAGCTGCACGGACGGGCACGAGGGCTGTTTACTGTTCCGTGCAGCTCGCCCGGCGGGCCGGTTAACGTGACACACGGCTAGCGAAGTTGCAAATGATTCCTGAGCAAAGTCAAGTGTGTCCTGCATATCCAATATGTCCATCACTTGTTGAAGGGAGGGATTGACTAGTTTCAAAATCTGTTCCCTTATACGAACATCAGAAACGTTCTGTGCAATTGCATCACGTACCATAGTATCTGAATAAGGGAGTCCACATTCACACTCAAAAGCACAATCCCTAGTAATGCCTTGCAGAGTTGCAACCCACTCCCGAATAGATTGACCGGCCGTACGTTTTGTACGAAAGAACGTATAGCTATTTGCAACTACATTGACTGATTCTTTGAAATATGCATCTAATGCAGACAAAATTTCGTCGCAGGACAGAGTTGCTACGTCGCGTCTGGGAAATAATTTCACTATCACTCGGTACGTCTGGATGCCTACACACGATAATAAGAAAGGCTGCCACTCGTTACCTTGAATTCTGTAGGCGGCGAGATGGAATCCAAATTGGCGTGACTACTCCGTCAAGCTTTCCAGTGCTGCATCAAAAGGACGAAAAGGTGGTGCAACTGCGTGATGTGGCTGCGGGAGCGATGGAGCGGCGGCTGCCACATCGTTTTGCATCTCACGTTGACCCTGGACGAGCTGTCCAAGGGCATCCAATAATGCCTGCGTCTGCTGATTCTGTTAGCGATAAAATTCGGACAGTACATCTGGAAATTGTGGCGAAACAATGACACAAGTAATTGAAGCAAGTATAAAGAAGAAGACCGTTTTTACACTCGTCGTCATGTGATGTGTTGGCTGAAGAGCCAACACCGTGTTGCTAGAGGAGGCCGAAATGCACGCTTTTAAGCTCACGCAGACTGGCGTGAGGTCTGGAACAATTAAAGGAGTTGAGTCTAATAAATAAAGTACGAAGCTCTTTGAATACTTAACTTTAATCCATAATTGGAGAACATCGCTCTTGATGGTACATGTTTTACAATCTCAATATCAACTGGTAATGGCGCCTTGCTAGGTCGCAGCAAATGACGTAGCTGAAGGCTATGCTAACTATCGTCTCGGCCATTGAGAGCGTATTTGTCAGTGTAGCATCGCTAGCAAAGTCTGCTGTACAACTGGGGCGAGTGCTAGGACGTCTCTCTAGACCTGCCGTGTGGTGGCGCTCGGTCTGCAATCACTGACAGTGGCGACACGAGGGTCCGACATATACTAGCGGACCGCGGCCGATTTCAAGGCTACCACCTAGCAAGTGTGGTGTCTGGCGGTGACACCACACTTGAAGTAGTAAAGAAAGTTTCCTACTTGAGTAGCAAAATGACTCGTAACGGCAGAATGAATGGGGGCTGACAACAGGAATAAAAGAACAGATTTTTATGAAAGTACCTGCATGGAATGTATCGTTGAAATATGGATGATAAACAGGTGTAGACCAGATAAGAATATGGTATTTGAGTTGTTGTTATATAGGAGAGTGCTAATCGACTATCTAAGAAATACATGATAAATCAAATTGCGGGAGGGGGGGGGGGGGGGAATCTTTATGGAACGAGTTGTATAAGGGAAACGTCACCTGATAAGCCTCTAGGAATACCCAATATGGTAAAAGAGAAAAAGGGTGGTTGAAGGGGAAGATTGTAAACGAAGTCAGTTTTAAAGCATTAAACGGGTTCAAATGGATGTAGGCTGCAGTAGCCACACTAATCTGAAGAGACTTGCACAAGACACAATTGGCTAGAGAGCTGTTCAAATTGTTCAAATGGCTCTGAGCACTATGGGACTTAACATCTGAGGTCATCAGTCCCCTACAACTTAGAACTACTTAAACCTAACTAACCTAAGGACATCACACACATTCGAACCTGCGACCGTAGCAGTCGCGTGGTTCCGGGCTGCAGCGCCTAGAACCGCGTGGCCACCGCTGCCGGCTAGAGAGCTGTGTCCAACGAGTCCTTGAACGAAAGAGTACAACAGCTTCAGAATTTTTACAGTACTTTCGATTCTGGAGGAATCTTCTTACTCTGCAGATATTCTCCAAAGAGTTTTGGACATCTCTTCCGCATACCCTTCCTTCCAGTTTGTAAGATGACTATAGACAGGCAGGCCTGAAGGTACCGGAAACAAAAAGCAAGACAATAATTCTGCAGGCAAATCCTGAACTTAGTGAAATTATAGTCTGCGGGCTGAACACATCGCATATTTTTGGCGCTGTATCCATAAAAGTTATGCACAGAGGATAAACCTGAGGACGAGATTCATAATCCACCATGACAGAGAGATTGCAGATTTGAGCGATTGAGTATTACTTAGAATAACATTTTTTCTTGGATTGTGCAAGTTTTGGTGTGTTTCTGCTTTCGTGTAGTAAACGAGGACGATACACAAGTATAGCAAAAGCTGATAGAATAATTCGATTGTGATACGGTGAAGAATATTTACCATGGTAGCAACATCATGGAGCAGAGCAGCAGTAGGTAGTCAGCTCCAGTAGAGTAAGGCAGAGTAAGGTTTTACTGCATGAATTCCTTTTTGAGTGGTCCCCACTACGGAATTTGGCACAATCATTTGAAAGACATATTCCAGTTAATTTATGAACCAACCTTCAACTGTTTGCTGCACTTATGCCTTGACAATGAAAGGGTTATCACCTGTAGAAATATCTGCGGTTGTCGACGACGTTGCTCCATTCTCGTAAGACATTTCAACAAAAAATATATTACAGAGCTTGACAATTAAGGCTTCAGCTTAAACTAAGTGATTACAACTACAGAAGAAGGTTTAAAACCAATAAGAGCGTAAAACAACTCAATTCAAATACTGATGTAAATACCGTACTCAGATACAAGCGAGATTGTTAGACAGGTTTCAAGTCAAATAACAATTCATGACCAGCTCTTCGGTAGGAAAGGCACCCAATCAAGGCATCAAATAAGGTCAAATCTGTACCGATGTTTTGTCTCTTACACGTTACGAATACCACTAGCGCCAACGGCCTACGTGACTACAGCTTAAATTACAGGGAAGTTACACACATGCTGTACACTTAAGTACATAAGAAATACAAACATTCGCTGTACGTTAAAACAACAAATTTCACAGATATCGTCAAGTTATGTAGTATCATTGTCTAGTTGGCTCATACTTTCTGTTGCTAGACTTCTGGAGACTAACCAGAATACAAACTGATTTCACCATAAGAAAATCCACTTGAGAAAATGTTCAGAAGAATCACTCCTAATATCGCCAAAGCTTGGTCAAGAACAGTACAGTCAAAATAAGTCTCTACACAGCTCGACGCACTATCTCGGATTGCAAATGAAATCTCACCCAACTGTACACTATCCAGCTGCGCAGTTGAGACAGATGAAATGGGCCTTAATCACCGGTGAATATATCTCGGCAACCTTCAGCCACATTTAAACCGCGCCAGGCAGAAATCATCAGTGTAAGCAAAGCTAGAAGCTGTCGTCGACAGTGCTCAGTAACGCCGTTCCTCATGGGCATCACAGACCGATAAAGAGCTGCTACACGGATCAGATTGGTTAGTTTAATGGCGAGGGTTAAAACAAACCCAGGGCTACTTTAGCTCAGCGCCTGATGTGAGAAGCGGCGAAGATGGACTCAACAGTATTACAACCTGGTGATAGGCCTTACCCGGGGCACTCCAGTAGAACAACCTGATGAGAGGCAAGATACGAGGCAAAGGTAGTCGCTCATGACTTCCAATTTGCATGTATGCAATGACTATCTTTTCAGGGTACACCATGGGCTCCTAGAAGGGACAAGGCCGCATAAAGCCGGATCACTAGCCATTAATGGCATCGGTGCTTTGCCATAAAAGTCCCGCTGTCAAAGTTTCGTTTATCACTAAGTAGTATTAATACCAGCAAAGCGGCTCAGAGATCTTCATAAGTGTATCGGAAGGTTTTTGTTTAGTTTCCATCTTAGTGCTTGTTGTAATTATGTTACTGGTTTCAGAAATAAATGGAAATGGTACTTGTTTTCCGTTACCATCGCTTAATACCATAACGTTACCGGCAATTCAGACACCACTATTAGCCAGGCAAATCGCTTCTGCCCCAGAATGGCGCTTGCAAGAATTGTGGTTTATGTTCTCCCATTAAATATCATGGCGTTTCTGGACTTGGGAAACACTCACAGACAGTATGAATTCTGTACTTGTGGTTGTTGTCAGCGTGCCAGCACCATGCAGCAGAAAGTGGAACACTACCTCAACTCAGTTCCTGGTAGCACGCTTGACCCCACAGGAGCGGGAATGACGTTGGGAAGCGGGATGCTGCCGCGGCGGATGCGCAGTGACCTGCGAGAAATGGTACTTGTTTTCCGTTACCATCGCTTAATACCATAACGGTACCGGCAATTCAGACACCACTATTAGCCAGGCAAATCGCTTCTGCCCCAGAATGGCGCTTGCAAGAATTGTGGTTTATGTTCTCCCATTAAATATCATGGCGTTTCTGGACTTGGGAAACACTCACAGACAGTATGAATTCTGTACTTGTGGTTGTTGTCAGCGTGCCAGCACCATGCAGCAGAAAGTGGAACACTACCTCAACTCAGTTCCTGGTAGCACGCTTGACCCCACAGGAGCGGGAATGACGTTGGGCAGCGGGATGCTGCCGCGGCGGATGCGCAGTGACCTGCGAGAAATGGTACTTGTTTTCCGTTACCATCGCTTAATACCATAACGGTACCGGCAATTCAGACACCACTATTAGCCAGGCAAATCGCTTCTGCCCCAGAATGGCGCTTGCAAGAATTGTGGTTTATGTTCTCCCATTAAATACCATGGCGTTTCTGGACTTGGGAAACACTCACAGACAGTATGAATTCTGTACTTGTGGTTGTTGTCAGCGTGCCAGCACCATGCAGCAGAAAGTGGAACACTACCTCAACTCAGTTCCCGGTAGCACGCTTGACCCCACAGGAGCGGGAATGACGTTTTGCAGCGGGATGCTGCCGCGGCGGATGCGCAGTGACCTGCGAGAGGACAGCAGTGTCGCAAGGAGGGCGTCACCTGACAGTCACTAGCTTGTGTTGTGGTAGTTCTGGACAGGATATCAGGCTAGCAGACACTATGCACCCCCATGACCCTTTTAGTCGCCCAGAGTGCTGAACAAAGGTGGCCTTCACTCGATGGCACCGGCTTTAAACGTGAAACCATAAGCTCTAGCGGTGGCCCGTAGACCATTGGACTTGGCCCCACACTGGACAGACGGCTTAATGTAATGACTCTCACCCCATCGGCTGTAGTCAAAAATCCAGGGGATCCACAGCGTAGTGAATAACGGCGTTCAGGTTGAGGCCGTGTTTCTTGATTTTAGTAAGACATTTGACACCGTCCCGCATTGCCGTATAATTGAAAAAAAAAATACGAGCTTACGGAGTATCGGAGCAGACTTGCGTTTGGATTGAAGACTTCCTTGCAGATAGAATTCAACATGTCGCTCTTAACGGAACAAAATCGACAGGTGCAAAAGTAATAGTACAGGAATATGTGACAGGATCGCTGATATTCACAGTATGTATAAATGATATAGTAGGAAGCGTCACATGCTCTCTAAGGCTATTCGCAGATCATGCAGTTGTCTATACCAAAGTAGCAACGCCTAGAGATAGTAAGAATTTGCAGAACGACCTGCAGAAATTTGATGATTAGTGCAGGTTCTGGCAGTTGACCATGATCGTAAATAAATGTAACATATTGCGCATGCAGAAAGAAAGAAATCCACTACTATAAAGCTACACTGTTGATGACAAACAGCTGGAGACAGCGTCTGCCGTAAAATATCTAGGTCTAACTATACAGAGCGACCTTAAGTGGAATGACCACATAAAACAGATAGTGGGAAAAGCAGACACCAGAGTCATAATAAGAATCTTTCGGAAATGTAACTGATTCACGAAAAAACCGGCTTATAACGCGCTTGTTCGCCCGATTCTTGAGTATTGTTCATCTGCCTGGAATCCCCATCAGATAGGACTGATAGAGGAGATAGATGAGATCCAACGATGAGCGCCTCGTTTCATCACGGGATCGTTTAGGTGGCGGGAGAGCGTTGAGGAGATGCTAAACAAACTCCACTGGCAGACGTTACAAGAGAGGCGTTGTGCATCTAGGAGAGCTTTACTAATGGAACGTCAGGACAGCACTTTTCAGGAGTCGGAAAACATGTTACTTCTCCCAGCATACATCTCGCGTATTGACCACGATGAGAAAATTCGAGAAATTAGAGCCAATACAGAGGCTTATCGACAATCATTCTTCCCAAGCGCTATTCACGACGGGACAGGGTTGGAGGGATCAGACAGTGGTACCGAAAGTACCCTCCGCCAGACGCCTTTAGGTAGCTTGCGAAGTGTGATGTAAATGTAGATGCAGAATCACAAGTGTTGTTATTGGCTAAGTGGCGAGTGTTTAAGTAGCTCTGATTAGCTACGTCATAACAGCAGCCGAGACAATTGAAATCGAGAATTAAGCAATGGCATATTAAAATCCTGCCCTCTACCACGACGGACTGCTATAGTGCATGATGTTAGGCCAACTGCATTCTGGTATCCAACGATGGGATTTTGTAGGAGGTTCGCCTGCTCTACCTTCGACGGCTTGCGACGTTGGTCTGTGGTTGTTGTCGCAACAGTGTGGATGCAGAGGTAAATTCCTACTAATGTAATGTGATGATGGCATCTGTTAAAACGTGCTAAAGTGTGCAATTAAAGAAAAAATTAATTGAATTATCAGCTGATCGAGGGGTACAGAATAGATCAAATAAGTGGAAGTTAAATAAACTGCAATATCCTTTCACTGGATTCCTACAGCCGGTGCAACTAATCTCTTTATCTATACTGACGGCCTGTGCCCCTCTGAATCGAAGTGTTTGTTTTTAATAAAAGTGACTATAGTAAGTTAGCTTCTTGAACTGTTTACCATAAAGACACCCGAAACTAGAAAAACAACTTCAATATGAGTTAGAACATTTGTAATGCTATAAGATTTAAACATGTTTACTGAAATACTTTATCTTTATGAGATTCTGTTGAAATTGGTTCATTTATTTGCAAGATTTTTAAATATGTAATTTTACGAGATGATATTAGTAATGGTATCTTTTTAGGTTAGTTCAGAAGCACAGTATTGACGATAATGTTTTGTTTACAAAAAATATGAATCGATACTTGGAACGTACTATTTGCGTCCAATAATAAGACAGGAAGCGGCAGGGCTATAATTACCAAACATACACAGGTTACATTAACAACGTTTATAAGCTTGCACAATTAAAATACAATAAAACAGATAAATTTCGCAACCTCACAAGAGCACAAAAAATATTTTCTTACACCCCTGTTGAAATCTGCATAGCAAATTTACAGAACATTAATAAAATTTCTGTTGGTTTAAATACTTCATACAGTTAAAAATAGCCAAACTTCTAACCCACAAGACTATCTTCTACAATGACTTCTCTTTCGCAATATAAATTCATACCGAGGTATAACATTAGGGATTAATATAAGGCACACAAATAAAAATCATGCAACTTTTAAAACTTCAGCGCTGGGAAATGAAGGCGCCGGGCAGATGAACTTCAGAGTAAGGCATAATCCAGTTGATGCCAGGACAAGTAGGCACTAATGAAATAACAAACAGCTAATAAAAAAACAGCACCTCAGCATCTAAGCATTCCCTGAGAACACACGCACTTGAAACCCTCCTTTATAAAAATTAAACTTCACAATCAGCATACAAAGTATAAATATGACACAAATGGCTGATAACGGAATACAGAATTAATAAGGCAGAGCCTCCAGCAATCTGATCGGGTACTAATTACAGAGTGACTCAGTTTTACAGGTTTACATTCATATTTCGAGTGCAAGGTGCATCCGTCAAGGCGGCGGAGGAACGAGCTACAAGGCTTAACGACCTGACAGAGCCAGGAGCAAAAAGAACAGCAATACTCAACTTAAAGACGAGATCGAGACAGAAGGTCAGGAACCTGAAGCCCGGTTTAACGAAACACAGTTCCACTGGCAAAGGCAAGGTTGTCAAGCGCCGGTGCCACGTCCGTACCGGACGAAATACACTTCGCCCAGCGCAACTGAAACCTAAATCAACTACAACAGCACACTCACATTCACATGACATAAAAGAATAAGACATAACATCAAAATAGGAAGGCTCGCCCCCTTCCCACCCCGAAAAAAAGATATTTAAAAAAAAATCAGTGTTTAAAAATTCATTTGAACACTGCAATACACGTGTAAATAAGATTTTTCCTTGAAAGGTAATGGTAACAGCTGAGTATTACTTTAAACGGGAAAGAGCCCACCAGCGCTACACTTTCATAGAATCTGATGTAGTTTGACGAGGCAACACCGTCCTTCGTTAAGGAGAGACGAAAGGCAAGTGGGCTTCAAAATTTCGATTTTTAGATTTACTGCTAGACACAGTTTTTGTTTTATATAAATACGACTATTTTTGGTGAGATGTGGTGGTTTTCCTGACACTCTGTGCAATCTGGGGACGGTGACATCGAGGCTAATGACCGGGTATGTGCAGAACAACCGTATGGTCCTAATGTCACAATTTATAAATTAGAGTGCATTTGGCACGTTCAGAAGAAAATGAGGCCCAGGTTGAGAAGATTATTGAAAGAAAAGTCAAAAAGAGTATTGGAAGATGGTAAGAAGATAGGTGGTAAATGTCGCCTGACAAATGTTGAAATAGATAGATTACAAAATTACTACAGCTTGGCCATAAGAAGAAATGTAGGGAATTTAGAAAACATGAAAAAAGCTTTATGTGCTATCTTTTTCCATAAGCTTTCCATAAACGAAAATCCAGTGCACGGTTTTTGCCCGAATGATCCCGACACTTGGTGCAAGTACAGGAAAAGTAACAGATATGACCACAAACATTCTTTAATTGCATCAGTAATGAATGAAATGAAACCCATATTTAGAGACCTTTGTAAAGATACCTTGTTGTAGAAATGTCTTCATGGGAAAACTCACAATTTAAATGAATGTGTGAATTCTGTCATTTGGAACCGGTTACCGAAAACTGTATTTGTTCAACTTACAACCCTCAAATTTGGTGTTTGTGATGCTATTTTATGCTTCAACGATGGTGTAATTAGAAAACTGGGTGTTTTGGAATTATTGGACTTAAAACCTAGTGGAAATACTGCAAAATCCTTGGTGCAAATAGATAAAGAGAGAATCCGCAAAGCAGACATTGCTAATTTACAATACACGAAAGAAGCCAGACAGAAAACAGCGACCAAGAGAAGAAAAGATCAGTATGATTCAGATGATGCTCTGTATGGTGCAGGAAAATATTAGTGGTAAGTAATTCTCATCAATAACTATGTTAGAATTGCAATATTAAACTTTAAATGGATTTTTCTCAAAACTACATTTTTTACTTTCAGGTACCATTATTTGATAAAGGGGTTAGAAACATTAAACTATGTCAATTTGTACTGCAGATGGTAATAAGTCATTACAAGTAAATTGGGAACCACTAAACAATCAGAAACTGTTTCATAATAATTAATATACAAAAAAGTTAAATTTTAATCGTGAAAGAATAAAAATTTTTTTCTTAGAAACTGTAAGAGGTATTGCGTTCATTTTACTTGTAAATTGAGGTATACGTGTAAGAACTGCATTGTTTTACCACTTATAGTTCTTTTGAAAACTGTACCTATTCAAAAGCTAAAATAGCATTGGCAGAATATGGATAAAAATTGCCTTCCGTCTCCTGTTAAGGCGCAAATTTTGGTACATAATAGATTACAACAATTTTAGATGCATCATCACTCATTAATAAGGAGCTCGCTGGGTTTCCTTAGACATAGCTGCAAGCTGCAGGCCTTCCTCAATTGACAGGAAGCTAAGATGGGAAGCCCAGCCCCATCATCATTGCATATTGAAGATGTTTGGGGCGCTCAATTGTGTGGTCATCAGCGCCCGCACAAAGTCCAAAGATTTACACAGTCCATTTTCTTTCACAATCCAATCTAGTCGCACTCACAAATGATGATGATGATGATGACGACAACACAACCACCTAGTCCCCGGGCAGAGAAAATCCTCAACCCGGCCTGGAATCGAACCCGGGACCCCGTGATCCAGAGGTAGCAACGCAACCCCCAACCTTTTTTTCTTTCTGTTCATTTTGTTCGATGTAGTTCGTTGCGTTTGGTCTGGGCAATGTCACAAGACATCTGTTCACGTTGATCGTTGACTCCTTTACTCAGTTTTTTGTTACAGATGGCAAGCAGCCCTCTGACCGAACACGCTGAGCTACCGTGCCGGCCATTTTTAATGGTTCAAATGGCTCTAAGCACTATGGGACTTAACATCTGAGGTCATCAGTCCCCTAGACTTAGAACTACATAAATCTAACTAATCTAAAGACATCACACATATTCATGCCCGAAGCAGGATTCTAACCTGCCTAGAACCTCTCGGCCACAGCGGCCGGCATCCCTAGACTACAAGCTGCGGACATCATGGCATGTGTGACATAACCCTGACATATAAGACTCGTCACTGAAGACAACGTTATGTTAACCATTAACAATTATGTATTAGCACACCATTGGACCTGTTTAAAACAATTACACGATATGCCAAGTCGAACGGTTAATGCCAGATGACGCTCCGGAATGCTCTTCTTCGCAACATACGTTGCGTGGCGAGATAGCCGAACACCACGCCTCATGCCAGAACCCAAAACCTTTCCTCCGTCTCCGGCCACAACACTCCAGTAATATCACGCGCAATGAGCATGCGCACCATGTAAGGGCCAACCTTACGATTCCGTTGTAACGGCAACTGACAGACCACACAGTAAGTGGTGCAGCCACTACGCTAGAGACTTAAATAGCCGAACCTGCGATGAACAACCGATTGGCGGACGGCCAAATCGAAATCGACGGCAAAGGTGAAACTACAAGAAAGGGATACTGCCGCCAACCGCGGGACGTATCAATATTAGTTTTGGGATAGACAGTGCACTACTAAATACAACACGCCAGGTTAGCCGAGAACGCTAACGCGCTGCTTCCTGGACTCAGGTAGGCGCGCCGGCCCCGGATCGAAGCCGCCCAGCGGATTAGCGACGAGTGCCGATGTGTTGGCCAGACTGAATGTTGTTTTTAGGCGGTTTTCCACATCCCACTAGGTGAATACCGGGTTGGTCCCCATATTCCGCCTGAGTTACACAGCTCGCAGACATCTGAACACTTTCGCACTATTCCATAGATTACACTCGATGCAGACAGTTGGAGTACACTCATTCCATCCCGGGGGGTACGGGGTGGTGGCAGGAAGGGTATCCAGCCACCACTTAAAAACATTAACATGCCAAATCAAATTGACGATGGCTGATCCTGCGTAACCGCGGGACAGGGCTCAAGCGATAGATATATAGATAGAAGTGCATTACTAAATATCTCACATCAGTTTCCTGCACGAATCACTACGAAATAAATATTTAAGAACATCGGAAATTCCATGATGTTCTAAGCAGTTGTGTGACAAACTTTTTGTCACTCTTCTGGACAGGTATGTACATTTTCCTAGGAAAGAAGTCACAACAAGATGTTCATACTGGTTAAGAGAACATCACAGGTAAATGTCATTCAGTAGCGTGAATACCAGTACCAGTGCTCTCCTGTCAAACATAACTTCCTGGAGTTACAACACTAATCTTAAGTAATTCTGATTTTGTTGAACGAGAACATCGTGTCTCACTCTGCGAATGAATATACTTTGGCAGACTTCACTTGAGTATGATGACTTCACTTGAGTATCAGCTTTTTATTCTGTTGTAACTGGTACTGTCGTGTTGCAAGAGACCGTTTGAGAAGTGTGAACAGCTCTGCATTTTGCGGAAGTACCTAAAAAAATATACGTATACCAGATTGTTATTCAAGTACCTACTTAAACGGATACTTTTTATAATTACAGGCCCTGATGAACAAGAATAATGGCTCCGCCGCTATGCACATTCACTTTATTCATTAACGTCAAGTAAGAAGGGGGAACGTTATTAATAATTTTTCGCTAAAACGTGGAGATAAAATCATTTCAAAATTTATTCGTATGAATAAACTGATCACCTGTTGGTTGATTGGTTGGATGAGTAACGGGACCGAACTACCAGGTCGTCATTGCCCAGTGCCCCGTATGTAGGATAGGAGGATCTAGACAAATTAAAAGGTTCTCCGCACGCCCACTCCTCGAGCGTATTTGAGGATTAACGACTCTTTTACTTTATTGGGTGGACAACGGAAGGGTGCAAGACAAACGAGGATACGGTACATTGTTGTGTTTAGGAATTCTTCATACTCTGGTCGCTAGACGAACAATCAAACAACTCGTATTAATGAGTTTTATTACAACAAGCAATTACCAATACTTAACTTCCAAATAATCAGTCTTCTTCAGGAAAGACGAGGACAAGTAACAGTATTGGTCCTATCTACCACAGCTGGCAAAAATCTCTAACCTGAACTGCAGTGACTGCTGATATCTAACTGAGCTACACAGAAATTACTATTGAAGAGGTTACGATGCGTCGGCTGACGAAGTGGCTCACGTTGAATCAGCTATCGAAGTGGGCTGCCATTAGTCGGGCGCGACGCGTATGTAGTATTCACCTAGGAGCCACTGCTGTCGCGTTGTCGTCCTGGAAGGAGGTCGGTCAGCGTGCGATTGGCTGACCTCTTCTCACAACCGTCTATCCTTCGTCGTTCCCGAATGGCGTGCCGGCGCTGACTTCACGCTGTAACAAGTATGCATAAATCTGGTATTCTTGCCGTCACTGGGTTAAACTCACAAACGAAGCTAGCCACATTGCATCATATTCGCTTTGCGAATGGTACAGTTCATGATGTTGGTGGATGACGCCGTAGTTATCGTTTAACGACGTCCAATATGTGCTCGACTGGAGGCCGATCTGGTGATCGAGCAGGCCAAGGCAACATGTCGACACTCGGTACAACATGTTCAGTTGCAGCAGCGGTAAGTGGGAGAGCGTTATCCTGTTGGAAAACACCACCTGGAATGCTGTTCATGAATGGCAACAGGTCGAATCATCAGACTGGCATACAAATTTCATGTCAGAGTGCGTGGGGTAACCACTAGAGGTTTCCTGCTGTCCTACGAGGTCGCACCCCAGACCATAACTTCATGTGTAGATCTAGCGTGTGTAGCTCGCTGACAGGATGATTGCAGGTGCTCACCTACCCTCCTATTAACACAAGGCCTTCGCTGGCACCGAGGCAGAAGTAGCTTTCATCAGAAAACACAACAGATCACTGTCCTACCCTTCAACGTGCTCTCGCTTGAAACCACTTAAAGTCGCAAATAACGGTAGTTTGGGGTCAGTGGAATGCACGAGACAGAGCGTCTTGCCCGTTGTCCTTGAAGTAACCGATTTTATCAGTCGGTTGTGTCACTGTGGTGCCAATTGCTGCTCAAATTGTTGCTGCATCTACAGTACGATGCGCGAGAGACATAAGCCGTGATAGCGCTACGTGGCCGCTCTAAGATCAGTCTTTTGCGACTGTACATTCTCGTGACTGCTGTCGCCAGCATCCATACGCAATGGCTACATTCCTGCCAAGCCTTTCTGCAGTATCGCAGACAGAACATCTAGCTTCTCGTCGTCACATTACACGACCTCAGTGAGGTGTTGACAACGGCATCTTTCTCGCCTTAAAGGCGGTCTTAACTAACATCAGCTCACCACATCCATTCTCAAAGGTAAGTAATGCTCACGACCGTTACAGCGTGTGTATAAAGCACACCTGATGTTTATTTTCATAGTGGTGCTACTAGCACCGTACTCATGTGACTAGCGTGAAGTCTGAATGTGTATAGTCTTACAGATGTAAAAACACGCCTGTTAACTGCCGTTTATGTTGCACAGCTCCTTCTTGGTGTTGCAATTTTTTCCCTTCAGTGTATCACTAGAACCCTCATCAGTCAGATATTGATAATTAACAATTATGTTAGTTTCACTATTATCATTTATGTAACAGAACTTCATCGAAAAGCTACGATGAATTACAGGTGTCATATAATGCCCTGTTGCCTTCCTTTATAGGCCTAGGTGTCCGCCCCTAGTAGCTGAGTGGTCAGCGGGACGGAATGTCATACCTAACGGCCCGGGTTCTATTCCAGGTTTTGTCGGAGTTTTTCTCCGCTCACGGACAGGGTGTTGTGTTGCCCTTATTATCATCATTTCATCCCCATCGACATGCAAGTCGCCGAAGTGGCGTCAACTCGAAAGACTTGCACCAGGCGAATGGTCTATCCGACGGGAGGCCATAGCTACACTGCATTTCCAACTAAGGCCTACGTCCCATACTCAAAAGTAGATGATTATACTACTAAGGAGAATTTTCTGAGCTAGCCCAGTTTCACAATTTTTCCTACTAAATTTTCTATATAGGAACTAAATAATAAAATTACATTTTCTGTGTAATTTCAAGGTGATTGATTACCCAGAACTCGATAATGATTCTTGAAAAAGAATTCATGTTATTGAAATTAGAATTGATATGTTGTATACATTACATGCAACTGTTAAAAACCAAAACAGCATCTCACTGTATAAGAAATAGCTTATGAAGACACAGGTCTTCAGTTCACAGCACATCGAGTTTAACAGAACCGGATACGATTCAACAATTTTTTTACTGAACTTCTTATCAGCTAAAAATCTTCGCTATTGCATTTCTTTGTTGTGTTTATGATAATGTACTGAACATGCCCGGCATCAGATCAGTTACTGAAAACTGTATGTATACTGAATCGGAAAAACACGCTCTCATACTTTCAAAAGGCTGTTCTTAGTCTTTCTGAAAATTCCTGATGGACTTACTCAGGTTTACACATAATTTAACCCGCAAAAACTGAATATATTTACAGAAAATGGCTTCTGTTCGAAATTCACGTAGATTCATAAGACAGTGTGAATACTGTGTAAAATGGTTCCAAAGTTAACATACATGGAGGAATCCTTATTATTAGTGTGCTGAAAGGAATTTATTCTGCAGCGTATTAACACGCTTTCACGCTAATCGCACCATTGCGAAAGAGAATTAATTTTAATTATCTGTGATCGGACTTGTTGCTGAGCAAACTAGCTAGATTACTGTTAGAGAGGATATTGCCTATACGAGTACCGTACAGTAATCAACAGCAGTCAACTCCAAAATACATTTAAAACACTTTTAAAGTACATTCATAATGAAGTACCACATAGACAAAGGCAAATAACACTGCACTTGTAATTACCTCCCGGATTACTACGCAGTAAGGGCACACAACAAAGCTGAATCATTACACTACACATAGCGTTGAAGAGAGAGACATTTTCTCACACGTACGCAGAAATACAACACAAAGAACGTAGTAGTTCCTGCCATGAAACACCGACATACCGTAAATAGTCATCACGGGCTGCCGCTTGAAGCTTGAAGAGCCACAAGGACTTATCAGTTACGATAGAGCAATTTAGATCTAATAAATTTATCATTATTTTCACAATTATTTTCTTTTTTGAACAAGCTATTCAGGGCAATGTAACATGAAACCACATTAAGGTATTTGTAATGTTTCATTGTAACGACAGTGTTGATAAATATTCCGCTGTTCAAAATCTACATTATAGTTTGTATGGCCACAGTTATTACTCACAAACTCTTCTCGAAAAATTAATCTACTAATACGTTCTTTTCAACAACCTCCTCACTTGCCATATTCAGACTGGATTTCTCCAGAGGTTTCGTCAAGTTTTTATCGTCTGGCTGGACTTCTGCAGGCGTCTCGATAGGTTTCTTACGTGTCATCTTTCGATTAGTCTTCCTCAGACGTTTCGACTATTTACTTAATCTTCTGGCTCCAGTTCTCCAGACGTTTGGATAAATTTACTAGAGGCCATCTTATGGTTCGACTTTTGCAGACGTTTCGACAAGTTGGCGAAGAGTTCTCGGGCTTCCAGCCGGGTGGCGGTGTCTTCAAACAGCGACGTTTCGACGAGTGACATACTCATCATCTTCTGGCGAAGTGCCGAGACCTTGACCGGCATCCGCAAAGTCTCGGCACTTCGCCAGAAGATGATGAGTATGTCACTCGTCGAAACGTCGCTGTTTGAAGACACCGCCACCCGGCTGGAAGCCCGAGAACTCTTCGCCGGCTGTATACGCCGGGAAAGCATACATTCACGTTTCGACAAGTTTCCTATCTTCTGGTTGGATATCAGTAGACTTTACGATAAATTTCTTACTTGTCAACTTATGGCTCAACTTCTCCAGACAAGTTCCTCTCTTGTTATTTTCAGGCTGGACTCCTCCAGACAATGCTACAAGTTTCTTACTTGTCTGCTTCTGCCTGGAAACTCAGGGTGAATAGTAAGAAATTTCTGGAAACGTCACATTGAAACAAATACGTTACTTGGGTGAGGTTCCGAGGAGGATTAATCGATGCAATTCCATTCAGGAGGTGGTTATGGCAATTGTTAGTTGATGCCCATTATCACCAACACTACATAATACAGACGAACTACTTTTATGAATCGAGTCAAATAATATAAACAACCACAAGAATTTGTATCTAATAGCGGGTATATTCTAAAGAGGGGTAGGACGTCAAAGGGGCGACTTGGAGCAGGAGAGACATCTCAGGACATTTTAATTTCCAGTGTCTATACTGTTACAAATAAATTCATAAAACTAGCATCACCCGGAAGGATTCAGGATTCACACTCATTGCAGTGGAAGTTCGAAAACATAACAAAATAATTTTTTTTTACGTGCGAAATTTCATCATTTTTTCACTTACTAATGGCTGCATTTGTTGCTATAGGTACACATTTCATCATAAGTTACAGAGATTCTTCGATGAATTTTGTACAGCATACATACCAAATTCGCAGGTGTATGAATCTCTAGAGTTTATTTAATTTATGAAAAAACGAATGAACTCCTATATTTTAAACATCATGTTTAGAAAGAACACAAATTTTATAGTTAATTACCTCAATTTATACCACAGTTTTTAATAGATTTGGAAAATTCTAGAGTTTCATACACCTTTAAGCATGGTTCGTATGCTGTGCAAAATTCATCGAAGAATCTCTCTTACTTAAGAAGAAATTTGTACCTAGAGCAGTGCTGCCACTAGTAAGTGAAAAAAATGATGAAATTTAACACGTAAAAAAAATTACTTCAGTATGTCTTAGAACTTCCACTGCTATGAGTGTAAATTCGGAATCCTTCCAGGTCATGCTGAAAAAGTTTTATGAATTTATTTGTAGAAGTATAGACAGTGGAAACTGAAATGTCCTGTGGTGCCTCTCCTGCTCCAAGTTGGCTCGTTTGACGTTAAGTAAACATCTAAATTTAGCGTGGGGTAAGACACTCCAACCAGCGTAGCCATAGCTAAATCAACGGAACACAGCCGTTTACAGAGCAGATGTGGCTGCTGTCGTTGCGTCCCGTCCCATAACTGAGTACGTTCACCCGCATTTATTGTACGGGGGTGGTGATGAGCAGGTTGGTGGGGGTTGGTTTTTTTTTTTTTTTTACTAATTCCGACACCTTCCAATACAAAAATGAGCAATCTGGGAAAGGCACTTAGGCACGGCAACAATTACTAATCTGCAAATGTTTTTGATTTGAAGCTGACCTGGGACTCTCTGTAGCTTTCACAGACCTTTCCGCTTTGTTGCCAACAATTAGAAATTTTAAAGAACAATAATACCCACTAGACCACTCATACATGTTATGACTATACAGAGGCATAAATTTTTAAAAACTCTTTCGACAGATGCTAATCAGTGTTATTCGATGTGAAACCTCTGTCTCATTCTTTCCACCGAACGGGTAATGGGCCTTGTATAGAATGTCCACCTCTGTCACTATGCCACGAAGTGTAATGAAAGTTGCCAGTTTAATTGACATGTACCCCAGTGAGTACTGAGTTGCCATCTTAAGTCACAAAACTTCGAAGATGTCGTAGTGGTCGCCTACGATCAACAATATCAGCTGATCACAGTTAGCAGTAAACTATTGGCTTTTGGCGTCCTGAGGAGAATGCAACAGAGCTCGAAATTTGCAGCAGGGAGCCCTGTGTTGACCTAGACAGTGGAATAACTGCTGCATCCACACGATTTGGCGTCCAGGAATCTATTGCGGACAACAGAAAAAATACCAGCATATTGGTCCGTGAAGAAAGTGCGCAGGGGAATACCCGTGATGGAACCTGGGTCAATGGCAGCGGTTTATGTTCACTGATGATCTCAGGCTTGACTTGATGTCTATCATCAAAGAAGAGTGTCTAGGCCGGATACCATCACGTCTCAGGTGTTTACACCAACAACGCATTCTTATCTGATGTATCAATATTTTCTTTATTCGTTTTTGGTCGTTTGATACCAAGCCTTGCCTTGCCTGATCAGAACCATATGCCAAGAGTACTGTGTTTTGCAACTGGTGCCAATGTCTTAAACACGTATATGTTGGAGCTTGGGAGAGTCGTTGGAGGGAAAATGAAAATGTAGTACAGGTGGTAGGGGGAGAGGAAAGGAAGCAGTGATGGGTTTATGTGAGTTTAACAAGTGGTGTCATGCTAAAATCGTAGAAGGTATAATTATGTAAAAACTGTTATTAAAACATTAATAGAACAATGGATACGTAAAAAGTAAAGGACGTAAAATAGTAAAATTGCAAAATGGACTGAGAGTGGAGAAAGAAGGCAAGGGGGGTTGGTGGTGGCAAGGTTGCTATGGGCTTAACAAGAGAGCGTGATGTACCATAATTCCAAAAGGTCAACTGTATAAAAAGCCTTCGGTTATAATATCAGAAACATAGATTGATAGTGCGTAAAACTGTAAAAGAGAGTAAAATAGAAGATTATTTAAAACCGTAAAACGATATAAAATAAAAGGTTGTAAAAGTGGAAAGAAACTACCTAAGGCTCAATTAATGCCTTAAGATATTAAATATGTGAAACTTTGAAAGTGTAAAACCGTAAGATAATGATATGAAAGTGTGCAAAATAAAACTGTATAAAAATTTTCGTTGTAAGTATATACCTAGAACAATGTATATATAAATTGTGCAATAATAAAGACCGTAAAATTACAGAAATGAAATTATTTACAGGGCCTCTAACTGCATGGAGTGTCATCAAATATTAAATATTTTAAATCACTGAAATTAAGAAACCACTACAAGTATAAGACAATAAATTATAAAAGTGAAACCACGAGCAGCAACTAAAGTTAGAGGGACTAGGATGTAGCAACTGTGGTAACATTACATTTACTTCTGCTTGGTGCCGTTGTGCAGCGCTCAATTTTGCAGTACGTACGAAAGTCAATCTATTCGCCGACCCGCCGTTAGGGTGGTGTGTGAGTCGATAAACTGCCGCTGTCTCTCCTCGGCGAGTGGGGCTCTTAATCATACGTGAGCTGCGGCGAAGTGGACGACTGGAAGAGGTCTTCAAAGTTTCTATACAATGCGCTGTCAATAAGGTCGTTCTACTGATCTGATGCGTTGCCGGGCTCTTGCGGGCGGTGTGTAAAAATCTTCATTACGCTCCAGGAGCTCTACATAAATCCACTGAGGAAATCATAGGATACGATGCGTCATATACACTCCTGGAAATTGAAATAAGAACACCGTGAATTCATTGTCCCAGGAAGGGGAAACTTTATTGACACATTCGTGGGGTCAGATACATCACATGATCACACTGACAGAACCACAGGCACATAGACACAGGCAACAGAGCATGCACAATGTCGGCACTAGCACAGTGTATATCCACCTTTCGCAGCAATGAAGGCTGCTATTCTCCCATGGAGACGATCGTAGAGATGCTGGATGTAGTCCTGTGGAACGGCTTGCCATGCCATTTCCACCTGGCGCCTCAGTTGGACCAGCGTTCGTGCTGGACGTGCAGACCGCGTGAGACGACGCTTCATCCAGTCCCAAACATGCTCAATGGGGGACAGATCCGGAGATCTTGCTGGCCAGGGTAGTTGACTTACACCTTCTAGAGCACGTTGGGTGGCACGGGATACATGCGGACGTGCATTGTCCTGTTGGAACAGCAAGTTCCCTTGCCGGTCTAGGAATGGTAGAACGATGGGTTCGATGACGGTTTGGATGTACCGTGCACTATTCAGTGTCCCCTCGACGATCACCAGTGGTGTACGGCCAGTGTAGGAGATCGCTCCCCACACCATGATGCCGGGTGTTGGCCCTGTGTGCCTCGGTCGTATGCAGTCCTGATTGTGGCGCTCACCTGCACGCCGCCAAACACGCATACGACCATCATTGGCACCAAGGCAGAAGCGACTCTCATCGCTGAAGACGACACGTCTCCATTCGTCCCTCCATTCACGCATGTCGCGACACCACTGGAGGCGGGCTGCACGATGTTGGGGCGTGAGCGGAAGACGGCCTAACGGTGTGCGGGACCGTAGCCCAGCTTCATGGAGACGGTTGCGAATGGTCCTCGCCGATACCCCAGGAGCAACAGTGTCCCTAATTTGCTGGGAAGTGGCGGTGCGGTCCCCTACGGCACTGCGTAGGATCCTACGGTCTTGGCGTGCATACGTGCGTCGCTGCGGTCCGGTCCCAGGTCGACGGGCACGTGCACCTTCCGCCGACCACTGGCGACAACATCGATGTACTGTGGAGACCTCACGCCCCACGTGTTGAGCAATTCGGCGGTACGTCCACCCGGCCTCCCGCATGCCCACTATACGCCCTCGCTCAAAGTCCGTCAACTGCACATACGGTTCACGTCCACGCTGTCGCGGCATGCTACCAGTGTTAAAGACTGCGATGGAGCTCCGTATGCCACGGCAAACTGGCTGACACTGACGGCGGCGGTGCACAAATGCTGCGCAGCTAGCGCCATTCGACGGCCAACACCGCGGTTCCTGGTGTGTCCGCTGTGCCGTGCGTGTGATCATTGCTTGTACAGCCCTCTCGCAGTGTCCGGAGCAAGTATCGTGGGTCTGACACACCGGTGTCAATGTGTTCTTTTTTCCATTTCCAGGAGTGTATGTCATAGGATATGATATATCATATCTTATGAAATCACATGATATGATATGTCTTTAACTATATACATCGACTGTTCTACGCCTTTGCTTCAAATATATCAGCGAAATTTATTATCTAATTTTATTTTGCAAACATTCTGAGTGAGATTTAACGGTTTTATACCTCCAGACTTTTAATATATTAATACTCAAATTCAGTTTTAGCTATTTCACTTCTACTTTTATAATCTATTTCTTTTCTTCTTTTATAGTTTTACATATTCACTTGTCTACACTTGTGATATTCTAATAGAAGGCTTTTTACATAAGTAACTTGTCGAAATTTTACAATAACACCCTCGCTTGTTAAACCTCTAGTATATCTACCTCTACCCATTCCTCCCCCTCCCTTATCATCTCTCCCCACTCTCAAACCAACTAGCTCCATTTTATAATTTTATTGTTTTATGCCATTTAAAGTTTGTATACCGACTGTTCTCCTCTATTAGTATACTAATGAGAAATTATACATAATTATACCTTCTGCAATTTTTGGAAGACCCCTCTTGTTAAACTCATAACATCCAGACCGCCCTATTCGAGCGTCCTTTCCCCTCCCTCATTCACCCTCTCTCCAATTTCCCTTCCCTCCAAACTCTTCTCTACATCCAACGTATACTTCATGAAGACACTGACCGAAGTTGCAAAACACAGTACTCTGATGTGTGGTTCTGAACAGACAAGACGAGTTGGTGACGCAGCTATGTATGTAATTTCTACATTTCTGTACAGTTATTAGATGGTACATATTTAATTTTATTTTGTTTTAGATCCGAAGATGACCCCTAGTGATCCAATCATGTAATATAATTAAAAATCTGCAACTGCGACTGAATGATAAATGAGATCTGTACTAAATATTAATACAGATTCTGATTCTCACAAGACATACGACGGCTGTAGGGAAAGTGGTACAAATCAGGCGGCGAGGAACTATTTTATTTTACCGAACTTCACAACTGAAACTAACAAGGAACTGAAGTAAAAATATATTTAACAAGGTATACCTATATCATAATATAATTCCGAGGTATGTAAAAGCTCAAATCGGAAATAATAAAGCAACAGCTTGGCCATAAACGAAAAAGGTGAAATTGTATGGGTAAAAGCAGTAATAAATCAGGTATGCCTACGAGAAGAAGGATGTATTAAACGAAGAGTTATACTAATTGCACTTTAAGAGAGCCAGAACGTTATTTCCAGTATAATGTGACAGCCTATTTAGATCTTTTGATAACAGAGCGGACACTGAAAGAAGAGTAATTATTGCATTATGAGAAAACATTATGTATTACTTGAAAGTAATACTGTGCCTAAAAAGCACGAGTTCTTGGATAAAAATTGCTAGTATTACAGAAATCCCCTTACACTGAAGAGATGTCTCGTCTATCAGAAGGTTTGGACAATAACCCCAAACCAACATTAGGACGAAAAGACATTAAGATGATACACCACCCGCACTAATATCATTTACAGTATTAGTTGAGACTATTACTAATATCAAATGCGATAGTGAATTATCAAAGCTTTCCACTCATAAACAGAATGTGCTAGCCGTCAAAGTCACCAACTCGTTGCAGTCAGGAAGCAATTGTAATAATAAAACTAGGACTGTAGATAACTTCATTAAGAAATCACATGGGCCAATAAAGGCAGCAGTCTGGCACTGGTGAGTGATGAAAAATATGAAAATAAAGTAGAAAAATACTTGTCTGGAAACGAGATTAAAGAAGTAATGAGAGATCCAACAAACATGTTGCATGCACAACAGAGACGCTAAGTTCAAAACTCAGATTATCTGTTTTGCGACAGAGAAAAAAAGCGAAACATAGTCATGAACACGGAAACGCCAGACCGACCCACACAGGTAAAGCTTCATAAGAAAGACAAATCCACTATCATTATATCTCACACGAGGCAAAGTTTAACGACCAGACAACTGCAGTGCTAGCACGAAAGTTGAAAACGCTGTACACGTTTAGTGAGCCGTATAAAGTTTGCGGACAAAGTTAAGAATACAGTCATACCAGCTGATTCCCTCTTTCTATCCCTGGGCGTGGTGAATTCGTATAATAGCGTGCCTGTCTGTGATACGTTAGGGTTAATTAAGAGCAACCTTATAAAACACAAAGAATGGCTACAGCAGAAACCGTTTAATTAGTGGAGCTTTTAGAACTGCCTTCACGTTTTACGGGAAGATATACCACTAACCTGAAGGGCTAGCCATGGGATATTCCCTAGCCGGCATTGTGGCTGACATTTGCCTTCGTTATTTACAAAACGAACTATTCACTAACAAACCTGCAGTAGCCAGCAAGATCCTCTGTTGTTACCGCTCTACGTACGATGCAATATTGTTGGATAAAGGAGATCAAAGCGATATTAATGACATAGCGGAGAAAATGGGTGCCAGTCACCCAAAGCTTAGGTTTACTGTTGAGCACGAAAATACTGGAAACATTAACTACCCCGACATTATGGTTACGAGAGAGACGGCTTAACCAGTTTTAGTGTGTAAAGAAGACTAATATGTGCTGATATTATTATTGACTAGGTTTGGGCACCTTTAAATTATCAAGATAGCATATTTTGGATCGATGATTACTATATCATTGAAACTGACATCAAGCGAGCATGAGAAGAATAAAGAACACGTTGTTATGAAGTAACTTTCACTAGGCAACGGCTATCACTCTCAAAAGTAACTTAATTTTTACAAAGAACTAAAAGACAGTTGTGTAAGATCAATGGCAGCACGCTAAGAGGTGAACAGGCAGACAAGAAGGTTGGTTACATGCCCGTGAGTTACAGAGGATAAGTTTCAAGAACTATTAGTAGACAGTTTCACTATGCAAATTAGCCTATTGGGCTTAAGACTAATGACACTATCCGCTTCAAATTGAGGCACCGTGTCAACAGCAAAGCTGTGAAATTCACAGCAGCAAGTGTATATTAATTAAAGTGTGGTAACAGTCCGTAAGACTACATGGGTCAAGCAGGCAGGAAGTTTGAAACACACTTTCATGAAAGAAAAATACGCAAGTGAAAGTAAGTCGGTGGAAGACGACCAACTGGCTACACTGCCTTAAATGTTAGGCTTATCAGTGTTTCCGCACAATACTTGTGGACTGTCCGCATTCATCTCCTGAAGTAACAGCACTTTCAAGTCCCAAAAACTCATGAAAAATATAGACTTTAACTCAGTATTTCTGACAATTACATTCCGTGAATTAACTTTTCTCTCCGAGAAGACTTTCACTTACTAATTACACTGCCAGAAAGGAAATGCAAAGCTGACAGGGACATGGTTATTTTATAGATGAGTGACGCAACAGGTAGTTCATGATTGTAGGAGTATGTGAAAAGAGATTCAGACCATATGAACCGAACTTGTCACAGTGAAGGGTGCACGAACATCGCAACGCTTCAGTAGAGTCGTAAGCCGTGATGTGGAGTACAGTGTAAGTCTTATCAGCAGACTCTCACCATCATAACCTTCTACAATCTTTACCGGCTAAAATCTTCCCATACAAGGGCCCTTATAATTGTCTGTAACGTAAGACTAAATCTTGCCACAGTGGTTTGATGAGATGGAGGAATAAGAGATAAACAGTCACAAACGAGCTTTCACTACGGACTGATTTAACAAACAATCAAAAGCGAGGTTTCACTGTGGACTGATTTCTGAAATTTTAAGGTTATAAGTGTACCCAGCAGATCAATACACCTAAAGCTGGCGTGTGTCAGAAGGGATTTAGAAATTCCCCGGAAACGTTTGATGTCTACATCTGTCGTTTACGTATGTTGAGTTGTGGTACACCTGCAGTCAAGTATAACGAACTGTGTTCTCCGTTCTAGCAGAAGAATTGTCATTGATAAATGTCTGAATTGTGCTGTAATGAGCCGAAGGATTACACAGATCACAGTAACGATACAAACTGAAAAAAGGGAATTATACTTCTCATTGACGTTAGAGTATGCCAAATGAAGAAACTAACACGGAATGTGTACAATACCGTTTCGCTGTAACATCTGGTATACTTGCAAGGAGCTAGGACATAAGTCACCCAGCTTTATAGATGAATCGACGGAAATGGAAACATTCTGTCACCACTACGTTCACGCGTTTAAAGGTACTTGCTATAGAGATATCAGCGTGTGCTAGTGTTGTTTTCTTGATCACGAGGTTGCTATAACATCCGCAGCATACAGCCAAGCTGAGTCTTCATATGCTGCTGCACTGCGTATTGATAATAGCCTGTTTTTTGCGAGTTCTGTACGAAAATCCAAGCAATACCAATGAAATATCTGTACACTTATTGACTGTGTTGTACTGGATGTAGGGCACAGCAGTTATGCACAGGTGAACAGATTTGCGAGAATACACTACTTCATGAAACTGTATCAGGCTCCTAAAAGAATATTCAGTATGAACCGTTCTAGACGGAAAATTAATGATTCCAGCATAAACTTCAATGATTTCGACAGACATTTGTTGACTTCGGCGTAAAACTCAGCACCTCCAACCGAAAAATTCACTGATTTCCGTAATGGAATAAGTGGAGAATGACCCGGGGTTTCTCACGTGTTCTCGGTCATCAGGGTAGCTGTACGTTCAGGGCAATAAATATCATTGCTAAGATTACAGTACAAGCTATTCCACTTTCCCTGTCATGTTTCGATAGCTGCCTTAGTCTTCACGTAGTGCTCTGACCGACGTCTTGGCTCTTATGCAGGATTCCACAGCTGTTTTCTGACATCGCTATGGCAACAGACTTTGCGTAAAACATATCAAACCATCAAGTAATGATACCTTAGTAAGAAGTACAAGAAAGGAGACTCCCAGAGTATCGTGCTTGAAATATGGAACCTAGGACGTACACCTGGCAGCATCAGTAGGAACCATAGCTGCATGTCTTTCCACCACTAGGGCCAAGGTGAAGATCGGCTCTATCACAATCGCTTTTCTCGAAGCCAGATCTAACAGTAATATAAATTAATACTGAAGGCGTATAATCTGAAAAACTTGTATTGTCTGATATCTCCAGTCATACAGCTTGCAACATATTACTAATACAGGAAACTAGAGAACCACAATATCGAAGAGTAAAAATAAATGGTATGGTCCTTATCACTGGAATTCCCCATGGAAACCATGGTAGTGCTGTGTTTGCTAAAACTGGCATAAGCATCCTGCCAACAGGTTTAACCTCAGAAAATGACACAGAGATACTGGCTGTTGAGACCCGGTCTCGCAATGTGATGTACGGTATATGAACCACAAAATGGTGAGCTGAAGTTCGTGGAAGCCCCTAATTTTTAGTCCGTGTCAGTAAAGCTGGTCACGGATGTCATAGCACATATGGGGGTTATCGGAAAACTGATGAGAGCAGAGAAGATGTTGAAGAATCGGATGAACAGATGGGGCTGATAGTAGTACACGCTCAACAGCTGCTGCCCTCCATTATCAGTGGGAAGTTGCTAAAATCTTTGTCAGTGAACACAATGCCCACCAGGAAAAGGATGTTTCAAACCTTTCCCACACACTCACGACCGATTAGTTATTTTTACTGTTGCAGCAGTGGTGAAGCCAGAAACTGACGTGTTTAACTGGGATTTAATTGTAAGCGAGCACATTGGGAAAAGTTCTGTTTATAAGTCGATAAAGAAATTACAAGCCTAAGCCAAACACATAGATGTACGATAGGTTTATCGAATTAATCAGAATCAACTCTCGTACATATAGTCCTAGGGGCAGAAGAACACCTTATATAAATCGACCCGATAACGATTCGAGATCTGGAAATACAGACAAAATGTTCAAATGTGCGTGCGTTCTTAAAGGACAAAACTGCTGAGGTCATCGATCCCTAGACTTACACACTACTTACACTAACTTATGCTAAGAACAGCACATACACCAATGTCCGAGGAAAGACTCGAACCTCCGGCGGGAGGGGCCACGCAGTCAGTAACATGGCACCTCTAACATCGTGGCTACTCCACGCGGCAATACAGACACATATTTTATCCGAAGACATAATTCAGATAGGCGAGGACCTATTGATTGCTGTACCAGCAATCAGAAGAGAGGAATGATGTAGTACAGCGTCACAACTACACGTGAAACTTAACAGCCGTAAGGTATGGACGTTGCTGAACGGTGATCCAAGTGCTCCTCCAGGCCTGTTTAATATAACTTAGATCAAATTGCAGATCAGGTACTACTAAATAGGAAAAACTAAAAGAATGACAGTGAACAGCAACTTTCAAACAGATACTGACGATGAAGGTTACCTTGGTATCCCTTTCACCATGGAAGTAACTTCTCAGTCTATGAAAAATTATAAAGCGGAAGGCTTTGATGATCTAAGGCAGAACAAATTAAAATGTCTGGGACAGTAATAAAGACCGGTATCTTAAATGTAATGAACACCTGCATTTCAAAATTATGGATTCTTAAGATCTGGAAAGAAAACCAACGGATACTAAACACTTCCGATCAGTTTATCTGTATAAAGTCTTCAAAAGGCTGATCTTCAATTGCGTCTCACAACATGCGCGCATGTTTCCCCCCATCCCCCACCGCCCAGAAGCGTTAAGCTGCGGTAAAATCCTTAATCTGACTTAGCTCATAGAATACAGATACGACAGAGGACAAGTTACGGGAGTGGCATTCATGTATCTGCCAGCAGCGAGTGACATTTCCATCCGCAGGAAATTGATTAGAAAAGTACGTTCATTCATAAAACACTTCTGTTTAACACAGTGCATTCAGCTTTTGCTGCAAAACAGGTGTATGCTTGTCACTCGGAATAATAAGAAGAGGCGATGGAGGGCTTTGGAATAATGGTTTCCCGCAGGGTAGTGTACCGGCATCCCTGTTGTACAACACCTAAACAAACGACCAGCCAATCAACTCTGGAAGAAGAACATTTATTTATACAGATGACACACTAAGTGATGCTCAAAGCAAAAATTGAGGCAATGGGTATGACGGTGACAGTAACTCTTCAAGATCTTTTCACGTATACTGCCATTAACTACCTAAAGCCAAATCCCGGAAAGAAGCAGGTCTGTGCCTTCATGTGAGAAACCCGGAAGCCTGGAGGAAGTTTATATTACCTGGAGAGGGCAGTAACTACGATACTTCAAAATTCCCTCACATCAAAGATCATTGCCTAGAAATCATACTAAACCATACTAAAAGTATCTGCCGAAATAATATCATCCGTAAACTTATCGGCAATATCTGCGGCTCACAGCCAAATGTGCTCCGTACTTCTGTCCTGGAACTAAGCTTCTCTGCAGCAAAATAGCAACACCAGTGTGTCGGAATTGGAATGAGCATGAACACATTGCGTCTGGCTGCCTATGTCTAGCTCTGTCACCAAAATTTATAATATTATAGGTATGGCACCGCCTGACATCGGCAGAAGAGAGGCATAGATATTAAGAAAAAGAGGCGTTAAACTGATCCCAAGCACCCCCGGTTTTTTGTATAAACTCAGAATCCTATGTTGATTTCAAGAAGGACGCTCACGTGGACAACATGAGCAACTCCATCAGAATCTGGAAGTGGTGATGAGACCATCAAAAAAGAACGCACTCAGGGCTTTTATTTGCCGTATGTGACACGGAAGATACTAAACCGACTCTAGGACTCAGGATGTCACGATGCATGGCGAACCTCAGAAAGCGGGGCTTCAGGACTGAAGATGAGTCCTGTGAGTGTGGGGACCTGCAGGACCCAAATCGCCTTGTCTGTAGAAACCTGCTTGATTCTTGCACCACAGAAGATCTGTATGCGGAATGTGATAAGGACATTACGACGCTCCGCCTAACAGAGAATCAGCACTGTCTGGCAGAACTTTTATTATTCTGTTTATATTGTATTATCTACCTCCTGCTCACGTCAGATCAATAAATAAATAATAGAAATGAGAAGAAAACGAGTTTCCTGGTCCGTACAGGTTCTGATTTCTCTCGTTTTCACAGTCCTTACGTGAGAAGTAAGTTCGCGACGTTAAATCATTTTGCCGCCTGTTGCAAATGTACGTTCTCCAAATTTCCACAATAATATGTTGCTGAGAGAACTTTTTTGCACGCCTCCGAAGTGGTTCGATGTCTTCTGCTCGTCAGATACCTTGCTGGAAAATCGATAGATTTTTTTCTGAAAGTGGTTTCATGTTATTTAGGATTCCAATAAACCATATTATTCCCCACTCTTTTGGCTACAAATCCCCATTTTTCAGCATAATCTCCGCTCATTGTGATGGTGCAAAGGCCACCTTACTGGGAGGGTCTTTACGCAAGCTTGATAGCACTCTATTAGTCCACATCGATGCCGTCTTGTTGAATCAATGACCACCCCATGATCCACGTACAGCTTCCCACGGAGTACGGCCTTCGTTCGCCCAGACAGATGGAAGACGGAAGGTGCGAGATCCAGACTGTAGGGTGTATGAGGAAGAACAGACCAGAAACGTTTTGTGTGCAGGGTGAAGTCGTTTCTTCATTATCCTAAGGGTGTGTGTGACCGACCTGCACACGGCAGGTTTGCGTGACTTTGTTGCGACGATCACAGTGTATTCACCCAAATACTCACTGTGGTTCTTTTCACTTCATGGTCTCCATGGAAGTTCTCCAAGCGCCTATGAATATCTGCGATACTCTTGTTTTCCACCAAGAGAAACAAATCGACAGCCCTGTACCTGGAACGCACCACCTTTACGGACACAATTTAAAAGGCTGCGTAGAGCACCGCAATCTATTAGATCTTCGTCAAATTATGGGGGCTCAAGGGGGTATATTCCATGATGCTCCACAGCAAATTCCGCTTTTTACAACTTAAATTGGCAGAGGAAAAAATTTGCCGCACTACCTATTGAATGCCTCATATATTCACAAAAAAACAACACCAAGGAGTAGTTAATGTACAATAATGGAATTTCGGTAAAATATTTGTCAAGGTCACATGTTTAGGTGAGTAACTTTGCAAGATGGTTAGTTAGTGTAAGCGTGATGTAAGCCACTGCGAATGTAAACTACTGGTACATCAATAAGCAGTGTTACTGCCAGAATGTTGAGCGCAAGCACGAAAATGTGCATTCAGTGTGCTGTTGTGACAGTTTTTGAAAATACAACCGTTCGCTGGACGAAAGATCCGTACCCAAAGACTGGAAAGTTGCACAGGTCACACGAATATTCAACAAAGGTAAGAAATTACCTCGAATAAAACGCTCTACTGACACACAGTCAACATCGTTTTCGAAAACATCATTCTTGTGAAACACAACTAGCTCGAAAACATCGTTCTTGTGAAACACAACTAGCTCTTCACTTGCACGACTTGTTGAGCGCTGTTGACAAGGGATTTCAGACTGATTACGTATTTCTGGATTTCCGCAAGGCTTTTCACACTGTACCCCACAAGCGGCTGGTAGTGAAATGGCGTGCTTATGGAATATCGTCGCAATTATGTGACCTGTCAGAGAGGTCACAGTTCGTAGTTATTGACGGAAAGTCATCGAGTAAGACAGAAGTGATTTTTGGCGTTCCCCAAGGTAGCGCTATACTCCCTTTGCTGTTCCGTTTCAATATAAACGATTTGGGAGACAAACTGAGGAGCTGTCTTAGGTTGTTTCCAGATTATTCCGTCGTTTATCAACTAATAAAGTTATCAGTAGATCAAAACTAATTACAAAACAAAACGATGTAGAAAAGTTTTCTATATGGTGTGAATACACACCCACACCCCATATATAGTTGGCTTTAAATTAGTTATGTCTCACAGTGAACATTGTGGGTTAACGCCATATCAGTGACTGAATTTCTGCCAAGCCTTTCTGCAGTACCGCAGAAGGAACATTTAGCTTCTTCAAGTCCTATTACACAAACTCGTTCAAACTCAATGAGGTGTAGATAATGAAGTCTTTCTTGTCTTCAAGGCGTTCTTGACTGACGATAACCCACAATGTTCAGTGTGAAACACAACTAACTAAAGCATATATATATATATATATATATATATATATATATATGTGTGTGTGTGTGTGTGTGTGTGTGTTTGTGTGTGTTTTCGCACCATATATATAATTTTTCTAAATCGTTTTGCAATTAGTTTTGATCTACTGATGACTTTATTAGTCGATAAACGACAGAGTCATCTGGAAACAACCTAAGGCAACTCCTCAGTTTGTCTCCCAAATCGTTTATATTGATACGGAACAGCAAAGGGAGTATAGCGGCACCTTGAGGAACGCCAATAATCACTTCTGTCTTACTCGATGACTTTCCGTCAATAACTACGAACTGTGATCTCTCTGACAGGTCACATAATTGAGACGATATTCGATAGACACGCAATTTGACTACAAGCTGCTTGTGGGATACAGTGTCCTAAGCCTTCTGAAAATCCAGAAATACGTAATCAGTCTGAAATCCCTTGTCAACAGCACTCAGCACTTCAAGTGAGTGAAGAGCTAGTTGTGTTTCACAAGAACGATGTTTTCGAAAACCATGTTGACTGTGTGTTAGTAGAGCGTTTTATTCCATGTAATTTCTTACTTTTCTTGAATATTGGTGTGATCTGTGCAACTTTCAAGTCTTTGGGTACGGATCTTTCGTCCAGCGAACGGATGTATTTTCGTTTTTCGTGGTATTCCCAGGTGATCTCGTCATTCTCCAAGGCACAATGGATCAACACAAGTATGAACTACTCGTATATCCAGCCGTACATGTAGTTTGTTTTATCTCGGCATAATGATATCTACCAGCAGTAAAATGCGACGTGTCACACTGCTCGCAGTGTACATGAGTTGTTAGAAGGGCACTTGGGTGAGTTTACCGTGCTGCCCTGGCCACAAATTTAAACTCAATCGTGAATCTGTTGTACCACATCGACAGGGCAGCTCGCTCCAAGGCTCCTCACCCAAGACACCTAGCAGAGCCACAGCACTAGAGACGGCATGGCTCCACACACCTTTCGGTACCTTCCAGAAAAAAATGGCTCTGAGCACTACGGGAGTTAATATCTGAGGTCATCAGTCCCTAGAACTTACAACTACTTAAACCTAACTAACGTAGGGACATCACATACCTCCATGCCAGAGGCAGGATTCGAACCAGCGACCGCAGCAACAGCGCGGTTCCGGACTGAAGCGTCTAGAACCGCTCGGCCACATCACCCGGCGGTACCTTCTAGAACTTCACTGACTTTCTTCCTGCGCGCCTCGCAGCGATCCGCTCTGCAAAAGGTGGCTTTTAACATGTGGTCACATTAGTGTGACAAGACAGTGTAGAGTCTGATGTTGCACTTTAAATTACGCTAGTTCCCAGAATGTCTCTCCTAAAAGACTCAATCTATTTTACAGTATATTTTCGAGATTTGACATACTAAAACGTACGATTATGTTTAAATTTGTGTTTCATTTACCTTTCCCAAATGTTCAGTCTCCTCCACCGAGTGAAAAACAATAGTCAAACAATTTCCGAGAACGTCTATAGTTACTGATTCCATTACTATTCTAGAGGGCGTTGCGGTTCATCCCTCATACAAGGAGTCTTTCACAACACACCCCCCCCCCCCCCCACACACACACACCCTCCCATAAACACATTAAAGAAATAATAATAAAAACTTACTGTGAGATCGGTCGACTTTGAGGGCTATGTTGCATTTCCTGCTTCGTTGTGAGAGTACCGTATTCTCGACCAGAGCCACGTCGCTCATTTCTAACTGAACTGCATTTGTTAAACGTAGAACGCAAAGCCCCTCTTGTTGTTGTGTTCCCGCCATCTCATCTCAACGCACCCCTCAGGGCAATGAACGAGAGAGAAAGTAAGAAAACTAGCTGTAGCGCGGAGACCTCCAGCGGAAGCCACAAGAACTGATAACTGGCATCAAACCAAACATTTAGTTTCAATTCGCAAGTTACAAATCCCTCAAGGTTCTTATACTTTTTTGTTTTTCTTCGTGTAGAAGACGTAGTATTGTGAATGCTCATGACCCTTTTTGGAGCACCCTGTGCTTCTACTCTTTGTAACTACTTTCTCTTAACAATCTGAATAACACGGTGCAATGAGACATTATAAACTTGCATGTATTAATTATTTCTTACCGGAAGGTAGTTCATTAGAAAATAATCAACTAAGTGACTGCTTACCTTCGAAACTCAGAAGCAGTTCTGCTCATATTGCGAAGAGAAACGTCCCTGTTACACTAACACGGGACACGTCAGAAACTACATGCACAATCTGCCTCTTGCTCAAAAATGGCTCTGAGCACTATGGGACTCAACTACTGTGGTCATTAGTCCCCTACAACTTAGAACTACTTAAACCTAACTAACCTAAGGACATCACACACATCCATGCCCGAGGCAGGATTCGAACCTGCGACCGTAGCAGTCGCACGGTTCCGGACTGCGCGCCGAGAACCGCGAGACCACCGCGGCCGGCTGTCTATTGCTCCTCGTTCATAATCTCTGGGCCGTGCCACGGCCTATCGATAAATCGTAACATGTTGTAATATTTCTGGCTTATTCAGCCTTCATATTAGGCTGCAGCTGCAGGAAGCTACTCCCAGGGCAGTGGAGATGCAAGGAGCATAGAGATGACGCAATGTGGGATGAGGTACCGGTGACAGATGTTAGATTCGGTACCATTCCCGTGAAAAAGACCGCCTGCATGATGCTGCTGCTCTGTGATTGGCTGCTGTGTTCGGCGGTATGGCGCCAAAACGTTAAACTTTAGTTGCTATTATTAATTAAAAAATAGTCCCCCATTCGGATCTCCGGGAGGGCACTGCCAAGGGTGAGGTTACCATAAGAAAAAGATTGAATAAACAACGAAAGGATAACGTTCTACGAGTCGGGGCGTGGAATGTCAGAAGCTTGAACGTGGTAGGGAAACTAGAAAATCTGAAAAGGGAAATGCAAGGGCTCAATCTACATATAGTAGGGATCAGTGAAGTGAAATGGAAGGAAGACAAGGATTTCTGGTCAGATGAGTATCGGGTAATATCAACAGCAGCAGAATTTATATATTTATTTATTTAGCGTATGGCAAGTACAAATCACGTATGAGAAATCTAAAAGTACATAACACACAAAACAGTTACAATATCACAAACAAACATCTAGGTTAGAAATATAATCGATTGCACTGTTAGTCGCATCCATGAAGTCCCTTGTTGGCCCAGGGTAGGCCCTCAGAGGGCATTCTACCACGATATGGTGAATTGTCTGCCTGTCAGCGCCGCAGTCGCAGTGTGGGTGATGGCACTATGCTCCATTTGTGAAAGGAGTCCGCACAACGGGCGTGGCTCGTCCTGATCCTGTTAAGGGTAGACCAGATTTTTCGGGGCAAGCCAAAGCCCCGAGGTCTGTTAGATGTTCCCAATAAGGTGTTAACCTGAGGCGGTGTCTTTTCCTCCCATTCTTCTCTCCAGCGGTCCTCAAGAATAAAAGCGTTCTTTACCAGATCTTTGGCACTTGCGAGAGGGGGGTGTCTGGATTTCAATCTATTTTGTTCAATTCCATTACTCAGGGTGTGGATAGGAAGATCTGGGCTATTTTGGAGTTTTCTACACTCCCTGACAAGTGCGCGTTCTCTGCGCAAATGTGGCGGCGGGATATGGCTCAATACAGGCAGCCATTGGACAGGAGTTGACCTGATCGTTCCAGAGAAAATCCTCATCGTTTGGTTCAAGACTGCATCCACCTTCTTGATGTGAGCACTATTTAACCATATTGGGGAACAGTACTCTGCTGCAGAATAGACAAGTCCTAGTGCAGAGCTACGCAGAATGGAGGCAGTGGACCCCCAACTAGTGCCACAAAGCTTTTGGACAATGTTGTTTCTAGTTCTGACTTTTTCAGCAGTGTTTAGAAGGTGTTGTTTATAGCTCAATGTTCTATCGAGTGTCACGCCCAGATACTTTGGTGTTCTATTATATGGAAGAATGCCGCCATCAAAGCGGATCTTGAGCTCTTTGTTTGCTAATTTGTTATTCAGGTGGAAGCAAGTGGCCTCTGTTTTGGATGGACTGGGTTGGAGCCTCCAGTCACGGAAGTATTTTCCTAGAGTGGTCAAATCGCTGGATAGTGTGATCTCAGTTTCCTCCATCACTCGATGTTGTGTGGCCAAGGCCCAGCCGTTCGCATATCCGAACATTTTGGATCTCGTCCTAGGCACATCGGCTATATACATGCTGAAAAGCAGTGGAGCCAGTACTGAACCTTGGGGCAGGCCATTATTAAGTTTCATGAATTTACTTCTGTTGTTACCGATGACAACCTGGAATGGTCTATTGCAGAGCATTTCGTTGATAAGGTTAGCCGTTTTTAGACATGGCACGATGCGGAGGAGCTTATAAATCAGGCCCTGTCTCCAGACAGTGTCGAACGCCGCCGTCAGGTCAACAAATACCACCGATGTTTTTTGCTGTCTTTGGAAGCCCGCCTCGATGTAGGTTGTTAGAGCGAGGACCTGATCCGTGCAGCTTCTTTTCGGCCGGAAGCCCGCCTGTTCTACCGGTACAGCCTCCAGGATGACTTCGCTCATTCTGTTGTACATAAGTCTCTCCAGTAATTTATAGATCATACTGAGTAAGGCGATTGGGCGGTAGCTCTGAGGTTGGTCACTCGGTTTGCCCGGTTTTAATATGGCAACAATTTTAGCCTTTTTGAGAGTGTGCGGAATTTTTCCAGTTTGCAACACGTTAGAGAAGAATCGCGCAAGCCATAATCTTGCAAATTTACCACAGTGGAGCAGAAATTCTGGGTGAATCCCATCAAACCCTGGGGCCTTTCCTGGTTTTATATCGTTCAGGGCCATATTTAACTCTTCGACTGAAAAGGGTTGGGAATAAGATGTATTATTCTCTGCTGTCGATTTTGCTCTTTAAGCTCCTTTTTAATTTTTATAGTATGGGCTAGTTCCTTTGGGGCCCTGGACGTCTTGCTGATGTGAACCGCAACTGTATTTGGGGACATAGCGCTGGTCATTCGCAGATTTTTACCTCCACCTCCAAGTCTCCGAAGCAAAGACCACGCCCTTCTGCTTGATCTTGTAAAATCCATTTGTTCCACGGTCTCCATCCACTTAGCACGCCTGGCCGCGTCTAGGCTATGTAATAGAACATCTGCAATTTCTTTATCCCCGTTGTCCAGAAACTGTCTACAAAGCCGTTCACTTTCCTCGCTCCATCCTGGCACATATTCGTTTCTGAATCCTCTGGGCATACTAACTTTAGCTGAGATGATGACGGCTCCAACAAATCTTTCGTAGTTCTTATACGTTGGGGGTATCCATCCAAGGCATTTATCAAGTTTCTCCGAGAAAGCAGCCCAATCTGCCCTCCCAAAGTTCCATCTAGGACGAGGATAAGAGGATATCAGGGGAATAGTAAGACCTATTTCTAAGTGCACTGGACGACGCTGAGAGTGGGGGAAATCCTCAAGTACCCTGCGAGAGACCGGCAGGGGTTTGTTGTTCTTGTCAGTTGTAACAAAACTGAGGTCAGGGCTGGTCTCAGTTAGCCAAGCGGCTGATTTAAATGTACCTCGGTCTTTGGCGTCAAAGATTAGTTGAGTATTATGATCTTCTGTCCATTTCACCAGGTCTTCGCCGTTTTGGTCAGATATTCGATATTTCCACAGTTCATGGTGGCTATTAAAGTCACCCACATATATTGCTGGGTGAGGCAGGGTTTGAAGGGCTTGTGGGGGCCACGATTGCCCTGGAGGCTTGTATATATTATTTATTGTGACTTCACCCACTTTTATAATGACTTCGTGAATCTCATTTGTGGTAGATGTTAATACGAGAGCCACTTCTTCGATATTTCTCCTGACGTATGTTGCCGTGCCATAATGTCTGTGCTGTGTGGCGCCTATTAGGTCATAGTCAGATATTATGCCCCTTGATCTTAGCTGCTCGTCATCTTCAGTATGGGTCTCCTGAATTGCTACTACGTCAATGTCGTTCTTTGTTAAAACTTTATGCAAGTATATGCATTTGGCTCTACTTATGCCTTCAATATTCAGGTGGCAGACTCGAATCAGCGATCCGAGTTCTCTAGACAAAGGGTTCGTTTTGCTAGAATTCATCGTGATTTGCCGTGACCAGGAGATCAACTAAGGATTATCTGGTCGCCTGTACTTTGCTAGTTCATTTAGCGTTACCCAGGGTGCACGTGTAGTATTCTACTACGGACGCGAACTAGCTTTACACCCCAGCAGCAGAAAATGGTAGTAATATCAACAGCAGCAGAAAAAAATGGTATTACAGGTGTAGGATTCATTATGAATAGGAAGGTAGGGCAGAGGGTGTGTTACTGTGAACAGTTCAGTGACCAGGTTGTTCTAATCAGAATCGACAGCAGACCAACACCGACAACGATAGTTCAGGTATACATGCCGACGTCGCAAGCTGAAGATGAACAGATAGAGAAAGTATATGAGGATATTGAGAGGTTAAAGCAGTATGTAAAGGGGGACGAAAATCTAATAGTCATAGGCGACTGGAATGCAGTTGTAGGGGAAGGAGTAGAAGAAAAGGTGCATGGGGGCTTAATTAAATATAATGAAAATATTTTTAGTAGCTGTTTGTCCGATTACGCTGTCTCATAAACGGTTGGCCCTGACTAGTATTAGTACGCAATCTAACTGCTTAGAACAACAACAAGAATGAAATGAAAATTTTCTGTTAACACAATTAATTAATAAGTCCCCAGCAACTATAAAACCTACGAAACCAACGCAGAAGTGTAATTGTTCTGTGTGTGGGAGTGTGACTCAACGTACACATCTGGCACGGTTCTTCTTCAACAAGACAAGAAATTTTAAATACCATTTATACTGACGTGATAAAAAAAAATTAGAAACACTATAATTGCGTAAGGAAAGCAGAATTACACTCTAATACAAGAACACAAGCCAGATGCTTTGTTGACTGAATCTGTAATGACGCATTATTCAGGACATTGAAATAATGAGAAAAAAAGAAAAGTAGTTTGTTACCTTAATTTATATTGATGAAAAGCGCTCTAATCATTACAATATCTCCACACTGACTCGCTACTACCACATCTCAACCAGAATTCTCCAGTATTACATCTCAGCGAGCACTCTCTGCTACGAGTTCTCGATCAGCACTCTTCACTAGCACATCTCAACAAGCACTGACTACTACGAGTTCTCCCAAAGCACTGACTACTACGAGTTCTTAAGAAGCACTAATACTCTTTTGCGCAATCTCTGGCGCTGTGGCTCAGTGTAGCCACCTTTCATATGCCCCTCCACCACGGGCCAGAATTTGATGGTATTTTTGCCAGCATTGGTGGTGAAAATACCACCAAATTCGTCCACAAAAATACAGACAAAAATAAAAGATAATATTAATACCTAATATCACATAATTAGATAAAATTTTTGGCTTTGCACTGACCTTTCAATAACCTACTATATAAAATACAGTAAGCAACACAAATTCTTTTCATACATGAGACTTTACATAATAGTTCACACAATACACAAAAAATCAGTTTATACAAAAGTTCACATAAAATGCTTTCAATGATTAGTTCCAGTAGTAGCATCCAGCGAGGGTCAACAGGTGCAAACACCAACAAGTGACATCATTTTAGTAAAAGCAGTTTCATCAGTGGCACCCAGCAATGTTGAACAGGTGCAGACACCAACAAGTGACTTCATTTCAGTAGAAGCAGTTCCATCTGTGGCACCCAGCAATGTTGAACAGGTGCAAACACCAACAAGTGACTTCATTTCAGTAGAAGCAGTTCCATCTGTGGCACCCAGTAATGTTGAACAGGTGAAGACACCAACAAGTGACATTATGTCAGTCGAAGCAGTTCCAATAGTGACACCCAGCATTGTTGAACAGGTACACACAGCAACAAGTCACATTAGTTCAGTAGAAGCAATCCATCAGTGGCACCCAGCAATGTTGAACAGGTGCAGACACCAACAAGTGACATTATATCAGTAGAAGCAGTTCCATCAGTGGCACCCAGCAATGTTGAACAGGTGCACACAGCAACAAGTCACATTTCTGAGCAGAAGCAGTTCCATTAGTGGCACCCAGCAATGTTGAACAGGTGCAGACACCAACAAGTGACATCATTTCAGTAGAAGCAGTTCATTAGTGGCACCCAGTAATGTCGAGCAGGTGCAGACAGCAGTCCATAATATTCACTATCACTGATCACACTGTTCATCAGAGTTTATTAGCAGAAATTAAACATGTCCTAGTGGCACCAATCATGTAGAAAAAGTACAAGTAACAGTCCATAATATTCACTATCACTGATCACACTGCTCATCAGAGTTTATTAGCAGAAATTAAACATGTCCTAGTGGCACCAATCATGTAGAAAAAGTACAAGTAACAGTCCACAATATTCACTATCACTGATCACACTGCTCATCAGAGTTTATAAGCACAAATTAAACATGTCCTAGTGGCACCAATCATGTAGAAAAAATACAAGTAACAGTCCATAATATTCACTATCACTGATCACACTGGTCATCAGAGTTTATTAGCACAAATTAAACATGTCCTAGTGGCACCAATCATGTAGAAAAAGTACAAGTAACAGTTCATAATATTCACTAACACTGATCACACTGATCATCAGAGTTCATAAGCACAAATTAAACATGTCCTTGTGACACCAATCATGTAGAAAAAGTACAAGTAACAGTCCATAATATTCACTATCTTAATCACACAGTTCATCAGCAGAAATTAATCATTTCTAAGTGGCACCCATTATGTTAAAAAAGTGCAGGTAACAGTCCATAATATTCACTATCACTAATCACACAGTTCATCAGCAGAAATTAATCATTTGTAAGTGGCACCCATTATGTTAAAAAAGTGCAGGTAACAGTCCATAATATTCACTATCACTAATCACGCAGTTCATCAGCAGAAATAAACATTTCAAAGTGTCACACATCAATGTTGAACAAGTGCATGTAACAGTTCATAATATTCACCATCACTAATCAGACAGTTCAGGCATGAACAATAGTTTGAATGCACATACAAATGCTTTTACACTAAACATACAAATCATAACAAACACACAAATGATGTCAGATAATTGTCATATTAACTATTACAAATACTCAAATATCAGTAAACCTATAATATTTATGGGTGCCAGTGCAAGGCACAACAATCAAGTAAACTAATATTAATGAGATCGGTTGGGACAAATTATTTGGGATTAGGAAAGGAAAACACACAAAACACACTCACTCATCTTTCATCCACATTAAGTACTACTGTGTAATTGAATAGTGTTAACTGTGTAAATGCAATTCTGTCAAAATTTGATGTTCATCATGTGTATCAAGTAGTAGTGGCAGCAATGTATAGCAGTCAATAATAGTTAAGTCAACGTAATAGCCATCAAGTCAAGACAAATGTTTGCCAAGCCAAATCAAATGTACTGTTGCTGAACAACTGTCAGTGAGCAAAGATACGCTAATACTTCCTCTCTCCAAAAAAAAAAAAGTATATACTGCATATTGATTTAACAAAGTGAGTGTAGACAATCTTCCTTCCACTTTAGTGTTCTAGTCTGCTATCTTCATCCTCCTTGTTCCATATAGACCAACAAAAAAAAATATGCACCTCACTTACTTTACCTCTTATACACCAAAACTCCAATAATCATCAGCATCACATAATCTCAATACTTCAATAATACCTCTTACGTCGATACATATAAACCTTATCATTAATATCATTTACCTTATCTCTTGTCCACAAAAACTCCAATAATCATCAACTTCATATAATCTCAATACCTCAATAATACCTCTTCAATACGTCGATACATATAAGCCTTATTACCAATATCATTTCACTTCCATAACAACTCTTTCCTCTAGTCAGTCTCCTCGAACAAGTACAGATAAAATCCTAATGCAAACCTCATCATCCCATACAATCCGGAGACACACTGTCAACACACAACCTCTGTGTAATCCATCTGACCCATATCTTCTACTCATTATGAATCATAAATTACAATTTGGTTTCTTTGTTCATCATTAAATAAAAGAAATGCATACATTACCTCTAAGAGACTTAGTTCGAATAACTCTCAGTAATTAAGTACGATTACAGAGTGTGAATGATCATAATATTTCACAGTGTGTACACCACTTCAAGAATTATGGCAAACAGAAGCAAACATGTGGAGTATTTCTTGTGTCAAGTGTCACTTCCTATTTCAATTGCTCACGAAAAAAGCAGTGTAATAACTGTCAATGGTCTAAACCTAGTTTTGGTATGTCATGTCGTTAGCTTCCTTCCTATTAGCATAAATTTATACAGCTTCCATAAAACCTCAGCTCATGTGACTTCTATGAAGTTTCTTGTACTAATGTAGTTCGTCGAATTATAGCAGTTCATTTTCTTATCTTAAAAATATAAGGCACTGAGCGTAAGCAAAACATGCAATAGCGAGTAAATATACCAGTAGAGAACAGAATGTCAACAAGTGGATGCAGCACAATTCTTACAACGAGGCTTTGCCAAGCGAACAATCTATAATTAATACAATAGTGTGACCTAAACTCTATGTTTGTACACCATATTTTAGCATTTCTATATACCAAATTAAAGAGTAGTTGTGACAACAAAACAGAAATGTGTAAATATGCAATCCATAAGCAAGGCAGCAAATATGTTATCTCATAATAAACAGGTCATTAGCATCATATCAGAATAAGCAAATAGATGTTCATATGTCATCTTAATAAGTAAACATGAAGGCGGAAGCAGATAAATCACAAAGTATAACTTACATACATAATCACAGTCAGCACAATTAATCAGGTTACAATTATAATTTAAATAAATAAGCACAGCAGGCACATAATTAAAAAAATATAACATCAGTGAAAAAGCAGTGCAGCCAAGCGATGCATAATATATACAAATAACAACCCTATTCAATCAACAATCATTGTCAAAATCAGTTAATGTACGCAAGTACGTCGCTTCACAAGTAAATTCATAAAACATGAAATTTAGCACAAAGTATGAATCACGTAATCGCGAGCAGCAAATTACGTCTAAAGTACGTACCTGAGTGGAAATATGTTACCTGAAAAATAAACTCAATTAACAGTTACCTTTTTTTTAGTTTATTTGTTTCTTCTTCGAAATTACATTCTTCCTGAAAATTTCTCGATAGCAAGTCGTCTTAACGTCGGACACGCACAGAATTTACCTGAAGTTCTTAAATATTTTATAGAACCGTATCCTGAAAAATACTGAATGTTAGTAACATAATTCATCAAGTCACTATAGCTTTATACTGAATTTAATCGGAGAAATTAAACTGTGTATTTGTTTACGGCTGTCAGTGCATTCGCACTGAGCGCTCGATCAGCTGTAGGCGCGTGACGTAGGAAGTAATTGTTTGCGGTCAACGACTGCCTTGTGCGGCGCGCAGACTTGACTGTTGCTTTGAGTATGTGTCGCCGCCAAAACACAGCGCGGTATCCTTGTATTCTCTGCATGTTTACGTAAACTGTTGGTTTCTCGAAAGTATGTCATTCCACAAAAATTTTTCAAAAGTATATCATTCCACAAAAATTTTAACGTTAGATATATGATGTATTCCCTTAGAGCGTCGTGATTTAAGAGTTTCTACTTCAACAGTGTTATCATGAATAATTTTGCGAATTCTATATGGACCGTTATAAAGCAGAAAAAATTAGCGACACAAGCCCTTTCCTTTGTGAGACAAACAGTGAGACTTAATTAACACCTTCTGACCACTGACAAGATTTTTAAACGACCAGGACGCTTAGCTGATTTCTCTCTTCTAGCAGCCGCAGACACAATATTCTGCAGAGCCATGTTCACAACTTCAGAATGCCGCAGTTTCCGTGTAGGCGGAAAAGGAACGATTTCAGATATGCGATTTGTCGGTGCCTTGTTTTTTAATATCAATATAGGCGGTAAAGAAGTTGAATCATTAGGGAGTTCATTCAGAATGTTTTGAAAAATATGAAGATACTGATCTCACGTTCTGTGATTTTGATGACAATAAAGACGACACAATTTATTGATTTCCTTCATCCATCTCTCTGAAGCATTAGATTGAGGGTGAAAAAGTGAAATGAAGATTGGTTTAATTTTACGACGCCGTAGAGTACGAAGCCAAATTTTAGAACGAAACTGTGATCCATTATCTGATGTAACCTTATCAACATGACCCACTTCTTTAAGAAAATTTTTGATGAAAGCGTTAGATACTGAACGAGCTGTTGCTTTGCGTAACGGTGTAAAACACACATATTTTGATCTCAACTCCACTGCTACGAAAATGTACACCAAACCATTAGTAGAACGAACCACTGGACCGAACAAATTGACTGCAGCCATGTCCTTTAATTTCGCTGGAATGATAGGAAACAAAGGTGCTCTGTGAGAAATTGTTGGCGGCTTAGCCTTTTGACATAATTTGCATTTGGCCAGAACAGATCGAATACGTTTTTCCATATTACTGAAGCAGCAATTTTCCCGTAATTTATGAAAGTATTTTCTGGGACCGAAGTGTGCATAACTGAAATGCGTATACCAAATCAGCTTATTAACCCACTCATCAGGAATACAAACTAACCAAACAGAGTTGTCGACCGATTTTCGTTTAAAAAGAATGTCATTGCGAACTAAATAATGCTGTCTAATCGCTACGCTTTGCTTTCTCCTCCACTTCTCCTTAATGGCTTTCCAGATTGGATCCTTATTTTGCTCCTTAGCGATGTCCTGGAGCGAAGACGAAATAAAGTTCTCAAACGCAACACCTTGAATATACATCAAACAATAATTGTTTTCCTTGCAGTCCTCTTCAGCAATTCGTTTCAAACCCATAGGTGAACGTGATAAAGCATCGGCAACAATATTTGAAGAACCCTGTATGTAAACAATACTAAAATCAAATTCCTGTAGGTACAACGCCCATCGTGACAGTCTGCCGTGAGTTAATTTTGTTGACATAAGAAATTCCAGAGCTCGATGATCGGTGTAAACCTTAGTATGTCTGCCAAACAAAAATGTACGAAATTTTGTGAAAGCCCAAACAACCGCCAAAGCTTCAAGTTCCGTAATCGAATAATTCTTTTCTGATTTAGAAAGAACACGACTTCCAAATGCAATAGTTTTCTGTACTACAACGCCGTCTTCTATCTCTTGAAATAAGTGTGCTCCTAGGCCCTTGTATGATGAGTCGTTGCCAAACAAAATTCTTTAGATAAATCCGGATGTGAAAGAAGTGGAGCAGCAACTAAAGCATCACGAAGTTGTTCATATTCGGACTGAGCTTCCTCATCCCAACACCAATTAGATTTCTTTCCAGATAGTTCACATAAACAAGGTGTGGCCAAATCGTCCAATGTAACAAAGCGTCTAAGAAAATTACAGACACCAAGGAAACTACGAACATCACGTTTTGTGGTAGAAACAGCATAATTACGAATAGCGTCTAATTTCTCTGGATCAGGAAGAATACCTTCTGTAGAAATAATGTGACCGAGAAATTTCACCTGAGAACGACCAAATTCAGATTTTTCCAAGTTCACTGTAATACCAACTCTTGCAAAAATACGTAATAATGAATCCAAAATTTTGTTGTGCTCACTCCAAGAATGTTTAGCAATAAGAATATCGTCAACATATGAAGTAATATCGTCACGAAGATAAACAGGTAAAATTTCGTTTAAGCTACGAATGAATGCTGCTGAAGATACACTAAGTCCAAACGGTAATTTCCGAAACTGGTAACAGTTACCAAAGGCTAAAAAGGCAGTGTATTTTCTACAATCAGGGTGGAGTTCTATTTGCCAAAAACTTGCGCGCATATCAATCGTGGATAAAACTTTAATTCCATGAAAATGTTGAAGAAGTTCATCTAAATTTTGTGGACGGTCAGTTTCAGGAATGATGATATTATTTATCTGTCTGGAATCCAGAACCAAACGAATTGACCCATCCTTTTTAAGAACAACGTGTAATGGGCTAGTATAAGGACTGACTGCAGGCTCAATAATGCCCTGATCTAACATGTACTGAAGTTCATTCTTAACCTTGTCTCTGTAAGCCAAAGGAATAGCGTACGTTTTCCCGCGAAATGGTGTGTGTTCTTTTACTTTAAATAAATATTGTAACCCTTGTATAGTTCCTGTGTGATGACTAAATACTGTAGCATGTGAAGTCAAAATGTGGTGCAGCTCTTCTCTTGCAACGTCATCTGGCACTTCAGCTTTCTTAACCTTTTCGTTAATTACTTCTTCGCTATTAATTATATCATCCATCGCGTCTCTGTATCTATTGTCATTGTCATGAATAAACACACCGTCGTCATAATGCTCAACGAAAGCATCAGAAGTAAGAAACCTTAAACATTTTGTATCTGACTCAGATCTTGTTAAACACTCGAAATATTTCAAACTTTTCGGCATTCCGGCAACAGTCAAATTCACACTTCCTTCTTTAAAGTTCAAAATTGCCTTATGTGTGTTAAGAAACTCCATACCTAAAATAATTTGTGTACTGAGTATCGGAACAATAATAAAATTAGCAGAAAATTCGTATCCTTGTCAATTGAAATTTAAGTTGGTCTGTTGTTTGACTTCCACACTTTTTCCAGAAATCGCTCCTCGAATTGTAGTTTTAGAAATAGGTAACACAGGACAGGCAATAGTTATTTCACATATACGATAAACTGATTCATTAATGACGTTCAATGGGCTCCCAGAATCTAAAACTGCAGTGAACTTATTCTTACCCACACATACTTCAATAACAGGATGTAAAAATGCGTCTACATTATTTTCCTATTCGTCTAACAAAATGTCTCTCATGTCTTCCAGTCGTACGTAGTGTAAAGTCGTAGTGTCTTTACTTTCTGAGCCGTCTATATTGCTGCCAGAAGCCGAAGCTGCAAGTCATTGTCGATTGTTTGCGTCACGTCTTTGATTATTCCCGTCATTCCGCGGATCAATTTCTACTATTTGCACTTGTCTCTCTGAAGGTCTGTCACGTGGGGGATGCCCATTAGGTCCCTCCTGTCTGTTAGATGCAAATTCTTGGTTGTGTCTGTTATTAAAATTTCTATTTTCCTGTCTGTCTGCATGACTACTCCTTGTATAATTTCTACTGTCACTTCTAAAATTATTGTTATATCTACTACCCTGGTTATTTCTGTAGAAAGAATTTCTATTACTGTATGAATAATTCCTGTCTTGATGATACCGATTACTGTTTCCATATGATTGATCATTCCGGTACGAATTACCGTTATTATAATTGTCTGTGTAATTTCTGTTAGAACGTCTGTTATTGTCATAAGGCTGGTATCTATTGTCCTGTCTGTTACGTCTGTCATTCTCAAAATTACCCATATAACGCCCATTCCGATCACTATCTCTTTTCTCTGAAAATCTATTGTAATTACTGTTACTGAAAAAGTTACAAGAAGTCCCGTCGTCGTTGTCATACTCAAGTTCTTGCAACAAAGTCTTAAAAGTCTCGATGTCGTCTTTACATCTTCCGGCTAAAGCAATTTGTCTTATGGATTGTGGTAGCTTAGTTAAACAAATGCGAATTAATTCAGTCGGGCTATAAGGGTTGGACAGGAACTGATTCTTTCGAATCATGTCTTCAAAATATTCTGCTGGCGTGCGGAACTCAGACTGTTTGAAATTACGCTGCATAATAAGACTATGTTTGACTCTGTCTTGCGTGTTTTCGGACCAATATGCCGATAGAAATGCATGATAAAAATCATTCAGATTATTACAATCTCTAATGAGTGCGCGCATCCGCGTCGCCGGTTCGTTTTCTAAATATCCACACATAAATTCCAGTTTGTGACTTAGTGGCCAATTTGGTGGAAGTGCGTACATAAATTGATCTAACCATGCACATGGATGTATGTCATTCTTAGAATTGCGGAAGATCTTAAATTTTCGAACAGTCAAAAAGTGTTTATAGTCAAAGTTTTCGCCTCGTGGCGACAAAGACCTACCGCGTCTGTCCCAGTCACAATGACGATTATTGTTAAATTCACGCGCCTGGCGCTCTCTTGTTGCATCCCGTAAATGAAACAAATTATTTTCTTCAAACCCCTCTGGTATCTGTGATTCTAAATTTCTTTTGCCGTCTTTTTCTACGATTTCGCCTTCAATTTGCTTGACTTGCTTTCGTAATGCCTCAACTTCCCTTTTAACGCGTTCATTAAATTTTCCCTGGTTTTCAACATGCTTATTTATGTTCTGATACTCTTCGGTTTCTGCAAATGGCAATGGTGCTGTATCATCCGAATCTCTGTCCCCATGTAAACTAAGATTTGTCAATTTATCTGAAATCTCCTCAACTCTTTCCGATAAGTCACCTATTTTTTTCTTTCTGCTTATTTACGTCTTCCGTAAGTGTCGCGACTCGAGTTTCAGTATTGACACATTTGGTAGTTAACTGTTCATATTGTTGTGTTAGATTATTTATTCTGTCATTTGGTACGGATTCCTCGATTCTCTCAAATATTTCTTTCTTATCGTGTGCACGTTGTAAATTTAACTCTGAAAATTTTTGTACTATCACGCGATCTCTTTCTTCCTGTTCTCTATCCTGTTCCCTTTGTCTAATCTCTACTGCAATTAATCTATTATTGTGAGAATTCAAAATCGGTTGTACTTCTTCTCTGATTTCTTTCTTTAACTCATCTTTCATATTTTTGAAACACGTCCCTATTCGTGAATCTAACCGTGTTTCCAAAGTTCCCATCTCTGTTTTAATTGTTCTAATCTCTGTTTTAAATTCAGATCCTAACCGAGTTTCCATTGTTCCCATTTGTGAGTCTAACCGTGTTGCCAAAGTTCCCATCTCTGTTTTAATTGTTCCTATTTGTGAGTCTAACCGTGTTTTTAACTCAGATCGTAACTGTGATCCCAAATTTAATATTGCACTCATCAACTGCTCCGTACTAACTTGTTCGAAATTCTTTTCGCCCCTAACATTTCCCACAAAACCAGCCTCATTCGTCATAGCTGTAAGGCCATCTGTGTTCGATACTATTACAGGATCTTCTGTCGTTAATCTCGTATTCTGAGAATTTTCTGATTGAGAAAAATTTTGAAATGGTTCCGGACTATTTTCCCGACTTATTAAATTGTTTTCCACTTCATTATCCATCATACTGTTTTCCCCTGTTGGTGAGTTCGCCATGTTAACAATTTCGTCATTCTCACTATTCATCATTTTTGCCTTTTTCATCGATCGTGTAATCATTTACAAAATATACAAAACTCGTCACTGTACGAAAATTATACACAATGACTCTTTATCTCCAACAATACCATTTACATGAAATGTTTCCCTCAAACACGATTAATCGAACAATCGAAATAATTGCACTAAATTGTCAAACGCGTATACAAGACAACAAATCAAATTCTGAGAAAAAAATACCATTAGAAGAATGACAATTACCAAATCTACACATGCAAAATAGACTACAATTACTAAACTACAAATTACTACAAAAATACTACTGTCTACTATTTTTACAATCAGAAGAATTCCGAGGGACGATCCGAAGCAGCGGTCGCCACGTGCATTTGGGCTTAATTAAATGTTGTTGTTGTTGTGGTCTTCAGTCCTGAGACTGGTTTGATGCAGCTCTCCATGCTACTCTATCCTGTGCAAGCTTTTTCATCTCCCAGTACCTACTGCAACCTACATCCTTCTGAATCTGCTTAGTGTATTCATCTCTTGGTCTCCCTCTACGATTTTTACCCTCCACGCTGCCCTCCAATACTAAATTGGTGATCCCTTGATGCCTCAGAACATGTCCTACCAACCGATCCCTTCTTCTGGTCAAGTAGTGCCACAAACTTCTCTTCTCCCCAATCCTATTCAATACTTCCTCATTAGTTATGTGATCTACCCATCTAATCTTCAGCATTCTTGTGTAACACCACATTTCGAAAGCTTCTATTCTCTTCTTGTCCAAACTATTTATCGTCCATGTTTCACTTCCATACATGGCTACACTCCATACGAATACTTTCAGAAATGACTTCCTGACACTTAAATCTATACTGGATGTTAACAAATTTCTCTTCTTCAGAAACGCTTTCCTTGCCATTGCCAGCCTACATTTTATATCCTCTCTACTTCGACCATCATCAGTTATTTTGCTCCCCAAATAGCAAAACTCCTTTACTACTTTAAGTGCCTCATTTCCCAATCTAATTCCCTCAGAATCACCCGAATTAATTAGACTACATTCCATTATCCTTGTTTTGCTTTTGTTGATGTTCATCTTATATCCTCCTTTCAAGACACTGTCCATTCCATTCAACTGCTCTTCCAAGTCCTTTGCTGTCTCTGACAGAATTACAATGTCATCGGCGAACCTCAAAGTTTTTATTTCTTCTCCATGAATTTTAATACCTACTCCGAATTTATCTTTTGTTTCCTTTACTGCTTGCTCAATATACAGATTGAACAACATCGGGGAGAGGCTACAACCCTGTCTTACTCCCTTCCCAACCACTGCTTCCCTTTTATGTCCCTCGACTCTTATAACTGCCATCTGGTTTCTGTACAAATTGTAAATAGCCTTTCGCTCCCTGTATTTTACCCCTGCCACCTTTAGAATTTGAAAGAGAGTATTCCAGTCAACATTGTCATAAGCTTTCTCTAAGTCTACAAATGCTAGAAACGTAGGTTTGCCTTTCCTTAATCTTTCTTCTAAGATAAGTCGTAAGGTCAGTATTGCCTCACGTGTTCCAGTGTTTCTACGGAATCCAAACTGATCTTCCCCGAGGTTGGCTTCTACTAGTTTTTCCATTCGTCTGTAAAGATTTCGTGTTAGTATTTTGCAGCTGTGACTTATTAAGCTGATAGTTCGGTAATTTTCACATCTGTCAACACCTGCTTTCTTTGGGATTGGAATTATTATATTCTTCTTGAAGTCTGAGGGTATTTCGCCTGTTTCATACATCTTGCTCACCAGATGGTAGAGTTTTGTCAGGACTGGCTCTCCCACGGCCGTCAGTAGTTCCAATGGAATATTGTCTACTCCGGGGGCCTTGTTTCGACTCAGGTCTTTCAATGCTCTGTCAAACTCTTCACGCAGTATCATATCTCCCATTTCATCTTCATCTACATCCTCTTCTATTTCCATAATATTGTCCTCAAGTACATCGCCCTTGTATAGACCCTCTATATACTCCTTCCACCTTTCTGCTTTCCCTTCTTTGCTTAGAACTGGGTTTCCATCTGAGCTCTTGATATTCATACAAGTCGTTCTCGTATCTCCAAAGGTCTCTTTAATTTTCCTGTAGGCGGTATCTATCTTACCCCTAGTGAGATAGGCCTCTACATCCTTACATTTGTCCTCTAGCCATCCCTGCTTAGCCATTTTGCACTTCCTGTCGATCTCATTTTTGAGACGTTTGTATTCCTTTTTGCCTGTTTCACTTACTGCATTTTTATATTTTCTCCTTTCATCAATTAAATTCAATATTTCTTCTGTTACCCAAGGATTTCTACTAGCCCTCGTCTTTTTACCTACTTGATCCTCTGCTGCCTTCACTACTTCATCCCTCAAAGCTACCCATTCTTCTTCTACTGTATTTATTTCCCCCATTCCTATCAATTGCTCCCTTATGCTCTCCCTGAATCTCTGTACAACCTCTGGTTCTTTTAGTTTATCCAGGTCTCATCTCCTTAAATTCCCACCTTTTTGCAGTTTCTACAGTTTTAATCTACAGGTCATAACCAATAGATTGTGGTCAGAGTCCACATCTGCCCCTGGAAATGTCTTACAATTTAAAACCTGGTTCCTAAATCTCTGTCTTACCATTATATAATCTATCTGATACCTTTTAGTATCTCCAGGGTTCTTCCATGTATACAACCTTCTTTCATGATTCTTAAACCAAGTGTTAGTTATGATTATGTTGTGCTCTGTGCAAAATTCGACCAGGCAGCTTCCTCTTTCATTTCTGTCCCCCAATCCATATTCACCTACTATGTTTCCTTCTCTCCCTTTTCCTACACTCGAATTCCAGTCACCCATGACTATTAAATTTTCGTCTCCTTTCACAATCTGAATAATTTCTTTTATTTCGTCATACATTTCTTCAATTTCTTCGTCATCTGCAGAGCTAGTTGGCATATAAACTTGAACTACTGTAGTAGGCGTGGGCTTCGTATCTATCTTGGCCACAATAATGCGTTCACTATGCTGTTTGTAGTAGCTTACCCGCATTCCTATTTTCCTATTCATTATTAAACCTACTCCTGCATTACCCCTATTTGATTTTGTGTTTATAACCCTGTAGTCACCTGACCAGAAGTCTTGTTCCTCTTGCCACCGAACTTCACCAATTCCCACTATATCTAACTTCAACCTATCCATTTCCCTTTTTAAATTTTCTAACCTACCTGCCCGACTAAGGGATCTGACATTCCACGCTCCGATCCGTAGAACGCCAGTTTTCTTTCTCCTGATAACGACATCCTCTTGAGTAGTCCCCGCCCGGAGATCCGAATGGGGGACTATTTTACCTCCGGAATATTTTACCCAAGAGGACGCCATCATCATGTAATCATACAGTAAAGCTGCATGCCCTCGGGAAAAATTACGGCTGTAGTTTCCCCTTGCTTTCAGCCGTTCGCAGTACCAGCACAGCAAGGCCGTTTTGGTTATTGTTACAAGGCCAGATCAGTCAATCATCCAGACTGTTGCCCTCGCAACTACTGAAAAGGCTGCTGCCCCTCTTCAGGAACCACACGTTTGTCTGGCCTCTCAACAGATACCCCTCCGTTGTGGTTGCACCTACGGTACGGCTATCTGTATCGCTGAGGCACGCAAGCCTCCCCACCAACGGCAAGGTCCATGGTTCATGGGGGGAGGCTTAATTAAATATAATGAAGATATTTTTAGTAGCTGTTTGTCCTGTTGTGGCATAACAAGCTAGTTACGCCACACTGAGAAGGGAGCCGGAAGGCACGCGTACACACACGCCGACTGGCGTCAAGTCTGGAACAAGATACGTTATGACTGCTATAAAGAAAATACGTAGCTTTGGAATATACTTAACTTTATTCTTGGTTGGTTTACAACGTTCTTCGTGAGACATTTATACGATAACTCTCAAACTATGTAAGGCTAATGGCGCCTTGCTAGGTCGTAGCCATGGACTTAGCAGAAGGCTATTCTAACTGTCTCTCGGCAAATGAAAGGAAGGCTTCGTCCGTATTGTCGCTAGCAATGTCGTCCGTACAACTGGGGCGAGTGCTATATCATATCTCGAGACTCGCCTTGTGGTGGCGCTCGGTCTGCGATCACACAGTGGCGACACGCGGGTCCGACATGAACTTCAAGCGCTGATAGAAAGCACCGAAGCTGAAATCGTTATAGGTACAGAAAGCTGGCTTAAGCCAGAGATAAATTCTGCCGAAATTTTCACAAAGGTACAGACGGTGTTTAGAAAGGATAGATTGCATGCAACCGGTGGTGGAGTGTTCGTCGCTGTTAGTAGTAGTTTATCCTGTAGTGAAGTAGAAGTGGATAGTTCCTGTGAATTATTATGGGTGGAGGTTACACTAAACAACCGAACTAGGTTAATAATTGACTCCTTTTACCGACCTCCCGACTCAGCAGCATTAGTGACAGAACAACTGAGAGAAAATTTGGAATACATTTCACATAAATTTTCTCAGCATGTTATAGTCTTAGGTGGAGATTTCAATTTACCAGATATAGACTGGGACACTCAGATGTTTAGGACGGGTGGTAGGGACAGAGCATCGAGTGACATTATACTGAGTGCACTATCCGAAAATTACCTCGAGCAATTAAACAGAGAACCGACTCGTGGAGATAACATCTTGGACCTACTGATAACAAACAGACCCGAACTCTTCGACTCTGTATGTACAGAACAGGGAATCAGTGATCATAAGGCCGTTGCAGCATCCCTGAATATGGAAGTTAATAGGAATATAAAAAAAGGGAGGAAGGTTTGTCTGTTTAGCAAGAGTAATAGAAGGCAGATTTCAGACTACCTAACAGATCAAAACGAAAATTTCTGTTCCGACACTGACAATGTTGAGTGTTTATGGAAAAAGTTCAAGGCAATCGTAAAATGCGTTTTAGACAGGTACGTGCCGAGTAAAACTGTGAGGGACGGGAAAAACCCACCGTGGTACAACAACAAAGTTAGGAAACTACTGCGAAAGCAAAGAGAGCTCCACTCCAATTTTAAATGCAGCCAAAACCTCTCAGACAAACAGAAGCTAAACGATGTCAAAGTTAGCGTAAGGAGGGCTATGCGTGAAGCGTTCATTGAATTCGAAAGTGAAATTCTATGTACCGACTTGACAGAAAATCCTAGGAAGTTCTGGTCTTACGTTAAATCAGTAAGTGGCTCGAAACAGCATATCCAGACACTACGGGATGATGATGGCATTGAAACAGAGGATGACACGCGTAAAGCTGAAATACTAAACACCTTTTTCCAAAGCTGTTTCACAGAGGAAGACCGCACTGCAGTTCCTTCTCTAAATCCTCGCACAAACGAAAAAATGGCTGACATCGAAATAAGTGTCCAAGGAATAGAAAAGCAACTGGAATCACACAATAGAGGAAAGTCCACTGGACCTGACGGGATACCAATTCGATTCTACACAGAGTACGCGAAAGAACTTGCCCCCCTTCTAACAGCCGTGTACTGCAAGTCTCTAGAGGAACGGATGGTTCCAAATGATTGGAAAAGAGCACAGACAGTCCCAGTCTTCAAGAAGGGTCGTCGAGCAGATGCGCAAAACTATAGACCTATATCTCTTACGTCGATCTCTTGTAGAATTTTAGAACATGTTTTTTGCTCGCGTATCATGCCATTTCTGGAAACCCAGAATCTACTATGTAGGAATCAACATGGATTCCGGAAACAGCGATCGTGTGAGACCCAACTCGCCTTATTTGTTCATGAGACCCAGAAAATATTAGATACAGGCTACCAGGTAGATGCTATTTTTCTTGACTTCCGGAAGGCGTTTGATACAGTTCCGCACTGTCGCCTGATAAACAAAGTAAGAGCCTACGGAATATCAGACCAGCTGTGTGGCTGGATTGAAGAGTTTTTAGCAAACAGAACACAGCATGTTGTTATCAATGGAGAGACGTCTACAGACGTTAAAGTAACCTCTGGCGTGCCACAGGGGAGTGTTATGGGACCATTGCTTTTCACAATATATATAAATGACTTAGTAGATAGTGTCGGAAGTTCCATGCGGCTTTTCGCGGATGATGCTGTAGTATACAGAGAAGTTGCAGCTTTAGAAAATTGTAGCGAAATGCAGGAAGATCTGCAGCGGATAGGCACTTGGTGCAGGGAGTGGCAACTGACCCTTAACATAGACAAATGTAATGTATTGCGAATACATAGAAAGAAGGATCCTTTATTGTATGATTATATGATAGCGGAACAAACACTGGTAGCAGTTACTTCTGTAAAATATCTGGGAGTATGCGTGCGGAACGACTTGAAGTGGAATGATCATATAAAATTAATTGTTGGTAAGGCGGGTACCAGGTTGAGATTCATTGGGAGAGTGCTTAGAAAATGTAGTCCATCAACAAAGGAGGTGCCTTACAAAACACTCGTTCGACCTATACTTGAGTATTGCTCATCAGTGTGGGATCCGTACCAGATCGGTCTGACGGAGGAGATAGAGAAGATTCAAAGAAGAGCGGCGCGTTTCGTCACAGGGTTATTTGGTAACCGTGATAGCGTTACGGAGATGTTTAATAAACTCAAGGGGCAGACTCTGCAAGAGAGGCGCTCTGCATCGCGGTGTAGCTTGCTCGCCAGGTTTCGAGAGGGTGCGTTTCTGGATGAGGTATCGAATATATTGCTTCCCCCTACTTATGCCTCCCGAGGAGATCACGAATGTAAAATTAGAGAGATTAGAGAGCGCACGGAGGCTTTCAGACAGTCGTTCTTCCCGCGAACCATACGCGACTGGAACAGGAAATGGAGGTAATGACAGTGGCACGTAAAGTGCCCTCCGCCACACACCGTTTGGTGGCTTGCGGAGTATCAATGTAGATGTAGATGTAGATGTAAATGGACCGCGGCCGATTTAAGCTACCTCCTAGCAAGTGTGGTGTCTGGCGGTGACACCACATGTCCGATTACGCTGTCTCGTAAACGGTTGGCCCTGACTAGTATTAGTACGCAATCTGACTGCTTAGAACAACATCAAGAATGAAATGAAAATTTTCTGTTAACGCAATTAATTAATAAGTCCCCAGCAACTATAAAACCTACGAAACCAAAGCACAAGTGTAATTGTTCTGTGTGTGGGAGTGTGACTCAACGTACACATCTGGCACGGTTCTTCTTCAACAAGACAAGAAATTTTAAATACCATTTATACTGACGTGATAAAAAAAATTAGAAATACTATAATTGCGTAAGGAAAGCAGAATTACACTCTAATACAAGAACACAAGCCAGATGCTTTGTTGACTGAACCTGTAATGACGCATTATTCAGGACATTGAAATAATGAGGAAAAAAAGAAAAGTAGTTTGTTACCTTAATTTATATTGATGAAAAGCACTCTAATCATTACAATATCTCCACACCGACTCGCTACTACCACATCTCAACCAGAATTCTCCAGTATCACATCTCAGCAAGCACTCTCTGCTACGAGTTCTCAACCAGCACTCTTCACTAGCACATCTCAACAAGCACTGACTACTACGAGTTCTCCCAAAGCACTGACTACTACGAGTTCTTAACAAGCACTGTGGAGGCGGCTGAATAATACTCTTTGGCGCAATCTCTGGCGCTGTGGCTCAGTGTAGCTACCTTTCAAAGGTTACAGGAGAATATGGGCTTGGGACGAGGAATGAAAGAGGAGAAAGACTGAGTTCTGTAACACGTTTCAGCTAGTAATAGCGAATACCCTGTTCAAGAGTCACAAGTGGAGGAGGTATACTTGGAAAAGGCCGGGAGATACGGGAAGATTTCAATTAGATTACATCATGGTCAGACAGAGATTCCGAAATCAGATACTGGATCGTAAGGCGTACCCAGGAGCAGATATAGACTCAGATCACAATATAGTAGTGATGAAGAGTAGGCTGAAGTTAAAGACATTAGTCAGGAAGAATCAATACGCAAAGAAGTGGGAAACGGAAGTACTAAGGAATGACGAGATACGTTTGAAGTTCTCTAACGCTATAGATACAGCAATAAGGAATAGCGCAGTAGGCAGTACAGTTGAAGAGGAATGGACATCTCTAAAAAGGGTCATCACAGAAGTTGGGAAGGATAACATAGGTACAAAGAAGGTAGCTGCGAGGAAACCATGAGTAACTGAAGAAATACTTCAGTTGATTGATGAAAGGAGGAAGTACAAACGTGTTCCGGGAAAATCAGGAATACAGAAATACAAGTCGCTGAGGAATGAAATAAATAGGAAGTGCAGGGAAGCTAAGACGAAATGGCTGCAGGAAAAATATGAAGACATCGAAAAAGATATGATTGTCGGAAGGACAGACTCAGCATACACGAAAGTCAAAACAACCTTTGGTGACATTAAAAGCAACGGTGGTAACATTAAGAGTGCAACGGGAATTCACTGTTAAATGCAGAGGAGAGGGCAGATGGAAACAGGAGTCGATTTAGAAGAGATAGGGGATCCAGTATTAGAATCGGAATTTAAAAGAGCTTTGGAGGACTTACGGTCAAATAAGGCAGAAGGGATAGATAACATTCCATCAGAATTTCTAAAATCATTGGGGGAAGTGGTAACAAAACGATTATTCACGTTGGTGTGTAGAATATATGAGTCTGGCGACATATCATCTGACTTTCGGAAAAGCATCATCCACACAATTCCGAAGACGGCAAGAGTTGACAAGTGCGAGAATTATCGCACAATCAGCTTAACAGCTCATGCATCGAAGCTGCTTACAAGAATAATATGCAGAAGAATGGAAAAGAAGATTGAGAATGCGCTAGGTGACGATCAGTTTGGCTTTAGGAAAAGTAAAGGGACGAGAGAGGCAATTCTGGCGAAGAAAAATCAAGACACTTTCATAGGATTTGTCGACCTGGAAAAAGCGTTCGATAGTATAAAATGGTGCAAGCTGTTCGAGATTCTGAAAAAAGTAGGGGTAAGCTATAGGGAGAGACGGGTCATATACAATATGTACAACAACCAAGAGGGAATAATAAGAGTGGACGATCAAGAACGAAGTGCTCGTATTAAGAAGGGTGTAAGACAAGGCTTTAGCCTTTCGCCCCTACTCTTAAATCAGTACATCGAGGAAGCAATGATGGAAATAAAAGAAAGGTTCAGGATTGGAATTAAAATACAAGGTGAAAGGATATCAATGATACGATTCGCTGATGACATTGCTATCCTGAGTGAAAGTGAAGAAGAATTAAATGATCTGCTGAACGGAATGAACAGTCTGATGAGTACACTGTATGGTTTGAGAGTAAATCGGAGAAAGACGAAGGTAATGAGAAGTAGTAGAAATGAGAACAGCGAGAAACTTATCAGGATTGATGGTCACGAAGTCAATGAAGTTAAGGAATTCTGCTACCTAGGCAGTAAAATAACCAATGACGGACGGAGCAAGGAGGATATCAAAAGCAGACTCGCTATAGCAAAAAAAGCATTTCTGGCCGATAGAAGTCTACTAATATCAAATATCGGCCTTAATTTGAGGAAGAAATATCTGAGGATGTACGTCTGGAGTACAGCATTGTATGGTAGTGAAACATGGACTGTGGGAAAACCGGAACAGAAGAGAATCGAAGCATTTGAGATGTGGTGCTATAGACAAATGTTGAAAATTAGGTGGACTGATAAGGTAAGGAGTGAGGAGGTTCTACGCAGAATCGGAGAGGAGAGGAATATATGGAAAACACTGATAAGGAGAAGGGACAGGATGATAGGACATCTGCTAAGACATGAGGGAATGACTTCCATGGTACTAGAGGGAGCTGTAGAGGGCAAAAACTGTAGAGGAAGACAGAGATTGGAATACGTCAAGCAAATAATTGAGGACGCAGGTTGCAAGTGCTACTCTGAGATGAAGAGGTTAGCACAGGAAAGGAATTCGTGGCGGGCCGCATCAAACCAGCCAGCAGACTGACGACAAAAAAAAAAAAAACCAAAAAAAAAAGACATGCACGTCTACAAAACCATTCGCAACCGTCGGGAAGTATTTGGAAGGGTACCACAGTCCATAATTCGACGAGTGAATGCATGTTTAGAAGCAGAAGGACATTTCGAGCATTTGTGTTTATGAGCCCCAGTTAGCTTCATTGTAATCTTCCAGTAATAACTCAAAAACTAAGGATTTCTAGACATATATGAAGATGAAAGTTTTGCTTGATTTCGTGTGCAACACCGGCGCCTAATAAAAAAACGCGAGTGGCATCCCAAATGAGTTATAGTTTATTCGTAGCAGCAGTTCCTTGCGAAGTTAATTTCAGCGTCAAGAAAAAGAATCCACGACCTGCGTGCTGTTTTCTGCGCTGGGGACATCATCATGATGGAGACAGCAAGTTAGTGAAGTGTACAAGAACTTATGTATTCCACACAGGCACATTAGGCACGTCACGTACACTGCATGCACAGTACAAATGTGCTCAGTGACACGTCATCTGCAGTAATGCAGAGGAGGTAAGGAAGGATGAAAGTTTTAACACTATCTCACTTTTATTCCTTTTTCTTGCCGTACATGGCGTCCCTCGTGTAGAAGACGTAGTCATGTGAATGCTCATGACCCTTTTTGGAGCACCCTGTGTTTCTACTCTTTGTAACTACTTTCTCTGAATTATCTGAATAACACGGTGCAATGAGACGTTATAAACTAGTGTATATTAATTATTTCTTACCGGAAGGTAGTTCATTAGAAAATAATCAACCGAACGACTGCTCACCTTCGAAACTCAGAAGCAGTTCTGCTCATATTGCGAAGAGAAACGTTCCTGTCACACTACCACGGGACACACCAGAAACTACAACCACAATCTGTCTATTGCTCCTCGTTAATAATCTCTGGAACGTGCCACGACCTACCGATAAATCGTAACATGTCTCTGAGGCAAAGATTCTGGTGAGCGGAACTGGTCATCGAGAGGACGCATGTGTGCTGAGGAGGGGTAATGTGGCAGCACACGGCGGAGGGAGCTGAGTGGCGGCTGCAGACTAAAACGGAGTTATCCCGTGACCTTCCGGCTACCAAAGATCCTAGGTCCAGTGCAAGACGTCGACGTCACACCAGACTCGTGGCGTGGAGAGCGTGGTGCTGATTGGACGTGTGGTTGGAACGAAGCACAGCAGTCTGAAGGGTCTGGTCTAAATGCAGTAGGATCAGCTGTTGGATGTGTGACCTGTTCGAAAATGGCTGTGAGCACTATGGAACTTAACATCTGAAGTCATCAGTCCCCTTTAGAACTAATTAAATCTAACTAACTCAAGGACATGACACACATCCATGCTGAGGCAGGATTCGAACCTGCGATCGTAGTGGTCGCGCGGTTCCAGACTGAAGCGCCTAGAACAGCTCGGCCACACCGGCCGGCGACCTGTTAGAATTACGTCCGCTGACCTCTCTCCCGCCGCACCCACGTCGGCTGTCTTGAACGCCGGTGAGGACTTACTTGGTGTGGAATCATTCAAAATACGGTTCCGTTCCTGTGATGCATTTAAGTGCTGGTCGATGCATGTTAATTCGACGGCTAGTTCATGACTCCACAGTAACGGTTTCATCAGAATCATAGCGGTTACTAGCTGTGCTGTCACTAGGTTCCGCTCAGCCCCCCAGTATTGTACGCGTTCGCGGAATAGCGTTACAGGTATCCGCTCTGTGTTATTCTACGTATGACAGATAATAAGCCCATGACTATCTGGCCGTTAACCTGCGGGTCCCGGCCGTATTAACGTTGCTGAATATTTTGAGTGAAAGACATTAATGCTGTGGATATTAATTTTGCTGTTGTATTTGAGCAACTTAAACTGTCAAGCTGAGCAGGGCTTACTTGATTGGAGCCACCCAGTTGTGTAACTTTCGTCTCTTTCACGATAAGATTAAAGACCAAATTAGCAGATGAACAGTAATACATTCGTCCTGATGAGTGTTTAGTTGTAAAAGCAGTGGGAGCGCGCCAACATAAATTTTCTGCCAGTTTCTGCTGCTTTTGTGCTCTCTCTTCGCCCATGTTAACCTCACCTCTTCCTGGAGCTCCTTGCGAGTCGTTTATTGTTCCGGGAGACGGAGTGGCACGTAACATCTTAACACTAATTAGTTACTGAGTTCTTTGCTCGCTCACCTGAAGATTTGGTTTCATCGATCTGTCCTAAGCTGAACTCTCATCCGATATTGCCGCGCAGGTTAGCCGAGCGGTCTCAGGCGCAGCAGTCATGGACTGTGCGGCTGGTCCCGGCTGAGGTTCGAGTCCTCCCTCGCGCATGGGTGTGCGTGTTTGTCCTTAGGATAATTTAGATTAAATAGTGTGTAAGCTTAGGGACTGATGACCTTAGCAGTTAAGTCCCATAAGATTTCACACACATTTGAACATTTGAACATCATTCGATATTGCATTCGAGGCCTTGAATCAGTGTTTAATTGCTACGTGCATTTCTATCAGAGTATTTTTCGTGTTATGGAATTGTTCTGCTCCCGTGCCTAGCCCAATGGTCAGTGAGGCGGGTCGGTCGTTCAGTCGGCGCCAGTCGTAATAATGTACACCCACCTGGGTGCAGCGAAGAAAGTTTGCACTAATTCTGATGTTGCTGTACTTGTGAAACCGCTTTTACTGTGTAACTGCTGTTGTTGATAAAATTATAGTTTAACTTTGGCCCAGCTCTTGGAGAACTTGAACTTCCCCGTTTTGGGTTAATTATCATTCCTGTAAAGCCTACAAACTGCTTAATAATCCTTGTTAAGATATATTCAATTTGGTTTGCCATTACCATGTCAGAATAGTTGTTCAACTGTTATTTCAGAACTCTAAAGACTGTTCTCTGAAGTCTGCGTTGCAATCTTCTTACGTAGTTTTAAATAAATTGTCTTGTGTAGTTTACGAATGATGTTTAATCTTCATTTGGGTCCAGTTCTACCACCTCTAGAACAATCAATAAATCGCAGGAAGCGTATAAAATTCGTGCTGCGTTCTTCCTAGGTACACATTTTGTAGACTAGGTGACATCGGATGGATTCAGGAAGTCAAGCAACACTGCGTAAACCAGATTTCTGTGATTGACCAAATTCTAAATATCATTATTGTCAAGCAGAGCAAACTGTGTTTAACAAAATCATTGTTCTGTGAATGCTGATTGAACACCTCTCAACCGAAGTGCGATTTCTGTGTAGGCCATATGATGGCAGCATAAAAATATTATCTATAAGCAAATATGTCTTTTGACGACTCTGTAACCATTACACATACACAAATAACAGAAGCGTACACAACACCGAAGAGCTGATACAAAAAATCAAAGACATCAACGTATCCACATCAGCCACACTCACATCTTTTGACACCACACCCATGTAAACCAATATCCCTATCACAGAAACATTCAACATCATCAATCAACAATTAGAGTAACATGCCGAAATTCCCAAACCCCACGCAAAAGAAATAGCTAGCCTTCTAAAACCAATCACAGAGCAAAACTATTTCTCATTTGACATTCAGCACTACTCACAAGAAGACGGACTTCCAATGGGGTCACCCGTCAGTGGACTTCTATCCAGCATTTTCCTTAATCACGTTAAAAATAAAATATTTGAAACAATAGTAAGACGCAAACAATAACGGATAACATACTGGGATCGTTATGTAATTGATGCCATATGCCACCTAGATGAAACATCAAGTCACATCCAACAACTACATAGTCATATCAACAAAGTCCACCCAAAAATGAAATTCACCTGAGAAACAGAAAACAACAAAATGTTAAATTTCCTTGACCGCACAATATACAGATAGAACAACCAACACCAATTCTCCATATTCAGAAAAATAACCACCACCAGCATAGCCATCCACAAACATTGGAATCATCATCTGACTGCACACGAACGAGCCGGTTTCCAATATATGCTACACAGACTGAACAAAACTCCACACACTAAAAGCAACGATAACAATGAATTACAGACAATCAGAAAAACAGCTGTAGAGAATGGATATGACACAAACATATAGATAAACTGAACCACAAAATTAAAACAAAGTTAAAAAAGACACCCAACACACAGAAGCCTTCTCAGCAACTTACAAACACACAGAACACACAAACGAGCACATATGATCAAGAAACACACACAATAAACAAGTGGTTCACTCTCACCTATAACAACAAGGCAGCCCACAGAATAGGCAACATATTCAAAAAACAAGGGCTGAAAATAGCCTACAGGACAGTCGACTCAACGCAGAGGAATCTAAGGACAACCGACACAAGCACAGGCAAACGCAACACATCTGGTATTTACCACTTAACATGTCAGGACTGCAAATCAATTTGTATAGGACAGACAAGCATAAACTTTAAACAGACACAGGAGAGCATTAAAAAGTAACTACTGTCACTCCACATTTGCTGAACACGTTATGGACCATAAATATATCACAACAGACATTAACACTGATCTGGAAATTCTCAAATGCAGCAACAGCCCCCCACAAAAATTAATAATTGAAGAAAATTATCAAATACATATAGCCGTCGTTGAAGAAAAGCAAGTAATAAAATAATACACAGCTTTCTGCAATGGAACTCTTTTCTGTGCCCTCAAAGAGTTAGTAGATAAATCCTAAGTATAGAGCTCCTCCCCCACAATACCCACACATAGACACACACATACATACATACATAAACATAAAACTATATATAATTGTAATAATAATGATAAATCCTCAAACCTATTCTCTCCCACCCTCCCCTCTCTCTCTCTCTTTCTCCCTCTCCCTCTTTCATTATAAACTCTCTCTCTCTCTCTCTCTCTCTCTCTCTCTCTCTCTCTCTCTCACTCACACACACACACACACACACACACACACACACAGAGTCTCTCTCTCTCTCTCTCTCTCTCTCTGAGAAATTCAAAACAACTGTCAGCGACATCTTCAAATTAATATATGATCATAGCTGGCAGTTACAACCGCCACTGACACCTGACTCACAGAGCACCCACTTCCACAGCAGTCCATGTAAGTCTTTCGCCTACCGTCGGAAGGGTGAGCCATAGTGAGGATTGTAACCATAATCTGTCCATTAAATGTATTCGCAATTACGAATAAGGACAACCACCACCAGTAGAATGTAATGACGACAGTGAAAATTTGTGCCAGACAGGGACACGAACCTGGATTTACCGCTTATCGCGAGCAGCTGCCTTATTGCACGCACGCATGTGCAAAGAAATTGTGCATCGCAATCAGATTAACACAGTATTCTCTGTCAAAAGACACAGTAACCACCTTTTGCAGCGCTCACCGCTGCCAGACGTGCAGGAAGAGAGTCAGTCAGGTTCTGGAAGGTGTGGAGCCTTGCTCACTTCAGTGCCTTGGACAGCCGCGCAGAGTTTCTCGGTTGACGATCCGTCGCACGAACAGCATTAGAGAATTGCCACGCCGAGTGGCCGCGCGGTTTAAGGCGCTATGTCACGGATTGCGCGCCGTCTCCCGCCGGAGGTTCGAGTCCTCCATCGGGTATGAGTGTGTGCTGTTCATAGCAAAAGTTAGTTTAAGCAGTGTGTAATTGTAGAGACCGATGAACTCAGCAATATGAACCCTTAGAAATTCACACAAATTTTCTAATGGTTTTAAATCCAGAGAGTTTCGTGGCCAGATAAGTACAGAAACCTAAGACTAGTGCTCTACGAAGCAAGCTCTTTGTCAGCCTTGTGATACGTTGTGTTATCCTGCTGAGGAAAGACAGACAGCATGTAAGGATCCAGATGGTCCCCAAAGACAGATGGATGCTTGTGTTGATTCATTATGTGTTCGAGAATGACGAGGTCACTCATCGAATACCACGAAAAAAATTATCAGTACCATAACGTTCCCTCGATATTGCACGACATGACTGGGTGTTTGTGTTTTCCACATCATTTCGTCCTCCTTCATGAAAGTGGCGAGTTTGGGCTGAGCAAAGGTTGGGAATTTGTACGGGCGCTAATACCGCGCAGTTGAGCGCTCCCCAAACCAAAACATCATCATCGTCATCCACTGTTGCAGGGAGATAGCTGTCAGGTGTTTCACGCCGTTCACTCCAAAGGCTATGTGATCGCTTTAGCATAAATCGTGATTCACCTGAAAAGACCGCCTATGCCGGTCAGTAGACGTCCAGTTGCGATACTGGGGTGCAAATTTCAGCCTTCCTCGCTGGAGAACAGCAGTCAAAATGTTTGTATGATCCCGCCGCCTGCTCTGGAGGCCCATACACATGAATATTCGAGGAACAATCGATGGTGAGACACTAATGATAGCCCATTGATCCATCAGAGCGGTCAGTTGCTTAAGCGTTCCACGCCTATTCGTCCATACACACATCCGCAGCCGTGGTTCACCCCTGTCATCTATGGCCAATGAGGCACCATTGTTGTCTCTGCGCCGGTCCTGGAATACGACCATAGATAATAATACCAGCCATTTCATCTGTAACACTTGAGACTAAAATGTGCAGAAGGCCCACTGTGTATAAAACAACATGTTTCTTCTTATTTGCAGGAGCACATCCTTTACTGGTCTTGAAGAGTGCCCTGCAGACAGGACCTGTATTTGTTGAGCTCAATTACCTTCTACCTTTCTCTCTGCATTTATTCAATTTTAATTTAGCAGTAAATCTTTGTGTTAGGTATTATTTGCAATTGTTGTTGTTGTGGTCTTCAGTCCTGAGACTGGTTTGATGCAGCTCTCAATGCTACTCTATCCTGTGCAAGCTTCTTCATCTCCCAGTACCTACTGCAACCTACATCCTTCTGAATCTGTTTTGTGTATTCATCTATTGGTCTCCCTCTACGATTTTTACACTCCACGCTGCCCTCCAATACTGGATTGGTGATCCCTCGATGTCTCAGAAAATGTCCTACCAACCGATCACTTCTTCTAGTCAAGTTATGCCACAAGCTCCTTCTCCTCAATTCAATTCAGTACCTCCTCATTAGTTATGTGATCAACCCATCTTATCTTGAGCATTCATCTGTAGCACCACATTTCGAAAGCTTCTACTCTCTTCTTGTCTAAGCTATTTATGGTCCACGTTTCACTTCCATACATGGCTACACTCCATACAAATACTTTGAGAAACGACTTCGTGACACTTAAATCAATACTCGATGTTAACAAATTTCTCTTCTTAAGAAAACTTTTCGTTGCCATTGCCAGTCTACATTTTATATCCTCTCTACTTCGACCGTCATCAGTTATTTTGCTCCCCAAATAGCAAAACTCCTTTACTACTTTAAGTGTCTCATTTCCTAATCTAATTCCCTCAGCATCACCCGACTTAATTGAACTACATTCCATTATCAAATTTCTCTGAGCACTATCAGACATCTGAGGTCATCAGGCCCCCAGAACTTAGAACTACTTAAACCTAACTAACCTAAGGACATCACACACATCCGTGCCCGAGGCAGATTTGGAACCTGCGACGGTAGCGGTCGCGCGGTTCCAGACTGTAGTGCCTAGAACCGCTCTGCCACTCCGTCCGGCATTCGATTATCCTCGTTTTACTTTTGTTGATGTTCAACTTATACCCTCCTTTCAAGACACTGTCCATTCCGTACAACTGCTCTTTCAAGTCCATTCCTGTCTCTGACAGAATTACAATGTCACCGGCGAACCTAAAAGTTTGTAATTCTTCCTCACGGATTTTAATACCTACTCCGAACTTTTCTTTTTTTCCTTTATTGCTTGCTCAATATACAGATTGAATTACATTGGGGATAGGCTACAACACTGTCTCACTCCCTTCCCAACCATTGCTTCCCTTTCATACCCCTCGACTCTTATAACTGTCATCTGCAGTCTGTACAAGTTGTAAATAGCCTTTCGCTCCCTGTATTTTAGCCCTGCCACCTTCAGAATTTGAACGAGAGTATTCAAATCAACATCGTGAAAAGCTTTCTCTAATTCTACAAACGCTAGAAACGTAGGTTTGCCTTTCCTTAATCTTTCTTCTAAGATAAGTCGTAGGGTCACTATTGCCTCACGTGTTCCAACATTTCTACGGAATCCAAACTGATCTTCCCCGAGGTCGGCTTCTATCAGTTTTTCCATTCGTCTGTAAAGAATTCGCGTTAGTATTTTGCAGCTGTGACTTATTAAACTGATAGTTCGGTAATTTTCACATCTGTCAACACCTGCTTTCTTTGGGATTGGAATTATTATCTTCTTGTTGAAGTCTGAGGGTATTTCGCCTGTCTTATACATCTTGCTCACCAGATGGTAGAGTTATGTCAGGACTGGCTCTTCCAAGGTTGTCAGCAGTTCTAATGGAATGTTGTCTACTCCGGGGGCCTTGTTTCGACTTTGCAATTAAGCGTTTTGAAAACGATTACAGACAAGGAGTTGGACGCCATGGCACCAGACCATTAAAAACGTATTGTTTCGCCAAGAAAAATTAAATTAGTTTTATTTAAGAACCTTTGCAAACTGTTATTAGGACATTTTTAATGTTTACACGCTATATCCGACGATCTCAAATGAATGCAATCCGAGAACACTATTAATAAATGTTGAGAATTTAAAATTTGAACAATATTAATATGAGATTTCCAGTTATGACATTGCGTAGAGCTTGACCTCACTCATGTAGTTCTGTCTAAAAGGAAAGTAATACAGTATAAAATTCAGTTTCTCCTAGAACAATCAGAACCACTTTATTTAACAAAATTTCTAGAATAATTCAAGAAGCATCAATAAACCTTTAGCAAACACGCTATCAATACGTGTAATCACACCATATCATAAAAAACAACGGGCAGGTATAAAAACAATGTAAAATGCAACTATTAGATGCATCATATAAATGTTATTTAAATTCCAATAAACAGGTCGTGATTCAGTAAAGAGCCCAAGATCAGCAACAATTAGTCAAACAAAGAATTAGGTAGATTGTAAATATCACAGAGTAGGGGTTGATTTGAAGATGTGATAATTCAGCGTAGTTCATGATGTATGAATAAAAAGTTTAAACAGCTTCCACAGGGCTTAAAGTAAATCTGATTGTTGGAGACAGAACTCATGTAAATCCTAAGCACAAAATAAATTACCTATAACCAGACATATAACTGCTAACAGGGTATGAAACCCTAGAGACAGGAACTAGGATATCTACCTCTTATAACTGTGAGATAAACAGTTTTAGCAATATAAGGCAGCCAAGCTGGAACCGGTAAACTCTTTAAATGAAATCGGGTTAGCTCAACCCAAAAAAATGTGACATACATAATTTAATGAATCCTATGGCACAGTGCACAATGTGACATACATGGTTTAATGGATCCTATAGCACAGCGCTAACCCTTTTTGCACGTGAAACATGTAGACAAAGTTACAAGGCAGACAAAGTTACAAGGCAACTTACACGAAATCCGAATGGCTTGCTTCTGAAGCACTTTCGTTGGTTTAATAGAGAATCACAAGCCCACTCCAAGTCAAGTTAAACTTTGGCAAACACACACAGCATACACTAGCCACATGAATGATAGTCATTCTCCTTGGATGGTGTGCTTTCTCCTGGCGTATTTTTCCCTGTGAATCCACTTGAAGAAATGACTTCACATTTTTTTGTAATATGTGAAGTGCATTGAGTGATAAGGACAGAGAAAATAAGCACGATTTATTATTTGTACAGATAATGATTAAAAAGACAATATATGCTTTGTTAATGTTCATTTGCTTGATGAAAGAGAGGAGATTGTATCCTTTTAGAGTAGTACCGCTGATATAGCAAGATGCGCTGATCTTACGTTCCATATTAGGAGGTCAGTAATAAATGAAGTTATTGCTAAGTTATCTGAATCGTTTTCAGAGCACAGAATGTTATTTATTACTATTGAAACGATCTTTTATTTATAGAAAAATTATGTCGTTTCCAGCAGGCATTAAAAGTTTTATTAGTTACAATCTTACTCTACTGTAGTCGATCATTACTGTCGGAGCAGCTGTTTTTAGTAATCCTCTAGCCCAGGCACTATTGAGATACCTTACTCAGTTTATGCATTTATGAAAGTATTGAAATATCTCAGTAATTATTTTGTTTTCTGATGTAAGTTTTTGCGTACTGGGCCACAGATGTTGAGCACGTTATTTTCCACGTTGACGCCATTACAGAGAAAGCTATAACTAAATATGCTTCATGCAATTAAAATTAACAAACTAGTGTGCTACTAATAAATACACATGTATCCGAATCCCGAAGTTTCAGCCCCTGAGACCACAAGAGATCATGTTCGTATGTTGTTTTTGTTTTGCTGTGCAATAACGTATCAGCACGATAACGTAACTTCAATAAAAATAAATAATTATAATCCATTTCTTAGCTCACCGAAATATTGGGTGTGTAAAACTGTGTTAACATTTTTACAATCTAAAAGACTGTAAGAAAAATGATTAACCATTATCTGTTTAAAGACAGTTGCCTAGAACACGTTACAATTACACTACACAAAGCAACACAAAAATCATTCATTCACATATACAAACACACAATATATAAGTATACTACAATAATCATCGTACAGTTATCTGTGATCGGTGCTTGCCTTTTGCTTTTGAGTTCATACAGACACAGAACAGGAACTCCGCTCCGCTTGCAGCACTAATGGGTGGACTGAGTAACCCGAAAGTGCTGCTGCCGGTCCCAAGCCCGAATAAAGGAGGAGAGTTTCCACCCAAATAAGCCGTAGAAGAGAAGTCAGGTCACATCTCAATGCATCTCTGAGGCTAACTACCGCAGTTGAGACCCTGTCAACTCCCAGGTGTTGATCCCAACATAAATCGTGGGATTCAGCATAATGGCAAGTTCGTTTGTAGTGAGCACTACTCCAGATGGTAACCAATTCACCGTTGTCATTGACAACGTTAGTGAGCCAACGGATGCTGGGGAGCTCACCCCAGCATGCAAGAGATTGAAAAGTAAGAAAATGTCATACTTTGCTACCTTCAATGTTAACTGAGTCCTAAAAACTGGAAAACTGAAACATCTTACTAATAATTTGGCCAAGTAAAAAATCTTTGTAACTCCATTAAAGGAAAGATGATATACAGCTGAAGCGGCATTTGAATCGGAAGTGTATCACATTTTGAAGGGAAAATCTGGCTAGAAAGTAATGCAGAGAGTACCCCAACTGGGCACTGGCTTTATATTCAAGAAACAAATCCTGGGAGCCATCACTGACTTCATCTCCTAAACAGTAGACTTTCCAAACTTACATTTAGTGGAGCAAATAAGATTTACACCATGGTCAATGTACTTACCCGCACAAATGAGACTAATAGAACCTACCCAGAGAACGAAGAAGAATTTTGGAAAGACCTGGAAGAAACACTATCCCAGTTTCCAACTAGGAACGTTATTATAGTACTTCGAGTCTTCAGTGCTCAGCTCGGGAAAGAGAAAAAGTTCAGAAACATAACTGGAAACTACCACCAGCCCACAACATGACTAATCGGAATAGCGAACGACTAGTGGAAATTTGTAACGCCTTTGACCTGATAATGAAATCAACGGCGTTTAAACGCCTTCGAAGAAAATAGAAAACGTGGTTATCTCCAAATCTATTACTAGGAGAGTTTCAGCTTGACCATGTAGCGATATCAAGACATGCAGAAAAGGAAATTCAAAATGTCAAAGTCCTCAGGGGTACAAATTTAGACTCAGGTCACTTCCTATCCAAAAAAAATCAAAATTCTGCCAAGAGCCTATTACACTAAAAACACTAGCCATATTGTGAAGTATGATAGAAACTGAGAACTAGCAAAGGTTTTAAGGCGAGCTTGAATTAGAAGAGCTATCAAGGTTGGGAACAGTGGAAAGATGCTTTGATTGATAGTGCAAAGGAAACAGTTTGCCTAGAGAAGAGGAAGCATGGCTGTAGGTAGAAGGAGATAAAGCAATCGAAATGCGTCGGAAAGCATGGTTTGATTTTTGCTCTCATAAAACACCAAAAAAATCTAAAGAACTTCCAACAAGTTAGGAAAACCACTGCTAAAACAACCCAGAAATCTCAAGAGGAAATATTTGCAAGAACGTTTAACTCAAACAGAAGAAGACTTCCGGAAGGACAACATGCGAGACTTCTATAGAACATTCAAGACCTACTTAATAGATATGATCCTCCAAATCTCAGCTTTAAGAATAGAGAAGGAAAGACAGTGTATGGGGACATGAAAGACAGTCAGATCTTGGCGGATTACTTTGAAGACATCCTGAATTGTGAAGCGTCATCCGAGACATGCAATTACAATGAGAAAGAAACAAACCCCGACTCAGAACCACCTACTATAGAATAGGTTAATAACATAATAAGAAACTTGAAAAATAACAAAGCACCTGAGGAAAACGGGATCATCGCAGAACTCTTGAAGTATGCGAACGAGAATGTGATCGTAGAACTGACACAAATTATACGAAAAATCTGGAAAGAAGAGCAGCTTCCAGAAGGTTGGACATCGGTATTAATACATCCTACAAACAAGAAAGGCGATATGAGTGAAACTAGGAACTACAGGGGAATTTCTTTAATATCTATGACCTAGAAGGTATTCTCAAAAGCATTGCTGAACAGAGTGGAAGAACAAGTAAATTTACAAATTGATGAGTAAAAAGGAGGCATCAGAAAGGAGAGATTACGCGCAGAACAGAAATTTATAATCGCTTTTCAAAAACAGAGGAACAAAAAGTTCGTACTTACATCCATGGCCTTCAAAAAAGCCTATGATTCTGTAGGCAGACACATACTGTTACATCTTTTGCGGGAGATGAGTTAGGATAGAAAATCCAGTGAATTGGTTAAACAAACCCTAAGCAACACAACATCCGAGGTCAAGTGTAGAGGAAAGGTGTCGAAAGTCTTTAGGATTAAAACCATGGTGAGACAGGAAGACGGACTCTCCTCTTTGTTCTTTAATTGTATCCTCGATAATGTGGTCAGAGAGTGGCGACAAGGAATGAAAGGACTGGGTGGAATACGACTGGGGTGTGATAATAATAAAGGGGTACAGGTAGATTGTCTGGCATTCACAGATGCCATTGTGATCTTGCCAAATCACTAGAGGGGCCGTTAACCAAACCACAGAACTGCAGAACCGGCAGCTCATGCAGACCTACAAATCTCATCGAGAAGACACAGTATATGATTATCATCAAGACAGCTCCTGGATGGATGAGAATAGAAGGACGGAAAATTCGGAAGGTGGAGGGATTTAAATACCTTGGAGAATGGACAGACATTGGACAGACTGAAAAAGAAGCAATGGGAGCACGAATAAACGAAATGAACTTAGCATATAAACTATCAACACCTACAATAAGATGAATATTTCGATAAATACAAAGTTGTATGATTCGCCCTGAAGCTCTATATGCAGCAGAAACTTTCAAATTAGCAAGAACCGGAGTAATCAAGCGTCTAGAACTGATAGGACGGAAGATTCTCAGGAGAATATTAGGACCTCGAAGAAGGTGGTCGATTTACAAACCGAGCCAACCAAGAACTGTATACCATGATAGAAAAAATTTCTGACATCATCAGGGAAAGGAGCATGTACATCGGACGTGAGGCGTATGGGCGCTTTTGGCAATATTTGAGACTTTCTGTTCTTTCTGCTTTACAACCAAGGGGAACCCCCAAAGACATTGTTTGGAAATGGGCGAAAATCTGAAGGTGTAGTGTTGTTTGAAAATGGACGAAAATCTGAAGGTGTAGTCTGTGCTTCTGTATTTGTTACTGTGCGTAAAAGGGCAACTACTGTAACGTGCTCGCCATGTGCAGGCCTTGGGAACTCGTGACGCCGTCAGGTAATCTGCGAGTATTTGCTGTGCTTAGTTACGCCTGTCCGTTACACAGCTCGACAACGTCAGCATTTCACACGGTTTCCGCCACTCACTTTCGGCGCTGTTGTCAGAGAATGCGCGAGGGGTTAGATAGGTCTATGCTACCGTGCAAAAGGGTAGGCAGGGGGCGAGGAGGGGATGAAAGTTGGTCAGCTAGAGGTGTGACGTGTAATTGTGCATCCCTGTACCGTTTGTATTAATACTGTAGCGCATGGTGGCGTTCCGCTACAAATGCCCAAAGCAAGCATGCGACAATGGGGACATGAAATAACAAAATTCACGCTACCTATGGGAAATATGGACCAGCAACTGTAAAGCCATTCTCAGATATACTTTTCGTGTGCCCTTTTTTAAGATTTTAATCATTTATTTATTGAACGCATTTGTCAAGTACTTCTTGTTAATATTGGGTGCGTGATATCCATCTTTTTGGGAAACTTAAATATCGTAATGGCATCATTTTTGAAACACAAGTGTCGACAAAAACTACTTCATTAATTCCTTTTTATTTATTACAACTATTTTGCGGACCAGTTCCGGGCGCTGCCGCACACCATCTGCGACTACAACAGGCATGCACTGACCGCGGCCTATGGGACGCATGTGGCCCACGATTGACATGGTGACGGCGCACCCACGCTGTTAGTTCTCGTAGATATGTTTTACTCTTCATTTATTATGAAGCAAAACTGTTGAATTTCTGTCTTTGTTTCGATAGAAACCATTATAAATTATTGGTCCTGTTTAAAATTAATCTGTGTACTTACTGTTAGGATAAAATACATTATTGTAATAATAGTTTGTGAAACAAATTATTTGAACCGATGACGTACATGGTTAATTTATTTTATCAATTTTTTATCCATCTGACCCCCACTGTGAGGGTTTTGCGGCACACAGTAGAAGCAATTCTGTGCACCCCAGCACTACGACATATCTAGGCACTGGATTTTGAGTATAAATCCTTTTTTACTTCGTGGAGCTATCCTGATGCTTACTTTTTTTCCCAGAAATACTGAAGATCTTTTGGTTGTTTTAATGTCGTGCCTTCAATATAAATGTCCAGAAATTACCAGTCTTCCTTTGCACATTATTTCTGACATGTTTTCTATTTCTCGATAAATTTCACCGTTACTTCTTAATTTCCAAATTCCCGTAGGTTTTCGAGGACCCTATATATTAGTAATGATTTTCTAATTTGTCTGTATTACAGTTCAGTGCTAGAGATTCGAATGCACATGCACATTCTGACTTCACTACACCATCGTAATGTCTTATTTTTACCTTTTTAGACAGGCATTCTTTTACTGTGAAGGTCTTTAGTTATACCACCAGTAAACCACAAATTCTTATAAACCACAAATTCTTATGGAAACAAAGTCCCATATATAAAATGCCTACACATCTCTGATTACTTTACGACTGGATAAATGTGCTAAAAATTAGCCTTCAAGCACGTAACGAGAAAGAGTTTAGGAAAAGTTCGAAATAACGCTAACGGCTGTTGGCAGTCGGTAAGTGTTCTCCTTGTGAAACACTGGAACCAAATAAACTTGGTAATTTGCACTCCATTTTATGCATGCATCTCAGTTTTTGTGACTTCATATTTCCATAACGACTGCGTGTGATACAATGGTATAATTTTGCAGGTTCATTCAGTGACATACGAAGATACTGTCTTCAAACTTAGTTGCAAATATAACAGTAAAGAATTAATAAATTAAAACATCGTGCCTGAGGTCAAAGTTTTACTGCCCGCCATTTTAAGCGAAAAATGGTTTTTCAGGCATCTAAATCTCGTGAATTATGTGTCGTGCATTGATATAATGTCTCAAGGACATTCGGTGGTATATGTGGATCCCATCTGCAAACTGTGTTGCGAATACAGTAATGAAGTAATAAATTAAAACCTCATGTCTGATGCACAGTTATAACTGCAAGAGCAGTTAAAATGTAGTAACTAAGAAACTTTTTTTCCTTTAATCATTTTATGGGTCGGGGTGGGGGAGGGTCGGGGATATCAGCGAGAAAAAGTTTCTTAGGGGTTTAAAACTATGTGTTAACTTCGTTGGAAATCACTAAGTTCTATAATTCTCAAATACTGAGTGAATGAAGCCCGTGTATTTGCGTTCCATGATTAACGCTACCTCAAGAGAAACGCACTGTTTCTGTCTGTAATATTTGTCTTATTGTGTTAAAATTTTAATGGGTGGATTATGATAGCATTTTAAATCTTTGAATTCGGTCAATAATTTCACGAGAAATATAAAATAAAATTTTTGTTGCCCCTGCGCTGCAACCGTTGTCTTGTTCCCGGGTCCACGATAGCCTTTCACTAACATAGTTATGCCCTTTCCATTTTATTTATCCTTACTTCTATACCAGATGTTTCTAAACAACTGGACTATCTCCCGAAGGCATATAATTTTTTTAACCTTCTGTACTTGTCCAAAGTCTGTTTTCAGAGATTTTGATGCATTTTTAATGTTAGACATATTACCATGCCAGGACGCTGGCATTTTAATGTTAGACATATTACCATGCCAGGACGCTGGCATTTTACGAAGCTTTATTTAAGAGCGATAAGATTATTTCGTCTGCATAGCCATTTTGATGAAACTTTCGGTAAAGTTTTTCTTTTTTGAGTTTGTTAAATATTTGTCTCTTTTTTCTCCATGATTTCATACACCATTCCAGCTCAGTATTTCATCAGCTGTCACATTTCCAGAAAATATAACGAAGTCATCTGAAAATGCAAGGCAATCGTTTCCAGAGCTGTTGTTTCCACTTCCCAACCTCAATGGTGGGATCTCACATCCATTTAGTTTTTCATTCGCAATTCTGACTGGTTTCCTACAACAAAGTTTATTGTTCCTTTCTTATTCTGGCACGTCATGAGACAGTTCCTTCCCATTCTTAGACGCTAACTATTTACTTTTAAGATCCATCCACTCTCCCCTCTTCAGTTAACAGTGGCATTTTTCTTGAACTATTATTTTGGACGCCCTTGCTTTCAGTTTGAGTGAAAGCTGTTTTGCATCTTGTGTGCCAAATCATTATAAGAATATACATAACAGTACATAAACAAGAACTACAGGCTATTGCATTGTAGAACTTACGGCATTTGTATGCAATGACTCAAATGCTCCAAACCTCAAATTCCGTAGCTATCAAGCTGTCTTATGGTTGATAAGAAGTTCGCTTCTCCTGAGACCAGTATACATGTCACAGCAAACGAGGTAATCGATACAAACGTTGATGTTGATGTACCAAGTTTATCTTCCCATCTGTTCTATTATCAGTGGATTCCCTGAAGCAAGTACAAATGATATCACAATGTGCACATCTGAAAGGAAAACTATAGTAAAACGTGACCTCAGGAACATTCCATAACAACTCCTCTTCCTCACATTGCCGTCATTTTCTTTTAACAATTGCACCTTAGAACCATGAAATTTAAGATTCCATCTTAAGAATTATTGTGCAACAGTGTAAAGCGGAATTCCAGCGATTAGTCCAGATAACAATGGAATAACCGATAATCTAAAACCTAAGCTGTACTGACAGTTGCAACATTCATCAAATAAGAAAATCTTCAGGAGAAGATTCAGCGCTATATTTCAGCCCAGCAGCAAACAGTTTACCAAACAATCAATAAAAGATCAAGTGAACGTTCTCAGGATTACTACAAAAAGTTATACGGTCTTGGTGCGAGCTTATTTACATCTAAGTATTTGTGTGCGCACACTAGCACGACGGAAACGCGGTCGCAGTACGCGAGAAGGCCAAAAGACTAACGTCATACGAGAATGTACGGAGATTAAGCGCGCCGTCTGAAGGAACTTACAAGAAACACTGTCGCTCAACCCGAATTATGTGCGGTAGGTCCACGGCGATTACTATACACTGATCGTATAAGAAGGCTTGGCAAGCTACGATCAGCAGCTATAAGGTTCACCAACCTCACAAGTTTCTTTTTCACTGTCCAACTGCACACCTCAATTTGCAAGTTTGCAGCTTTGAATCATTGGCATCAGTGTAACCAGCGTCCAAAACATCATCGAATTTCAGCAGTACAAAATGCTTCCAACACACTGGGCGTACCATCAGCTAACTCCTCGCGGTACGGTTTTGACAGCTGTACATCATGTCGTGTCAGTCGCTGCTGCTGGTCGCACATATGTTTCTGACAGCTCGCGCCAACTGACTCCGTATCCGTCATTATGTCCACTCTCCACTGCCTTGGTATTCATGTCGGAGTAGCGCGCACGCCGCGAATATGTCCTAGTCCCCCGAAACAAGCAAAGATGTGCCAACTCAGTGCAAAGCAGTGTAATTACTAATGCGTACCCATTGGTGAATTCAGATGGACTTCCCTAGTTCAGTCTTGTAACATGGCCTGGGAGTGGCCCTTGGGTCTGACTTACAAAAATGCCTTAAGGCGCCAATTTTGCAAAGCGTTTACCTGCTCGGATTCTCTTAACTGGCTCGCGATTGGCTCCCTCAGACTCTCGTGGAGGCATGTGTTTGTTCAGATTTTCGACGTTCAACATATGGAAAATTTTGAGCTAAAGAACCAGACGTTGTTGTTACTCCCTTGTGACTGGAGGATACACCTCGAACCATTGAAAAATTCGTCTTTTCCATTACTTTGTTTGCCCTCTCAAAGTTTCCTTAGTCACTGTGCACTGAGGCGAGGCACAGAAGAGCTGGGCAATCGCTGGATAGTTGCTTTACTGTAGTCTGGCGAGTGCAGCGTGACCTCATTGTGCAAACTTGCAAGGTGAGTTCGTCCAGGTCTTTCGTGCTAGGAACTACATATGATTTTCGATGTCCTTTGTCAGAGGGATTCTTGGATTGTCGTGAGTCCTAATTTTGCCGTCATTTTACTAGACGTAAACGCTACCAGCCCTCTTCCTTACCTCGTAACGATTCACCTCATGGATCGTGACCCTTATTAAATTTCGTTCTTCTTTCCATTGCGAGTCACAAGCCGGCTCAGACGACTCATCCTTTACAGAATGTGGTGAATTTTACCTTGGGCTATTCTGGGAATATTTCTGTGTGAGCAGCACATGAGTGTACATGTTGTGTCCCTTCGTTAACCTAATCCTCGCTGAAAAATGGTGACTAACACAATGACATTTTCCCTCGCTGAGCCGTAGTGTTAAGAATTTCAAAGTGTTTAATTTTTATTCATGTTCGGGAGTACGCTCCGTTTCGTTAACAAATGCGCATCTGGAACCGACTTAGTTTGTCAAACTTTTCCCCAGCGTGCGTACCAGCACGCAATCCTACATCCTGTGGTCATTAACCTCAAGAAACCTGTAAGACGAAGATACTAGCATGCAAGTAGTAGATCTCTGATCAGTTCGTCTGAAGTCAGGTGGTCCGATTTGCATTGTGCTACTTCTTCTGGTAGAACACAGGGCTAAATTCAGTTAATGTTTCTGTGACTTGGGATGACTTGGCATTCAGGGGAAGATATAGAAAGATGGTCACTGGTTTGCTCAATAGGAAGCTTACAGTCACGAAATGGTCCACGTTATATGGCAAAGGAGCCTCGCACCAAAGAACAGTTACCGATACTTAGACGTTTTTGATATTTTATAAAGGGTGGGCAGCTTGTAGTATTCCTCAAAGATAACGCTAAACTATGTAACACCGAAATTGCATGTAAAATTCCTCCTGCACCCTCCAAATTTTTCGCCGTTTAACATCCGTTGGTAATTTGTACCGTAATTCAGATTCTGAATATGTGAGCTTTATCACAGAAACTATATTTAAGATATAATCGATGTGGTAGTGTATTTATTTTTGACTGTACATAATTGTTTGTAATTATAATGAGAATATGGTAAACCGCTGGGTTAATAATCAAGGGAACCTTATTTAAACGTATCGATAGCAACGACAAAAAGGCGGTAACTGTACTATTGTTATCTTTGCGTATGGAGAGTCTGTGTCGCGTTGGGAGCAGAAAGGAAGCAGAGTAGCTTGGGTCTTGAAAGAGAGCGGAAGTGTTCGTTGGGCGCTCCAGGAGACGAGGGCTGCATCTAAGCTCGCGCCAGTGTAGGCGCACCTAATGCGTTAACCGGCGAGTGTTAAGAGGACGGCAGTAGTAGACAACCGGAGGACGCAGCAGTTCTAACTATTGCCTGGCCCATAATTATCTGTCGCTCTGGGGACGACTCGGAGTTCACAACCAGTAGCAGCAACAGCGACAGGTCAGCATTGTAGTCGGCTATATTCTTCGTCATGCGCTTAGTTACAACATCGTTCAGACTAAAATGTGAAGAATTATGAACTTATATAGGTATTACTCAGAGCCATTTCTTTCACGAAGTGTGGCTAACTTGAGTAATACTCGATAATAGTTGAAATTTGTAGGGCACCTGTGTTGTCAATGTCCTCAGGATAATTACGAAGCAGGGTCCCTTTCTTCTCCAGACAATCACCGACTGTAGTAAAATAATGAAAATTGATTAACTATTTATTGACAGTTTTGCGTTTCTTGCTAAGGATCAGTTTCAGTTTAAATTTTATGCCTCAGTAACTGTTCTTTCTTGTATTGCTTAACAGAGTCTTAGTTAATTTGCAATTTTGAGTGTTAAATTCATTCAATTAAAGTAACGTAAAATATCGCTGGAAAAATTAATAACAAAAGATACAGTAGAAATAAAGGGTTCACAGCTTCATTTATTCTGTATTTAGCTTAGCAAGTGAGTTCTGCTGGATTTGTATGTATTTTATTGTTGTTATGTTGAAAATAAAAGCAGCATCTCATTTGCTTAGGGAGAATTCAGTTCAGTCTTTGAATAATAAAAAGTAAATTGCTTGCCCGTTTCTAAATTTTGCATTGCGTTACACTGAGGTTACTGCAAGCAATTTTTATACCTAACAAAGTTTTACTTACATTTATTTAACCAGTAACTCCATTTAACCCTTAACTCGCGAGGTGACTTTTCTGTAACGTGTACCACGAGGTGGGGTGTCTGGGACCCCTATGTTTAAAGCAGTATTTAAAGCAAAAATTATGCTGTATACCATTTATTTTTACAATTATTTAAGTGTTGTTTTAACGCTTCTAGTTTATTTTACTGCACTAAACAAAGCCTGCAGCAGTTTACTATTTAACACACAAAAGCACATGATTTTGTGTGGTTCTTTTAGATAGTACACATAAATAGACTGTCAGAGTACTGAATTCTACATTCTGAAAAATTATACAATCCCTGTAGCAAATAAATTTCCAAATAAAATAAAATTCCAGGATTTAAATTTGCGCATAAAAATAACACCCATAAGTACAGTAAGCAAGTCCTTCAAGTTGAAATTCATTGCTGGGAACTACATTTTTCTCATCACCACTCAGAACACATTTGATTTTAACAGACTATATAGTTCATTGAAGAAATAGACAGATCCCCATCACGACTTTCCTGAAGTTTTTCATCTGAGTGATACTCTTGTTCGATATCAGTACTGTGATCACTGGATAACGTAAAATCGTCGTATTTTTCGTTTATTCCTTGATCCATACCACTGACACCTTTCTCCATAGACAGACTAAGAATTCCATCAAACTCGAGAAAGATAAAAGTGACACACTCGTGTCAAAACATTTTGAGCTGTACGGTACCGTACTGAAGAGAACAGGTACGTAGTTCACGAGGCGCGCTCTAGGAGACTCCAACACACATCAATAACACGTGTCAAAAATAAAGACAGAAGAAGATAACGCAACCGACAAGAAAACATCGTAGGCTTGGCAATTTAAGGAGGGTTCGGGGAGTACGGAATCATTCTATCGCAACTGACCTTGAAGAGCGGGCTCGAAAATTTTCGGGTGGTCTGAGAGACAACTTCTCATGGGTTGAGGGTTACACTTACTTTCAAAATTAAGTTTTTCAGAATAAGTAACTGCAAACTCAGTCCTTTCTTATTCATTTATTTTCTTGTGAACTGTTGTTTTATGGAAAAGCGTGACAACATCCCGTTGGCAGGCCAGTGTTCATTGGCTTGAATTTCTTTGCCGTTACCTTTCTTAAGATTCTGGAGATTTATTGCCCTAGCGGGCTGGCGACCGTTTAATTATGCCCTCTTTAGTTAATCAGAGTTTTCTTTGTAGCAAATATTTCGTGGTACCCATTTCCCCCATTGTGGTTTGTGAGCTATTGTAGTGCATTTCAAACATGTAAAAATTATCATCAGCATTTAGATTAGGTTTACAATAGATTCTTCTTTCAGAAAGGTCTGTTGACAGTTTCCTCCAACTAACCAGTATTACTTTTCTTCGGTAACGATAGCATTACTCGCTACAAAATTTCATTAGGCATATGCGATCACGGTCAGTTACATCGCAATCTAGTAGAGGGATTGGGGGGGGGGGGGGGGAGGGGAGGAGTTCACAACTTGAATTTTCACATTGAGGCTCCTAGGGCTTAGTACACTCATGCTCATAAATTAAGGAGTGCCACACAACGTGGAACTACAGAAAACTGGCGCTAATAGCTTTGTCACATAGGGAACACACACGAAACAGAATGGTGACAAATTGAGAAAAACGTCCCGAAACACATGTGCTACAAAACGCCACTGTTTCCTGCCCATGTACCCCGACATGAATATGGGAAATTATTACCATGCACACGTACACAACCGTGTCTGTCAAGTCGTTTGTCGACAGTGTGTCTGGAGACAGCTGTTCCAGTGGCTGTGGTAAGGTCCCGAGCAAGGCTACCTGCAGTACTCCGTGGCCGTCTGCGGGCACTGATGGTGAGATATTGGTCATCTTGTGGTGTTATACACTGTGGACGTCCCGTACTGTAACGCCTGTACACGTTTCCTGTCTGCCGGAATCGTTGCTATAATCTTGGTATCACAATTTATGGCACACGGAGGGCCCGTGCTATGACCTGCTGTGTTTGACTAGCCTCAAGTCTCCATAGTATTCTAACCCTCATAACGTCATCAATATGTGTTCTTTGACCCATTTTCAACACACAGTCACCATTAGCACGTCTGAAAACGTCAGCACTTACTCGCTGCACCGTACTCTGACATGCACCAACACACCTCTGCGTATGTGGACTGCTGCGAGCGCCACCGTGCGGCGACCGCAGGTCAAATGCACTGCATGGTCATACCCCGAGGTGATTTACACCCCTCAAACCGCCCACCAGAGCGTTGTTTCGCCATGTATCAGAATTATCCCTAATTTATGAGCATTAGTGTATAATTTTCCAACTAATATCACTTAGTTAAAGGAAGTCGTATTTTTGTACCAGCAAAAACTGCTGACAAACGATATTGTGTCTAGAGACCATTATAATTTTCCAACTAAAACCACTTAGCTAAACGAAGCCATATCTTTCTATTGGATAGAACTGCTGATGAAATGGATTTGTGCTATCAGTTTCCATCCCCACGGTTGTCATGAGGAACCCTAAAATTGCTGGGGAAGCTTGCACTGTATCACTTCTTCTATAACGTTAAGGGCAAAATGTATATACACAATTATTCTTAGTATACTGTCGATTTATGTTGTCCCACTCTACTGAAATTACTCAATTTAAAAAGTGCATTTTATTCTTGATGACAGTGATGCTGGGAAACTTGATACAATTTCTTTTCGTACAATGTAGGCTATCATAGCCGGTATGTGTGTACTTCTTCTTTTATGGGCGTTAGGCCGCGGACTAAGGTATGATTTTGTGTCCAACGTTGCATTTCCTAATTCTGGAGACATCATCAGAGGCTATAAATCAGAGATAGCACTTTCAAACAAGCCCAGCAAGCTAACAGTTAATACCTATCCATACATCGAATGGTGAGTAACATTATCGGGTCGCTGACAAATCATCGATTCACGCTGACTTTTGTTCTGGAGCTTTTATCGGGAAATAATGGACGCGGCTTATTTAGTGCTATGTTTCCCAATTTAATTTCAGTCTCTCTTTTCTGTTAGTAATTCCTGGGCTCCTGAATTTCTGCACCTCGTAGCATAGCCATTCTGCCTTCATACAACCGTAGTACCGGACGAAACAAATTTGGTTGTTTCCTAGATCCACTACATGACCTGCTACTGCCGATTTATCAGTGTTTCTTGCTCAAGGCTTGGTGTTGTATTCCTTCAACCAGGTGTTAATACGTTTCTGAGCTACAAATAAGTACAAGAGTGGGTTTGTGGTATTCTTGTAAATTGCGCTCAGCTATCGCTGGAAGGTAGGAGTCAAGGGACCCATTGGCACGTCAGATTGCAGGTCCAAGGTGCAGGCAATCTTGATATTGTGTAAGACGGTTCTGCGAGGCAAATTTACAACACCGCTTGTTGACGTTATGCATCAGAAAGTGCCAGGTTACCAGAGGCATCCAATCAATTTTCTATAGAAGGGTGTGATGCCCTTGGGACGTTTAATAAAATACCTGCAGGAAATAGGTACATTCCGATGATCATCGATCATTTTTCTCCATTTTTGGACCAGCGGACTAGTTCTGCTGTGCAGGCGACAGTAAAAACTGGATATTAAAATCTGGAGTGCTCGAGATCATATTACAAACGAAGGTACAAATTTTATCTCGGATTTAATGAAAGATCTATGTCACATGCTGCGTATAAGAACGTCCATTTCGTCCAGAGTCCATTGGGAGAAACAAGCATGTGCAAAAGACAACTGCACAGATGTTGATCTGTTACGTATGTTTCAGACACAACCATTGGGACACATATTTACCATATGTACTGTGTACGTATAACTCGAAGGTTCATACTGCAACGGGCTTGTAGCCATTTGAGGTGATGTATGGCAGGAAAATGCTATCTCTCTTTGATGTTTTGATTCCTAAATTAGGACGAGCTGGTGAGTCGCTGAGGAAGCTTGCCAGGAGAATTAGAGAGGTCTGGAGGAATTTGTAGCAGGCAAACACGAAAGCGCTACAATACCAGGAAGAACTGATCAGCTGCATGTGCAAATTGCCGAAATATCGTGTGGCCGTGTGGGGCAGTGATCCCTAGTCCGTATATCTCAAAGGAAGACGAAGAAAGTTTTAACAAAATGCCAGGGACCATATCAGGACGTGGAAATAACCTTACCAGTCCACGTGAAGGTAAAATTCCTCACAAAAACGTCGGTTTTACATATTAGTCGGATTTAAAGAAATGGTAGAGGAAATACTACAGTTATCAGCAACCAGCCAGGAGGTGGAGGTTACAAAGGTAAAAGGAAGAAACTTGAAACTAGCGAGAAACCTAGGTAAATGAGAAGCTGTATAGGGTGAGGTCGTGTAAGTACGTTGCGTAGTTGTAGTATTTTGGGGCTTGTTTTGATTTTCTATGTCAGGGAATATGTATTTTTATTGTCATAGGGGTATTTACTGTTTTTTTGCGGAGTTTTTTGTTTTCCATGTCTTTATTACTGATTTTATTTTTGGAATTTGCGCTCATGGAAAAAAGGACGGGGTGATAGAGTCCTTTGTGGTCTGCCTGGGGGCCAAGTACGGACCGATTCGCGGACATGTGAAGCAAGTTTGTTTCTGAGCGAAATAAAAGTGGACGGGTTGTAGGAAGGAGCTTCTGCAAGCCTGAAAATACTTCCAGAGGGTGGGTACTCATTGGTTGTACTCCGTACTGACACCACGTACTGTATAACTGAACTGCTATGGAGGAGGCAGAACGATAGTGTTAAAAAAAACGCGAGCTTCGTGAAAGCAGAATGGCAAGACTTGTAAGGAAGTCGGGATGGTTTTCGTCTTCCAGCTATTTTTACAGATTAAGCTTTTATGAAATGTTTCAGAATACGTTATATTTGCGAGAAGGATCTCTGAGAGTATTATGTATTCAAAATTTAACGTATTTCAGTGACAGACTCTTTGGACAGGTAAAGTCCTGGCAAGGAGGAATTGCGGTGGAGGAATTGTGGCAACATGTTCACCATTTTCGGGAAGAACAGGTGCACAAAATGTTAGTGGTGAGCGCAATTGCGGCCAGTTGTGACATGTTTCTAGCAGGCTTTTGGGCACTGTATTTCTAGATAACTTGCAAGAGGGCAATGGCTGTGGACATGCCATTACATCAGTTAGCAGCAGAGTGGTTAACCGTCATTGGTCTGGGAAGCATTTACTTTGAGGTCGTATTCAGTGTACAGGGTGGTCCATTGATCGTGACCGGGCCAAATATGTCACGAAATATCAAACGAAAAAACTACAAAGAACGAAACTCGTCAAGCTTGAAGGAGGAAACCAGGTGGCGCTATTGTTGGCCCGCCAGATTGCGCTGCTATATGTCAAACGGATATCAGCTGCGTTTTTTAAATAGGAACCCAAATTTTTATTACATAATCGTGTAGTACGTAAAGAAATATGAATGTTTTAGTTGGACTACTTTTTTCGCTTTGTGATGGTTATCGCTGTAATAGTCACAAACGCATAAGCACGTGGTATCACTTAACATTCCGCTAGCGCGGACGGTATTTGCTTCGTGATACATTACCCGTTATAAAATGGACAGTTTACCAATTGCGGTAAAGGTCGATATCGTGTTGATGTATGGCTATTGTGATCAAAATGCCCAACGGGCGTGTGTTACGTACGCTGCTCGGTATCCTGGACGACATCATTCAAGTGTCCGGACCGTTTGCCGGATAGTTACGTTATTTAAGGAAACAGGAAGCGTTCAGCCACATGTAAAACGTCAACCACGACCTGTAACAAATTATGATGCCCAAGTATGTGTTTTAGCTGCTGTCGCGGCTAATCCGCATTTCAGTACCGGACAAATTGCGCGAGAATCGGGAATCTCAAAAACGTCGGTGTTGATAATGCTACATACACATCGATTGCACCCGTACCATATTTCTATGCACCAGGAATTGCATCGCGACGACTTTGAACGTCGTGTGCAGCTCGGCCACTGGGCACAAGAGAAATTACGGGACGAAGACAGATTTTTTACACGCGTTCTGTTTAGCAACAAAGCGTCATTCACCAACAGCGGTAAGGTAAACCGGCAAAATATGCACTATTGGGCAACGGAAAATCCACGTTGGCTGCAACAAGTGGAACATCAGTGACCTCGGCTGGTTAATGTATAGTGCTGCATTATGGGAGGAAGGATAATTGGCTCCCCTTTTATCGATGGCAATCTAGATGGTGATTTCCTACATAATGTTCTACCGATGTTAGTACAAGATGTTTCACTGCATGACAGAATGGCGACGTACGTCCAACATGATGGATGTCCGGCACATAGCTCGCGTGCGGTTGAAGCGGTATTGAATAGCATATTTCATGACAGGTGGATTGGTCGTCGAAGCACAATACCATGGCCCGCAAGTTCACCGGATCTGACGTCCCCGGATTTCTCTCTGTGGGGAAAGTTGAAGGATATTTGCTGTCGTGATCCACCGACCACGCCTGACAACATGCGTCAGCGCATTGTCAATGCATGTGCGAACATTATCGAAGGAGTACTACTCGTTGTTGAGAGGAATGTCGTTACACGTATTGCCTACTAGATTTTTTTTAATCTTATGGGACTTAACTGCTAAGGTCACTAGTTCCTAATCGTACACTCTAATTAATCTAATTTATCCTAAGGACAAACGCACACACCCATGCCCGAGGGAGGACTCGAACCTTCGCCGGGACCAGCCGCACAGTCCATGACTGCAGCGGCCCAGACTGCTCGGCGACTCCCGCGCGGCACGATATGTATTGATTTTGACGGACATCATTTTGAGCATTTATTGCGTTAATCTGGTATTTACACGTAATCACGCTATAACAGCATGCGTTCTCAGAATTGATAAGTCCACATAGGTACATGTATCACATTGGAACAACCGAAATAAAATGTTCAAACGTACCCAAGTTCTGTATTTTAATTTAAAAAACCTACCTGTTCGTCTAAAATTGTGAGCCATATGTTTGTGACAATTACAGCGCCATCTATTACAAAGCGAAAAAAGTGGTACAACTTAAACATTCATATTTCTTTACGAACTACACGAATATGTAATAAGAATGGGGGTTCCTATTTTAAAAGAACGCAGTTGATACCCTTTGGACCTATGGCAGCGCCATCTATCGGGCCAACCATAGCGCCATCTGGTTTCCCCCTTCAAGCTAGATAAGTTTCGTTTCTGTAGTTTTTTCGTTTGACTCTTATTTCGTGAGATATTTGGCCCGGTCATCATCAATGGACCACCCTGTCTAAGGCCATGATAAGGAGTACGTGGTAGTAGTAAAGTGTGAGCGTAAGTCGTGTATGGTGAAATTGGGAGATCGTCCTCAGTATGTAAGTTATTAGAGTTGAGGTAGCTGAATGGGAGCACATTGATAACGATAAAGGAAGAAACTTCTCAGAAGGGACGAGATGTGCTGCGCCACAAATAACAACAGGAGTGGATTTGGGGAATTCTTGTAAAGCAATTAAGGGGCCCACTAGCCACATCGGAATGGCAGACGAGGGCAATGATATTTTGTAAACGATTCTGCGAGGTTGGCTTACGACACCGCTCACAGACGGGAAGGCATGGCCCGGCGGGCACAGTATACATGTGTGAAGTAATCAAGACGGCACAGGTCTCTGACGAACGGTGAAGATCCCATACGGTGCATTCACAACAGCGCCTAGTGACATGTGTGTAGGGGTTAAAGTGAGCTGCGGAAAGCTGTCTTAGTAATTCTTAAAGAGCGCTCCACTTGTCCCCTCCAGACAAACTACATCAGAGGCGTAGGCGAAAGATGTACAAATAAGCCAACTCAGAGGCTCAAATAAGGCAGTCGTTTCACCATTTGTAAGGTGTCAGGCAAATACAACACCTTCCATGAGAGCCCTGACATGATAGCAAATCCGGCAATGTCACATAGCTCCAAATAAATCCTGACATTAAATTAACCAAAGTAATACTATCAACGAGTGAGCAAATGGAATACCACAGACTAACACAAGAATGTCTAAATGCATGACATGCCTTCCCACCGTGAAACAGACGCAGTTCCGAGGGGAGAAACGAGAACAGAAGCCGAAAGCAGAGCCTTGTAGGCTAGAAGGCCCTACGATAAGAGCAGGACAATGGGACACCCGCAATGTCGGCCGACCGCCAAGAGGTCCATCCCCCAGCCCATGTTTAAAGATAGAGCCCTCTAGAAGAACAGTATAGATCTTACGATAACACTAAAAGGGCCACACCAGCTGCACGTTTTAACGCGAGGCTATAAGCGTCTCTGTTACGTAGCAAACATTAAAAACATTGCCCCACCATGTAAAGTATAACGTGTCTCATTGGATAGACATAATTTTTGTAGGTGGAGCTTAAGGTTAACATTGAGACCCTGATTGGTCAGTTGAAAACACAGTCAGATACCTTTTTCTTTAACGAACTTCGGTAAGCAGTAGTAAGGATAAGTTCAAGAGAGCTGCTACTGAGACGCGAGGTGTGTGGAGCTTCGCCGCCAGACGCCCCTGACACTGCCTAACCACCGACAAGGTAACGAACGCACGTGATGCCACATAAGAGCGCATAAACCTTCACTCAGAACTGCAGAAGTCTCATCTGTTACATCCCCGTTTTACGTAACACTAGTGTCGATCGTCAATTAAACTTCGTGGTATTCAAATATGCTACCTGAAGTTAAAATCTGAAACGCGATGATTTTTCTGTTATATAATTATTGAAAAGCCACATCAGCCATTGTAATTTACAACAAGTTAAATAAGTAATTAAAGATAATTGAGGGTCACTGTAGATAATTTTTGATGGTTTTCTCTTTTATGAAACTTAATTTAAACCTAGAGTATAGATGTAATACGGCATTGGTCACCCTTCGATCCATTATAGAACTTGGAAACCCATTAGGGGAATATTTGTTCACATTTTTGTTGAGCGCAGTTGGTTTTTATCATCCTGTATTAAAATACTTCCTTTTATCAATAGTACATTTATAAACAATGTTTTGTGAGTAGAATAAAAATTCCAGTGGTAAACTTAACTGCTTTTTCGACGTTATGTTACCAGCTAACTAAAAATAGGAAAGCCTTTAACTCCTTCCACGAAATTTAGGTAGTATTAAGATTCTTTTACAGAGAGTGCAGTGGAGCTGACGCTGAAATCATGAAGTATTTGATTATATCATCGCTAGTCTCACTGAACTCTTCTGAACTCCACATGTCATGTGTGGTCTGGCGTCTCCTTACCAGCAACAGTTCCCAGGTTCAAACTAGTTAATTCCCTAAAAAACACGCTCAGAGCGTCGTTGCGCGAGTTTTAGGAAGACACGACTTATGACAAACAGAAAGCACGCAGAATGTTAGACATTCTGTCTTCTTCAAGAACTGGAGAGAATGACTACTGTTTCAGTTGCAGTCCAACAACGACGACGTTCTGGCCATGGATATCGGCGGCCAACCGACCCGCCGAAGCTACCTACAACCTCCGATGCACAGACGCGTCACAGCTGTGGCGGAGCGGAACGTACCTTGGATCTGCACCGCAGCGAGTCCGCTCTCTGGGTTGCAAGCTGCCTTACATAGGGGTGGTGCCGGGGTAAGAACTCGCGGCCTCCTGGGTGCAGAGCTGTCTGCGGTCACGGAGCTGCCCTGGGCGGGGCGATCGGATCTGCTAAGGCTCAATACGACGACGGCGGTCGGCTGCTTCGCTTCGGCGCTCTACATGGGTTCCACGAGTAGCGCATGAGGGAGAAGTCAGGCGTGGTCTGGGTTATCGGATGCAGCAGCACACGCAGGGATCACTTAGCCGCGGCGTGAATAGGAACGCTACGTCCGCAATGCTGGGCGACTGGGCGTCGACGCTGCAGATTCCGGCATTGGCGTTGGAGGGGACAGAGGCACGGACGCTGTGCGTTGCCATCGCCGAATTCAGCAGAACGCCCGCTGTATAACTTCGACTTAATAAAAAAGAATGACACACATGCCTGTGTTTCTCAGCAAGCTTTTTCTTGAGTCACCCCTCTCTCCTAAATCATTCCTATTGGTCGTTATAACATATTACAAACCCTGAGCTCAGTGGTTGTAACAGCTTCATTTTGTAGTTAGTACACACACTTGATAGTATGTGCAAGGGATTTTATGTGATCCTGCTGTTGCAAGCGGTGGGGGTAGTTCTTTTAATGTGTTCGGTTATTAGTGCACCTTTCGTATCGGCTTAAACGCTGTGTCACAACTGAGTCTTGTTAGTATTTTATTGATGCGACCTATGTGTTTTATGAACATGAGGAAATGTGGACGCTGTCAGAATATTTTGCAACCTATGACTGTCTCCATAATCGGGACAAGTTGAAAGGTGGCTACTCTGAGTCACAGCGCCAGAGATTGTGCCAAAGAGTATGATTCCGCCGCCTCCACTGGGCAGTTGTAGTTCAGAAGTTGCCGTGGGCAGTAGTAGTTCAGAGGTTGCTGTGAGCAGTGCTTGTTATGTCGATAGCAGTGCTGCACAGGTATTCTTCCTGATCCAGAGAAACTAGATGCTATTCGTAATTATGCTGTTCCTACCACAAAACGTGATATTCGTAGTTTCCTTGGTGCATGTAATTTTCTTAGACGCTTTGTTAGATTGGACAATTTGGACACACCTCGTTTATGTGAACTATCTGGTAAGAATTCTAATTGGTGTTGGGATGAGGAAGCTCAATCAGAATTTGAACAACTTCGTGATGTTTTAGTTGCTGCTCCACTTCTTTCACATCCGGATTTATCTAAGGATTTTTGATTGGCGACGGACTCATCATACAAAGGCCTAGGTGCACACTTATTTCAAGAGATAGAAGAAAACGGCGTTGTAGTACAGAAAACTACTGCATTTGGAAGTCGTGTTCTCTCTAATTCAGAAAAGAATTATTCGATAACGGAACTTCAGGCTTTGGCTGTTGTATGGGATTTCACAAAATGTTGCATATTTTTGTATGGCAGACATACTAAGGTTCACACTGATCATCGAGCTTTAGAATTTCTTACGTCAACAAAATTAACACATGGAAGAATGTCAGGATGGGCGCTGTATCTACAGGAATTTGATTTTAGTTTTGTGTACATACAGGGTTCTTAAAGTATTATTGCTGATGCTTTATCACGTGCACCTATGGGTTTGAAACAAAGTGCTGAGGAGGACTGCAAAGAAAACAATTATTGTTTGATGTATATTCAAGGTGTTGAGTTTGAAAATTTTATTTCTTCTTCGATCCAGGACATCGCTAAGGAGAAAAACAAGGATTCAATCTTGAAGGATATCAAGGAGAAGTGGAGGAGAAAGCGAAGCGTAGCGATTAGACAGTATTATTTAGTTCGCAATGATGTTCTTTTTAAACGAAAATCGGTCGATAACTCTGGTTAGTTTGCATTCCTGATGAGTGGGTTAATAAATTGATTTGGTATACACATTTCAGTTATGCACACTTTGGTCCCAGAATATGCTTTCATGAATTACGAGAAAATTGCTACCTCATTATTATGGAAAAACGTATTCGATCTGTTCTTGCCAGATGCAAATTATGTCTAAAGGCTAAGCTGCCAACTATTTCTCACAGAGCACCGTTGTTTCCGATCATTAAAGGAGATGGCTGCGGTCGATTTGTTCGGTCCAGTGGTTCGTTCTACTAATGGTTTGGCGAACATTTTCGTAGCAGTGGAATTGACATCAAAATATGTGTGTTTTACACCTTCACGCAAAGCAACACCTCGTTCAGTATCTAATGCTTTCATTAAACATTTTCTTAATGAAGTGGGTCATGTTGATAAGGTTATAACAGATAATGGATCACAGTTTCGCTCTAAAATCTGGCTTCGTACTCTACGGCGTCGTAAGATTAGACCAATTTTCATTTGACTTTTTCACCCTCAATCTAACGCCTCAGAAAGGTAGATGAAGGAAATCAATCAATTGTGTCGACTTTATTGTCATCAGATTCACAGAACGTGGGATCAGTATCTTCATATTTTTCAAAACATTCAGAATGAACTCCCTAATGATTCAACTTCATTACCGCCTATATTGACATTAAAAAATAAAGCACCGACAAATCGCATTTCTGAAATCGTTCCTTTTCCGCCTTCTCGGAAACTGCGGCATTCTGAAGTTGTGAACCTGGCTCTACAAAATATTGCATCTGCGGCTGCTAGAAGAGAGAAATCAGCTAAACGTCCTGGTAGTTTAAAAATCTTGTCAGTTGGTCAAAAGGTGTTAATTAAGTCCCACCGTTTGTCTCTCAAAGGAATAGGCTTGTGTCGCAAATTTTTCTGCTTTGTAACGGTCCATATAGAGTTCGCTAAATTATTCACAATAACACTGTCGAAGTAGAAACTCTTAAATCACAGCGCACTAAGGGAATACATGATATATTCAACGTTAAAATTTTTGTGGAATGACATACTTTTGAGAAACTAACAGTTATACGTAAACACACGGAGAGTACAAGGATACCGCGCCGTGTTCTGGCGGCGGCACATACTCAAAGCAACAGTCAAGTCTGCGCGCCGCACAAGGCAGTCGTTGACCGCAAACAATTACTTCCTACGTCCCGCCTACCTACAGCTGATCGAGCGCTCAGTGCGATTGCACTGACAGCCGTAAACAAATACACAGTCTAATTTCTCTGATTAAATTAAGTATAAAGCTATAATGACTTGATAAATTATGTTATTAACGTTCAGTTTTTTCAGGATACAGTTGCATTAAATATTTAAGAACTTCAGGTAAATTCTGTGTGTCCGACGTTAAGAGGACTTGCTATCGAGAAAATTTGAGGAAGAATATAATTTCGAAGGAGAAAGTAATGTCCGCAGCTCGTGGTCGTGCGGTAACGTTCTCGCTTCCCGCGCCCGGGTTCCCGGGTTCGATTCCCGGCGGGGTCAGGGATTTTCTCTGCCTCGTGATGACTGTGTGTTGTGTGATGCCCTTAGGTTGGTTAGGTTTAAGTAGTTCTAAGTTCTAGGGGACTGATGACCATAGATGTTAAGTCCCATAGTGCTCAAAGCCATTTGCACCATTTGAACCATTGAGAAAGTAATATACTAAAAACGTAACTATTAATTGAGTTTATTTTTCAGGTAACATATTTCCACTTAGGCACGTACTTTAGACGTAAATTGCTGCTCGCGATTACGTGATTTATACTTTGTGTAAACTTATTTTGACAATGATTGATTAATGAACAGGGTTTGTAACAACAACGCTGTACTATTGTACATATAATAATTTTTTCTTCTGATTTTCGATAAATTAGTGTAATCGATGTTTAGATTTCATTTCTTTTTTGTTTCATGTCGTTGGGTTAAGAAAACTGTAAACAAATTTCAATGTGAATATTAATGTTTATGTCAAATTTTAAGCAATGTTATAACAGAATTGAAATGTAAGAAACGTTGAAACTGTTGTAAGATGTTAAAGTTGTAATTATGCGCCTGTCTCATACGTAGGCAATGTATTAGAATATGTGGAATGCAAAACCTCTGGTGAATACCCTGTCTGTAGTGGAGCGGTAAAAGGTGGATGGCAGGCGAGCGCGGGAAAATGCACACGGGCGCTGCACGGCATAACGGGCTCAGCAGTAGTAGTCGGAGTTGGGCATCGATCTAAATAACACGTTCCGGATCGAGGAGGTTCTCCTGGAAGACGTAGTTTCATTGAGCCTCGGATGTGCCGTTTCCTACGACTATACAGCATGGCAAAATTACATAGGCACTAAATGGAAAGAAGTAAAGTGCCGATACATCAAGAACCATAGCTGTGATTGTATGTGTGCTCTGCGCCTCGCCATCTCGCCGCCCGCCAACCGCCACATCGATACGAACAGGTTGAATCTTTTAATACTGTATTCGTGTGGACCAGTGTTACTTTTGTTCCTAACTGTTCAATAACAACTTAACTTTTACCAGAACTGTCCTATCATTTAATTATCCTCATCACTAACCTAGACAGGATCCTTTCCACATGTTGTGCAATCCGAGTGTCCCGAGATGAAAATTTAAAGTTTATGTTAATGATAATTACCTGCAGACCTATCTACGTTAGAACGATGTTTAAAGAACTTTGTTGTTAATGAATATATAGGTAAATAATATAGGTCCGACAAAGTTGGAAGATAATGTTGAAATTGGTTTAATAATGAAGGCTAATAAATTTGAGACAAAAATAATGGTAGTTAAATGAGCAAGAAATGAGACAAAAAGAGTAGTAACTCATATATTGGAAATCTTGAGTGCTTAACGATTTCGATAATCAAAAATTTTAGTACAGTGATCATAACAATTTCAGTGTCCCCCCCCCCCCCTTTTCTTTTCTATTCATGTAAATTCTGAAATGTTCTGAACTGATTTGACCAGCAAAGTTAAAGTCAAGATAAAACCAAAAGTTATTAGTGTTTTACCTTTTTCAAATTTGACATTGTATGTGTGTTTCGAAAGTGCTATTTCTAGGGTAACCTATGCCCGATTTTAATCAGATCAATAGACTGAACGAAGTTTGTAGTAAACATTATAGTGTATTGTTGTGTATTTATGGCTTGTTCATATTAGTACAGAAAGTGAAATTATTAGTTCAGTAGATTTTCTGGTTCAAAAATTTACCATATTATGCAGTGTTATTACGTGTTGTTTTGCATACATGTACTTCAACTTGTACAGGGAAGAAACTCAATTAATGCCTAATTAGGCTGGCGACCGTTTTAGTAACAAATTGGTAGCATCTGCTGTGTTGTTTCTTGTCCATCCTAACGTGTAGTTGCACTTCAGACTTGCTTGACGTATCATTGTTGTTACTGAGTGGGTGAAAGTCTGATTTTGCCTCCATTCTGGTACACACGGTCAACATATATACCAAAATCCTTTCTTATAAGGTGAAGCCCGTCAACTTACCATAGTACAGGCTTTAATAAGTATCGTGCGCGGTAGCATAGTGTTACAGGTTGTTACTTATGTATATTATGCGTCGCTTGGCTGTACTGCTCTTTCACTGATGTCCCTTTTTTTTATTATGTGCCTGCTGTGCTTATTTTTTTAAATTATAATTGTCATCTGATTAGTTGTGCTGATATGGTTATGTAAGTAAGTTATACTTTGCGATTTATCTGCTTGCGCCTTCATGTTTACTTATTAAGATTACATATGAACATTTATTTGCTTATGCTGATATGATGCTAATGACCTGTTTATTATGTAAGATATATATTTGCTGCTTTGCCTATGGATTGCATATTTACACATTTCTGTTTTGTTGTCATAACTACTCTTTAATTTGGTATATAGAAATGCTGATATGTGTTGTACGAACATGGAGTTTACGTCACACTATGGTATTAATTACAGATTGTTCGCGTGGCAGAGCGTCGTTATGGGGATTGTGCTACAACCACTTGTCAAGATTCTGTTCTCTACTGGTATATTTACTCGCTATTGCATGTTTTGCTTATGCTCAGTGCCTTATATTTTAAGATAAGAAAATGAACTGCTATAATTCTACGAACGACACTGGTACAAGAAACTTCATTGAAGTCACATGAGCTGGAGGTTTTATGGAAGCTGTATAAATTTATGCTAATAGGAAGGAAGCTAACGACATGACATACCAACACTAGGTTTAGACCATTGACAGTTATTACACTGCATTCTTCGTGAGCAATTGAAATAGCAAGTGACACTTGACACAAGAAATACTCCACATGTTTGCTTCTGTTTTGCCATGATTCTTGAAGTGATGTACACACTGTTGAAATATTATGATCATTCACACTCCATACTTGTACTTACTTACTGAAAGTTATTCGAACTAAAGGCTGTTACAGGTCATGTATGCATTTCTTTCATTTAATGATGGACAAGGTAACCAAAATGTATTTTATAATTCATAATGAGTAGAAGATTTGGGTCAGATGGATTACACAGAGGTGGTGTGTGGACATTGTGTCTTCGGATTGTATGGGATGATGAATTGAAGTTTGCACTAGGATTTTATATGTACTTATTCGAGGAGACTGACTAGAAGAAAGAGTTGTTATGGAAGTGAAATGATATTGATGATAATGTTTATATGTATCGACGTATTGAAGAGGTATTTTTGAGGTATTGAGATTGTGTGTATTTGATGATTATTGAAGTTTTGGTGGATAAGAGGTAAAGTAAGTGATGGAAGTGAATGATATTGGTGATAAGGTTTATATGTATCGACGTAAGAGGTATCATTGAAGTATTATGTGATGTTGATGATTATTGGAGTTTTGGTGGATAAGAGGTAAAGTAAGCGAGAAGCATTTTTTCTTTGGTTTATATGGAACAAGGAGGATGAAGATGTCAGACTAGAACACTCAAGTGGAAGGAAGATTGTCTACACACACACTTTGTTAAATCAATGAGCAGTATATAATTTTTTTGTGGAGAGAGGAAGTATTTGCGTATCTTGGCACACTGACAGTTGTTCAGCTACCGTACAGTTGATTTGGCTTGGCAAACATTGGTCTTGACATGATGACTATGACGTTGACTAACTGTTATTGACTGTTATACACTGCTGCCACTACTACTTGTTACACATGTTGAACATAAAATTTTTGACAGAATTGCATTTACACAGTTAAAACTATTCAATTAGAAAGATGAGTGAGTGTGTTTTGTGTGTTTTCCTTTCCTAATCCCATGTAATTGGTACCAACTTACCTCCTAAATATTATTTTACTTGTTTGTTGTGGCTTGCACTGACCCCACAAATGTTATAGGTTTACTGATATTTGTGTATTTGTAATAGTTAACATGACAATTATCTGATATCATTTGTGTGTTTATTATAATTTGTATGTTGATGATAATTTTGTAAAATCAATTGTATGTGCATTCAAACTGTTGTTCGTACTTGCACTTTTCATCATTGATGGATGCCACTTGGAAATGTTTAATTTCTGCCGATTAACTCTGATGAACTGTCTGATTAGTGATAGTGAATATTATGGACTGTTACCTGCACTTGTTCAACATGATGGGTGCCACTTGGAAATGTTTAATTTCTGCTAATGAATTCTGACAAACTGTTTAAATGTTGATAGTGAATATTATGGACTGTTACCTGCATTTGTTCAACATTGATGGCTGCCACTTGGAAATGTTCAATTTCTGCTCATGAACTCTGATGAACTGTTTGATAAGTGATAGTGAATAGTATGAACTGTTACTGCCACCTGTTCAACATTGCTGGGTGCCATTGATGGAACTGCTTCTACTGAAATAAGGTCACTTGTTGGTGTCTGCACCTGTTCAACATTGCTGGGTGCTACTGATGGAACTGCTTCTATTGAAATGATGTCACTTGTTGGTGTCTGCATCTGTTCAACATTACTGGGTGCTACTGATGGAACTGCTTCTACTGAAATAATGTCACTTGTTGCTGTCTGCACCTGTTCAACATTTCTGGGTGCCATTGATGGAACTCCTTTTACTGAAATAATGTCAATTGTTGATGTCTGCACCTGTTCAACATTGCTGGGTGCCACTGATGGAACTGCTTCTACTGGGATAATGTCACTTGTTGCTTTCTGCTCCTGTTCAACATTGGTGGGTGCCACTGATGGAACTGGTTCTACTGAAATAATGTCGCTTGTTGGTGTCTAAGCATGCTCGCCGTTTCTGTGTGCCACTGTTGGAGCTGTTTAAATACTGCTGATGAAATGTTATCAGACTGCTGTTTACACCTGTTGACCATTGCTGGGTGCTACTGTTGGAACTGTCAACTACTCTGAGGAGTGCTACTTGTTTATTGAACTATTGGAAAGATCTTATGTGAATATTTGTATAAACTGATTTTTTGTGTATTTACTGATTATGAAATGTTGTGAGACTCTTACCTACACCTATTCGTCATTGCTGGTGCCATTGATTGAACGATACTTGAGTAAACTATTATGTAAAATCATATGTATGCAAGCATTTGTATTCCATACTGTATTTTATATATTAGGTTATTGAAGGGTCAGTGCAAAGCCAAAATTTGTTTAGTTATGTGATAGTTACTTATTAATATTACCTTTTATATTTGTCTGTATTTTTTGGACGAATTTGGTGGTATTTTCACCACCAATGCTGGCAAAAATTTCATCAAATTGCAGCCCGTTTAGGAGAGGCATATGAAATATGGCTACACTGAGTCACAGCGCCAGAGATTGTGCCAAAGAGTATGATTTCGCCGCCTTCACTGGGCAGTTGTAGTTCAGAAGTTACCGTGGGCAGTAGTAGTTCAGAGGTTGCCGTTGGCAGTGCTTGTTGAGAGGATGTCGATAGCAGTACTAGTTGAGGGCATGTCGTGTGCAGTTGTTCTGTTGGGCGAGACAGCAGATGCTGATCGATTGGGGATGTTGTAATGATCATAGTGTATTCTTCATCAATATATATGAAGGTAACAAAAAATTTTTTTATTTCAAAGTTACTAAATAACAATGCGTCTTGGTCACAGGTTCAGTCAACAAAGCATCTGGCTTGTGTTCATGTATTAGACTGTAATTCTGGTTTCTACGTGTAATTATAGTATTTCTGGTTTTTTAATTACTTCATTGTAAATGGTGTTTGAAATATCTTGTCGTATTGAGGAGGAACCGTGCCAGATGTGTACGTTGAATCACACTTCGACAGAGAGAACAGTTGCACTTGTGCTTTGTTGCTTTCATAGTTGCTGGGGACTTAATTAATCAATTGTGTTAACGGAAATTTCCTTTCATTCTTTGTTGTTATTCTATGCAGTCACATTGCGTACTAATACTACTCAGGGCCAACCGGTTACGAGACTTCGTAACCGGACATACAGCTAATAAAATTATTTGCATTTTATTTAATTACGCCCCCATGCAAATTTCCCTTTAGTCGATTATCACAATTATTTCCAGATCTTTGACAATGTTGTGCCTTATTAGTCTTATTTTATTTTTATTAATGCCAGTGCAATACTGAAGCTGTATAGCTTACAACCATTTTATTTTACACTATAGTCGGCGTAACAGATATACTATACAGCAAGAGATTTCAGCTAGTTCTCATTTATTGTTTCGTTTTATTTGTACACTTTTAATTGGATTATATGATTCGATCACTCTGTATCGTCTTCAGATCTAAGTAGCTGAGTCAGCAACCCGTTTTGTCTACTCAAAACCACTTACCATATTTGGGACCTATGGGGAAGTATATATTACCATTTACTTTGAATTTTAGTATTCCATAATTTCAACTACGTCATTCAGGGTACCTGATAAGACTGTAATCCACCCTAATGTTTTTTTTCACCGCAGTGGTTCCTGAATTCTTGAGACTTTCGAATGACTTGGACAGCTATAACGCGACCAACAGTTTAAGGAAACAGGCTACTTAAAAATGGGGCAAAACCGAATTTTTTTAATGTCTTTATTAAATTCTATAGTCTTTTCTGATTACATGTATATATACATTATAGGGTTTCAAATGAAAAATGACCTATGTATACCAAAATTTAAAGTTACGGTCAAGTACGCCGGCACGCCCCCTTTATTTCTGTTACAGAAACCAGTATTATTTCGAAAAGACCTGTGAAATTTCTGTTTCCAGCGATTAAATGTATGATACATTGTATATGTTGGTAACAGTGCAGGTTTCTAGTGTCTGTAAATGACTATCTTTGCTACTTTTGTTTCGCTGAAGCAGTTTGTTCACGTGTTACTGAGTGTTTGTTGCCCAAGTGCTATATTTATTTGTGGAAGTACGTATTGTATCCTTTAGTGTGCAATAAATACGAACTATGCCACGCGTCAAGAAATTCAATAAAAAGAAATTCCAATGTAACCAGTTCACAAAAAAAGGGAGCCACACTGTTGAATGTAACCTATGTATCAGTTCTTCAGGAATGAAACTCCTAACAGGCACGCCTCCTGGTGATTCAAATTTTTGTGTTAACAATGACGCTATTTGTGGTGGATTTGTTGATGTTGATGTAGGCATCTTATCGTCTTTGATAAAAGAAAGAGGCCAAATGTAAGCAATTTGATGGTGTATGCTGTCTGGAAATAACTGAACAACAAAGTATCAGGAACGGTTAGCGTCAAAATTAGTTGTTCTTTGTAGATCCTGCAATATATCTAAAAAATGACTTTGAACATTGTGCATAATTCATATGATGTGAGTTTGGAATTAATGTATGCAATTCGTGCAACAGAAAAAGGAGAAGAGGTTGCACAAACGTTTTGTTGTTTGATCGACCTTCCTCCTCCTCCTGGTAGGTTCAGAAAGTAAACAAAAATACTTTTTGGTGCCTTGACGATTGCGTCTAAAGCATCTATGAAACGTACGGTAAAAGAAACTGTAAACATTAGTGGAACCAGGGACATTGCTGTAGCACTTGATGGGACATGTCAACGTCGAGGACATCTGTCCCTGAATTGTGTTGTAACTACTACTTCTCTGAAGAATGGCAAGGTTGTTGATGTTGAGTGCTTATCTAAGTAGTGCCACACCTTCCATGGTAACACTGAAGGACAGATTGAAGATCAGTGTTCTAAGAATTGTGATGGTTACAGTGGAGGTATGGAGTATGATGGAGCTCTAAAAGTATTTCAGAGGTAGTTGCCCGTTTACAACGTTGGATATACGAAGTACCTAGGCGATGGGAACTCAAAAGCTTTCAGTAAATTTAATGAGTTCAATGTTTATGGGGATACCTTAACAATAAAACTGGAGTGTTGTGGACACGTGCAAACGAGGTTGAGTGCTACGAAGAGCAATGAAAGGAAAGTTGCTATCTGATGGAAAATCTCTTTCTGGCCGAGGCAGATTCACAAAAACTGAAATAGACCTTCTTCAGAATTATTATGGACTGGCCATTAGACGAACCGCACCTCTAAATGATTTTACAGCAATGATAAAAGCTGTATGGGCTACCTACTTTCTTAACTTATCCACAGATGACCACCTTGTTCACGGACTTTGCCCTAAAGGAGCGGGTTCTAGGCATGGTTACCAAAGAACTAAAGAAAGTGGTCAAAAATAACATCACAAGCATTCTCATCCTGAGTCTGTTATGAACGAAATAAAACCAATTATAGAGACCTGAGTGACACTGTTTTGCTTCGTAAATGTCTTCACGGGGTCGCTCAGATTACAGATGAAAGTTTCAACCATTTGATATGGGAAAGATTACCTAAGAATGTTTTCGTAGGACCAAATACATAAAACGTTGGTGTACTAAACGCAGTGATGTGCTTCAATGACGAAATGATAGGAAGGTAGGAGTCCACAGAAATTTAGGTATAACATGTGGGTCTAATAGGGAAGATCAATACTTCCGTGTGACAGACAACGGGTGCATGGAGATGAAAGATTCGCTCTTCAAGTTACTGAAGAAGCAAGAAGGGCTAAAAGGAATGTCAAGAGAAAGTATGAAGATGAAAAAATGCTGCAGGATGAAGACTATGTTCCAGGAACGTTCTGAGGCACAGTTTAATTGGACTCTTGTCTTCATTCGTAATTTCCCACAACTAGTTTTCTTTTTCAGAATTCAGGTACAAATATTTCATAAAGTCTATAAAGCAATGCTCTAATATTTTTCTGTAACTTGCAATAGTCCATAGTTATGTAGTAGACCTAAGCTTTATTGCAGAATCAACTAAATTATAGAAAAAAATCGCATTTTTATTAGGAAAAAATCATAAGAATTAAAATGTAAGATGTGATATTTTTTATCCTTGTAATATACATAATAGGAGGAAGTAAATACGTCTAGTACCTCAGCCATCATGTCATGCATATCTGGTAAAATTTGGTCTCCTTCAAATGTATATTATTGGATTAAATGTTACCTCAACTTGAGGAAGAATTTTGGAAAAAAATTGCATCAGTTTCTTTGTATTATTTTTAAGAATCCTAAACAGGTTCAAAAATATTCAAAATACTTCTAACTTGTTTAAAAAGTATGCTGCATTACCTGATATCAACAAAAAATCTGTAAAACATATACGTTATAAACAGTGCCTGAAAGAAATAGGTGTTGATTTTTACACAATATTGAGCCAGGAAACTAAACTGTATCCTAAAAATAGACTTCCAAGTGCAATTGGATTTGGAATTGTTTACATGTACAAGCGATAAGCTGCGAAGGGTAGCCTTGCGGTCTGTGGCGTCTTGCCATAGTTCGCGCTGCTCTCCCCATCGAGGGTTTGAGTCCTCCCTCGGGCATGGGTGTGTGTGTAGAGTAAGTTAGTTTAAATTACATTAAGTAGTGTGTATGCCTAGGGACCCATGACCTCAGCAGTTTGGTCACATAGGAACTTACCACAAATTACCAAAATTACAGGTACAAATTACAAGGGCGTGTCTCAGAATTCCTTATGAGAATTCTCTTAAAACAGTTTAAATAAAACCAGCGTTGTTTACGTTCTTCATTTTTATTCTTGATGTCAACATATTTGCTGCACTCTGCTGCTAGAGTTCTACGAGCTGTAGCGGGGCGTGTAACCCGTCGAGAACGTTGGACCGTGAGATGCCGCGCGCAGTAATCGAGTTTCGAATTCGAAGATTTCGTTCATTCATGGAGCACCCTCTCCTTTCGAATGACAATGTCATACCATATCTGAGTACAACCATCCGATGCCTTGGGTTCACTGTCATGGATAATTCGCCAGACAGTCCCGAAATGATGCCAGCCGATTTTCACCTGTTTCCAAAACTTAAAGAACGTCTTCGAGGACTTCTCTTTGATACTGATGAAACGGTGTAACCACTAGTGAAGTTGTTGCTCCATCAACAAAGTCAAACAATCTACAGTAACAGTATCAACAAACTGATCTCACATTGGGAGAAATTTATTCCTCGCCTGAGTGACTATGTTGACAAATAAGTATGTAGAAATAAAGATTAAAGATTAGAATGTCAATAACGTTCCTCTTATGTAATATGTTTTAAGTGTTTTGGCATAATAAAACTAGGAGGCATTAGGTTTCAGCTGACCCTCGTATTTCGTCATAACATTTCTCCAGCTATCCACTGGAGATAAATTTAACAGTGCAAGTTCGAAAGTTATAATTTTTCCTTTTACAGGACGAAGCATTGCTAAACAAATCCACAGCACAAAGCCAGAGTTCATCTCAGCAATCGAATCTGCAAAATTGTACTAATCAGGCGTTCCATATTTAACCATGTGATTGAATGGTCGCTACACGTTCGTACAACTATCCTAGCTCTAATAAGCTCTTGTTCTAAAATCGGAGGGCTGATGAAACAGCATCGCTCAAAAAGATTATACCTTAAATTTTTAACGGGGTTTAAGAGTTGTTTTCCAGAACTTCGGCAGTCCGGAAGAACAATTTGTTAATAATCCACGAGTTAATATGTCACAGATTGCAGTGGAATATTCCATTTCGGTTTAATTGCAAACAGCAGCGCTCGAGGTATGAAATATTCTAGTCGACTGTATCAGAATTTCACACACGCCGTTCGTTTTAATCTGAGCGCCGGAAACAGGAAAAAGGAACAACTTCAATTTCTAGTCCATTAGCAAATAATACACGTTTTTTCCTTTCTTGTGCATGAAGGGAATTGAGATGCGACTCGTTTGTTCGACGCTCTGACGTCTATCTCGTATGTCTCCTCATTCAATAATTCAACGTTGCAAATGCGAAATCCAATTGCAGCAGTTCCTGTATTTTACAACTGACAAAGTGTATAGGAATATCAGAAAATTGACGAAATGGAATTATTTTCAATTATTCAGTCAAATGCAAAAACGACACAAATATAATCATGGATTGGTGTTGGTTCCTCATGTTCGTTCAGTATGAACTACACTCAAGTTTAAAATGCAAGTAACCACGCGAGTGTTTAACTTTTCATGTGAGGTAATAGCCGTCCCTTGTTATTGGTGGTGACTTAAAATAGACGACGAAATAATTTTTCTAATGCTCTTTTCTTCTTATACCGAAAGCATGTCGACAAGAACAAATGTGTAAAGTTAGCCACAGAGTTCAAATAAAAGAAAGAGAGTCAAATTTCTTCTGGTTCATCAGCGTCATTGAAATTTGCATCCAAATTGTACTCTATATGTCACTGTTTCGGTGCTCCTTGGAGATTCCTGAACTCTGCAGCCGGCCAGGTAATCTCAAAAATGCGAGAAATGATAACGGTCTATATCAAAGACAAAGCTTAAAGCCGATAACAAGTTCGAGATATGACATACATTCTAGTGTCACTAACATAATGTTATGTTAATAGAAACCATCGTAGCCGTATTTCAGGTACGTTCATTGCGTCACAACCGGTTTTGTTCAATAAACATCATCAGATGACACAGATAATTCGTCAAAAGCCTTATTAACTATCGCAGAATTTGCCGATATCATAACTCAAGAAACCAATCGTCGTGTGTAACGTTAAGGCATATTTTGTAAAACGGCGGATACACAAACAATTCACGGACCACCTTGCTCAAGTACAAAGTGTGCTGTAAATGATAGATTGTCCGGACAGGGCAGTTCAGCGAAAGAGCTGAATACTTAAACATTCTTCTAACAAAATGTCAAGATTTTCATAAAGCATTTCGCTAATCCATATCCTTATTTACAGTGGTGTATAAAAGCTTAAAACCGTCATTTATTAAGTTTGCAACGGTACTTTCGCGTTCTCGTCAATAGGGTACCAGAACGTTTAAGTTCTACCACCGTAAAGACGGAAGATCCGCGATTCGGAATGTAAGTAGCGGTCGGAACACCACCACTAAATTACGCAGCACTAACACTCCAAACCATGGACTCTCGGAGAGAGATTTTAACCGTGTTCTACCCAACGGTAAAGTATCGAATTATTTTTCTTCGAATCATACAGTTTTGCGGAAAATCAGTGAGAATAATTACTTTAGGAAACCTTTAATCAGACAAAGCCTGTTATAACAATAAAATGTTTCGATTAATAAAACGGCCGCCAGTCCAAATCGGGCACAGTGTTTACACAAAAGGATGAAGTCAATTTTCGACACTGAATAAATAACTACTTCCATTTACTACGATCACTTGGCAATAAATATTATTAATCCCACTTTCTGTTACTTATGGAATTTATCACTATACTTCAGTAATTATTTAAAGCAGACACACATATGTTTCAACAAGGATACAAAAAAAATATTAAACTTACAGCTATCATTCATATGACCAAAACTATTATTCAACACGACTAAATTTCATTTCTGTAGGACTGTTATTTGTTAACGTTTTACTAACACCAAAATTTGTCTGGGTTTCTTTGACATGGAGAAGCAACACGAACAATTACTGTTAAGTTTGTTGCAGTTAAACAATTATGTTACTTTACTTTCACAATTACTATAGAAAACTTATCCTCATGGCCACGCAAAGCGGTGGCCCTTAAACTAATACGTGCAAACTTTAGTATTTAATAATGATTTTAAGAATACACTACCAAAGCAGTACTCTTGCCAGTAATTTACTATTATTCGAGCTTCAATAAACATCAGGATACTCGGAATAAATTCGTTTAGATAAGGACCCTAGTAAGGTAAATGACATAGGAAAATCACGGTTAAACACAAAGGTACCTTTAACACTTACATTCCACTAACTGAAGATGGATGGTTCATACTGTGATACACTTCTAAATAAAGTACTTTGCCTGTTACTGAAATCACGGTGGCGTGAGGCGGTGCTGCGTAGTAACATTGCGCAGGTACGGCTCTTGATGTACATAGCTCTGTCTTCCTCTTGGTGGCGACGATAAAATTACAAATTTCTGAGCTATTAATTTATTGCCGTACTGCTCCAATCATGCACAACACGTCCGAGGCCATAAACCCAGTCTTGCAGGTAAATTCGGGGCCTCTAGTGCTTGACCAACGTAATTCGTGTTCACCACTTGCAGTGCAGCTACCGACTATATAAGCCACTGGCGCGGCAATTCTCCTCGCGCGCCCCACCACCTTCTCCATTCCACCACAGAACCGAGTTCCGTTCTACCTACGATCCCTACACCTTTTCAATTTACACTTCTGCTTTCAGAAAACCTAAGTATGAACCATCTACAATTGTATGACAGCATATACATACAAAATTGACATAATTAATTACAGTTGTACTTGAAATATTACATAATTATTTACAAAATATGTTTTAATACATTTATTCCACCTACGTCAAAGAGGTTATTTTAAACAGATAAGCTACTCTTAACAAAAGCTTACTCTCGTTATAGTATTTGCTTAATTTTTCAAAATTATTATGGAACAAAATTTTTAAAATATACATAGTAATGGCAGTATTATATTTGCAATAGCATTACAAATTCTGTGCCAATTTAATGTATTTAGTTCCACAAATAGCTATTCTTCATTGATCCTTCCTCCTGAGTCAAGATATGAAACGGATTTTAAACGTAATAATAAAGACGTCCCTATTGCCCCCGAACTAACACAAGGCTGGACTGGATATGACTAAAATGCCATGAAGTTTGGAGGTAAGACCCTCCAGCTGACGCTTTGTGGGGTTTCAGTAATTTACCTTCAGAATCTTGTTTATGATGGCTGTCTACGCAAATGCCTGTCTAGATTTTCGTGTACGTGTTGAATGTAAGGCGTTTAAACTCTGAACGTGAGGGGTTGGCGAGGTAGTGGGAGAAGTTCATAGTGACAAAAATTTCCGCGGATCGTGTGCACCACGTTTTCCTGACATAACACTGAATGGAAAACAGTTGTGTCAGCCCACAGATGAAGGAGCGGTGAAGACAGTGGACAACCAAAGGTGAAAGTGCGCTAAGTAAAGTAGAAGCGAGTCCAACTCCTAGGATTTGTCGAATTTTGTTAATGTGGTTTCGCAGACTAGCAAAAAGTGCCAAATCATACAGGTTACACATGTTTATGTGATGGGAGCAGCCTGTCGATTTAATGGAAATAAATTTCTTCTTAAGGCAGTATCGATGATTATTTATTTCACGGTAACAGGTTTCGACAGAAGCTTGCCGTTATCATCTGATCTTCGGAAATTTGAAGTGCATACATATCAGCAACATAGCGGGAACACCTTAACTCGTAATCCAGCGCAACCACATTGGTTTCACAGTAACAAGAAGAAGAAAATGTAAAATAAACATTGCGTCAAATGTGTTTACTGAAGTGGCTGGCATAGGCCTAAGTTGTAGAGTCGTAAACCGACAACGTAATGGTATTTTGAGTTCCTGTCTGTATTTAAACGCTGGGCGTTGCGTTTCTGAACCGGGCAGCATAGGCGTCAAGAGAAAGTGTGTGATGTGGGTAACGGGATGTGGACGACCTTTCCATAGTGTGACATGTTTACGGTGGCGTTGGGTTGAATTGTGTTGAAATGTGGTAAGGATGCTCTATCATTAACCCACACTGCACTTAACCTGAACGTCTAACGTGTCGACTGATGCTTTTTTTGTGTAGACATTTTGCTTTGCATCATTACATGGGGAACTTTCAGACACGTTCGAGTCGATTTTCGAAATTCCTAGTACACTGAAGCAAAATGTCGGTGTTTCGAGAAAGTGGCTCTTTAATTTTGATCCGCAGTGGAATTTCCGCGCGATATTCCACTTTATCAATGGGCTGTGGCATTTTTGTCAGTACCCCCTGTCTCTGTGCTGCGAAACTGTGGCGCTGGCGTTTAAATGCGTACGAAGCTGCAACGTCTACTATAACGACTCCCATATATCGACCGTTCACACACCCATTACATTCCCTCTGATGAAGGATAAATCTAGAGAGTATGAAGAGAAAAGCAGCTTAGCGGAGAGTTTGTCACAACTGAGCCATAAACCAATATTAATTGGAAACTTCTTGGCTGATTAAAACTGTGTGCCGGACCGAGTCTCGAACTCGGGACCTTTGCCTTTCGCGGGTAAGTGCTCTACCAACTGAGCTATCCAAGCATGAATGGCGCCCCGTCCTCACATTCTGGAATATTAATTTGTTCTAAAATCGTTCTACAAAACATTATTACCCTTCCTCGAAATAGTCGGTCGCTCGTGGGAAAGAAATACCAGGCCAGGTCTACGTATACGTTAAGAGCAGGGCGACGGTGCACCGACCGCGAAAGTACGTGGAGACGCCATTACCGCTGTGCCAGAAATGCAATTAATAGTGGAATACGCCACTCATAGTTTTGTATAAATTTCTGACTGTCGTAACGCCGCTAATGTTCCGCTATTTTAAAGAAAATCGTTTGTTGACTTAACATTTAAAATTAGATAGTGAAGTACGTGATGCGTTGCGTGTAATACTAAAGAGTATATTTGAAGTAGAGCACTTGTGCGCGAAACGCAAGGTCCGTAGTTCGAGTCTCGGTCCGGCACGCAGTTTTAATCGTATTTTAAATGCATTCCCTTTTAGTTACTGGTTTCCATTGGAAATCCCGGAACAACTAATATAATTTACCCTCACTGCTGTTTCTGTAAATCACTTTAAATATACATCTACATCTATATTCCGGTAGCCAACTGACGGTGTGTGGCGGAGAGTATCTTCAGTACCTCTATCGGTTCTCTCTTCTATTCCAGTCTCGTATTGTTCGTGGAAAGAAAGACTGTCGGTACGCCTCTGTGTGGGCTCTAATCACTCTGATTTTATCCTCATGGTCTCTTCGCGAGATATACGTAGGAGGGAGCAATATACTGCTTGACTCCTCGATGAAAGTATGTTCTCGAAACTTCAACAAAAGCCGGTACCGAGCTACTGAGCGTCTCTCTTGCAGAGTCTTCCACTGGAGTCTATCTATCATCTCCGTAACGCATTCATGATTACTAAATGATCCTCTAACGAAGCGCGCTGCTCTCCTTTGGATCTTATTTATCTCTTCCATCAAACCTACCTGGTACGGATCCCACACCAGTGAGCAGTATTCAAGCACTGGGTGAACAAGTGTACTCTAACCTACTTCCTTTGTTTTCGGACTGGGTTTCCTTAGGATTCTTCCACTGAATCTCAGTGTGGCATCTGCTTTATCAACGATTAATTTTATATGGTCATTCCATTTTAGATCACTCCTAATGCCTACTCCCAGTTAATTTATGGAATTAACTGCTTCCAGTTGCTGACCTGCTACATTGTAGCTAAATGATAAAGTACCTTTCTTTCTATGTATTAGATGAATGATACAGCTATTTTCTTTCCCAACCCTATCCATCTGTCCATCTGAGTCACAATGATGGTCAATGAGACTTTAATCTCGCATAGGCTCATAACCAATGAAGGGACAGACAAAGTACAGTGGCTCTCTCAGTACACTCGTCACACACATACATACATTACACACACATGTGTCACCCCCTCTCCCCCCCCCCCCTTTCTCCTAACCCACACACACACAGAGAGAGAGAGAGAGACATAGAAACACACATATAAACAAACTTCTCTTCATTTTGGGTGGCACAATGGACACTTTCCTAGATATTAAATAAAAAATTGAGAGTACAATTCCTGTAGTTTCAGTTGTCCGCTACCCCTCTCACCCTTCACCGCCATTTCCAATCAAATGCCAGAGCTAGATATCTCCACCCATTTATTTCTAATTGGGGCCACCCCTACCGAACTTTGAGATCTTGTGATATTAACCTGAAAAGAATCGTGGGTCTATAATGGACCGAAACTAAAACAGCCCACTTCACTCCACAGATGAGAGAAGGAAAAATTAAAAACACAAATAAAAATCACAGAGTATTTTATTCGTAATGTCAAATGATGAACCACTGACGAGTATGGTTCCTCTTGTCGTACCAGTTGCTTTAAGTTTATATTGGGCCCTAGACCGCTTGTAGTAAACCAAGTAGGTTTGGGAACAGAAGTGGTATGGCTAATATGGAGTCATGTATGTTATAACATATCTAGAGTTAATATTATAATGACAAAAGGAAAGTAAACAAGTGCCATGAAAGAGAAGTAGCTAATAGGGAACCACGTACATTCAGAGAAATAGTCTTAGGTTAAACGTAAATTTTTCGTTAATTATTCCGTGTGGGACCATGAGTGAATGTGTATGCTATATTACAGATCTTTAGTGAGTAGCTGAAATATCACCCTGGTGAGGATCCTTGTGCTTTCTGACTGATAGTTTCGGTCCTTCACATTGACACGTAAGGCAATTGGCATCTCAATATGCCAACGAGCATCGTAAGTGTTCACTAATTAGTGCAGAGGACTAGGGCGCGGGAGATTTCGCGTATCAGCAATGGATGAGGTTAGACAGGTGATAATACAATTTCCTGCTTGTGTAGCTTGGTCCCCCATTCCTATGACCCTCTAGCACACCGGTTTCCATCTATTTTGTGTAGCTGTTTAAAAGTAATATTATATCTCACCACTGATCTTCCTTTTAGCTTCTTATTCCTCCGAATGTATCAGCGAGTTTCTTCTGCCACTGCAGTTTGTCGAATTTAAGCGGGGAATCTGAAAACACCATCATACATGTTTTCCATTGGTTGACAGCAGTTACGTCTTTACTTTATCTGTATTCCCTGTCGTATCAGGTAACAATGCCGCAGTGCGTATATAGCCGACTGAACTGCACGCTGCTCTTTAATTGCACCCGATACACAGGATTTCGAGAGATCTGCTCATACTAAAGGCAGCTGTAAGGGGACAGTGACAGAAGACGATATTAAGGCAATATTTTTCTCCATATGGCAGCTATCAGTGAAAAAACGTAGACAAGTGACGAAATTGTGGTTTACTTGCGCGAAACAGGTGTCGTGCACCAAAGTAAGCGTCGTAATATCCTGGTGAGTCTCTCTACGTCCATCTTTATACAAGATGGTAGCGGGACCTCGACTGCTCAGTGCAAAATGTCGAATCAAAACACCTTCAGGAATCTAAACTTCCAGTTTTTTTTTATTTTAGGAGTCACTTTTACCGCTACATTAGGCTATCTTGAGGTCCCTTGACCGACATCTAGGAAGACTCCCAACTCTTATACAGTCGAAATAGTTGCCAAGTGACGGACAGCCAATGATAACCGAAGGGAACGCTGTGTTAACAAGAAATTTATCGGGACCTTTGCCTTTCGCGGGCAAGTGCTCTACCAATGAAACGTCCCCTTTGAACAATTTATACAAGGACTGTGCTTAACCTGACACACAATATTTTTAGCGCAACGCAATCTGACTTTCAAAAATCCCTACAAAACAATGGCCCTGACTAACATTTAACTATACCTTTCACAAATCACTTACCTCACAAAATCTTCGCTGCTCAAGCTACTGCAATACAGCGAGCGCCACTACTGCCAGCTAAATAAAAGATTCAAACTATGGAAGGCACTAACTACTGATAGGGATAGTTAGCAAATGAAAGATATTAATAGAGAACAAACAATGTATTTACCTTGATATCATCACAAGTCATAATATATATATCAGTTCATGACAAATTACAAATCTCCGCCATCTCTCTCCCCACATCCACCACTGCTGGCGGCTCACCTCCAACTGCGCAACGCTACGCGCTGTTCACAGCCAGCTGCCGCTGCCCAACACTACAATGGCAGACAACAATGCAAACTAGCCACAGACTGCACACAGCACAGCCAGTGATTTTCATATTGAGCGCTACGTAACGTTGCCAATAAGAAAACGTAAACAGCCTACTTACATAGAGAAAACATAAACAGCCTACTTACATAGAGAAAACATAAACAGCCTACTTACATAGAGAAAACATAAACAGCCTACTTACATAGCCCCCATGCTCCCCACAAAAATTTTTACAAATTGGTTTGGGCAGTGCCCAATACAGATTTGAAAAAAATTTTTCATAATTACAATAACAAAGATATCAAATGCACACACTTATTGATACAACGTTGGTCAAAAGCTAAAATTTTGTCACAGTCCATAAAGACAGTCCTGATTCATCACAGTAAAATAGCAGTGTTTTTCTCAAAGTCTAAGCAGTAAAAGAAAATGCACACAGAAGTAGTGGATTTCCATGCAGTCTTGAAGAAGTAGTGTTGTCCTTCCAACGGAAAGACAGTGCTGGCTCTTGACATGCTGACAGGTAATGGGCCACAATGGAGCAAACCCACAGCAGAGTCATTCGAAGTTTTGAAGAGTATTGAACATTTGAATATAGTACTTACTACCCTGATCATTTGTCAGGAGATAGTAAAAGATAAGTTAATACAATGTAGTAAACTGGGACAGATATTTACACTTATTTCAAAACGTGCTGAATGAAATGCCTCACGACTCCACTGCTTTACCACCTACTCTTGTACTGAAGAATGAAGAACCATCGAACAGAATCAGAGAGCTTGTACCTTTCCCGAATACACGTAAACTTCGACACAAAGACATAATTGATTTGGCTCTTAAAAATATAAAATCTGCAGCAGACAAAAGGAGAAAACTACACGGTAAAGCAAATGCAAAGAAGTTGTATATTGGTCAGAAAGTTCTCATTAAAGCTCATTCATTGTCACATAAGAAGAAACACTTGAGTCACAAATTCTTTCTAGTTTACAATGAACCTTACAGAATCCGACGTATACCACATGATAATTGCGTTGAAGTTGAAACTCTGCGTACTAGGAAGAGTAAAGGTTTACAACACATTTCTCATGTAAAACCATTTATTCACAGATAATCTGCCTTTTAACTTTGTCTTTGCCATAAAACGTTTCACTTCACGTTACTAGTATGCTTTAGAAACTGTTACCATGCAACAATGTTTGAAGTGAAATATCCAGTCAAGAACCAAGAGAACTTATTTAAACAGAAATTACGAATGCATTGTTATTGCGAACAGACGACACAGTGTAATTGTGTGTGTACATTCTTGCTTGTCAGTTGTACGATTAGAACATTTACCAGTACTGCTAATGAGATTTTAATGCAACATTTTGGTTTACTTGAAAATACATTCCGGATTTAAAGTACTTTCTGAGAGATACCAGATGACACAGAGGTTAGTTTATGTGACAGCTACACGATTTTTATCACGACGCTACTAATGAGTGACAATTTACAATGTTGCTTTTGCAGTGTATCTGTTTTATATCTGCACAGTTTTCTGAATTCTTCTAGGAAGAAAAACATGTTTTAGTAGTAACTTTTGTGGTATAGCAACAATGAGACAGCCTTTTTCGTGGCATAACAATACGTTACTGTACAGTACTTTCTTCATCACAACAATAAGCGTAATAACTACGATATCTATACACAAAGCATTTTACTTTTGTTTATCATGAGGTAAGTACATTGACTTTAGCAGAACTTTGCTTACAGAGGACGATAACTACGACAGTTCCACAGAATTATCTTACAGCAAGACGCGCATTTAGCGCTACAGGACACGCATTTGAGTGATTAATCTTATACTTAAAACACTTATTTTCAAAGATTTTTTTAATTACAAAGAAAGTTTTCCGTGATACATTTCATTCCATTGCTGTAATTTGTAACACCTGAGGGTATAATTACATTTATCCTCAGGGGGGTACACGCTTACTTTGTGTACCATGTGTGTGGCAACCACAAGGAACCCTAGCTAATATGGTATTTGCTTATACAACTTTACACATCGGTACCATATTTCTCTAACACACAAATTACACAGCTATCTGATCATTTAACTGAGAGAGACAAACATTTATTTTACTATATCAGTGACAGATGTTTACGTAATTACACAGTTGGATAACTTCACACTTATGAAACTGTATTTTGTCTGTACTTTGTAAACTGTTCATATTTTTTTGGAACCATTGTGATACTATGAGAGCTTTGAATGATGTATTTGGTATGGATTCATGATTTTTAAAGTACGTTTGAGGCAGCTGACACTTTTGACATGAGCAGAGAATTTTTTTAGGCTTGGAAATTATTGGAGGAAGTTACGACGATTTTGAGATTTGACTGAGGTGTTATGATGTTATTATTACGACGACGATGTGTATTATGTTGTTGAGGAATGTTTATTATGCTACATATTTCTCATGATGAAATATTGAAGAAATGTCGACGAATATGTTTATGTATAATGAGGTAAGGAATAATGAGTAGTGTTTAGGGACTCTGATTTGTGGAAAAGGTTGTTGGAAACCAAGAATCGTACTTTAAGAGTTATGAAATGTGCGTAAATGCGTGAATGTATTACAATGCAGACGAAAATTTTTTTGGACACTGTTATATCAATAGCATTTTGTTTCTACAGATTTGTAACGCAAATTCTTGACCTGTGAAATATCTTTATATGCGACTGTCTCTGTAGCGGAAACTGCTGTCGTAAATATTTCCGTAAGAAAGTTAACGGACCACCTACACATAATGCGTCGTGGGCACCCAGCTGTGTCAGACGCCTGGAGAAAAAGCCATTAGCGCGTGCCTTTCAGAGCACAGGAAAACACCTGGAGAACAAGCCATTAGGGTGTGCCTTTCATCGCTCATGCGACACCCTCGTTACTTGAAAACATATGATTACTCGCACTTTGTGCTAATTGCTGAAATGCTTATGAATTGATGGGAAATATTCGTACATCTGCAAACCTGATAATGACAAGTGTCTTTCTATGAGAGTTGAGAGCTACTGACTTACGAAATGCCACATGACTATTGAATGATGTTTTTATGCTTTGGTTTGCGTAATTGCTTATTTCACTTGATATCTGGTTTCCAGCTGTGTTGCAGCATTGCTTTTATAAAATGAAATGCATTTGCTAATGTGAACACTTTCTGTCAACAGATCTATTAAATAATTATTTTATGATCCACATTCTTTAAAAAAGGAGCACTTGGAAAGGAAAGAACAATAAGAAGGAACTAGTAACTGCATTCATAATTTTCTTTTCAAGTAATTGGTAACTTTTTGGTAGAATAACTTCTTGTGGTGCACCACTTTAATTACATAGATATTAAGATGTGAATATACATTTCCCTTATCTGCATTGTTGTTTTTACTGTAATATTTTTTCTTCTTGAGCTATGTCATGTTTAGATATAAGCTGCTGTTTGCCAGGCATAGTGCTACTGAACTTTAATTTGTGTTACTCTGCTAAGCCAATTTTACTACTCATTGATTTTTCATGTTGCTGCACATTGGCTCATATTAGTTGTAATTTTGCATTTTATCTGTTAATTTAGATTTACGGTAGCTTGCTTTGCAATTTACCAATTTTTTGGTAATTGCTGTTTATATTAATTGTTTTATGTGCTGCTGCATTGCCTCGTCCCTTAGTTTAGCATCTGAGCTCAGTAGATTTAAGTTAGCTTAAGAGGGGGTAGCCTCTAAGAGAATGAGTTGCGATGAATTGGAAGAAATGCATTGAGAAAACAGGTTTAGGTAGGATTTTCTTGAAAATAAATGATGAGGTAAGATAATGGAAAATAAAAATGAGGTAGGAAATGTGTGAACATATAAACACAGAAAGCATGCTTAGTTAGAATTTTTTTTGTGGAAACAAAGGATGAAATAAGAGGAAAGATATATGAAGTTTTGGGTTGGACTGCAGTACCAAATGTTACACTGAAAACGAACCCTGTCCTTTCCTATTGGTGTTATCCCACTATGTGTTTGTGTACCCTTGAGTATTTGTTTTCTTCCTGTCTCTGTGTACTGTTTCATAGAATTTTTTTCTCTTCTAATACTAAGCTATATTCACTATGAGGAGGAATACTGTTATCCTCAAATATAAGTTGCATTAATAATATGTTATTTTCTTTGTAAAGTTGTTTACAATTCTGTTCTGTTTCAATGTTCATGTGTGAAATTAATGTTTCGAAAACTATTCTCATTATTTTATGTATGTACTTATGTCACTATTTTTGTAACACTCATGTATATGTTTATTTCTATTCTTTTGTAAAGCCTGTACTACAAATGTTATCTGTATTATTATGTTTTTAATGATGTATTTTGTACCTTTGTAATTGTATTCTTATGTTATAAAATTGTAATTGTCACCAGTTCATGACATTATTAACTTGTTAGTTACATTTCACTGCACACGTTTCTGTTGGTCATAGTATGTGGACAATATATGAGAAGTAGGGACTGTTAGTGTTTGCACGTGTGTTAATAACTCAGCAAGGGACTGGATAACAGCATTGCTGGTTCTAAGGACAATTTCAAAAACTTTGTGAGTGCACAAGTGGTGGTTTATGGACTTGCTATATTCTCCGCAAGACTCTTCGATGGTGAATGTGCACCTGCACAATCGCAACAGATGGCTGCTGGCCATTTCTACAAGGACTGCAGTGGGTCTGCACCTCTGGTGGCCCACCAATACCACAATCTCTACCAGGACTACAGTGGGTCTGCTCTGTGATGACTTACCTACCAATACTCTTCAAAACTTCGAATGACTCTGCTGTGGGTTTGCTCCATTGTGGCCCATTACCTGTCAGCATGTCAAGAGCCAGCACTGTCTTTCCGTTGGAAGGACAACACTACTTCTTCAAGACTGCATGGAAATCCACTACTTCTGTGTGCATTTTCTTTTACTGCTTAGACTTTGAGAAAAACACTTCAGTGGGTCTGCACCTCTGGTGGCCCACCAATACCACAATCTCTACCAGGACTACAGTGGGTCTGCTCTGTGATGACTTACCTACCAATACTCTTCAAAACTTCGAATGACTCTGCTGTGGGTTTGCTCCATTGTGGCCCATTACCTGTCAGCATGTCAAGAGCCAGCACTGTCTTTCCGTTGGAAGGACAACACTACTTCTTCAAGACTGCATGGAAATCCACTACTTCTGTGTGCATTTTCTTTTACTGCTTAGACTTTGAGAAAAACACTGCTATTTTACTGTGATGAATCAGGACTGTCTTTATGGACTGTGACAAAATTTTAGCTTTTGACCAACGTTGTATCAATAAGTGTGTGCATTTGATATCTTTGTTATTGTAATTATGAAAAATTTTTTTCAAATCTGTATTGGGCACTGCCCAAACCAATTTGTAAAAATTTTTGTGGGGAGCATGGGGGCTATGTAAGTAGGCTGTTTATGTTTTCTCTATGTAAGTAGGCTGTTTATGTTTTCTCTATGTAAGTAGGCTGTTTACGTTTTCTTATTGGCAACGTTACGTAGCGCTCAATATGAAAATCACTGGCTGTGCTGTGTGCAGTCTGTGGCTAGTTTGCATTGTTGTCTGCCATTGTAGTGTTGGGCAGCGGCAGCTGGCTGTGAACAGCGCGTAGCGTTGCGCAGTTGGAGGTGAGCCGCCAGCAGTGGTGGATGTGGGGAGAGAGATGGCAGAGATTTGTAATTTGTCATGAACTGATATATATATTATGACTTGTGATGATATCAAGGTAAATACATTGTTTGTTCTCTATTAATATCTTTCATTTGCTAACTATCCCTATCAGTAGTTAGTGCCTTCCATAGTTTGAATCTTTTATTTAGCTGGCAGTAGTGGCGCTCGCTGTATTGCAGTAGCTTGAGCAGCGAAGATTTTTGTGAGGTAAGTGATTTGTGAAAGGTATAGTTAAATGTTAGTCAGGGCCATTGTTTTGTAGGGAATTTTGAAAATCAGATTGCGTTGCGCTAAAAATATTGTGTGTCAGGTTAAGCACAGTCCTTGTATAAATTGTTCAAAGGGGACGTTTCATATGTCGACCGTTAGCCTAGGATACCTCACTGGAATCTTCTGATTTTTCTTGTAGTTTGTGTAATTAGTGTAGATTTTGTTTATTGCTAGCACGTAACTGTAGAGAGAATCTCCTTTGTAGTTGTAGCCTTTCATTGTTGTACAGTAAAACAGTTGTGGCATGCATATAGATTTGCACCAAGTATTTCGCAGCTGTAATTAACTATATATTATTTTCAGTGTTATGTTAATGTGTTCTCTTATTTTTGCTCTTCAAATTGTGTTTTTCTGTGTTGTCGTGTGAAATACTGTGACAATAATGGCGTGTGAAAAACGTAATACTAGGCTCCAAGGTAAACTGAGAAATGACAGTGAAAATGAGAGCAGTGTGTTAGCGCCACCGAGTTATGAATTAACTGATGTTCAAAGTAGTAATTTGGTAATTGTGCATAGGGAAATGGAGCGGGCGGCAAACAATGGCGTGGACAGTGAAACAATTAGTGAAGAGGGAAGCATTATCGATCGATCGGTCGGCAACAGCTCGCCTCAGGAATCCGAAATGACAGGACACAATTTCGCAAATACTGTAGATTCAGGTTTTGGGTCATCACCGTTTTCTCAAATAAGTCAAGACACATTTTCTGCTTGTCAAAATGTGAATGTTGTCGGTGCAAATGCACTGCCGAAAAGCGTAGAGAAACAGATTCCAGACACTAATACATTATTATTGCAATTAATGCAACAAATGGAACAAAATCAGAGACAAACACAGCAACAGTTAGACACAGTGGAACAAAATCTCAAAAAGTTAGACACAGTGGAACAAGATCTTCAAAAGTTAGACACCACACTTGAACAAACACGTGAAGATTTAACTAGTGAGTTACATAACATTGAATCGAAATGTCAAAAAGTCTGTAATGACGTAAAATCACAAATTTGTGAGCATTTCCAACCTATTTTTTCGCGGCATGAAAATGCATTACAGAATCATGAAGCAGCCATAAAAGAACTGCAAACTATTTTTCATGAAAATCACAACACCTTGCAAGCTAAAATTGACTCAGTTGCATCTACCGATTCGGTTACGCAACTTGCAAAAACTCAGGAAAACTTAAAGGTCACAGTAGAGACGATTGCAACACAAATGGACACTCTGAAACTTGGTTCAGAAAAACATAAACAGCCTACTTACATAGAGAAAACATAAACAGCCTACTTACACCAAGTGAGCAACCGAAGCACGACTCACGCCCGGTACTCACAGCTTTACTTCTGCCAGTATCTCGTCTCCCACCGCTCGGTCGGGCACACAGTTGTAATCTGCCAGGAAGTTTCATATCAGAGCACACTCCGCTGCAGAGTGAAAATCTCATTCAGGAAGAAATTTATCGATTACATCACTAAATGCCTGGCTTCTATTCTTACTGAACCAGAGGTTCGGTTCATCGTAGACACTGGTCAGGGGCCTGAATAAGGCGTACTGTAATCCTGAAACGGGTTCTCAAATAAAATAACCCCTGGAAATTTAAACAGCTTAATGTGTTTTGACTGGACAATTTGGATCCTTATGAAGTCTGCTTACTATGGTGGCGGAAAAACTGATTTATCATTTTACAATGATTTATCATTATACAATGCGCAAAAATAAATTGCTGTCAGTAGAACCCGGCATTGTAGAAATGCTCAGTGAAGTATTATTTTATAGAATATTTTTCTAAATTAGCGGCCGCCTCTGGAAGTGGAAGGAGGTTTCCTCGGCAGTTTTTGACCGCTGAATGGCGGAAGCAGGGACACTACCAGCCCGCTAATGCACCCAGCCGTTCCGCTAAGCGTCAATTAGTGACGTCACTGGCGCTACTGGCTGCACCGCACTTCCTCGTGAAGCAACTGCCAGCCCTGTCGCTGCAGGAACAGCTGTGCAGCGAAGCGAACGCACATCGCCTATGCCATTCGTACCACAAGATCTTGTAAGGAACTGCAAACAAAGATATTAAGGACTAAACAATCTGTCAGCTCAATCATCTTCAGTGTATGTAAATTGAAGGTGGAGTGGGAGAAAGAAAAAGAAGAGGAAGGGACTATTGATGTCAGCTGTACCGGGACTTCTTTGCGGAATCAGCGGCGACGAGTGAAAATGTGTGCTGGACCGGGATTCGGACCCAGGATCTCCCTTACTGGCCGGCCGCTGTGGCCGAGCGGTTCTAGGCGCTTCCGTCCGGAACCGCGCTGCTGCTACGGTCGCAGGTTCGAATCCTGCCTCGGGCATGGATGTGTGTAATGTCCTTAGGTTAGGTAGGTTTAAGTAGTTCTAAGTCTAGGGAACTGATGACCTCAGATGTTAAGTCCCATAGTGCTCAGAGCTATTTGAACCATTTGAACCATCCGCTTATTAGGCAGTTGCGTTAACCAGTGCGCTACCCAAACAGTGTTGGTCGCATTTGCTCAGACTATCTCGGCTGGCCTCTCGACTGATCCATATTCCCACTCGGTACCACCTATCTGCAGTCGCTGTCTCTGTCCACTTTGAGATACCCACAGGAGGTCGGACGTAACTGAGCATCCGCACTGATGGTGTTGGATTCATTGCCCATCGGTTTGCTGGTACTTACTACGTTTCGGGATATCAGGAGGCAAAACTGGTTAAATGCGCATAATACAGTACGTATTTCGTTTGTTCTGCAGAGAGATCATATAATTATATGCTATAGAACAGTGCAGTTCTGAATTAGTTACGTTGACAATGACGTACACTATTGGACGAAAAGCATCTGGACAGCGGTATATCGTGGAGAACTGAACAGCAGATATCGCGATAGACGGACCTGCTATTATAAAAGAACGCGCGAAGTACTGCGTTGTCAGCAGGCACGCGCACGCATTCCGCTGCTCGACTCGCTGCGACGCACATCGTCTCCGCGCACGCAACGCCATGGTTGGGAAGCAGATTGCCGCCGCATTGGAAGTCCTCATTAACGCGCTGGGCTTCACCGGCGGCCGCCAACGGCAGCCAAGGCGCAAGCGAACGCGGCGGAATGGGACGATGCTCCAGTGCTACAACTGTCAGCAGCTGGGGCACACCGCGCGCGGGTGTTAAGAGCGCCGTCGCGTGCTTGTAGTGCGCGGCGGCTCACGACACCCGCAGCTGCACGAAACCTCGTGGGGTGGCCTGCAGCTGCGCGAACTGCGGCGGGCCACACGCCGCCAACTCGCGTAGCTGCGGCTACCTCCGCGAGTCACGCCGCCTACCCGCCGCACCACGCCCTGCGGCGACGTCAAGCGCCTCGACGGCTGCCCCGCCCCCACGCTCCGGCGCGGGGTGCGAGCCGCGCCGACGTGAGGCCGCCACCGATGAAGCTACGGCCGGTTTCCAAGCCACCTTCGCGGCCGAAAGGGCCGCACTGAAGGAGGAGCTCGCTGCGGTCCATCGCCAGCTCCAACAGCTGCGCGATGAGCTGCGGGCCATCAAGAAGAAGCCGCCAGTTCCCGCCGCCGCCCCCGCCGTGAGTCGTCTGGTGGGGGTCGACGCGGCCACACAAACGACCGCCGCACCGCCCCCTGCTGCAATGCAGGAGGTAGCGCCCATGGAAACAGAGGCGGTGCCGCCTGGGCTGCCCCCCCCCCCCCCCCCCCCCGCCTGAGGTGGCAGCCGCAAGCAAGAGCGCTACAGCGCCTCCTGACTCCTCGCAAGCCGAGAAGCCAATGAAGAAGAGGGTGCCGTGCATACCATTCCCCACAGTGAGGAGCGTGCAGGTCGTCCTGAAGCACATTGCCGCAAAACTGAAGGACGGGTCCAACCTCATGCCGGTCTATCCATACCCCTTCACCCCGCCAGACCAGCCAATAACTCCCCTCCCCCATCAACCGCTCGACCTACGGGCATATAGATGCCGTACTATAATAGCGGAAGCAGCCACGGACCAAGAGTTAGCCACCATTAACTCTTACCCAATATTCACGCCCTCCCAATGGGACAACCTGGTCGACGTCATTGAATCGTGGGTGTGGGAAGAGGCCCGGTCGGGTAGGAGAGAGAAGAAAATTCCCGATGACATATTTGTCAGGAAAAAAATGAAATCAATGAGCCAAGTTCAGAAATGATCACATACTAGGCAACCACCAGCTGTAGCGGAGACTCCTACTATAACCACCGGCCAGTCACTTAGGCCGTTGGTTTTCCCTTTCTCTCACTGTCCCTCTGACTATCCTTTAATCTTTCTTTTATTATTAAAAAAAAAAAAGAAATCCACCAGCACAAACGTCAAGTAACAAAAACACCCACCATGTTATCCCACATTTTCACCCCATCATTTAAGAAGGTGAAGCGCACAAAGCGCTAGTATTTCGCCCCCAGCAGAGGGTTCAGCCCTCGGTCTTGTGCGTCTGCGTCTGCGTTGTCTGCAGAGAAGCAGTAACAGCAAAATGTGGCGTTCAGCAGAGTTCAGTGATTTCGAACGTGGACTACTTACTGAGTGCCACTTGAGTTAAAAGATAAACCAGAAACTTTTCAACTTTCCCATGTTGACTCTCTGTGATGCGATTGTGACGTGGAAACGCGAAGGAGTTCAACCAACACGTTCCTAAAACACAAGCAGTTCACGTGGCACAAGACGGCAGGTATGGGGTTGAATGGTCCAGCAGCTTCTCGTAAACCACACGTTTCTGTAGCCAATGGCAAGCGACGCTTCAGGTGGCTTAAAGGGTGACGGCACTGAACAGTGGATGACTGAAAACGAGTTAATTGGAGCGATGAATCACGCTGTTTACTGTGAGAGCCCGATGTAGGCGATTGGGTTTGGTGAATGCGTGAAGAATGCTACCTACCGTTGTGTGTAAGGCCAAGAGTGAAATACAAGGAAGGTGTTGTTATGGCATTGGCGTGTTTATCGTGGTTGGCATGTGGTTTCATTACGAACGCGAGGAAACGCTAAATGCGGAACATTTTACAGCAGTGTGCACTGCGTATAGTAGCACGAAAATTCGGAAACGATGATTGTACCAGCGTGACAATAAGGCAATGCTTTATGGGTAATGATGTTCCTGAAACAGATTAGAGTGCCCCAACCTGAACATAACGCAATATCTTTGGGATGAGTTAGAACGGCGATTTCGCTCCAGACGCCAGCGTTCAACATTACGCCCTACTATGATTTCGGCTCTTGAGGAACACAGAGCTGTCACTCCTACACAGACCGTGTCGGGCCATCTTGATTCAGGTTTTTCGTGATTTCCCTAAATCGCTCCAGGCAAATGCCGGGATGGTTCCTCTGAAAGGACACGGCCGACTTCATTCCCCGTCCTTCCCTAATTCGATGACCTCGCTGTTTGGTCTCGTCCCCCAAACAACCCTACCCTCCTACACAGACATTCAAACACCTCATTGAAAGTTTCCACAGACAACCATCATAAAGACACAGGTTGGACTGAACACCTATTAATATCCACTAACAGGTGTCCGGGTCTTGATGAAAGAGGGCTTCTATGTGAGAAAGAATCTGCTCGAACACTTCTCCACATACTTATTTCTGCTAGTACATGTTCGAGTATTGATAAGCAGGATTTTATTGTTTATTTTATCAGATGTGTTTCGTTTAATATTAATCATCTGAAGTTTCCAAAGAAATTTGCCTTATCAGTTACAGTCTGCTAATAATTCAGCACCCAACTCACCTTCTAACCCGCTTAATATTGATGAGATCTGGTTTTCTATAGTGGACTAGATCACGTTTAGTAATGTAAAGTCCGAAAATGAAACGAAGATTGCTATCTTAGATCTATATCAGTATTTACTGTCATCGCACTCTTTATGTAGTCCTGAGTCGTTAATTATTGGAGGTATTACATGATTGGTCTTTAAACTATGTTTTGTATGAATGAATAGAGAGGAACTTTATTCGCCTTGCATATGAGGGAATGAATTAAGACCTTACTTTTAGTACTGGAATGAAAATGAAATCTTACATACATTCTAGGTGTAGATGACTTACATGGGCCTGCTTATACGAGTGGATGGCGCATCCGGTTTCAACAATTAATGGCACTCCAACAGATTTTTCCTTAGTAGAGGGTCTCGTACGGGGTCCACTCCACCTGGAGACGCCAACTGAGGAGTTAGTTGAATGAGAAGTAGACAATGTCTGTTCAGCCAGGAAGGCGTTATGCTGATACCATGCGACTTCATACCGCACCCGGCCGACACCATAAGGTAGGAGACGACACAGAGTCTAGTCGTCTTTCTACAGTTACACAGCTTAAATGTACCATAGACTAATGTAGAAATTTTCTCAAAGTCCTGTTCAACCACCACCAACCCAGAGCAAGTAAGTCCAGCGCCCTGTGTCCCAATCAAAACCACGAACAGGATCAAAGAAGACTTTGCGGAAAATAGAACAAACCAGGAAGAGATTGCCTTACAAGAGAAAGAAGCTTGAGCTGATAACTCAGCAACAGGACTTGACTGAGTAGAAGTCATCCCGACATTGTAACATCTCACCTTGATTTCGTACGAGAGAGTAAATGTTTCACAAGAGTACCTACAAGCCTGCTGATACGGCAGAAAAGCAACAAGCTGAAGGCCTGAAACCCATTCTTTCGAAGTGGAGAGTGGTGAAGACCCCTGATCAGCTCCAGAAAAATAGGCCACATCAGCTCAGAACGTAGCTGCTTCATACCGGCTGCAGGCATTAGAGCATTGGGGGTGTGTTCAGCCTTTAAGTTGCAGTATACTAGGTTTGATACGCTACCACCTTTCACCAAAATGACTTCGGCCTCTGAGACTCTGGTCTATCTGACTCTGTCACTGCAAACTGCCGACCTCGCCGCCACTGACGAGAACACTCGAAGATCTGTGCCTATGGTTCGCACAGCCTAACTGGTGGTGCTACACCCAATATAGAGCTGTCGCAGTATTTGAGAGTTGTGCTAGCCGCTGCTGATCCTGAATGGTACCTGTAGCCTGTCATCCATATCCTCAGCGTTCCTTGGTACAAGGATTAGACTGTGTACCATGCAGAGCTGCTGAGACGTTACCTCAGCAAAACCTCTTCGACTTTGTTCGGAGCGCTCTTATCATTCACCGACTCTAATAGGGTCCGTCTCGCCTGTCGTACGGGCTACGTCGTTGCTTCTGAAGCCTGCCACCCACATGATGCCGTGATTATGTGAGCCAAGCAGAGAGGGCGACGCCAGCTGGATTTCACTGAGACAGAACCAGGAAATTCTGAGGCCGCGACGCTGCAGTACAGCCAGAATTGATCTCCTGTCATGTTACTGTTTACAAGGTCTCTGATAATAAAGGAATCAGTGCAGGGGCAAGGGAGAAAAATAAAGTAAAAGGCATTGCTTCCCAATCTGTCCTTGATGGTCCTTGTCTTTTTGCAGGTGATATTTTGAATTTTTGCTTGATAAAGGATGATAAAATTAGTCATATTACTGGATGGCTTACCTTGGCAGTTGTTCATAGTGGAGGCATGAGAGTATTGGTGGCCTTTAAGTTTTTATAACCATGGCGTCATAACTTACCGTACTTATAATGTTGAAGAAATTTTTAAAAAAGCATGTTCCTGCATCTTATTTTTATTGTACGATGTGTTTTGTATAAACGTTCCATGGACGTCGTAATGCAGATCAAAAGGAGGCTATTTATGGGTGGATAGAGGATCGGGTGTTTATGAGTCTGGAAAACTTGTTGGTGATTTGGTTGTAAACTGTCATTAATAAAGAGCCTCGGATGCTCTCCATGTGAGGTACCCCTGTGGATCTCTGTGATGTTGCGGGGTCGGTATGTCGAACCCAGGACTCCAGATGGCTGAGCTGAAGCTGTGTCTCACCGTGCCGTATTTCGTCAGGAGGCCGAGCAAGTTCAAGAGCATCGAGGGGCAGTGCAGAGTGATACAGCAGTATTTGGTAACATTTCTTTATTCAGCTAATTTACAGTACTCGATGGTGAAGCGTATTGTTGGTGTGCCGCCTGCCGATGTCCCGTGCGTCCTGCCGGCTCAGCAGGCTCCTGGTATGTCGACGGCGCTTTTGTCGTCATCAAGGCCGCCCGCCGGTGGGAGTCGGTCGCCGCTGTCCCGGTCGCCGTCCACCGTTGCATTGCGACTTGTGCCGCGCTGCTGCCCACAATTCTGGAGTCCGCAGCTCGTGGTCGTGCGGTAGCGTTCTCGCTTCCAGCACCCGGGTTCCCGGGTTCGGTTCCCGGCGGGGTCAGGGATTTCCTCTGCCTCGTGATGACTGGGTGTTGTGTGATGTCCTTAGGTTAATTAGGTTTAAGTAGTTCTAAGTTCAAGGGGACTGATGACCATAGATGTTAAGTCCCATAGTGCTCAGAGCCATTTGAACCATTTGAACCACAATTCTGGAGACTGCTGCTGCCCTGGTCCTCGCTCCCTTCCACCCCATTTGGCCTGCTCTGTCCGACCATGGGACAAAGGTGGATGTACTGGTAACCCTTGGCTCTCTGGCTGCTGCTGCTCCCAGGACAGGACGGGACTCGAACCCGCGCCCTCCTGGACGCTGTGTGGCAACTTGCTGCTAGTGGTGCTTGCCGGATGGCAACAGCCGCTGTCGTCTCTGGCGCTGTCGCAGGGCTGCTGCGCCTCCCACAGCATACGCCTCGCCCGGACCCCGATACGCCAGGTGGGAAGCGAACGTGGCCCGTAGACTCAAGTGGAACTGAGCCCCTCCTTTACCCGCTGTAGACCACAGTCACTGCCTTCTTTCAGGCACACCGTGTAATCTCCTAGTTCCAGGCTGTCATTCCGTCCCACCCCGGGTATGTGTCCCCAGAGGCGGAATATAAAAATGGCTCTGAGCACTATGCGACTTAACTTCTGAGGTCTTCAGTCGCCTAGAACTTAGAACTACGTAAACCTAACTAACGTAAGGACATCACACACATCCACCCCCGAGGCAGGATTCGAACCTGCGACCGTAGCGGTCGCTCGGCTCCAGACTGTAGCGCCTAGAACCGCATGGCCACACCGGCCGGCAGGCGGAATATAGCCCAGTCAAGTAGAAAGAAAGTACAAGTCTATGCAGAATACTTATAACATTGCTGCTAATCTGCCCCTATACGTGTAGATCACTACTGGTCTGTCCCAATTCTCGACTGACCTGGCACACTCTGTAAAGCTAAAATTGCCCGTATATTTATCTTGGTTTCTCCCTCGCGTATGATATAGTGTCAGAGAGACACGGAAATAATGGCAGGGATAAATTCTCACACGTCAGCCATTAGAATTCACCAGTCTTGGCTCTGGCCTCTTGCCCCGCCTCATACATCACAATAACTTAAAGCAATGCTCCAGTTTCCTGCCTCATTGTTGCTCCACTCAAAACAAATCCTACTTGCAATACCGCCATCATAGCTCCGCGCCCACGAGTACCATGTTTACCTTGCCTGGACTGCTGGCTATCGTCTGTTACCACACTGTGCCAACAGCCCCAGATTTCATCGTCCAACCGCGCCTTCATTGAATTTTGATAAAATTTCCCATTCCCTCCACTAAAACTGACACTAGCGCAGCAGTCAGTCGCGGCCCATGATCTGCGCAGGCACAATACTGGGTCGTGGTTCAAATGGCTCTGAGCACTATGGGATTCAACTGCTGAGGCCATTAGTCCCCTAGAACTTAGAACTAGTTAAATCTAACTAACCTAAGGACATCACAAACATCCATGCCCGAGGCAGGATTCGAACCTGCGACCGTAGCGGTCACGCGGTTCCAGACTGCAGCGCCAGAACCGCGCCGCCACTTCGGCCGGCTACTGGGTGTTGTTGTAGCGTAGTTGGTGATCTTCGACCGCAGCCGGCGTCCCAGAACTGAGTAAACAAATTGAAGCTATAATGAATAAATTCTTGTTCCGCTAATGTTGCATCATTAGTGCCCATTGCGCTGACTTACCCACTAAACGACACTCTTCACTCCGTCATCCAGATAACAGTGGATGTCACTTACCGTACATCTACAATACTGGCATTAGCAGTGTCTATGCCAGCCGTCACCGCTGTAGGAGAACCACATCTGCAGCATCACTGTAGTCACCTCTTACCTCTTGACGCAATGCAGTGACGTGGTTGTACATTTTTCATGAATGAAATTTTCACTCTGTAGCGGAGTGTGCGCTCGTGTGTATCTTCCTTACATATTAAATCCGTGTGCCGAACCGAGACTCGAACTCGAGACCTTTGCCTTTCGCGCACAAGTGCTCTGCCGCACAGAAGGTAGGCGACGAGGTACTGGCGGAAGTAGCTGTGAGGAAGGGTCGTGAGTCGTGCTTGTGCAGCTCATTGTAAACCTCTTCTTCGTGTAAGGCAAGTAGAATAATCTTCGAAACGGTAGAAACATATATTGCCATTATGGGTAAGACTGTTGCAGCTTAAACACAGCGGGATACACTACTGGCCATTAAAATTGCTACACCATTAAGAAATGCAGATGATAAACGGGTATTCATTGGACAAATATATTATACTGGAACTGACATGTGATAACATTTTCACGCAGTTTGGGTCCAAAGATCCTGAGAAATCAGTACCCAGAACAACCACCTCTGGCCGTAATAACGGCCTTGATAAGCCTGGGCATTGAGTCAAACAGAGCTCCGATGGCGTGTACAGGTACAGCTGCCCAAGCAGCTTCAACACGAGACCATAGTTCATCAAGAGTAGTGATTGACGTATTGTGACGAGCCAGTTGCTCGGCCAGCATTGACCAGACGTTTTCAATTAGTAGATCTACAGATCTGCAGAATGTGCTGGCCAGGGCAGCAGTCGAACATTTTCTGTATCCAGAAAGGCCCGTAGAGGACTTGTAACATGCGGTCGTGCATTATCCTGCTGAAATGTAGGATTTCGCAGGGATCGAATGAAGGGTAGAGCCACAGGTCGTAACACATCTGAAAAGTAACGTCCACTGTTCAAAGTGCCGTCAATGCGAACAAGAGGTGACCGAGATGTGTAACCAATGGCACTCCATACCGTGACGCCGGGGGATACGCCAGTAAGGCGATGACGAATTCACGCTTCCAATGTACGTTCTCCGCGATGTCGCCAAACACGGATGCGACCATCATGATGCTGTAAACAGAACCTGGATTCATCCGAAAAAGTGTTTTGCCATTCGTGCACCCAGCTTCGTCGTTGAGTACAACATCGCCGGCGCTCCTGTCTGTGATGCAGCGTCAAGGGTAACCACAGCCATGGTCTCCGAGCTGATAGTCCATGCTGCTGCAAACGTCGTCGAACTGTTCGTGCAGATGGTTGTTGTCTTGCAAACGTCACATCTGTTGAATCCAGGTTCGAGACGTGGCTGCACGATCCGTTAAAGCCATGTGGATAAGATGTCGGTTATCTCTACTGTTAGTGATACGAGGCCGTTGGGATCCAGCATGGCGTTCGGTATTGCCCTCCTAAACCCACCGATTCCATATTCTGCTAACAGTCATTGGATCTCGACCAACGCGAGTAGTAGTGTCGCGATATAATAAACCGCAATCGGGATAGGCTACAATCCGACCTTTATCATAGTCAGAAACGTGATGGTACGCATTTCTCCTCCTTGCACGAAGCATCACAACAACGTTTCACCAGGCAACGCCGGTCAACTGCTGTTTGTGTATGAGAAATCGGTTGGAAACTTTCCTCATGTCAGCTCGTTGTAGGTGTCGCCACCGGTGCCAACCTTGTGTGAATGCTCTGAAAAGCTTATCATTTGCATATCACAGCATCTTCTTCGTGTCGGTTAAATTTCGCGTCTGTAGCACGTCATCTTTGTGGTACAGCAATTTTAATGGCCAGTAGTGTATAACGCATGAGCAGGAACATGGGGATCTACGCAAGAAAGTTAAACGTTACAAACTACAGTGCGGCAATTGCAATCAGGGCCAAGAGAAAATAAGATTGTGTTCAGTGTGTCCTCTCCTTTTGTCGATCCGTCAGCAGCAAATTTAATAACGCCTTTTTCCAGAAAACAACAGAGGGTGTCACTGTGTTCACTAGAGATGTAATAGCTACCGCTGAGTTGAACAATTGGACGAATGAAACATGTTTGGGTGTGGCTCTCTTTCAGTTAATAGGCGAAGCTAAAGAATATGTAATGTATCATAATGTACTTAGCATGGTAGGAACATTCCAGGGGCTAGATGATGATTTACGCTAACTCTACCGGAAGAAACATAATACGAAATTCTTTACAGAGAGATTGAGTAGTTCAGTGGAAGTTTTTTCGTATTGGATATGGATGATCAGTACAAAAACATTTGAGCCATTGCAAAGAGCAGATGCTGATGCAATTACATTGCGTGAAGCTAAAATAAGGCTCCAGATGTTTTCTTACTCCTCAGATATGTCACGAAAAGTCAGGATGGAAAATCCATCTGACCTATCCGGTGCTATTAGGATCGTCACACTGCTGGAGGAAGTATATATTGTGACGAAAGGGCATAACAACCATCAGGTCTTCGCTTCTGAAGTTACGTGTTTCAAATGTTTATATCGGGCTATCTGCAAAAGCAATGTCGTCACCTAGATTGTTGTCAGTGTGGTCAGGTCGATCATAATGCACAAGACTGCAAGAACAAGACAAAGGTTTTACAGCGTTCACCAAGATGACCTTCGCCTCCAAGCCGGTTTCCTTTGTGATCTATCCCACTGTGTCGCTGTAAGCCGCCAACCTCGCAACTGCTGATGAGAAGACTTCAAGACGTTTACCCATGGCTTGGTGAGGCGAAAAGATATTTGACGACTATACGCCTTTCGAAGTATTTCGCAGGCGCGATGCGCATGATTGGTACCTGCAGGCAATCATCGACATGGCCTACCTTCCTTCGTACAAGGGCTATGCTGTGAACCATGTCCACACCATGCAGAACTGCCGACATGGTACCTGGGCACAACACTTTCGACGTCATAGAGAGTGCTTTCGTAATTCAATGTCTCCGTTCTGGTCATCCTGGTATGTCTCCGATGCCAGTGTGGTCAGCGACTCGCTGGCGACTGTGCCCGTTGTGGTTTGCTGAGACAACACCAGCAACTTTGGAGGCTACGATGCAGCACCGCTGCTGGCTTGGGTGCCTCACAGAATGAAATACGCAGCTGTAACCTTTAATGAAAAATTCCTGTTCCTCTAATGCTGTGACACTTGCCCCCAGTACGCCGACTTGGCTGCTCCACAGCCCCCCACACTCTGCCGTCCTGATATGAGTCTCAATTCAGGCCACTGTTGGACTGTTCTGTGGGTCTCATCACGGAATTAAACTATTTTTAGGTGCTTATAAGTGGTTCTGCAATCTCTCGAACAGTCATTTTTCGATTGGCAAGCACAATTTCGTTGACCCTCCTGACGTGAGCGTCGTCAGTTGATGTCGAAGGGCGTCCTCAAAGGGGATCGCATTTATCTTCCACGCGGTCATTTTTAAGCTGTGTGATCCATTCATAACACTTTGTACGGCTTAGGCACACATCACCGACGGCTTTCTGCATCATTTGGTGTGTCTCTGTAATGGGTTTCTTAAGTTTCACGCAAAATATAGTGCAGACGCATTGCTCCTCTAACTCTGGCATCTCGAAATTGGCCAACCCTGTAACACAACGTTTTATTCATTACAGCAGTGAACAATAATTAACAGGCATACAGCAATGAAAATTCCGGCCGTTACATGCAGGGACGTCAACTGCATTTCACTCCAGCCACAGCTCGACAGTACATACCTGCTATTTACCAATCCAGTCAGATTCCATCTCTGTGTTAAGTGACACATCTGTGAAGCAAACCCATCATGTGATGCTGTTAGGTTTGTGTACATTGGTATACTCTATTCGAATATGTGTTCAAATGTTCAAATGTTTGTGAAATCTTATGGGACTTAACTGCTAAGGTTATCAGTCCCTAAGCTTACACACTGCTTAAACTAAATTATCCTAAGGACAAACACACACACCCATGCCCGAGGGAGGACTCGAACCTCCTCCGGGGCCAGCCGCACAGTCCATGACTGCAGCACCATAGACCGCTCGGCTAGTCCTGCGCGTCTTCGAATATGTGACATGGAAAAGAAGTCTCTGAGAAAGACGACATACTTCTCTCAGAAACTTAAGGGTAGCTTAAGATATTTAGAAAAGAGTGTAGGCAATGTTGGGTTCACATTCATTTGCTGGAGTCTTAAGGGAAGTAGCCCCAGTACTAAGAACAGACAAGATGGTGTACTAAGGCAGAAGAATATGTCAGCCTCAAGATTATCTACGAGGGTTATTCCAAAAGTAAGGTCCGATTGATTGCCAAATTGAAACCACAGTGAACATCAGAAATGTTTTACTTGTAACAATTAGCTACACCTTTCAGCTACTTCTCTACGTAGTCGCCGTTCTGACTTAGACTTTTGTAATAGCGTTGTACCAACTTTTCAATAGCCTCATCATAGAAGGCAGCCGCCAGTGCGTTCCGCCAATTCTCCACGCTGGCCTACACCTCGTTGTCTGTGTCAAAATGTTGTCTTCAAAGACAGCGGTTCATGTGACCAGAGATGAAACTCTGGGGGAGACAATTGCGGACTGTATTGTGGGTAATCTAACATTTCCATTTGAAAACGATGCAGGAGCATCTTAATTGCCCCTGCAGAATACGGCTGAGAATTGTCGTGAAGACGAAACAGCACGAAAGTTATGTAGTGTTGGCTGCATAGCTTAAGGCGAAATTTCTCACCAGGCCCTCGTACTTGGCGGCAGACACTATTTTCTAGACATCTTTACGCACTCACTGCGAGCTCAGAAATGAGAAGAGCGACGTGATGCTAACTGGGGTTATACTAGAGACACTACCCAACACATCTGTGCAAAGCTTTATCGGATTTTCATAGTCGTTTCCATTTCGCGACCGATCGGACCTTACTTTTGGAATAACCCTCGTACATAGATTTTTAAGGGAGGTAGTGGGGATGTGATCAGCCCACTAGTATGTAATGGTGTAAGAGGTGAGTGACCGAAAATCCCATCAGTATGTCCCCTAGCGATTACTGCACTACCATTTGGATCGAGATGTAAGAGGTGCTAAGATGACTGCTGCCCCTGGAGGAAAAACTGACACTGATTTTATCTGGCTTGTACCTGTTGGTTAACTGGCTCTCGATGTGTGGTAGTTGGGTAAGCATGTACCTGTTGGTTAACTGGCTCTCGATGTGTGGTAGTTGGGTAAGCATGTACCTGTTGGTTAACTGGCTCTCGATGTGTGGTAGTTGGGTAAGCATGTTTGTATTGGGTTTGCTTCTAAATAAATAACACTATTCGAGAACAAAAGGAGGTCCCTCAGGTGGGTAGGCATATCTGCACAATATATTGTTATGTCAGTTTACAAAGACTTGAATTTAATGTGATGAGGTTCGTCCTCTACAGCACAGGCTGTGTCTTTTTCCCAAAAATTTCCAGGGTGTGGAGTGGAGGTAAAATGGAGGAGAGGAGGGGTGACCTAATGGACTTCCCTGTAGGGGAAGAGAGCTTCAGAACTGAACTGGCTATGAGTTGCCGAATTTAATCTTTTCTTACTACTTGGTTCACCTGCGAACGTAGGTGTGTGACATGTACCAGCAATCACCAACTGATATAAAGGGTAGCATAGCGTTTGTATTCATACATGCAGTCAACACTGCGTTCTCCTGAAGGCACCTTCACCACAGTGTCTCGAAATGAACTTAATTTCTGACCGCATTTACGATAAAAACGGGAGCGGCATACAGCCATTTTAAATGCTTCAAAAGCAATAAATATATTACTTTAATTAAATCGAGATTGTAGTGGAGAACTGATGCAGCCGACGCCGATTATATGACATACCAGCTGCACAGGTTTTGGGTCTAGTGGAGTTGCTGTTGATGGCAGGGGTCAACTAGAGGATAATAACGTAAAATACATTTAACACGATGAAGAGAAAATTAAAATACAATCTGTCACAGTATCAGGTCAAAAACAGTAACAAACTGACCGCTAGCTAATGATAGAAAAATGGCAATAAAATTTACTTCTGCAATTAACCACAGGACAACGGACTAGAAGGCCACTCTCTGAATAATTTAAGGCTACTCACATCAGCATTCAACACGTACCTTCGACTACTCGCGTCACCACCTCCTCGCTAAAGCAAAGCTAGTATCAGCCACCGACAAGACTAGCTACTGCAAATTTTTGGTACAATTTTCTATACAACGTCACAGACACTGGTGGAAAAAGAATCGCATAGTCAAGAAGGAGTTGTGCGACATAAATGAAAGTTTGTAGGCGTGTTCCTTCATCCTAAAGATGATGTCCATTTAGATTTCGCTCCATCACATGTCCGTGACACTATAGCACCACTATGAGGATGCAAATCAGGTTTGTGTTAAACAGGCGCTGTAGCAGCCTTGAGCGTTAATTACATTAAATTGAACATGGTGAGTTGGTGTTAGTCAAGAACTCCTTCAATGCGACAAAGATGCTCTTATCAAGACCTCGCTGAGTTTGAAAGAGATCGTGTAGGACAGTTACAAAAAACTGTAGGTTCCTTCTGCTATATTGAAGAATGACAAGGCAGGAATGTAGTCACTGACATGACTGTTGGCAGCGGTGGCCACGAGAATGTATGGTCGCAAGAAGACAGGGTTCTGAACGACCACGTGGCACTATCGAGAGAGAAGATCGTCTTTGTACGCCGCACGACTGGTGCATTGTACTGCATCTACTGCAGCAATTTGTGCAGGAGTTGGCACCACAGTCACACAACGAATAGTTACAAACTGGTTATTTCAAGGACAGCTCCTTAAGAGACGTCCTGTACCTTACATTTCACTGCCTTACATTTCACAGCCTTCCGAAATGACTTCACAAAAGAAGACGAAGTAAATATTCCAGTATTCGAATCGAGAACAGCTGACAACATGAGTAACGTAGTGGTAAATATCCTCGGAGTAGTGAAGCATCTCAAATCACATAATAAAAGCTAGTCTTCTGGTCCAGACTGTATACCAGTTAGCTTCCTTTCCGAGTATGCTGATGCATTAGCTCCTTACTTAACAATCACATACAACCGTTCGCTCGACGAATGATCCGTACCCAAAGACTGGAAAGTTGCACAGATCAGACCAATATCCAAGAAAGGTAGTAGGAGTAATCCACTAAATTACAGGCCCATAACGTTAACGTCGATATGCAGCAGGATTTTAGAACATATATTGTGTTCGAACATTATGAATTACATCGAAAGAAACGGTCTATTGACACACAGCCAACATGGGTTTAGAAAACATCGTTCCTGTGAAACATAAATAGCTCTTTATCACATGAAGTGCTGAGTGCTATTGACAAGTGATTTCAGATCGATTCCCCATTCCTGGATTTCCGGAAGGCTTTTGACACTGTACTACACAAGCGGCTCGTAGTAAAATTGCGTGCTAATGGAATATAGTCTCAGTTATGTGAGTGGATTTGCGATTTCCTGTCAGAGAGGTCACAGTTCTTACTAATTGACGGAAAGTCATCGAGTAAAACAGAAGTGATTTCAGGCGTTCCCCAAGGTAGTGTTATGGGCCCTTTGCTGTTCCTTATCTATATAAAGGATTTGGGAGACAATCTAGAAGCCGTCTTCTGTTCTTTGCAGATGACGCTGTCGCTTATCGACTAATAAAGTCATCAGAAGATCAAAACAAACTGCAAAACGATTTGAAAGGTGCGAAAAGTGGCAGTTGACCCTAAATAACGAAAAGTGTGAGGTCATCCACATGAATGCGATAAGAAACTCATTAAACTTCAGTTAAACGATAAATCAGTCTAATCCAAAAGCTGTAAATTCAACTAAATACCTATGTATTACAATTACAAACAACTTAAATGGGAAAGAACACATAGAAAATGTCGTGGGGAAGGCTAACCAAAGGCTGCGTTTTATTGGCAGGACACTTAGAAAATAACAGACCTACTAAAGAGACTGTCTACACTACACTTGTCCGTCCTCTTTTAGAATACTGCTGCGCGGTGTGGGATGCTTACCAGGTAGGACTAATGGAGTACATAGAAAAAGTTCAAAGGAAGGCAGCAGGTTTTGTATTATCGCGAAATATGGGAGAGAGTATCACAGAAATGATAGAGGATTTGGGCTGGAAATCATTAAAAGAAAGGCGTTTTGGGTTGCGACGGAATCTTCTCACGAATTTCCATTCACCAGGTTTCTCCTCCGAATGCGAAAATATTTTGTTGACACTGACCTTACATAGGGCGGAACGATCACCACGATAAAATAAGGGAAATCAGAGCTCGCACGGAAAGATATAGGTGTTCATTCTTTCCGCGCGCTATACGAGATTGGAATAATTGAGAATTGTGAAGGTGGTTCGATGAACCCTCTGGCAGGCACTTAAATGTGATTTGCAGAGTATCCATGTCGATGTAGATGCAGATGTAGACTGCAAACCACCGCCCTTCACCACTTTAGTGGTGTCAAGCGAGATCCCATGGAGGTGAGGGTGGATATCTGTGTGTTTTCTGGTGCCAGCATATTCTACGGTGCTAGTAATGGATGTGTGCTGGTTAGGAGACAAGCTGAGGGCCTGCAACCATGTCGTCTGCATGCTAGACACACTGGACCTACACCTGGAGTTATGGTCTGGGTTGCAATTTCGTATGGCAGTAAGAGCACTCTCGTGGTTGTCCCACATATCCTGACTGCAAATTTGTACGTCGACCAGTTGATTCGATATGTTGTGCTGCCATTCGTGAATAGCTTTCCTGCGGTGTGTTATAACAGAATAATTCTCACCAACATAGCGCTGTTGTAACCTTTCATGCTCTACAGAGTGTCGACGAGTTGTATTTGCCTGTTGAACCAGCAGATCTGTCTCTAATGAGGCATATATTGGACATCCTTGGACAACAACTTCAGTGTCATCCACAAACAGCGTTAACTCTCCCTGTGCTGATCGACAAAGTGCAACAGGAACACTATCCCATAACCTGACATCCGGCATCTGTACAATACAATGCATTTCTATGCATTCATTCAACATTCTGTCGATTAGACCGGCTATTAATGTACCACAGTTTCACATTTGCAATGGCTAATCTCGTGCTTTCATTAATCTGTGATCTTTAAATTATAACCACTTAAATACATTATATAGACAAATATATTTGAAAACTTTCATTACTCTACAGTAATTATTTTTGTTATTGCGATTTCTCTCCGTCGGTGTATGAAGCAGCCACTATTACAAGGTGAAATAGCAAGACAATATTCGGTAGAATGGCATAAATAAAACTAGTCACGTTCACATTGTAATAACTAGACCACCACCTGTACAACGCCACATAGATAATTCATTATATTTAATGCAAATTAATAAGTAAATCAACACGGCTCTAGCTCTGAGAGGAAATATTCACATGCTCTGCGTGCCACCACAACAAACACATCACATCGCACTGTATCCACGGACCTTGCGTATGTAATATTACTGATCATCCGATACGCACAATGCACAACATGTTAGCTCCGTTGTACACTACGCTGAGGGGACAAAAAGGGGTTTGATAGCGATGCACATGTACAGATGGCCGTAGTATCCCATACAAGAGATATAAAAAGGTGGTGCAGTGACGGAGCTTAATTTGTACTCAGGTGATTAATGTGTAATGATTTCCGGCGTGATTGTGGCCCCACTACGGTAAATGTGGGACTTTGAACGTGGAATGGCAGTTGTAGCCAGGCAAATGAGACATTCCATTTAAGAAATTGTTAGGGGATTCAATATTTCGACTAGTTTGTGACGAGAACAGCTAATTTCAGGCATTGCTTCGCGTACAATAGACAGTGCAAAGAGAAAAGCAACGTTGCCGTAAATAACCACTGAAATCAATGTGAGACGTACGAAGAACATATCCGTTAGGAACGTGCAGCGAAACTTGACAAGAATTGGCTACGACAGCAGACGACCAATGCGAGTGCCCTTGCTAACAGCGCGACGTCGCCTGCAGCGGCTCCCCTTGTCTCTTGCCCACATCGATTGGATCCTAAGCGACTGGAAAATCGAGGCCATCTCAGATGAGTCCATATTTGATGGTAAGAGCTGATGGTAGGGTTTGCGTGTGGCGCAGACTCCACCAAGCTTTGTACCCAGGTCGTCAACAAGGCACTGCGCAAGCTGGTGGTGGATCCATTATGGTGTGCTGTGTTTACGTAGAATGGACTGACTCCTTTGGTCAAACTGAACTGATCATTGACTGAAAATGATTATGTTCGGCTGCGTGGGGACGATTTGGAGCCATTCATGGAATTCATGTTCCGAAACATGTCACTCGGCCATAACTGTTCTCGATTACTTGAAGAACATTCTGGACAGTTCTAGGGACTGATTTGACAATCCAGATCGATCGACGTGAGCCCCATCGAACATTTATAGGACATAATCGAGAGGTCAGTTCGTGCGCAAAATCCTGCACCGGCAACACTTTTGCAATTATGGATGGCTAAAGAGGTAGCGTGGTTCAATATTTCTGTAGCGGATTTCCAACGACTTATTAAGTCGATGCCATGTTAAGCTGCAGCACTAATCTGGGTAAAACGAGGCCCTACTTGATATTAGAAGCTATCTCACAACTTTTATCACTTTAGTGAATGTTTCTCCACTCGACCAACCAGAACACTGCTTTCAACCACTAAGGCAAGCGGTTAGTACTGCCATCGTAATCTGGAGTAAGTCCTTTGCGTCTCCACTGGAATCGCCGTTCTCTCCAATGGGTAAAGATTTGCCACAGCAAATCCCCCCTGTTTTTTTTTTGTGTACACAGCGTCAGATGATGTCCGTGTTTTTACCGATTTCTCTCTGTCTACAACTGTCAGCCTCCATGGCTGTGCTTACGGCCAGAAGATGGTGTAACTTGTAGACCAAAATTGGTTGCCAATCCAAATAAATGTCTCTTGTGGTCTAGACTGTTTTATTGAAGTTTAATAAAGTTATATTTTCGTAACGACAGCAATAGCAGCGCTGCATTGCGAGAATATCGTGGACAGAAACAGATGCGGAGAGGCCCCATGACATTAAATGGGCTGAAGAATGTAATCAAGAAATTTGAGGAAGTAGTTGAATTATGTGGTACAGCAGAGAGACAGAGAGAGAGAGGTGGCCCATTATCATGGCAGCTGTTGAAGGTGCTGCAAGTGTAACCGACCGTGCAGAGCATACCTCAAATTCTGAAGCCAATAGTCGAGCTGTATCATGGGGATTGTGTCTCCCCTAGTCAAAAGATTTTACAGCCCATTTTATTTTTGTATCCCTACAAATAAGAACGTGCACCAAAAGAAGCCTCAAGAAATGCTACACTGTCGTGACTTTGCCTTTGGTTTTTTCCCGCATAGAAATGGAAGATATGTGGCCGAGCAATATTCATTTTATGGACGAGACACATTTTACTCTGCACGGTTCCTTGAATGCACAAACTGTAGTATATGACGTTCTGCTCTGCCACATGTTGTACAAGAACATCTATTACACTCAGCTAATGTGATTATGTAGCGCTGCCTTTCAAGTTCCTTCATTATCAGTCCATTTTTATTCGAGGAGATGACGCCTCGCTGGTCTGTACTACACCTGCACGTCATGAGAACCTACCTGTTTAACACGTGATTCCAGCTTCGCAAGAACACAGCTGTGTCCACACCACTATTTTGGTGAAAGATAGGGTGACACCACGTGTCGCTTGCTAGATGAAAGATTTGCTCCGAGAAACAGTCGGCCGTGACAGCATAATCTCTAGGCGATTTCAAGATATGTGGCCTTCCCGGTCACAGACCTGAATCTATGTCACTTCTGGTAGTGGGGGTATCTGAAAGATCGTGCCCACCTGCGATATATCCGGACTCATACAGATCTAAAATGTAGCACACGACGACGTATCGCAATGATTACACTGGATAAACTGCGAGCAACTGCCGACCATGCCGTGCAGATGTAGCATGTTGCTGAGTCGGGAGACCATTTTTAAAACATGTTTTAACTTGTGACCGTATCCTATTACAGAGGACAGAACAGTTGATGTAGTGCTTTCATTCATTCCTTCTCTTTTCTTGCACCCACATTGCATACTGACTGCTTACAGAGCAATATTTTCACTTCATGGCAGAAAGTGGAACTATTAATTTTTCAGTACAGATCGCAAGCGCATTGTTTAATGAATACATAGCATGAAAGTATCTATAGCAGATGGTTTTTAATATCGAACAATAGTGTGCTACACTAACTCCATCTACACTACAGTCCATTAAAATTGCTACACCACAAAGATGACATGAAACAGGCGTGAAATTTAGCCGACAGAAAGAGGATGCTGTGATATGCAAATGATTAGCTTTCACAGCATTCACACAAGGTTGGCGCCGGTGGCGACACCTACAACGTGCTGACATGAGGAAAGTTTCCAACCGATTTCTCATACAGAAACAGCAGTTGACCAGCATTGCCTGGTGAAACGTTGTTGTGATGCCTCGTGTAAGGAGGAGAAATGCGTACCATCACGTTTCCAACTTTGATAAAGGTCGGATTGTAGTCTATCGCGACTGCGATTTATCGTATCGCGACATTGCTGCTCGCGTTGATCGAGATCCAATGACTGTTAGCAGCATATGGAATCGGTGGGTTCAGGAGCGTAATACCGAATGCCGTGCTGGATCCCAACGGCCTCGTATCACTAACAATTGAGATGACAGTCATCTTATCCGCATGGCTGTAACAGATTGTGCAGCCACGTCTCGATCCCTGAGTCAACAGATGGGGACGTTTGCAAGACAACAACCAGCTGCACGAACAGTTCGACGACGTTTGCAGCAGCATGGACTATCAGCTCAGAGACCATGGCTGCGGTAAGCCTTGACGCTGCATCACAGACAGGAGCGCTTGCGATGGTGTACTTAACGACGAACCTGGGTGCACGAATGGCAAAACGCTATTTTTTTTTTGGATTAAATCAGGTTCTGTGTACAGCATCATGATGGTCGCATTTGTGTTTGGAGACATCGCGGTGAACGCACATTGGAAGCGTGTATTCGTCATCGCCATACTCGCATATCACCCGGCGTAATGGTATGGAGTGCCATTGGTACACGTCTCGGTTACCTCTAGTTCGCATTGACGGCACTTTGAACAGTGGATGATACATTTCAGATGTGTTACGACCCGTGGCTCTATACTTCTTTCGAACCCTGCGAAATCCTACATTTCCGCAGGATAATGCACCACCGCATTTTGCAGGTCCTGCTCGGCCTTTCTGGATACAGAAAATGTTCGACAGCTGCCCTGGCCAGCACATTCACCAGATCTCTCACCAACTGAAAATGTCTGGTCAATGCTGGCCGTGCGACTGGCTCGTCACAATACGCCAGTCACTACTCTTGATGAACTGTGGTATCGTGTTGAAGCTGCATGGGCAGCTGTACCTGTATACGCCATCGAAGCTCTGTTTGACTCAATGGCCAGGCGTATCAAGACCGTTATTACGGCCAGAGGTGGTTGTTGGGGGTACTGCTTTCTCAGGATCTATGCGCACAAATTGCGTGAAAATGTAATCACATGACACCTCTAGTATAATATAGTTGTCCAATGAATAACTGTGTATCATCTGCATTTCTTCTTGGTGTGGCAATTTTAATGGCCTGTAGTGTATCTGCATAAATTTGCAAAATGGCTGGGAAATTAACATGGCTATGTTCTCCAGTCTCCAGACAGGGAGAGTCTAGCACAGCCTACAAGGATTGCGGCATTTCTCTGCCAAGTCTTAAGACGTAGTGCGAACGACCGTATACAGGCAACGTAAGACGATTTACTGCTGTGCAGATGTTCGATAACAGATTGGTAGAAAACAGGCAAGTAATCGATAAACTAATAGGTAACTGTCGAGCGGCCTCCACTCGACTTTAGCAGCGTATCGACGGTGTGGCCACTTGTTGTGCGCGAGACAAGTTCCTCTCGGGCCGAGCGCGGCTCAGGTCGGTCATTACGATGTGTCTGGCAGAAAGCTATTTCACAGCAGGCCGCGCAGCCAGCTCGCCGTTCGAGCCAGCCTCGCGGGGGCCTTTGTGCCGTCAACCTCGCCGCGCTGGAGAGCGGGAGAATGAAAGCGTTTTTCCGCTGGACTGCCACGGTGCAGCCTTTAGCTCAAAGTGCTTCACCCGTTGAAAGCGAAACTGCGTGCAGACCGTGTTCACGGCACGAGAAGATACATGGTTTCTGGGAGCCGATGGAAATCGCCAGCGGTGATTTCTTTAGACCGGGGGTGGAACGCAGAGAACTTTGTGGGAAGCTATAAGTCAGTGAGAAGCTTCTAACACATACTACGCTACTCAACACGCGCACACATATGCGAGATGCATGACTTTTTCTCATCTTTTATGTGAAAATACTTTGTATGATAATTAAAACGTAAATTTTTAGAATACCTGCCAAACTCTGAAGTACCCAGAAGTGGTGGAGTAAACAGATTGAGAGGGCATTTCAATGATTACACAATCGACTCACATTTACTAAGACCTTGGCAATATGAGCCTACCTATCACTATGACGTTGTAGCCTGCGATGCAACTACCGAATTTACTTTATTTTTATTAGACCATGCGGCATCGGACTTCCGGAAAGCGGCTCTCGCGTGTAATAGGTTTGAATAGACACCCTATGGTGACCCAACTACTACAGGGAATTTTTGGAATAAATAATGATAATGGCGAGTAACTAACTTCTCTTTACGTCTGTATTTGATTATTAGTAGCACTGATAATCTCAAGTCACTGAACAGGGAGCACTTAATTCTATATGTTTGATATTGCCTAGCAGGAGGACATTATTCTTCTAAAACAATACCACAACCTGAAATCGTTTCACAATCGATAAACACACATGATAAACACTTGAACTTGTTTTAGGTTAATGTAAACTACACAAATTGTAATTATTGAATTTAAAGTTATTGAGCTTGCATTGTGTTGAAGACACAATGGCCGGCTGCGGTGGCCGAGCGGTTCTAGGCGCTTCAGTCCGGAACCGCGAGACTGCTACGGTCGCAGGTTCGAATCCTGTCTCGGGCATGGATGTGTGTGATGTCCTTAGGTTAGTTAGATTCAGGTAGTTCTAAGTTCTAGGGGACTGATGATCTCCGATGTTAAGTCCCATAATGGTCAGAGACATTTTTGAAGGCACAATGTGTACTGTGGTGGCAGCAATTTCCTTGAACGCTTAATTAAAGAACAATATAGATCTGGTTGTCAATATAGTTACTGAAAACACTAATTGAGAATCACATAGCTCGGACGGAACCGAGTAATTTTTTACTGTGGCAATGTACTGAAAAGCCACCATATCGAGCTGGGTAGTAATTAAGGTGGCACAGTACCTGGCATCTTCCATCCGTTACATGAAGCGGCGTCTGCTGGCAATTTCGGCGTTAATTCCGACTATTTTCTCTTGTAATATACCTATGCCGATACTCACTCACTATAACTTTTCACTGATGTTGCAGCACATAGAAATCACTGGATATGGGGCAATAATGAGCTATTTCCTTTAAATAATTGATTACACTCGGGGAATGCAATTTAAACCACTAAATTATTACTGACTCCAAACTTCACACACTGTAGAGGACTTGGTTTGACTATTACACAAACTGATTCACAAAATATAAATTTACTGGTAATGTCGTCGGTATAACAACCACTGTTTATAATAATACTCTTATAAGATAACTTCTAGTTCGTTGCTACCGAAGTGAGCTCACCAATTGACCTTATCAGTTATTGAGATGACAATACGCCGTTGGATGCGGCTACTGGTTCCTTCACACCTCGCCGTTGGCACAAGCAACTCGTCGCAATTAACACAGCATTGCACCATGCAGTGCCATGTACCTCAGAGCGGGAAACTGTACTATTTTGCCGCTCACAGTCCATCTCCGTCGAAATACCGCGTCTTACAAGCTTTAGTGTCCATTTAGCTTGTAGCCATACGATAAACGAAGTCCATATCTGTTTTCAGCTCACTTCTAAATGGTCTGTTAGCAACGTTACCGTAGCACACACCGTCAGTCACTTTTACGCCACTTAACAATTGTTCTGCCTCAGAGCTACGCCAACTTACTTCTACCGCCAATATTACGCGCCAACCTGTACGCTGTTCTCATTCTCAGGGATTCCCCCCACACCTAAACATTATTTTACATTACGCCAAGTTCTCTATTTACAATTGAACATACCATAGCATTACAATATTCAATTACAGCCATTTCCATATTTTTAATACACGTAACTATATTATTTAGTTTAATTCTTTCGTTATGTCGCTGTCAGAGTGAAGCACAAGCCAGACACTGTCTCCCGCATAGCGTTCTTTAATTTAGCTGCCACCAGGCAGAAGCAGTTCCACTTTGCCTTCGATTCTGGCCCACAGATGGCATAAGCGTCCACTTTGTCTACTGTTGCGCCTTGACTATGCCTGGCATTCATTACACGGCACGTTGTCACATTACAAGCCTCTCTGGCCTGGACAGATGTTCTTGGATGGGTGGCATAACACTGTGTTATCCACTCCTGAGGCAAGCTCACCCACAACTTATCCCTGTTATCCTTGATACAGTCTCTGGGACGGATTTCATGTCCGAGATAGTCCCACACACATTGTATTGGGAACAGGTCTGGAAATCCTGTTGGCCACTGTAGTATCTCAAATAATATAGACTGTTCATAAAGACACGAGCTGTGTGTGGACTATCATTGCTATGTTGAAAAATTACATCTTGATCCTGTCGCGTGAAAGGTAACACATCAGGAAGCAGAAATTCAGTGTCGTACAGTCCGAGTTCCCTCAATCCGTACAATCCATGATCATAAATCATATCCGATGGCTCCCCACACTGTGACGACAGTATCAACACCACCTTGGCTCTCCAAAACATTCGAAGAATGGAAGCTCTCCCCAGGTGGTAGCCGTATTAGTCGACGATGGTCATCTGAAGTAACAAAGAAGTACGACTCATCCAACACAGTGAGATGCCATCATCAACACTTCATGCTTTGGGCTTCAAAATGTGTCATTTTTATTGTAGTGTGAATGGCAGCTTAGACCTGGCGCGGTATTTCCCTTGTCTGGCTCCTGCTAATTCCCGATCCATGGCGCGAGACAGCAGAGAATGTTCATCTACATCTACATACATACTCCGCAAGCCACCAGATGGTGTGTGGCGGAGGATACCTTGAGTACCTCTATCGATTCTCCCTTCTATTACAGTCTCGTATTGTTCGTAGAAAGAAAGATTGTCGGTATGTCTCTGTGTGGGCCCTAATCTCTCTGGTTTTATCCTCATGGCCTCTTCGCGAGATATATGTAGGAGGGAGAAATATACTGCTTGACTCCTCGGTGAAGGTATGTTCTCGAAACTTCAACAAAGCCCGTACCGAGCTACTGAGCGTCTGCAGAGTCTTCCACAGGAGTTTATCTATCATCTCCATTACGCTTTCGCGATTATAAATAATCCTGTAACGAACCGCGCTGCTCTCTGTTTGATCTTCTCTTTCTCTTCTATCAACGCTATCTGTTACCGATCCCACACTGGTGAGCAATATTCAAGCAATGGGCGAACAAGTGTACTGTAACCTACTTCCTTTCCTTAGGACTCTTCCAATTAATCTCAGTCTGGCATCTGCGTTACCGACGATCACCTTTATATGATCATTCCACTTTAAATCACTCCTAATGCTTATTCGCAGATAATTTATGGAATTAACTGTGTCCAGTTGCTGACTTGCTATATTGTAGCTAAATGATAAAGGATCTTTCTTTCTATGTATTCGCAGCACATTACACTTGTCTACATTGAGATTCAATTGCCATTCCCTGCACCATGCGTCACTTCACTGCAGATCTTCCTGCATTTCAGTAAAATTTTCCATTGTTACAACCTCTCGATATACCACAGCATCATCCGCAAAAAGCCTCAGTGAATTACCAACGTTATGCACAAGGTCCTTTATGTATACTGTGAATAGCAACGGTCCTACGACACTTCCCTGCGGCACACCTGAAATCACTCTTACTTCGGAAGACATCTCTCTATTGAGAATGACATACTGCGGTCTGTTATCCAGGAACTCTTCAATCCAATCACACAATTGGTCTGGTAGTCCATATGCTCCTACTTTGTTCATTAAACGACTGTGGGGAACTGTATCGAACGCCTTGCGCAAGCCAAGAAACACAGCATCTACCTCTGAACCCGTGTCTATGGCCCTCTGAGTCTCGTGGACGAAGAGCGCGAGCTGAGTTTCACACGATCGTTTCTTCGAAACCCATGCTGAATCCTACAGAGTCGATTTCTAGTCTTCAGAAAAGTCATTATACTCGAACATAATACGTGTTCCAAAATTCTACAACTGATCGACGTTAGAAATATAGGTCTATAGTTCTGTTAGAAATATAGATCTATAGTTCTGCACATCTGTTCGACGTCCCTTCTTGAAAACTGGGATGACCTGTGCCCTCTTCCAATCCTTTGGAACGCTACGCTCTTCTAGAGACCTGCGATACACCGCTGCAAGAAGGGGGGCAAGTTCTTTCTCGTACTCTGTGTAATCAAACTGATATCCCATCAGGTCCAGCTGCCTTTCCTCTTTTGAGCTATTTTAATTGTTTCTCTATCCCTCTGTCATCTATTTCGATATCTACCATTTTGTCATCTGTGCGGCAATATAGAGAAGGAACTACAGTGCAGTCTTCCTCTGTGAAACAGCTTTGGAAAAAGACATTTAGTATTTCGGCCTTCAGTCTGTCATCCTTCAGTACCATTTTGGTCACAGAGTGTCTGAACATTTTGTTTTGATCCACCTACTAATTTGTTCTTGGACAGTAGGCGCAGATGTGAAAGAGTTACGATGTTTTTGGGGCAGTATACGGTGATCTTGTCTTGTGGGGGTCAAACATGGTCGATGAGCTGTTAAAATGCAATTGACGTTCTGGAGCCACAATACGAGCTCCGCTCACCGCCACCACATACCATCGTGATATAAATGGTCTGAAGCTGGTCACATTCTGACCGAAACCGGTTAATGTTTAAGTCAATTTTTTATTGTGGACAATAACGGTTTTAATCCATTTTTTAAAGACTGGCATGAAGCGAAGTAAATGCTTAGATATGCAAATGATGAACATTTTAGCACAACAGTACGGCATAGCTGCAAGCAATGCCGTGCACATTCTGTATGTGAGGTTGAGAATATTACATTATGCTTCGTGTACGAAGGAGGAGTACCTACCATTTTCTGCACGAGCTCTAAGGCACTAGGATAGCAGTCAGTCGAAATTTCGGTTTGCCATTCGACGACACTGGTTCTCCTGATGGTTAGTATATCATGGATGTCACCTAATATGGAACAGATGGTTCAGAAGCGCTGTACGCAGCACCCCAAAGGTTCTCAATTGCCGTCTGAGACTAGAACATCAGAATAGGATTGTTACCACCTCGAAAAAAATCTAAATTTCGACATGGAATTTAGTGATGGTGTTAGTCTTTCTCTGTATATTGACCCTTCAGTGCAGCACAATTTTCTCAACCAAGGAATGGCGTCGAATTTGGTTGCAGCAGACGATGTTTTGGCTGTAGAGGAAATTTTCCTTCTCGTAAATCATTTTGTCGTCAACTCATGAGAATACATGCCACGGAATTGATCCCTCACTCAAGAAAGAAGAAGATGTAAGTGGGTACCACTTCTGAAGTATGTGCGGGGCGAGGTAAAATTTGATGGCCCAAGGAGGAAACATGTAAATTTATCCTGTACTAAACGTGTGGAACGTTTTAGTGGAGAAAACCACCCCCGTTAGACACTTCCCATTGACGCCTCCTCTTTTCAGGCTCTGGTAACCTCCTGTGGAGATTTCGTCAATATGCCTCTCTGACTGTTTCACCATTACACGAAGAAAGTGTTAGCACCACACTTCCACATTGCTCAAAAAACAATAGTCACTATCTAGTTCAGTGATAGTCTGATACGGTATTGGAATGCCTCTGTTATTCAAAAATGCGGAGCCAAATTCCTTCTGAATAACACAGGCACTTCAATATCGTATTTATCCGCCAATACCGGGCAGATTTTAAATTAAAATAGTCCTCTGTACGGGAATGTACATAATGGATGTACTAGTACAGGCTGTGGACGTATGGTTGATGGTTGACGATTTATAGAAGTTTAGGTGTGGCAGTGCTTTGTGCTTGGGTATTAAAATAGTAAAGCGATCGCTGGTGATAAAAGGGGAAATCCAGGTTCGGGTTCCGGTCCGGCATAAATTTTCGTTCTCGTTATGGTAGTCCACGTTCACAACTGCGACAACATTAAATTGTAGTTTCGTCGTCGCTTTTTCGGCAGTGCATAGATTACTAATTTAGTTTGGTCCCTTTCTGTTGGAGTCACACTAAGACATCCAAAACTCGTACGTGGTGATTAGGCTGTTAGTCGCGTGCGTTGTCCTTGTACAACTACAGAATTTACGCTGTTTTTAGTCTCTCCGTATTCAGGGTGGGGGGAGGGGGGGGGGAGTTAGTTAGTAGAAGGCCGCTTCACTTGCTAAGAGAACTTTTCAAGCATGTGACCGATTTCGAACGTTGTATCATTAGCAACTGGCGCGACTTTTCATTAACTTTCACTACTCTCTCGGTACAGCCGGATTTTTGAAAGAGAGCGAACAGTCATACAAGTCAGCCTGCAGCGGCCACCGCCATCTTCCAAACGTAGTGGATTATCACACAGTAGACTTATGTTTCGAGTGCGATAGCTAGTGTTTCAGCACCAACGAATCCACTTCTCTTGCGATTTCTGGCCCTTCACAGAGAGATACTTCGCCATATCTGTCTTCGTCGTTCAGACTTTTTTTACCCTGCTGTAAGCGACTACCCAATCTACCCATTGTGTCATATGAATATGCGTTGTTGGCGCACACTTTCACCAACGGGCAGAGAACCCGAGGAAATTCTGGTCCTGTGTAAAATCACTACGTGGGTCTAAGGCTTCCGTTCAGTCCCTTGTTGTCCAGACTGATGTGGCAGTTGAAGATAGCAAAACGAAAACGGAAGGAGAATCGCACGAACATAGTCTCCGTATGGACGACATAGTAATAAACATTCCTGGCGTAGAGAAACGATTGAAAGATTTGAAAGGAAATGAATGACCAGATCCGCATGGAATCCCAGTTCGATTTTACAAAGAGTGCTCTACGGCAGTGGCTCCTTACCTAGCTTGCGTTTTTCCTGATATCGCCCAGCACAAAGTCCGAAGCGACTGGAAAAAGGCACTGGTGACGCCAGCATATAAGAAGGGTAAAAGAAACGACCCGCAAAATTACAAATATCCCTTACTTCTGTTCGGTGCACAATCCTTGAAAATATTCTCAGTTTGAATATAACAAAGTTTCTTGAGACTGAGAAGTTCACGAATCAGCACGAAAGCATCTCTCGTGCAAACCTCAGCTTGCCCTTTTCTCACAAGATACACTGCGAACTATGGATGAAGGGCAACTGGCAGGTTCCTTATTTTCTAGACTTCCGTAAAGTGTACGACACGTGCCCCATTGAGCCTGCTAACGGAGATACGAGCGTATGGAGTAAGTTAATAGATATGTGAGTGGCTTGAAGACTTATTAAACAATAGAATCCAGTATGTTGTCCTCGACGGCGAGTGTTCATCAGGGAAAAGGGAAGCGTCAGGAGTGCCCTGGGGAAAGGTGAACATAAATGATTTGGCGGACTGGATGGGCAGCAATCTGCGGTTGTTTGCTGATGATGTTGTGGTGTACGGTGAATTTGAGTGACTGTAGGAAGATACAAGGCGGTTTAGATAAAACTTCTCATTGGTGTGACGAATGACTGCTAGCTAGCTGTAAATGTGGAAAAGATGTAAGTTAACGCGGATTAGTAGGAAGAACAAATTTGTAATTTTCAAACACAGTATTATTAGTGTCCTCCTTGACACAGTCAAATCGTTTAAATACGAGGGCAGTTCAATAAGTAATGCAACACATTTTTTTTCTCGGCCAATTTTGGTTGAAAAAACCGGAAATTTCTTGTGGAATATTTTCAAACATTCCCGCTTCGTCTCGTATAGTTTCATTGACTTCCGACAGGTGGCAGCGCTGTACGGAGCTGTTAAAATGGCGTCTGTAACCGATGTGCGTTGCAAACAATGGGCAGTAATCGAGTTTCTTTTGGTGGAAAACCAGGGCATCTCAGATATTCATAGGCGCTTGCAGAATGTCTACGGTGATCTGGCAGTGGACAGAAGCACGGTGAGTCGTTGGGCAAAGCGTGTGTCATCATCGCCGCAAGGTCAAGCAAGACTGACTGATCTCCTGCGGGCCGGCCGTGCACAGCTGTGACTCCTGCAATGGCGGAGCGTGCGAACACACTCGTTCGAGATGATCGACGGATCACCATCAAACAACTCAGTGCTCAACTTGACATCTCTGTTGGTAGTGCTGTCGCAATTGTTCACCAGTTGGGATATTCAAAGGTTTGTTCCCGCTGGGTCCCTCGTTGTCTAACCGAACACCATAAAGAGCAAAGGAGAACCATCTGTGCGGAATTGCTTGCTCGTCATGTGGCTGAGGGTGACAATTTCTTGTCAAAGATTGTTACAGGCGATGAAACATGGGTTCATCACTTCGAACCTGAAACAAAGCGGCAATCAATGGAGTGGCGCCATACCCACTCCCCTACCAAGAAAAAGTTTAAAGCCATAACCTCAGCCGGTAAAGTCATGGTTACAGTCTTCTGGGACGCTGAAGGGGTTATTCTGTTCGATGTCCTTCCCCATGGTCAAATGATCAACTCTGAAGTGTATTGTGCTACTCTTCAGAAATTGAAGAAACGACTTCAGCGTGTTCGTAGGCACAAAAATCTGAACGAACTTCTCCTTCTTCATTACAACGCAAGACCTCACACAAGTCTTCGCACCCGAGAGGAGCTCACAAAACTTCAGTGGACTGTTCTTCCTCATGCACCCTACGGTCCCGATCTCGCACCGTCGGATTTCCATATGTTTGGCCCAATGAAGGACGCAATCCGTGGGAGGCACTACGCGGATGATGAAGGAGTTATTGATGCAGTACGGCGTTGGCTCCGACATCGACCAGTGGAATGCTACCGTGCAGGCATACAGGCCCTCATTTCAAGGTGGCGTAAGGCCTTAGCATTGAGTGGAGATTACGTTGAAAAATAGTGTTGTGTAGCTAAAAGATTGGGGAATAACCTGGTGTATTTCAATGCTGAATAAAACAACCCCTGTTTCAGAAAAAAAATGTGTTGCATTACTTATTGAACTGCCCTCGTATCTACGCGTAATGTTGCAAAGCGATATGAGAATGGAATAGGCATGGGAGAACTGTGGTAGGGAAGGCGAATGGTCGACTTCGGTTTATTGGGAGAATTTTAGGAAGCTGTGGTTCATATGTAGAGGAGACCGCATATAGGACGCTGGTGCGACCTATTCTTGAGTACTGTTCGATTGTTTGGGATCCGTACCAGGTCGGATTGAAGGAAGACAATGTAGCAATTCAGAGACGGGCTGCTAGATATTTTGCCAGAAGTTTCGAACAACATGTAAGTGTTACGGAGATGCTTTGGGAACTCAAATAGGAATCCTTGGGGTAAAGGGTTGTTGTTTCGAGAAACAATATGGAGAAAACTTACAGAACCGCAACTGATGCTGACTGCAGCCAACATACATTGTGCGTAAGAATAATGAAGATAAGCTACAAGATGTCAGGGTTCTTGCGGAGGCAAATAGACAAGTTTTCCTCACTCTCTGTATGCGAGTGGAAGAGGAAAGGAAACGATAGTAGTGGTACAGGTTACCCTCCGCCACGCACCGTACGGTGACTTGCGGAGTATCAATGTAGATATAGATGTAGTACCCTGCACGGATTATGGCAGCATTGTTCTCTTCAAATGCAGTACTTCATTTTGTAAATGCTGCGTCATTTTGTTCAGGTTCCTCTAGCGGCATGCTGCAGTGCTACAGTACTGTAGGCAAATGCCTGCAAAGAAACAAAAATATATTTATGTAGCTTTAATTGTTTAAAGATCATAGATGAAATCTGCTCGTGATGGATGTTCCCATCTGTACACCAGACTGAGCATCATTTCCATTGTTACAAGTAAATCACTACAAGGTTTTCTGTATTATCAAACTGACCTCGGTCATCGGTAAAAGGGTGAAAATGTGTTGTGGTTTGAAGTTAATTATGCAGTAGATGTCAAGAATGTTAGACACTTAGCCTGTTTAACTGTGCCTGATATCTATGTTAGACACCACTTAAAAGTTTCAGAAGTGCTGAAGCACATAATTTTTACAGTATTCTTCTTCAAAAATGCTAAACAGTCCATATAAAAAAAAACATATTTTAAGAACTAATGGTATTTACAGCCAAATGCGTCGTTGGCAATTTTTGCAGAACCTTAAATTACTACACACATCAAAAGACGTTTTGAATCACCTTGTTTCCCTGAACTCCTGGAGACACATTGACTGTGGATTTTGAATCACAGACACAGTCCCTTCGACTGTTCTGAGATGTCACTAAACCGCCGAAAGATGTAAACAACCATGCATGAGCAACGCCTATTAGGCGAAGGGGGTCCGACAGCTGATCAGTTCCAGACATTCCACCAGGAATCAGGTACACAGCTCGTGTTATCCGTAGTTCAGCTATGCCTAGACGGTCAGTACCTCGGTTCGATCGCGTCCACATTGTTACTTTGTGACAGGAAGGGCTCTCAACAAGGGAAATGTCCAGGTGTCTTGAAGTGAACCAAAGCGATGTTTGGACATGAAGGATACAGAGAGACAGGACGAGTCGATGATATGCCTCGTGCAGGCTGCCCAAGGGCTACTACAGCAGTATATGACCGCTACCAACTGATTATGGCTGGTTGGAACCTTGAGAGCAAGGCCACCATGTTTAGTAAGGCTGTTTGTGCAGCCAGAGGACGCTGTGTTACGACTCAAACTGTGTGCAACAGGCCGCATGATGCGTAACTTCCCTCCTGACGTCCATGGCAAGGTCCATCATTGCAACCATGACCACAATCCGAATGGACTGCTCAGGATTGGCATCATGTTTTCTTCACCGATGAGTGTCGCATATGCCTTCAATCAGACAATCGTTGGAGTCTTTGAGAGATTATAGGGCACTCTCACTTCTTATACAGTGTCATGTCACTTAATATACTCAGGGAAGATGATCTTTATTACGATCTGACTTCATAAATCATAATGGAATGGTAGGGAGGCCGGCCGCGGTGGCCGAGCGGTTCTAGGCGCTTCAGTCCGAAACCGCGCGACTGCTACGGTCGCAGGTTCGAATTCTGCCTCGGGTATGGATGTGTGTGATGTCCTTTGGTTAGTTAGGTTTAAGTAGTTCTACGTTCTAGGGGACTGATGACCTCAGATGTTAAGTCCCATAGTGCTCAGAGCCATTTGAACCATTTGGGTAGTAGTTAACGCTCTTGCGTGTATTCTCTAGTGAAGGTATAGCGGTAAGCTTTACCTGTGTTGAAAGGAATAGAGTGCCGATTTAAACGATTTCAGTAAAAGTGTACGGCGACGGAGGGCCGAGGGAAGCGCGTTTCTTGTGCAGAACCCGGTTGAAAACATTTCAGTGCTGCTGAGTCCTGTGTTCTCATTGTTCAGACACTTCTGGATGGCGCCGGTCGGTCGCTGGTCGCGTCCAGGTAGGATGACTAGCGCCGAGGAGACGACACTAGAATAACCAAAGCATTGAAGGCCAGCAATAAAGCAGGAGATGGGCCCTTGTTAAGCAGGAAGTCGATGAGACGGCTGTGAGTGTTCTGCGAATTCCATGGAACAGGTTCAAATGGTTCAAATGGCTCTGAGCACTATGGGACTTAACTGCTGAGGTCATCAGTACCCTAAAATTATTGTTGTTGTTGTGGTCTTGTTCTGAGACTGGTTTGATGCAGCTCTCCATGCTACTCTACTCTGTGCAAGCTTCTTAATCTCCCAGTAGCTACTGCAACCTACATCCTTCTCAATCTGCGTAGTGTATTCACCTCTTGGTCTCCCTCTACGATTTTTACCCTCCACGCTGCCCTCCAATACTAAATTGGTGATCCCTTGATGCCTCAGGACATGTCCTACCAAACGATCCCTTCTTCTGGTCAAGTTGTGCCACAAACTTCTCTTCTCCCCAATCCTATTCAATACTTCCACATTAGTTATGTGATCTACCCATATAATCTTCAGCATTGTTCTGTAGCACTACCTTTCGAAAGCTTCTATTCTCTTCTTGTCCAAACTATTTATCGTCCATGTTTCACTTCCTTACATGGCTACACTCCATACAAATACTCTCAGAAATGACTTCCTGACACTTAAATCAATATTCGATGTTAACAAATTTCTCTTCTTCAGAAACGCCTTCCTGGCCATTGCCAGTCTACATTTTATATCCTCTCTACTTCGACCATCATCAGTTATTTTGCTCCCCAAATAGCAAAACTCCTTTACTACTTTAAGTGTCTCATTTCCTAATCTAATTCCCTCAGCATCATCCGACTTAATTTGACTACATTCCATTATCCTCGTTTTGCTTTTCTTGATGTTCATCTTATATCCTCCTTGAAAGACGCTATCCATTCCGTTCAACTGCTCTTCCAAGTTCTTTGCTGTCTCTGACAGAATTACAATGTCATCGGCGGACCTCAAGGTTTTTATTTCTTCTCTATGGATTTTAATACCTACTCCGAATTTTTCTTTTGTTTCCTTTACTGCTTGCTCAATATACAGATTGAATAACATCGGGGAGAGGCTACAACCCTGTCTTACTCCCTTCCCAACAACTGCTTCTCTTTCATGTCCCTCGACTCTCATAACTGCCATCTGGTTTCTGTATAAATTGTAAATAGCCTTTCGCTCCCTGTATTTTACCCCTGCCCCCTCAGAATCTGAAAGAGAGTATTCCAGTCAACATTGTCAAAAGCTTTCTCTAAGTCTACAAATGCTAGAAACGTAGGTTTGCCTTTCCTTAATCTTTCTTCTAAGACAAGTCGTAAGGTCAGTATTGCCTCACGTGTTCCAGTATTTCTACGGAATCCAAACGGATCTTCCCCGAGGTCGGCTTCTACTAGTTTTTCCATTCGTCTGTAAAGAATTCGTGTTAGTATTTTGCAGCTGTGGCTTATGAAACTGACTGTTCGGTAATTTTCACATCTGTCAACACCTGCTTTCTTTGGGATTGGAATTATTATATTCTTCTTGAAGTCTGAGGGTATTTCGCCTGTTTCATACATCTTGCTCACCAGATGGTAGAGTTAGAACTACTTAAACTTAACTAACCGAAGGAAATCACACACATCCATACCCGAGGCAGGATTAGAACCTGCGACCCTAGCGGTCGTGCGGTTCCAGACTGTAGAGCCTAGAACCGCTTTGCCACTCAGGCCTGCTGGAACTGGTCATTGGCGCCCAGATGTCCAGACTCTCTTACAAAAACATATTTGTGAAGGCACGAGGCTTTCAGAGAATTTATGGCTTTTTTTTTTTTTTTTTTTTGGAAACTTCGAATTGGATGCAAGAGGGGTGATAACAGTCTTTTTATGGAGGGCTGTGGTTCTACCTTGGTCATGTAGCAAAAGACATAGCGTAAACGCATGGGTAAGAGGCCGCGAAGCTGAATCTTTCTTTTCTTTTCTCCCAATTAAATTTAAAGTTTCTGATTGGCGAAATCGGTATATGCAGAGCAAGGAACAGTCTCCCATTATCGAATGCGGCGCTCTAGCTCGTGATTGGCTTGTGCTGAAGTGGGAGATGTCTAAGATGTAAATGTGCTTTGCTACCGAGCTGGTGAGGAAAATGGAGAGAAAGAGGTCACTCTTGTACTGTCCCTTCGCTTGTAAAGAACTGCAGGTCTCTACCTAAATGGTGAGATTTGTGTCCTTTACCAGTGTGCCACTTCGTGCCTGTGCCATTCACCTTCGGAACCGTCAGAGGTACTACTTCTAGCATCACGCACATAACGAGTGATTCTTTGGTGTACTTATTTGTCTTGAGTCGGCCGTGTAAACATTTGGCATATTTCGACATGCACAGTCGTGGGACAGAGTAAAATTGGTTTTGCAGACCAGCAAACTGTTCCACCTGCACACTGGAATCCACTGGGGTTTCAGAGCCTCGTAGGGATGGACCTACGTTTTGAATTAGCCGAACGCGAGACCGCGTACTTGCATTTTTCGGGCGCACGCCATTAATAACAGATTGATGCCATGGATGACGTCAGTCGCCGAACTCATCGTGGTGTTCTGCCCTGACCAGGAGAAGCGTAAAATATTCTCTGTTATGGTGTAGTGCTCCAATATATTATTCTCAGCACCCTGTTCTTTCGAACCATATTTTTCTTTTTGGAATAGTAGAACATAGATGCTTGATTATGATGCAGTTTTTGGGCCATAACCCGGATTCGCGTGTATGAAGTCAGATAAATCGATTAGTGTTCTGGTCAGTGTCCTGTGTCGATCCCCAGCTGATCACTTCATGCACCATAGACCCCATATTAGTGAAATCGTTTGTGAAATAACAATGTTTATGTGACGTTTCTTTTAACCATTTTTTTCTTGTGATGTTAAGAATGAATAAATCTATTGTCACTTAGAGCACAACTCCTCCCTGTGTTCTATTTAACATTACCTTTGCCATTTTTATTGAAGTGCAGATTACAAAAGAAAGAAACAAGCTTGAAACGTGTTTGGAGGCAACCTGGTGAGGCTGAACGCCTATGACATGCTGTCCAGAAAGTGCAAGAAGGTGGAGGTTCCCTGCTGTTTTGGGGTGACATCATGTGGGGCCGACGTACGCTGCTGGTGGTCATGGAAGGCGCTGTAACGGCTGTACGATACGTGAATGCCATCCTCTGACCGACAGTGCAACCGTATCGGCAGCATATTGGCGAGGTTTTCGTCTTCATTGACCACAATTCGCGCTCCCGTCGTGCACTCCTTCTGAATGAGTTCCTTCAGGATAACGACATCGCTCGACTAGAGTGGACAGCATGTTCTCCAGACATGAACTCTATCTTACAGGCCTGGGATGGATTGAAACGGGCTGTTTATGGACGACGTGACCCATCAACCACTCTGAGGGATGTACACCGAATCGCCGGTGAGGACTGGGACAATCTGGACCAAGAGTGCCTTGATGAACTTGTGGATAGTATGTCACTATGAATACAGCCATACATCAATGCAAGAGGACGTAGTACTGGGTATTAGAGGTACTGGTGGGTACAGGAATCTAGACCACCACCTCTGAAGTTCTCACTGTATGGTGGTACAACATGCAATGTGTGGTTTTCATGAGCAATAAAAAGGGCGGAAATGTTGTTTATGTTGACCTCTGTACAGGTTCCGGAACTCTCGGAACCGAGGTTATGCAAATACTTTTTTGTCTGTGTATTTTCTCCAGCCTCTAAATGTCAACTGGTAAACGTGTAATATCCTACACACTGTGTGTAAGTTTTTCATCACATCGTTCGTCAAAATTTTATTTTCGAATAGAGTGAATTGCTTTTGTCCTGGTACTGTCTTTGGTTTCGTTCAGTCCCCTGTTTCTTCGCAAGTTTGATTTCGCCTTCATTTGTGACATAGCTCAGTTCCCTTTTACTGCAGTTTTCTCACCTGCCTATTATGCTGATTAGTAGATAATACCAGCAACTACGCAGGTGGGAAGAAGATCAGGGTAGTTGGAATTTAGTAAGCATTCCTTGCAATAATAGACGGGCCTCAAATGTCCATTCTCTAGGCGATGTCGGGAGTTTTATAGCATTAGAGTGCGCTCCTCAGTGAGGCTAAACTCTATAATTTAACACATTTTGAGGAGAATGCTCAGATCTTGTTAGGGGAAATACATGAATCACGGGTTTCCTGGCCCACAAAATCGACAGATATGCTATCTCTGATGTCTTCAACTGTGTTATCGTTGAAGAAACGACGGTTAATGGGCAGAACTGCCTTAATTGTACCAATTTTGAGATTTTATGTATTGTAGCCTAAGCAGTAAGGTTCACAATGATTTGAACAAAATCATTATCAACCAGAGGACGATATTTTTCGTAACTGCTGTAAAGAATGAAAATTGGCTGAAGCAAACTGTTTTCGAACGAAGTTGAATACGAACGGGGAGGCATATTCCTAGCAGAATGAATTTTCACCCTGTAGTGGTGATATGCGGTGATGTAAAACTTCTTGACAGATTAAAACGGTTTGCTCGCCCTGTGCCTTTCGCTGCCTGATATTCTACCAGCGTAGCTACCCAAGCACATCACACGACACGTCGCACCGTTCCGACGTCGTGTCTCGGTCCTTAAGGTAATTTTAATGTCAGGAAGTTTCTTATAAATGCACACTCTACTGCTGAGAGAGAATTCATTCTGATAAGAATATGGTCTCTCATTCTTTTGCAACGGCATTCGAAAACATGTTACTGGGACATAAAGTGTTCTGTAAATGTTTTCATTCCTGTTTTGGTTCACAGGAAGTTCTTAATGTTTCTTTCAGGACAATTTATTTGTTAAAATTTTATTTTTGTATAGGTCCACGGCCTCAGTCTCTTCTGAGAGTGAAAACATTTTGTATGTCTGCATGTTTATATAATCCATGATCCCCGTTTGGAGATTCATCTACGCTCAAATCACCATAATGCTATAATTAATGAGTTGCGATGAAGAAAGAGAAAACTCATCACATCATTTCAAAACATTACAAAAGTACCAGACAACCCCAAATCATACTTTTTCCATATTGGGTGCATTGTGCTGCCACCTACTGCCAGGTACTCCGCATCACCGACCTCAGTAGACAATAGATATCGTGAAAGAGCAGAATAGTGCACTCCGCGGAACGTACGGACTTCGAACGTGATCAGGTGATTGGGTGTCACTTGTGTCATACGTCTGTACGCGAGATTTTCACGGTCCTAAACTACCCTAGGTCCACTGCGATAGTGAAGTGGAAACGTGAAGGGACACATACAACACAAAAGCGTACAGGCCTACCTCGTCTGTGGACTGGCAGAGACCGCTGACAGTTGACGAGGGTCGTAATGTGTAATAGGCAGACATCTATCAAGACCATCACACAGTAATTCCAAACTGCATCACGATTCACTGCAAGTACTATGACAGTTAGGCTGGAAGTGAGAAAACTTGGAATTCGTAGTTGAGCTGCCACTCATAAGCCACAAATCGCGCCGGAAAATTCCAAACGACGCATCGCTTGGTGTAAGGAGTGTAACATTGGACCATTGAACAGTGGGAAAACGTTTTGTGGAGTGACACAATACGGCGATCCGATGGCAGGGTGTGGATGTGGCGAATGCCCGGTGGACGTCATCTTCCAGTGTGTGTAGTGCCAACAGTACAATTCGGAGGCGGTGGTGTTATGGTGTGGTCACGTTTTTCATGGAGGGGCTTTCACCCCTATTGCTTTGCGTGGCACTATCGCAGAACAGGACTATATTGATGTTTTAAGCACCTTCTTGCTTCCCACTGTTGAAGAGCAATTCGGGGACGGTGATTGCATCTTTCAACACCACCGAGCAACTGTTCATCATGCACAGCTTATGGCGGAGTTGTTACACGACAATAACATCCCTGTAATGGACTGGCCTGCACAGAATGCTGACGTGAATCCTATAGAAAACATTTGGGATGTTTTGGAACTGCGACTTCATGCCAGGCCCCACCGACCGACATCGATACCTCTCGTCAGTACAGCACTCCGTAAAGAATAGGCTGCCATTCTCCAAGAAATCTTCTAGCACCTGACTGAACGTATGCCTGCGAGAGTAGAAGCTATCATCAAGGCTAAGGGTGGGCCGACACTACATTAAATTCCACAATTAGCGATGGGGGGCGCCACGAACTTGTAAGTCATTTTCAGCAAGGTGTCCGGATACTTTTGATCACATAATGTAGTTTATCACAGTAAGTCTCTTCGTCACTTACCCAGTATGTTGGATGAAAACTACATCAGAATCAACGATGTCTGCAGACGATCGATTCCTCAACATACTGAACTCATAGCCGACAAGATGGCTCCAAGAGATTGTGTAGTTCTTGGTGACCTCACTGAACGTCCCCAAACACAAGCAGCACCAATGTTACAGTAGTGAGCAAATTAGGAGGCGGTACAATTCTGGCGACTCCCCCCTACTTTGAAGATCGACATAAAAAAAAAAATTCACGCAAACATATTAGGGGCCTTCTGTGGATCCATGTCACGATTTCCAGTGGTTCTGAATGCAGCTCCTATGGGGTTCACAACATATAGCTGAACTCTCATATTCAAAAAACATTAATCCCTAAGTATGCGAAATGCTTTGTGTATTTTCGTGTACTAGATATGTTTAGCTATTGTACTGTTAAAACGTTCGTAAGCTGTCGGGTATAAAGACTATTCAGCGTCTAGTTTAGAACTTGTTGTGCAGACAGGCAGGCAGTTTTTTACAAAATATATTCACACAAAAAACAACTCGTCTATGCCGTTCCCATTACAGTTCAACAAGTGCAGTGACAGTTGCTGCTAACAGGGCGTAGTGTTCCATTTAGTGTCGCTTGAGCAGTGCTTCAAAGCCCTTCTCATCCGCTCTTCTCTGAAAGCTCTCTGTCGCTTGTCAGGCCAGCGAGACGGAAGTAAGAGACAGGTTAGGCCAGCGGAAGATAATTGCCCCAGCGAATGTTTCAGCCCTGTCCGTCCGCCTCTTTCTTGTCCGTCAGGAGGAAAGCTTCCTGCTGTTCACAATTTCGTCTGCTATACACCTTCGGTATCTGAGCTCTGAAATGAGGGGCTCGGAAGTATGTGACCGTGCTTTGAAGAAGATCCATGTGTCTTGTTATTGAGGATAAGTCATAGCTGCAAGGACATGTTCCGAAAATACTAAATTTATTATTGGTCTTTTTACTTTTATAGCGCAGGAAATCGGAGATGTCAGCAGTTTATACTTTGTTATGGCTATTCTCATACAATAATTCCTGCTCTTGGATGTGTTATTGCTTCTTTTATTTATTTTTTATCGATTTTCAGGCAACTACGGCTTCTTTTTCAGGTACGTTAGCAATGTGTTCTATGTACTGTACCACAGTACGTATGAGTATACCCTTTTAATACCCTTGAGCGTTGTCTGGGACCGTAGCTACACGACCGCAGTTACTAGTGGTTCTCGAGTGTCAAACTATCAACAAATAGATATCGTTGATTGATTAATGTGATCCTGTTGTTGAGGTATTTACAACCACTACAACAAATTCGCTAGCAGTAAACAGTGTTATGAGTAGGGTGAAACAAAATTAAAAATTAAGTAACTTTATTTCGTAAGACTAAAGAGATTCAGTGGCGTCTACGTACTCCGGTAACCACTACAAGTGGCTGATATACTCGAACACGATTCACTTGCCCTTCAGTATACTTACTGGGGTGGCCGTTGATCTCAATCTAACAAATTCTAGACGACCCTGAAACGCGCAAGGCCCATTTCCGCTAAAGCGCACTGCATTCTTCCTTATCTCTACTGAATAACTGTCTTTCGAGAGAGGAATGTACGTGACACATCCATGCAAATTTCGCAGTAGTTTAGAAACATTCTGTCTCTTATTACTGGGAAGATCATTCGAGGGATTCAAAAAACAACACAAAAAATTTTTAGGTATATGAAGTAATATTTATAATGCATATATTTTCAGCTTGAGAAACTCTTTTACTTACAATTATCATTCTACAACATTAATTCCTGTAGAATCAAAAGATGATTTGATTGGATTGATTTATTCCTAATAGCAGATTTAGCAGTAGCCATGTAACTTGTATGACCTCCAACAACAATCTGCAAAACTAACTGCTTCTCAGTTTTGTCTTCTGTGAATATTTTATTGCAGTTCTGAATGAATTCGACACCTCTTTATGCAACGTTATTCACAACAACCATCTCCTCAAGTTATTGACTCGCAATTTTGTAGCGGGAGTAATCTTTTCATGTCGGAGTGTCTTTGTGCAGAAAAATCGGTATTGATAGAAATCGTCGTGAAGGGAGTTTACGTATCATGTGTTATAAAAGATGAAAGTCAACATTCGTGAAACAAGATACATAATTTTTGTCCATAATATACCTCCCCACCTGATTTTTTTCTTATTCATAATTATCTAACTGCAGCTATATTTGTCTTCACCTTTGTTGGAACATTGTCACCAAAGAAAGCTACAGCCATAGTTCCGGCAGTTAGGTATCAGAGGTGATTTGAAAATTTATCTGAGCAGTCTTGCTGATTACTACATCAATATGTGAATAATTTATCAGTTGACTCATGAATTGAAAATTATGGTAAGGTGGCTTAATTGCCTGTAATGACTGATCCAGGTTCAGAAGTACACTTGTCCAAGAAAAATACCTATTCTTGTTAATGAACTGTTCTCCATATCCGATAAGTGAAACTGATATTGAAATATGTGTAACTTGAATGCATGTATCACCTTTGCCATCCACCTAGACATACGGCTCATGGAATGCGAAACAATATCCCATTCTTTAAAATGTCGCCGAGAAAGATCACCTCTCGACTGTTTCTGTGTACAAAATTGGTTTTCTAGATATACGATAATAACAGGCTTCAAATCATCAGGTACTGCACAGCTACAGGTTATGGAAACGATCTTGCAGACGTTCGACAAAGCTGCTCTAAGTTTCTTTAAAAATTCCATGTCCACGCCACAAGTTGTCGCCATCACTGACTCGAAACATGTCCTCAACACCAACTCAAAAATGTGGTGCTCGTTGTCGTGTGACAGAAGAGTGCCTGAATTTTGTCAGACGACTCCAGCTCTCAGACGCCTGGTGAACAGCTATGGATTGATCTTCTCCAGAAGGTGTTGGGATTTCACAGACTCTCAACAGTTGCAGCTTGCCTTGAAAGGTTACTAACACAGCCAGTTTATCTACCTTTACACGGCTAGTGCAACACAAACAGTAACACAGCAGACCATCGAATGCAACTATCGCTACGAAACTTGCAGAAAATATCACAGTATTATCTTTGTTGGGTTTTAAGCGTTCACCGATACCCTGCAGTATCTTCATATCAATAAAATGACGACACCCCTTTCACTCCCGTCTGACTACTACAGTTATCTATTAATGCTTTTCTGATAATCAAATTGTTGTATATATTATACATTACAATATTAGGCTAAACGTCTTAAGCCATGATTATCAATAATAAGTACTTGTATGATAAGACTGTATTTAATAATAACGATAATGGTAAACTGTGTAGCAAATTTAACACCGCTGAAATTCAAAACTTCGTCTCGATGAGGGTCGTCTTGCAGTTCTACAAATGAGCTAGATGTTTCTACATATAGTTCTTTTTATTGATTGAAACAAAATATAGAGGTGGCGGGCTAGGCGGTACTACGACGCTCTACAATATGTAAAGACACTGTACGTAGTTGACAGAGGTCAAAATCAAGTTTCCCATAGTTAGCGTGCCCTACACTAATAGTGAACGAGAAGCCTTACTGTGATTGGTCGGCGCTCGGTATCCAATGGCGGACAACACAGTTTACGGGGGCGTCACGTACCACAGCAACATATGTAAATTAACTTGATGAAACAATGTACACATTCACAAAAGCACATCCCTCCAAAAGACAAACTAAGACGTAGAACAACAGTCACAACAAAACAAAAGAGAAACGAGAGGTAGAAGACGTGTATATTTCTATTGTCTATTGTCAAATCACAATTTATGAAAGATGTTTATATTATATTAATAAGATTAAGTAGGAATAATTAATATTTGTCATGTTGGAAATAATTGTGGTAGCAGGGAATGTCTGCACCAAAGTATTGTTGACATAATTTTAAAAAGGGCGGGAGAAACCGCGTACGGATACATTTTAAGGAAGAGCGGGAAAGACGGCCCATTGATACATTTTGTAATGGTAGCAGGGATTGTCTGCACCAGAAAGCATTATTGGCAGGAGTGACTGCACTTTAGCGTTCGTAGGATGTCAGTAGTAAGCGAGATGTGAAGCGAGTTGGTAGCAGGTCTGAAGCGAGAGGTTGATTGGAGTAGTGTGCCTGCCAGCCACCAGCTATGATTTACAAGAGATTATAAACTGATGTACAGAGACATCAACTAATTATTATCATAAGAGGAACTAGTATTATTGAATTATTTTCTTTGCGAAACTCAAGACTACTGAAGGTATGTTTGCGCAATGCTAGTTGAAAGAGTATTGTAAAAAGTAAGTCCCATTTGAACGTTTGTAAACTCATTTCATTACCAACAGTAAATATTTGAAGCGTTTTCAGAATATAATTAATTTTTGCCAGCAATGTTGCATCACTGATTATAGTCCAACCCAAAAACCATCAACATAAGACTTTGCAAAAATTTTATTGTTGTCAAGAAAAAGTGTAACTATGAATTACGTAACTTCAGTCAAATTAATTAAAGAATAACGTCAGCTTTGCTAATAAATACAGCCACTTATTATGAAAGCCCATCAGCAGCTAATAGGGTATAGTAAAACAGTGTAACTATATTCATGTCGCAGTTCGATGTAGCAGTCAGATGGCGATCCAGTAACAGTAAAAAAGGTAAGGAACAGTTTTGGATTATTTCAGATAACGACTGAGGGCCACACGACGACGACACATTGTATGTTTGGTCGAAATAATCCGCAAATCATTTTTGAAAAGCAGCAATTAAATTTGTATGCGAAGATTGAGAAAGAGAATAAATTTCAAAGGGAAGATTTCATTTGTTATTATTAAGCAAGAGATAGATTTCCTAAGGAAAGGTTTCATAATTTATTGTAAATGGACAATGACAACACGGTGAGGAAATGACACTGCCTAAATTAACGTCAACGGCCAGGACATGTAACCGGAACGATAACGGGCACAAGGCAGAAAATTCCTCTGGTGCACTTCAATTGCAAATAACCAAATAGAGTTATACTCCACCGGACGGTGGCTAAACCTTCGCCAACTCGAACACACACGTTGTTGCTCCCCGGGAATATCCCAACAGCCAATAACGAGAACCAAACGGCACAATGTGAACAGTCTTTACTTGCTGGTAAATTAAATCCAAACTGAACTTTCGTGTCCAGGGTCGGTGAGCCACAGACCTCGTAGCAATTTGAACAGCTCCACACACTCCAACTCAGCGTAGAGACTGTCAGCGGCCCGGCCAAACTACGCCCGCAGGGATTTCCTCGCTGCTCCACGCCAACCGACCGACTGCTCGCACACAAGCAAGGAGCCAGCACTAAAATAACTGAGCAATAGACATCACAAGCTACACACAATTTCACAAACACTACGACTGAGAACGCAACCAATGCTAAAAGCAGTAACCGAGCAATGACACGACCGAAGCTCGAGTTGAGACACACACCGCCAACCCATAAGCTACCGGCGAGAAAATACACGTCGTCCTATAAGACGACCAATCGACGATCAACCAAGACCCCAGTTCAAGTCATGTGTGCCGGCTATGGTCAGGCGAGTCATGGCTATCCAAGCCTCAGTACTGCTCCAACCCTACCGACTTCCGCCACATCCCAACCCTACGTTTCTCTGCCTCGTGATGACTGGGTGTTGTGTGATGTCCTTAAGTCAGTTAGGTTTAAGTAGTTCTAAGTTCTATGGGACTGATGACCATAGATCTTAAGTCCCATAGTGCTCAGAGCCAGCCAACTCTACGACTGCCAGGTCCGAACTGCCCTGCAGGCGCGTTCGCACCTCACTGGGAGATCCGAATTCCCCCGAACACACGACAACCGGGAAGTAATAGCAGTCAGCAAAGATAATACGCCAGGGCTCATATCGATAAGCGCCGCTACTGCCGTTTACGGACAGGCAAGGTGGAAACTCGGTGACACCAGTAATTGAAATTAAACGAGGTGGTAGTACAGTAGAAACTGGATGTCAAATGAGGTATGGCACGAACACACGCCACGCTCTGCTCAATTAGATCTGACACAACGACGCAAAATTGCAGTCCTTAAGCTTTTATCAGTCACGACAGCGATTCACAGTTCCTGGAAAAAACACTACTACACATAACAAACAGTCAAAACTCTCCACGGCGATAGTTAATGGTTTAACGGACACGAACCCTCGTTACGTTGCACTCTAGATAAGTATTTTCAAGCACATTATCTCGAACAATCTTTCGTTTCCAACCCCGACAATCACTGTCCGGCCGTGCATACATAGTCGCTAAGGATTATAGCACTCATCGAAGCTCACAGTATTCACAGTCTAACGTTTTGTTTCATAACGTCCAATTCGAAACTTCGTTTATACCGTGACCGGAATATAAGAATGCGGCAAGAATATTCGTGTGCTTCTGTCTATAGTCGACACGGTCTAAGCGGATCCTTGACAGCTCTCAGTGCTGTTGACAGGTTTCAGCTGCGAGGCGCTAACGGCTGCTGGCGAATACAGTAGACGTCTTCCTAGCTCAGACAACACTGAGGAGTTGCCACACTCAGATTTACAAAATAGCGTTACGCTATCGGTAGAGGCAGACCTGCGAAGCTGAAGTGTCCAGCCGAATTCAGCTGACAGGGAGCAGCTTATCGCCAACCCTACTACGAAGCACGGTTACACAACATACGCCACCGCACACAATTGACTGTCACTGCTCAGCTGCCACTATCGATATCGCTTTCGCCTCACAGTGCTGTGTGTTACATGTTGTCTTTCACAGCGCATTTCACAAAAGCACTACAGACAGGACCAAACACCGGGCGATGTGGCGCAGTGGTTAGAACACGGGACGCGCATTCGGGAGGACGACGGTTCAAACCCGCGGCCTGCCATCCTGATTTATGTTTCCCGTGATTTTCCTAAATAGCTTCAGGCAAATGCTGGGATGGTTCCTTTGAAAGGGCACAGCAGACTCCCTTCCCCATCATTCCCTAATCCGATGAGACCGACGACCTCGCTCTTTGGTCCCCTCCCCCGAATCAACCAATCAACAAGACCAAATATAAACTGAAATTCTGTGTAATCAATCAAAAGAGATTGGTGCAGCAATATAAATAAAGAGTAGCATAGTCACAATTCATACGGTAGAAGGAAAGAAGATACTTTCTACGCCAGCAAAGATACGTCTGTAGAGAAATGAAGGAAAAGAAAAGAAAGAAGAAAAAAATTTTCCCTCGTGATCAGGAATATCTTCACAGGCTGCACGATCTTGCATGGCCGACCGAACAACGTATCATTCCTCTGTGGCGTTAATCGCGCAGGGTCTCTGAGATTCCGCACGGTGTTGAGAACGTGCCCCCTCAACGCAGAGATTCCGTATTCCCGTGACAGCGTTGGATCCGAACGAACGCGACAAACTGTACCTCGTCACGACAGATAGAAGTCTGGATGCGACACAGTCCTGCCGCTGCTGAAATTAGGCTTGCAATGGCATACGTTTCCACTTCCTACACAAGGCATAACGCTGTCTACCCACAGAAAAGCCACATTCCGATGCCATTTTACGAATGAGAAAGCTGTTGTGTAATCTCTGCTTATATACAGAATGCACGAGGGTCTATTACACGTCTTGCCAATTTGCCATTTCAAGGACGGCGTCTTTACTGCTTTGCCGTTTTCATTCCCAACAGTGTAATTCACAGGTATCAGATTATACTGAGGTGACAAGAGTCATGCATATCTCCTGACATCTTTTCGGAACTCCTTTTCCCCGAGGTAGTGCTGTAAGTTGCCATGGTAAGGATTCGAGTCATGGCAACTGCCCAGCCGAAATATTGAGCCATTCTGCCTCTATAGCCCTTCATAATTTCGGAAGCGTTGGTGGTGCAAGATTTTCAGCACGAACTGACCTCTCGATTAGGTCCCATCAGTGTGCGATAGGATTCATGCCCGGCTGTATGTGTGACCAAATCAATCACTCGAACTGTCCATAATGTTCTTCAAACCAGTTGCTAAAAATTGTGGCCTGGTTACATGTTTGGGAACATGAGGTCGGTGAATGCCTGCAGATTGTCTCCAAGTAGCCGAAGATAACCATTTCCAATGAATGATCTGTTCAGTTGGACAGAGGACGAAGTCTGTTCCATGCAAAAACGCAGGCCACGTGAATGTGGAGCCACCACCAGCCTTGTTGGCAAATTGGGTTCATGGCTTCACGGGACCTGCGCCACAGTCGAACCCTACCATCAGCTCTTACTAACAGATATCTGCCAGGGCCACGGTTTTACAGCCGGCTAAGGTTCAATCGATATAGTCCAGAGCACAGGAGAAGCGCTGCAGGCGATGCCGTGATGTTAGCGACGGCACTCGCGTTGATCCTTTATCATTTAGCTACAATATAGCAGGTCAGCAACTGGAAGCAGCTCTTTCGATAAATTATCTGGGAGTAGTCATTATGAGTGATTTAAAATGGAATGACCATATAAAATTAATCGTCGGTAAAATAGATGCCACACTGAGATTTAGTGGAAGAATCCTAAGGAACTGCAGTCCGAAAACAGTACACTTGTGCTTGAATACTGCTCACCGGTGTGGGATCCGTACCAGATAGGGTTGATAGAAGAGACAGAGAAGATCCAACGGAGAGCAGCGCGCTTCGTTACAGGATCATTTAGTAATCGCGAAAGCGTTACGGAAATGATAGATAAGCTCCAGAGGAATGCTCTGCAAGAGAGACGCTCAGTAGCTCGGTACGGGCTTCTGTTAAAGTTTCGAGAACATACCTTCACCGAGGAGTCACGCAGTATGTTTCTCCCTCCTACGTATATCTCGCGAGGAGACAATGAGGATAAAATCAGAGAGATTAGAGCCCACACAGAGGCATACCGACAATCTTTCTTTCCATGAACAATACGAGACTGGAAAAGGAGGGAGAACCGATAGAGGTCTCAAGGTACCCTCCGCCACACACCGTCATGTGGCTTGCGGAGTATGGATGTAGATGTACATGTAGATGTACATCGTCTGATGCTATAGCCCATTAAAGCCAAATTTCGCGCCTCTGTTCTAACGAATACGTTCATCGTAGGTCTCAAACTGATTTCTGTGCTTATCTCACGCGATTTCGTTTGCCTATTAGCGCTGACGACTCTACGCAGACTCCGCTGTCTTCGGTCGTTAGGTGCAGGCTGCCGGCTGCCATGGTGAGAGGCAATGCCTGAAATTTGGTACTCTCGGGACACTCTTGACACTGTGGATGTCGGACCATATCGAAATCCCTAATTATTTCAGAAATGGAATGTCCCATGCGTCTAGCTCAAACTACCATTCCACGCTCAAAGTCTCTTCGTTACAGCCGAAAACCCTTTCACATGAATCACAGGACTGAAAATGACAGCTCAGTCGGTGCAGTGGCCATTTGTATCTTGTGTATGCGATACTTCCACCATTTGAATATGTGCGTATTGCTATCCCACGACTTATGTCACCTCACTGTATTGGATCTGTCTCTCTCTCTCTCTCTCTCTCTCTCTCTCTCTCTCACTCACTCACTCTACACCTCAGCCAATCCCTCACAAACAGACACACACACACACACACACACACACACACACACACACACACACACACACACACACACGCACACGCACACGCACAACGACCCACGCATTCACGGGTGCACTTCCGGGTGTTTCCGTTCCATTGACTGATATATAGGGTGACGCAAAAGTCCGTTAAGAGCTGAAAATCCACTGCTTCACTCAATAATATACGTAGAGAGATAGACGTTAGGACACATGCTTGAAATGGTATACGCTTTTATTGAAATCAAAAACCAGTAAAAAACTAGCCAACAGATGTCGGTGGAGACTCCAATGCAGTCCGTGCAAAATTCAGCTTCATCAGGACGTGTCTGCCACCGGTTGTGTGCGAAGTGGACACTTCAAAATATGGGAGAAGATGAAGATAGATATCCTAACGTGTTGTGGAGCGACGAAGCCCGTTTCACACGAGTGTCTGTCAACACCCAAAGCTGCAGATTCTGGGCTACCGACAAGCCCTGGACTGTAATGGAAGCCCCGTTGCATGGCGAGGCGGATGTGATGATGTGATGTGGATTTACCACATCAGTCGCGATCGGACCCTTTTCCTTCGAGAAAATGTGGGTTGCTGCTTTTCAAACAGTCAATGTGACGGGTGCGAGGTACACCGTATGTTACGGAATCGCATTATCCCTAGCTTGGCCGATAAAGACCTACTGGTAGATACGACTTTTATGGAGGATGGCGCCCGATGACACGATGATACACGTATAAACGATACCTTCTTTGAGGATCATGTACTAAGTTGCCGCCGGCCGGTGTGGCCAAGCGGTTCTAGGCGCTACAGTCTGGAACCGCGCGACCGCTACGGTCGTAGGTTCGAATCCTGCCTCGGGCATGGTTGTGTATTATGTGCTTAGGTTAGTTAGGTTTAAGTAGTTCTGAGTTCTAGGGAACTGATGACCTCAGAAGTTAAGTCCCATATTGCTCAGAGCCATCTGAACCATTTTTGAACTGAACTGCCACTTCCGTCGTGCTTAGCCCTCCAGGTTCCCAGACATAAATCCGTGTGGTTATTGGTTGTGGGTTACCTGACGTCGTGATTGTCCGACCTAATTAGGGACACTAAAAGACAATACCTGATATCAGTTTTCCACCACAATTATTGATATGTTATACCGTGCTGTTCACAACATTGTCTCTCGACTACAGGTATTGATGAATGACGACCGACATGCTGAACATGTGTGGTGATGTATTTCTTCTTTCCTAAAAATCAGTTGTTATACTGATTATTGTTTTGTAGCGTATGAAGCGCTGTCTCTTTGTCAGTTTATGTATTTTTTATTTCAGTAAAACCTCATGTCATTTCAACCATGTTTACCGCTTGTTACCTCTCTACCGACGTTATCCCGTGAAGCACTCAATTTTTAAATGTTAACGTACAGGGTGTTTCAAAAATGACCGGTATATTTGAAACGGCAATAAAAACTAAACGAGCAGCGATAGAAATACACCGTTATTTGCAATATGCTTGGGACAACAGTACATTTTCAGGCGGACAAACTTTCGAAATTACAGTAGTTACAATTTTCAACAACAGATGGCGCTGCAAGTGATGTGAAATATATAGAAGAACACGCAGTCTGTGGGTGCGCCATTCTGTACGTCGTCTTTCTGCTGTAAGCGTGTGCTGTTCACAACGTGCAAGTGTGCTGTAGACAACATGGTTTATTCCTTAGAACTGAGGATTTTTCTGGTGTTGGAATTCCACCGCCTAGAACACAGTGTTGTTGCAACAAGACGAAGTTTTCAACGGAGGTTTAATGTAACCAAAGGACCGAAAAGCGATACAATAAAGGATCTGTTTGAAAAATTTCAACGGACTGGGAACGTGACGGATGAACGTGCTGGAAAGGTAGGGCGACTGCGTACGGCAACCACAGAGGGCAACGCGCAGCTAGTGCAGCAGGTTATCCAACAGCGGCCTCGGGTTTCCGTTCGCCGTGTTTTAGCTGCGCTCCAAATGACGCCAACGTCCACGTATCGTCTCATGCGCCAGAGTTTACACCTCTATCCATACAAAATTCAAACGCGGCAACCCCTCAGCGCCGCTACCATTGCTGCACGAGAGACATTCGCTAACGATATAGTGCACAGGATTGATGACGGCGATATGCATGTGGGCAGCATTTGGTTTACTGACGAAGCTTATTTTTACCTGCACGGCTTCGTCAATAAACAGAACTGGCGCATATGGGGAACCGAAAAGCCCCATGTTGCAGTCCCATCGTCCCTGCATCCTCAAAAAGTACTGGTCTGGGCCGCCATTTCTTCCAAAGGAATCATTGGCCCATTTTTCAGATCAGAAACGATTACTGCATCACGCTATCTGGACATTCTTCGTGAATTTGTGGAGGTACAAACTGCCTTAGACGACACTGCGAACACTTCGTGGTTTATGCAAGATGGTGCCCGGCCACATCGCACGGCCGACGTCTTTAATATCCTGAATGAATATTTCGATGATCGTGTGATTGCTTTGGGCTATCCAAACATACAGGGGGCGGCGTGGATTGGCCTCCCTATTCGCCAGACATGAACCCCTGTGACTTCTTTCTGTGGGGACACTTGAAAGACCAGGTGTACCGCCAGAATCCAGAAACAATTGAACAGCTGCAGCAGTGCATCTCATCTGCATGTGAAGCCATTCCGCCAGACACGTTGTCAAAGGTTTCGGGTAATTTCATTCAGAGACTACGCCATATTATTGCTACGCATGGTGGATATGTGGAAAATATCGTACTATAGAGTTTCCCAGACCGCAGCGCCATCTGTTGTTGAAAATAGTAACTACTGTAATTTCGAAAGTTTGTCTGCCTGAAAATGTACTGTGTCCCAAGCATATTGCAACAAACGGTGTATTTCTATCGCTGCTCGTTTAGTTTTTATTGCCGTTTCAATTATACCGGTCATTTTTGAAACACCCTTTACTTTTGGGTCACCCTACATGTGGCACGATCTTTCGTTGTTGAAACAAGTGCGAATACAGCTGAAAAATAAACGCTGTTGCCGTAAATACAATAAATCGTAAAGCTCCCGCCAGCTATTCTCGCTGAAAAGAATTACACATAAATACAGCAGCAGGAGGGACGATCAGAATCCGCCGGCCTGCCCCGCAGCCGTGCAGCGGCTGTGCAAGCCATTACGACGAAGCTCTTATCTAACATTTATGTCACAATTTCCAACACGGGCCAGAATGCGAACTTCACTGCTCCTTCGCTATAGAAATCTTCTTTCGCCATTGTGTAGCGCCGTGTCTGATAGCTTTCAAATTTTATTAGTCCCATTGTCGGTGGCTGGGTTATTGTGCGGGCTGAAAAGGGGGGCGGGAAATTGCAAGGAAGAGAACTGTGGTTGCTCTCCACGCAAACTTCGCGTCGTCTTTGTTGGCGAAGAGCACACAAATTACTCTTTCCGCAGAAACTCTCGATCGAGCTCCGAAATTCCTTACACAGCAAAAGACAAGTTGCTGACTCTTGCGCTCGAACTAGCAGAACCATTATAATTTACAGGGGAGTAAACTTGTGCGGTGATCTGCCTTACACTGGAACTCTGACATTTTCCTCTTTGCTTCATCTTTTCGATGAGTAGAGAGACATGGAACTTTGAAAAAGAGCCACGTATTTTAAAACGGAACAAGTTGTTTTAGTGTACATATTTCAAATTATCCCTGGAAACATTTGCTTACTATATTTCTTGTCCTCACGTACTATTTTGTTTTCAATATATCACTAGAATTAGTTCGAAGCAGAAATAGAATTGGAGTTACCAGTTCGTTGCAAATACATGTTGCGTTAACTAGATATGCTTAGCGATGGTAAGATCACTTTTGATATATTTCTACACTGTAATGAGCACAAAATGTTTTGGGAATATTGGACAATACCAAAATGCTATATTTCCAATGTGCGTATCATTTTAAATTTAAAATGTTTATCGAGTAAGCCTGTTAAAATTGTTTCACTTCTTTATAGCATCGATAGTCCTCGCTTTTTTTATGTAGACATTTCACATGGCATTCTCTGCGTCAACTTCGAGAACCCTAAATATTAATGAATTAGGTATCAATAAGAATTCCTGTTGAGTATTGTAAGCTTCATTTCTATGCTAAGCACTGTGTTCCCTCCAACAGCAAAATACTAATTTACATGACGATTACCCCTCCCTCTCTTCCCACTTCTTTCAAGCAATGCCAATATTCATTCATTGTTTTCGACTTCTCCATTAATTTTATTAAACACGTTCTGTCTCAGAGGTCTGGCCAATGGTTATGTTCGCTCTACTACTGGATGAGTTCAACAGACGGTTTCAGTTCTTGGTCATAATTAAATTCAAGTTTCTGTCAGACTCTCATTATAGAGGTAAATTAATTGTTTCCTCCAAATCATGGGCATTTCCTTATGATATCGTCTTCTAAACAATTACTTCCCCTAATGTCGGTATCCATCGTATTTGCTACATCTGACGAATCTTTTCCCTGGCATTAAGAATGGTTTTCTGCTGACGTGTCCAGCAGTTACACTTAAAGTTCTCTAAGGCTATAGAAATGGGAATAAGGAATAGCTCAGTAGGCACTACAGTTGAGGAGAAATGGACATACGTAAAAAGGGGAATCACAGAAGTTGGAAAGAAAAACTTAGGTACAGAGAAGGTAACTGCGATTAAACAATGGGTAACAGATGAAATACTTCAGTTGATCGATGAAAGAAGGAAGAACGTAAACGTTCAGGGAAATTCACGAATATATAAACAGAGGTCGCTGAGGAATGGAATAAATAGGTACTGCTGGGAAGCTAAAACGAAAGGGCTGCTTGAAAAACGGGAAGAAATCGGAAAGGAAATCGTTGTCCGAAGGACTGACTCAAAACATAGAAAAGAGCGGATAGGTAGAAAGAGTACATTAAAGAGCTCTTTGAGGGGGAAGATTTATCTGGTGTGACAGAAGAAGGAACAGGAGCCAATATGGAGGAGGTAGGGATCCAGTATAAGGATCGCTATTTAATAGAGCTTTGAAGGACTGAAGATCAAATAAGACGTAAGGGATAGATAACAGTCCATCAGAATCACTCAAATCATTTCGGAAAGTGACAACAAGACGACTATATAAGTTGATCTGTAGAATGTGTGAGTCAGGCGACACACCATCTGACTTTCGGAAAAATATCATCCACACCGTTCAGAAGACTGCAAGAAAAGACAAGTGCGTGAATTATCGCACTATCATCTTAACAGCTCAAGCATCAAAGTTCCTGAAAGAATAAAATACAGAAGAATGGAAAGGAAAATTGAGGATGTGCTAGATGAGGATTAGTCCGGCTTTAGAAAAGGTAAAGGCACCAGAGAGACCGTTCTGACGTTGCAGTTGATAATGGAAGGAAGACTAAAGAAAATTCAAGACGCCTTCATAGTTTCTGTAGACCTGGAAACAGCATTCAACAATGTAAAATGGTGCAAGACGTTCGAAATTCTGGGAAAAGTAATAATAAGCTATAGGGAGAGGCGGGTAATACACAGTCTGTATAAGAGCCAAGAGAGAATAATGGGAGCGGAGCAGCATAAACAAAGGGATAGGCTTCAATATGGTGTAAGATAGGGATATAGTTTCTTCGTCGAAGAAGCAGTAATGGAAATAAAGAAAAGGTTCGGGAGTGGAATTGAAATTCGAGGTGAAAAGGTGTCAATGATAGAATACAGTGATGACATTGCTACACTGAGTGAAAGTGAAGAAGAATTACATGGCATGCTGATTGGAATGCACAGCCTAATGAGAACAGAACATGGATTGAGAGTAAATCAATGAAAGACGAAAGTAATGATAAGTAGCAGAAATGAGAACAGAGAGAAATTTAACAACAAGATTGATGGTCATGTGGTAAATGAAGTTAAGGAATTCTGCTAAAAAGAATGCAAAATAAGCAATGACAGACGGAGCAAGGAGGACGTCAAATGCAGACTATCACTGGAAAAAAGGGCATTCCTTCCAAAGAGTCAGGTATCAAATATAGGCCTTAATTAGAGGAAGAAATTTCTGAGAATATACGTTTGGAGCACGGAATTGTATGATAGTAAAACATGGACTGTGGGAAAACCGGATCAGAAGAGAATCTGAGCATTCGAGATGAGGTACTACAGACGAATGTTAAAAGTTAGGTGGACTGATAAGGTAGGAGGTTCTGCGCAGAATCGGAGAGATAAGGGATATGTGGAAAACACTGATAAGGAGAATGGACAGGATGATAGGACATCTGTTAAGACGTGAGGGAATGGCTTTCATGGTACTAGAGGGAACTGTAGAGGGCAAAAACTGCAGAGCAAGACAGACGTTGGAATACACCCAGCAGCGCTACACTGAGACGAAGAGGGTGGCAAAGGAGAAGAATTCGTGGCAAGCCGCATCAAACTGGTCAGAAGACTGATGACTAAAAAAGAAAAAAAAAGCTTCAGATGGACACTGCGGTGTAGGGAGCCACGTCCACCTCGGTTTGCAGGCGGTCGCTCCGTGTAGTGACAGCAGCTGCGGGTGTGACATGTGAATATGATTTCTGACACCAGTGAGCAGCCGGCCGCGGTGGTCTAGCGGTTCTAGGCGCGCAGTCCGGAACCACGCGACTGCTACGGTCGCAGGTTCGATTCCTGCCTCGGGCATGGATGTGTGTGATGTCCTTAGGTTAGTTAGGTTTAAGTAGTTCTAAGTTCTAGGGGACTGATGACCACAGATGTTAAGTCCCATAGTGCTCAGAGCCATTTGAACCATTTGAACCAGTGAGCAGCTTAGCAACACGTGACTCACATGGAGAACACGGCAAGTGACATAATTTGATTTCCAAGAAACTTCGCTCGGTGGAAGAAGAACCAAACGATGACGTCTCTGGGCTTATCCGTAGATAGCCGTCCGTTTCTAAAGATCACCGGACGAAGTTTACGAGGTATTTTTCCAGGTCCTTTATGTGCACGTTTCCGGGCAATTATCTCAGTCAAAATGATGGCACGGTGGTTAACGTCACGGTTTTGTAATTTTGAACCGCCCGTTAGAAACCCAATCACAACTTTTACTTTAATTTTTCATTTATTTACCTATGTAAGCTGAAAATTTCACGAAAGTTTTCCTTGTATACTGATATAACGTTGTCCAAGATCAATTAATCAAAAGAAAATGGGAATATTATTGAAATTGGCTTCGGTAAACTTCCTTTGGAGTACTTTCATTCATAATCGATTGCAAGCGGCAGTTTTGGAAAAATTGAACCGTTATGCTCTGTTTCCCGCGAAATTGCTGCCAACGCGCGAAATCTTCACCAGTGTTAACGACGTGTCATTCCCGAGTGGGATTCTTACGAAGGGACGTTACTTTGCAAAGCTAGCTTCGAGACGTGCTCGTGGCGTCCAGGTTCAAAATGGTTCAAATGGCTCTGAGCACTATGGGGCTTAACATCTGAGGTCATCAGTCCCCTAGACTTAGAACTACTTACACCTAAGTAACCTAAGGACATCACACACATCCGTGTCCGAGGCAGGATTCGAACCTGCCACCGTAGCAGCAGCGCGTTTCTCAACTGAAGCGCCTAGAACCGCTCGGCCACAGCCGTCCAGATAGGTTTCATCGGGTACAGGTCAAGTAAATGTAATGACCAAGAATGTGAGAGTTCACTAACATACTCCTAAAGCCACCGCTGGAAAATCCAATCGCTGTCGGGGAAGATATTACGAAACAGAACTAGATGTAGGTGCACTGCAATAATGATCTTATAGTCCACTGCTATGTTGATGCTTCGATTACTACCATACACCCCATAGAAGCCCAGCTGAATCCAGCCGTTCGCCAAGATGGCGGCGTTTCCAACACAACCCGCGACCTGCTGTAACAAAAAACATTTCAACTAAGTAGTTTTCCATCCACCAGCGTTACACAGATCACTACTTATTCCGGTTTAAAATATGGGCAAGCAATCGACCTCCACGTGAGGAGACGTGGACCTGGTCGTTTACTCGTAGTTTCAGCGTTCTCCAACCATTTTCCAATAATGCCTACTGGAGTTGCACGTGAACTGTTGACCAGCTGCGCCGTAGCCATACATCGAGCCATAACGCTGTGCCCTTTGTCAAAGTCGGTTATGGCAGAGGATTTCTCGACCTCGTAACGACTACAGAACACTTCGCATTCGCACTGCTCTGCTTAGGTTCACTGCACGAAAATAAATTAAGGCGTATATATATATATATATATATATATATATATATATATATATATATATAGAGAGAGAGAGAGAGAGAGAGAGAGAGAGAGAGAGAGAGGGAGAAGTACCCAGAATGACAGGAGCAAACGAAATGAAAATTCACTTGTTGCGAGGATTTCTGAGTGATTTCGCTGCTTCGGTGTGATTAGCTGTCATAAAGAGTTTGTATTCTCTCCTGAGGCAACTGTTGTAACTGGACTTCGATATAAGGCGGACCAGAGTTTCGAACCGGTCCCACACATGTTCTGGCAGGGCAGATATGGAGATCCTTCTGGCTACGAGAACCTTAGCTTCACGCAGACAGCAGAGAGATTCGTGCAAAGTGAAGATGAACATCGAGCTGTTGAAAAAGGACACCACGAGACCGTCGCGCGAAAGGTAACACATGAGGATGAAGGAAGTTCGCGTTGCACAGTTATGCCGTCGGAACTCCCTCATTTAAGAGTAGCCGTGAACTGAGGACGCAATGACTCCTCATATTCTGGAGCATGAAGTAATAATGCTGTGTACCTCCATAAAATTGGACGAATGGTTACTCTTCGCCAATGATAGTCGTTTGATAGGAAACTTTCTGGCAGATTAAAACTGTGTGCTGGACCGAGACTCGAACTTGGGACCTTTGCTCTTAGCGGGCAAGTGCTCTACCATCTGAGCTACTCAAGCACGACTCACGACCCGCCATACAGCTTCAATTCTGCCAGTACCTCGTCTCCTATCTTCCAGACTTCACAGAAGCACTCTTGCAGGAGTGTGCTTGCGTAGCTCAGATGGTAGAGCACTTGCCCACGAAAGGCAAAGGTCTCGAGTTCCAGTGTCGGTGCGGCACACAGTTTTAACCTGCCAGGAAGTTTCATATCAGCACACACTCCGCTGCAGAGTGAAGATCTCATTCTGGACAGTCGTCTGGGTTAGTACAGTTCATCGCTAAACGCAAAGTAACCGCCATTCAGCGGCAGTCCAAGCTCCTTGATCACGATACCACACTAAACGCAGCTTTCTGTCTCTGTTTACACGAGGGACGTTAACACTTAGTCCGACTGCTCATAGTCGGCGAAAAATAGTGCAGGATCACATAGTATGTTGCAAAGAGTGCATTACTTGTTCTCGTATAGCAGGTGCAGATATGAGGGGCTTACGATATTGTTCGTGCTCATTACAGCGATCCTCTTATGTGCTGATCAAATGTGCTCGACTAGAACCATAAATTACTTAAGTGTGTGGCCTGACTTTCGTAAGATATCCCACAGCACGTCAACGTCAAATCCAAATTCCCCCACATATCTGGATACTGAACGATTCGATCAGGTGGCCAAATGGAGATCCAGAATAAGCCCGTTTTTAAACTTTCTCAGGTGCTCATAGCGCTGTCTCACAGGAGTAGGTGGTAGCTGTTCACACTGTTCATATATCCTACCAGACCTGATGACAATGCTAAACGTCACCTAATGTAATACGCTGTGTTGGTCATTTTATTAGTCACAGAGAATTGCCGCTCTGATTGTTTGAAACGGTTTGTGGCGGTTTTCTCGCAATTTTTATGATCTTTGACTAACATGTGTGGCAGCTCGGGGCTTGCTGGGCGGTTTGGTGGCCAGTTTGAGCTGAGGAGTGAAGCTGTAACGAGCTTCCCGTGAGGCCTCTTCGCCGTGGTGTTAGCTGTTGGCAGGCGACCAAAATTGGGATCATGTTACCCAATGTCGGTTATTGAGCACCGACATGGCTTGCGCTGTGATTTATCAGATGGGCGCCGGGCTGTACGGACAGTGTTCACTCTCATTTTGGTCTGTCTTCCTTCTGTTTATAGGGTACGGACGCCCGGGTCTCCGTGGTATTCGAAGGGCAACATGAGTCCAAGTTACGGTAGACATTTTTCTGACATTTTTCTGATATTATAATTTCTTTTATGTGTTATCCTTATGAATCCGTGGTGCTTGTAAACCTTTAGCCAGTGTAAAGCACCGTTCTCCAGATGAAAGCTGATCTGGAAGGTTAGGTTGGCACTCCCCCCTCCTTCTAAGCATTAGCGTAAGCGTTACGTATTCTTGTTCGCCTCTCATTAATTCTTCTGATTTTTAAAGTAAATGATTGGTAATGTAATTTTCAATTGAAGGTGCGGTAAAATGGTTAGGGTTACCAGTTACCACGGACAAAATAGTCAGAATGTGTATCGGTTTTGATAATTTATTGGCCTATTTTTGTTAGCTTTGATGTTGTTCTGGTTTCCTTGAAGCTTATGCTAAAGGCCTTTGCCGTCTAAGAAATTGTGTAGTGCGTCTGTTCTATTTAAATGGCTGGAATTTATTTTAGTCTGCTTCAGGACGCACTTATTCTCTTCGAACGGCTGTGGACTAATTTGTGTACGGATGGGCCTTGAATGTCATGCGAGTGGCCTTGTGGTTGCTTTAATGGTTTAAGGGAAAATGCTTAAAAGGAAAAGATTTCTGATATACTATTTTATTGCTGAAATTATTTTTGCTAGAAATATTTGTAGCATGTTTGTTAAATCATTTGCTTAACACATTACAAAGGCGGTTAAGTTGTAATGGTTTTTGTCAGGAGTTCAGAATAAGTAGTTCTACTCTGAGTGTTATTTATTTGATGCACGGCTCTGTGTTGGAATTCGGTCCATTAAAAGTATTTGTACTGCATTGAACTGTTGTTAATAATGTCTTGTACTCCATTGCTGGTAAGCGTTACCCAGGATCGGACCCCATTTATTCAGGTCCTGTCAGCTTCCTTAGCCGGCTGTTTGTCATTTAGACTGCTGTCTGTCTTCGCGCAGTTTTCTCCAACCACAGCAGTACTATTTAATATTCCTGTTCAAGTTTTTACATGGAATAATTCTGAATTTGTTTCCGTTAGATTGTGGCTTTCGCTTTAACAAATTTTGATGTGCGTTTGGATCCCAACATATACCTTAATCTGTTGTAACTCTGTTATCCTAGAGTTATTGGAAAAAGGGTTAAATCTTCAGTCGATATGAGAGTTTTGGTTTAAAATTATCTCTCCTAGACATTGATGTTAAATTGTTTCTCATGCTTTTAGTATGGTTTTAGGTTTGTTTTTAATCATTCAGGTTTGATTCATGTTTTATTCTCATCATTTGGTAACTAAGGTTCTTCTGATCTGGTCTGGTACTGTTGTTTAGACTTCCGTCTGCGTTTATTACGGATTTACTCTTATTACATTCTGTGTCTTGCCTTGAAGAATATTAAGTCATCTTGGGTAAAAGGTAATTTTAAATTTTCTGTAAATTATCTAAATTGGCCTTGAGTTTTAAATGAGAGTCTCATTTCTTGGGCCTTTAATTATCTTTTAAGAAAGAAATCTTAATTGGCTGCTATGTGACTGAATCTGTGTAAAATAAATTGGTCTTGTACAGGCGAATGAAGTGTATAAAATTACCACTGGTACAGCCCCTCCCACTTTCCCTCCCAAGCTGAATTAAGGGGCCGTAATTATCATCATTTCAACATACTAACTATGTTGTAAATATGCATTAAGTTACACTGTCATCCGCTCTAAGCGACAGTTCTCTCAGTCATAGAATTGGGTCAGGTTAAGTAGGCAAGACTACATCACTGGGTCGTAAATGGATCGTTCATATAAGTAACGAAAGGTACAGATCTCCTAGACAGATTTAAGTACTAATGGCATTCAACAAGTGATGCAATTTCTTTTCTGAAAGCAGCATGGCTTAATTCAGGATTCCAAAAGTCTATATTCTTCCCCACTCATTTGACCATAAAAATCTATTTCTTAACCTGCGCTCATTACGACGGCCTTGGGCCAGTTCACTGTGCAGGGCCTGTGTGCCTACATGGTAGCCCTTTACATGTCGACGTCACAGCCAACGTCTTGTTGCACAATAACCTTCCCATCATCAACGTACTCTCCGTCCCTGGTAGCTGAGTGGTAAGCGCGACGGAATATTGTACCTAACGGTCCACGCTCGATTGTCGGCTGGGTCTGAGATTTTCTCCGCTCCCGGACTGGGTGTCGTGTTGTCCTTCTCATCATCATTTCATCCCCATCGACACGCAAGTCGCCGAAGTGGCGTCGAAAGACTTGCACCAGCCGAACGGTCTAGCCGACGGGAGGCCCTAGCCACACGGCATTTCCACTTTTATCCACGTACTGCCTCCTGCGGAGTGCATCTTTCATTGGACCGAGGCGGAAGGTGTGAGATACATGTTGTAGAATGGATGAGGAAGAACACTCCAATGAAGTTTTCTGAGCTCCTCTCGGGTGCGCAGGCTTGTGTGAGGTATGGCGTCGTCATGGTGGAGCCGTTCGTGCTCATTTGTGTGGCGAGGAACACCCTCAACTCGTTTCTTCAATTTTGCTGAGCGTAGCACAATACATTTCATAGCTGATTGTTGCACCATGAAGGAGGTCGTGAAACAAAATAATCTCTTCACAGTCCCGGAAGACCGTCGCCATAAATTTACCTGATGAGGGTGTGGCTTTGATCATTCCTCCTTCTGAGGAGAGACGTTGTGGTGCCACTCCATTGATAGCCGTTTTGTTTCCGGTTTGTGATGAACCCATTTTTCATCCCTGTGACTACGTTTGCCAAAATTGTCACGATCATCATCGTAGAGCGCAAGCATTTCCGCACAGATAGTCATTCATAGCCCTTCATATTCTCCTGTTCTGTGGCGAGAAACCCAGTGGGCACACTCCATTGAGTCCCTCTGCTGGTGGACTAGGATGTCAACATTTGCAACAGAGACGTCCAGTTGAGCAGCGATGTGTTTGATTTTGATTCGTCGGTTACATCGAACGACAGTGTCCAAAAAAATGGTTCAAAAGGCTCTAAGCAGTATGGGACCTAACATATGAGGTCACCAGTCCCCTAGAACTTAGAACTACTTAAACGTGACTAACCTAAGGACATCACACACATCCACGCCCGAGGCAGGATTCAAACCTGCGACCGCAGCAGCAGATCGGTTTCAGATTGAAGCACCTAGAACCGCTCGGCCACAGTGGCCGGCCGAGAGTGTCAGCAGGTCCCAACATGACAGGAGTCACACCTGTGTGCGGCTAGCCAGCATGCGTCAGATCGGACAAGTTTGCGCGACCCTGATGCTGTGATGAAAGACTCATCGTCCCACGACCCACGACCCATCGTACATTTGTCCACCGCCATGTCTCCGTAGGCATTCTAGGAACGAGTATGAATATCTGCGACGCTCAGATTTTCCGCCGAAAGAAACTCAATGACAGCTCTCTGCTTGTAACGCACCTCCGTTATATGTAGACGCTATTAAGAACGTCACCACGTATCGGAACTTCATGGAACTATAGGGGCTGAAATTTGAATATTGAGCAATGTCCCACAGCATATTCCGCATTTTTTTCGACCGAAACTGTTCGAGAAAAAAGAAAATGTGATTTATTACTTACTGAACGCCCATCGTACGTAGACGTGTGAAAATAGAGTGTGTACCCGATAACTGTTTAAACACACTACACTGGTGGGGAAGTCAAGACGAAGTTTTCGACACGGGTCACTTGCGGTCTGTCAAGCTGAGACACAGTGTGTGCGCACTGCGCGAGGCTATCAATAGTCTTTCTATTTCTAGTTGGCTATTTCGTTAATATTAAATTGTATTTCCCCGTGAGGGTAATGAAAGAGAGAGGTCTTCTTACACATTATTTAAACAACTACCTAAGATGAACAAGCGCAATGAATTTCTACTAAGACCAGACATACAAGATGATTTAAATGCTAATTTTAGGCTCTTAAAATTCGTAATACTTCGAGATAAAATTAGATATTCAAATTTAAGTTATTTAAGTACAACAACTTTCATATTAGAGGAAGATTTTAGCCAAAAGCTCTCTCGGTGCGCATACCCTGTAAGTTAGATGGTTTATGTAGGCCAATTGAGGCTGTTTCTCAGCTTCATCTGCACCACTGTGGTACGTAGTAGACACCGCGTGTATTAAAATTATTCTGTTTTAGGATTCCGTACCTCAATGGGATAAAAAGGAACACCTGTAAGATCACTTTGTTATCTGTCTGTTTGCCTGTCCGACTGTTGAGAATCCCTTTTCTCAGAAACGGGTAGACGTATCAAGCTAAATTAATGTCACAAACAAAGGCCTATGGTCTCTTGGCAAGGTAAAAAAGTGAAGCTTGAAAGGTGGCTACACTGTGCCACTGCGCCAGAGAGTGCGCCAAAGAGTACTATTAAGCCGCCTCCACAGTGCGTGTTAGAGCTCGTCGCAGTCAGTGCTTAGAGAGAGCTCGTGGATGTCAGTGCCTGTTGAGAGTTCGTTGAAGACAGTGTGTGTTAAGAGCTCGTGGTTGTCGTGAAGTTGGAGTAAGATGTTGTAGTAAAGAGTGTTGTTCCATGTTTTATGCAGTTATTTGATGGGAGAGATAGCAGATGTTATTGTGTGCATTTCGTCAATATATATGAAGGTAAAACTTACAATGTCTTTTTATTATTTGTGTATCTGAAATAATGTGTCACTACAGGTTCAGTCAACAAAGCATCTGGCTTGTGTTCTTATATTAGAGTGAATTCTGGTTTTCTTGCGTAATTATAGTTTTCTAATTTTCTTTTGTCACGTCAGTATAGTTGGTATTGGAAAATTCTTGCCTTGTTGGAAAAGAACCGTGCCAGATGTGGACGTTGAGTCACACTCCCACATACAGAACAGTTACTTTTGGGCTTATTGGTTTTGTAGGTTTTATAGTTGCTGGGGACTTAATTAATTAACTGTGTTTACGAAAATTTTCTTTCATTGTTTGTTGCAGTCAGATAGCGTAACAATTCTAGTCAGGGCCAACCGATTACGAGACACTGCGTAATCGGACATACAGCTACTAAAACAAAAAAAAGTATTTTCAAATTTATTTAATTAAGCCCCCATGCACGTGGCGACCCTGCCAGGATCGTCCCTTGGAATCTTCTGACTGTAAAAATAGTAGACTGTAGTATTGTTGTAGTAATTTTGAGTTTAGTGATTGTAGTCTGTATTGAGTGTGTAGATTTGGTAATTGGCATTCTTCTAATGGTATTTTTCAAAATTTAATTTTTATTGCCTTGTATACACGTTTGACAATTTTGTGCAATTATTTCAATTGTTCGATTGATCCGTGTTTGAGGGAGACATTGCATGTGAATGGTATTGTTGGAGATAAGGAGGCATTGTGTAATTTTCGTACAGTGACGAATTTTTTGTATGTTTTGCAAATGATTACGCGATCGATGAAAAAGGGAAAAATGATGAATAGTGAGAATGACGAAATTGTTGACATGGCGAACTCGCCAACAGAGGAAAACAGTATGATGGATAATGAAGTGGAAAACAATGTAATAAGTCGGGAAAATAGTCCGGAACCATTTCAAAATTTTTCTCAATCAGAAAATTCACAGAATACGAGATTAACGATAGAAGATTCTGGAATAGTATCGAACATAGATAGCTTTACAGCTATGACGAAGGAAGTTAGTTTTGCGGGAAATGTTAGGGGCGAAAGGAATTTCGAACAAGTTAATATGGAGCAGTTGATGAGTGTAATATTAAATTTTTAATCTGAATTAAAAACAGAGATAGGAACAATTAAAACTGAGATGGGAACAATTAAAACTGAGATGGGAACAATTAAAACTGAGATGGGAACAATTAAAACACAGATGGGAACTTTACGGGCTGAATTAAAAACTGATATGGGAACAATGGAAACTCGGATAGATTCACGAATAGGAACATGTTTCAAAAATATGAAAGATGAATTAAAGAAAGAAATCAGAGAAGAAGTGCAACCGATTTTGAATGCTCACAATAATAGATTAATTGCAGTAGAAATCAGACAAAGGGAACAGGATAGAGAACAGGAAGAAAGAGATCGCATGATAGTACAAAAATTTTCAGAGTTAAATTTACAACGTGCAAACGATAAGAAAGAAATATTTGAAAGAATCGAGGAATCCGTACCAAATGACTGAATAAATAATCTAACACGACAATATGAACAGTTAACTACCAAATGTGACAATACTGAAACCCGAGTCGCGACACTTACGGAAGATGTAAATAAACAGAAAGAACAATTAGGTGATTTATCGGAAAGAGTTGAGGAGATTTCAGACAAATTGACAAATCTTAGTTTAAATGGGGACAGAGATTCGATGATACAGCCCCATTACCATTTGCAGAAACCGAAGAGTATCAGAACATAAATAAGCATGTTGAAAATCAGGGAAAATTTAATGAACGCGTGAAAAAGGAATTTGAGGCTTTAAAAAAGCACGTCAAACAAATAGAAGGCGAAATTGTAGGAAAAGACAGTAGAAGAAACTTAGATTCACAGATAGCAGAGGGGTATGAAGAAAGTAATTTATTTCATTTACGAAAAGCAACAAGAGAGCGCCAGGCGCGTGAAGTTGACAATAATCGATATTCGGACTGGGACAGACGCGGCAGGTCTTTGTCGCCACGAGGCGAAAACTTTGACTATAAACACTTTTTGACTGTCCGGAAATTTAAGATCTTCCGCAATTCTAAGAATGACATACATCCATGTGCATGGCTAGATCAATTTATGTACGCACTTCCACCAAATTGGCCACTAAGTCACAAACTAGAATTCATGTGTGGATATTTAGAAAACGAACCGGCGACGCGGATGCGCGCACTCATTAGAGATTGCAATAATGTAAATGATTTTTATCATGCATTTCTATCGGCATATTGGTCCGAAAACACACAAGACAGAGTCAAACATAGTCTGATTATGCAGCGTAATTTTAAACAGTCTGAGTTCCGCACGCCGGCAGAGTACTTTGAAGACATGATTCGAAAGAATCAGTTCCTGTCCAACCCTTATAGCCCGACTGAATTAATTCGCATTTGTTTAACTAAGTTGCCACAATCCATAAGACAAATTTCTTTGGCCGGAAGATGTAAAGATGACATTGAGACTTTTAAGACTTTGTTGCAAGAACTGGAGTATGACAACGACGACGGGACCTCTTGTAACTTTTTCAGTAACAGTAATTACAATAGACTTTCAGAGAAAAGTGATAGTGGTCGGAACGGACGTTATAGCGGTAATTTTGAGAATGACAGACGTAACAGACACGACAATAGATACCAGCCCTATGACTATAACAGACGTTCTAACAGAAATTACACAGACAACTATAACAACGGTAATTCGTATCGGAATGATCAATCATACGGAAACAGTAATCGGTATTATCAAGACAGAAATTATTCAAACAGTAATAGAAATTCTTACTACAGAAACAATCAGGGTAGTAGATACAACAGTAATTCCAGAAGTGACAGTCGAAATTACACAAGGAGTAGTTATGCAGACAGACAGGAAAACAGAAATTTTAATAACAGACACAGCCAAGAATTTGCATCCAACAGACAGGAGGGACCTAATTGGCATCCTCCACGTGACAGAACTTCAGAGAGGCAAGTGCAAATCGTAGAAATTGATCCGCGAAATGACGCGAATACTCAAAGACGTGACGCAAACAATCGACAATGACTTGCAGATTCGGCTTCTGGCAGCAACATAGACGGTTCAGAAAGTAATGACACTACGACTTTACACTACATACGCCTGGAAGACATGAGAGACATTTTGTTAGATGAAAAGGAAAATAATGTAGACGCATTTTTACATCCTGTTATTGAAGTATGTGTGGGTAAGAATAAGTTCACTGCAGTTTTAGATTCTGGGAGCCCATTGAATGTCATTAGTGAATCAGTTTTTCGTATATGTGAAAGAACTATTGCCTGTCCTGTGTTACCTATTTCTAAAACTACAATTCGAGGTGCGATTTCTGGAAAAAGTGTGGAGGTCAGACAACAGACCAATTTAAATTTCATTTGTCAAGGATACGAATTTTCTGCCAATTTTATTATTGTTCCATTACTCAGTACACAAATTATATTAGGTATGGAGTTTCTTAACGCACATAAGGCAATTTTGAACTTTAAAGAAGGAAGTGTAAATTTGACTGTTGCTGGAATGCCGAAATGTTTAAAATTTTTCGAGTGTTTAACAAGATCTGAGTCAGATACAAAATGTTTAAGGTTTCTTACTTCTGATGTTTTCGTTGAGCATTATGACGACAATGTGTTTATTCATGATAATGACAATAGATACAGAGACGCGGTGGATGATATAATTAATGGCGAAGAATTAATTAATGAAAAGGTTAAGAAAGCTGAAGTGCCAGATGACGTTGCAAGAGAAGAGCTGCACCACATTTTGACTTCACATGCTACAGTGTTTAGTCATCACACAGGAACTATACAAGGCTTACAATATTTATTTAAAGTAAAAGAACACACACCATTTCGCGGGAAAACGTACGCTATTCCTTTGGCTTACAGAGACAAGGTTAAGAATGAACTTCAGTACATGTTAGATCAGGGCATTATTGAGCCTGCAGTCAGTCCTTATACTAGCCCATTACACGTTGTTCTTAAAAAGGATGGGTCAATTCGTTTGGTTCTGGATTCCAGACAGATAAATAATATCATCATTCCTGAAACTGACCGCCCACAAAATTTAGATGAACTTCTTCAACATTTTCATGGAATTAAAGTTTTGTCCACGATTGACATGCGCGCAAGTTTTTGGCAAATAGAACTCCACCCTGATTGTAGAAAATATACTGCCTTTTTAGCCTTTGGTAACTGTTACCAGTTTCGGAAATTACCGTTTGGACTTACTGTATCTTCAGCAGCATTCATTCGTAGTCTAAATGAAATTTTACCTGTTTATCTTCGTGACAACATTACTTCATATGTTGACGACATTCTTATTGCTAAACGTTCTTGGAGTGAGCACAACAAAATTTTGGATTCATTATTACGTATCTTTGCAAAAGTTGGCATGACAGTGAACTTGGAAAAATCTGAATTTGGTCGTTCACAGGTGAAATTTCTCGGCCACATTATTTCTACAGAAGGTATTCTTCCTGATCCAGAAAAATTAGATGCTATTCGTAATTATGCTGTTCCTACTACAAAACGTGATGTTCGTAGTTTCCTTGGTGTCTGTAATTTTCTTAGACGCTTTGTTAGATTGGACGATTTGGCCACACCTCGTTTATGTGAACTATCCGGAAAGAAATCTAATTGGTGTTGGGATGAGGAAGCTCAGTCAGAATTTGAACAGCTACGTGATGCTTTAGTTGCTGCTCCACTTCTTTCACATCCGGATTTATCAAAAGAATTTTGTTTGGCGACGGACTCATCATACAAGGGCCTAGGTGCACATTTATTTCAAGAGATAGAAGAAAACGGCGTTGTAGTACAGAAGACTATTGCATTTGGAAGTCGTGTTCTTTCTAAATCCGAAAAGAATTATTCGATTACGGAACTTGAAGCTTTGGCTGTTGTTTGGGCTTTTACAAAATTTCGGACATTTTTGTTTGGCAGACATACTAAGGTTTACACCGATCATCGAGCTCTGGAATTTCTTATGTCAACAAAATTAACTCACGGCAGATTGTCACGATGGGCGTTGTACCTACAGGAATTTGACTTTAGTATTGTTTACATACAGGGTTCTTCTAATATTGTTGCCGATGCTTTATCACGTGCACCTATGGGTTTGAAACAAAGTGCTGAAGAGGACTGCAAGGAAAACAATTATTGTTTGATGTATATTCAAGGTGTTGCGTTTGAGAACTTTATTTCGTCTTCGCTCCAGGACATCGCTAAGGAGCAAAATAAGGATCCAATCTGGAAGGACATTAAGGAGAAGTGGAGGAGAAAGGAAAGCGTAGCGATTAGACAGCATTATTTAGTTCGCAATGACATTCTTTTTAAACGAAGATCGGTCGACAACTCCGTTTGGTTAGTTTGTATTCCTGATGAGTGGGTCAATAAATTGATTTGGTATACGCATCTCAGTTATGCACACTTTGGTCCCCGAAAATGCTTTCACAAATTACGAGAAAATTGTTACTTCAGTAATATGGAAAAACGTATTCGATCTGTTCTTGCCAAATGTAAATTATGTCAAATGGCTAAGCCTCCAACGATTTCTCACAGAGCACCGTTGTTTCCCATCATTCCAGCGAAATTAAAGGAGATGGCTGCAGTCGATTTGTTTGGTCCAGTGGTTCGTTCTACTAATGGTTTTGCGTACATTTTCGTAGCAGTGGAACTGACATCAAAATATGTGTGTTTTACACCTTTGCGCAAAGCAACAGCTCGTTCAGTATCCAACGCTTTTATCAAACATTTTCTTAAAGAAGTTGGTCATGTTGACAAGGTTATATCAGATAATGGATCACAGTTTCGCTCTAAAATTTGGCTTCGTACTCTACAGCGTCGTAAAATTAAACCAATTTTCATTTCACTTTTTCACCCTCAAGCTAACGCTTCAGAGAGATGGATGAAGGAAATCAATAAATTGTGTCGTCTTTATTGTCATCAGAATCACAGAACTTGGGATCAGTATCTTCATATTTTTCAAAACATTCTGAATGAACTCCCTAATGATTCAACTTCTTTACCGCCTCTATTGATATTAAAAAATAAAGCACCGACAAATCGCATTTCTGAAATCGTTCCTTTTCCGCCTTCACGGAAACTGCGGCATTCTGAAGTTGTTAACCTGGCTCTACGAAATATTGCGTCTGCGGCTGCAAGAAGAGAGAAATCAGCTAAACGTCCTGGTCGTTTAAAAATCTTGTCAGTTGGTCAAAAGGTATTAATTAAGTCTCATCGTTTGTCTCACAAAGGAAAAGGCTTGTGTCGCAAATTTTTTCTGCTTTATAACGGTCCATACAGAATTCGCAAAATTATTCATGATAACACTGTTGAAGTAGAAACTCTTAAATCACGACGCTCTAAAGGAATACATCATATATCTAACGTAAAAATTTTTGTGGAATAACATACTTTAGAGAAACTAACAGCTACATGTAAACACGCGGAGAGTACAAGGATACCGCGCTGTGTTTTGGCGGCGGCACATACTCAAAGCAACAGTCAAGTCTGCGCGCCGCACAAGGCAGTCGTTGACCGCGAACAATAGCTTCCTACGTCACGCGCCCACAGCTGATCGAGCGCTCAGTGCGAATGCACTGACAGCCGTAAACAAATACACAGTCTAAATTTCTCCGACTAAATTCAGTATAAAGCTATAGTGAGTTGATGAATTATGTTATTAACATTCAGTATTTTGCAGGATACGGTTGTATAAAGTATTTAAGAACTTCAGGTAAATTCTGTGCGTGTCCGACGTTAAGACGACCTGCTATCGAGAAAATTTCAGGAAGAATGTAATTTCGAAGAAGAAACTAATAAACTAAAAAAGGGTAATTATTAATTGAGTTCATTTTACAGGTAACCTATTTCCACTTAGGTACGTACTTTAGACGTAATTTGCTGCTCGCGATTACGTGATTCATACTTTGTGCTAATTTCATGTTCTATGGATTTACTTGTGAAGCGACGTGCTTGCATACATTTACTGATTTTGACAATTATTGATTAATGAACAGGGTTGTTATTTGTATATACTATGCATCGCTTGGCTGCACTGCTTTTTCACTGATGTCATTTTTTTAATTATGTGCCTGCTGTGCTTATTTATTTAAATTATAATTGTAACCTGATTTATTGTGCTGACTGTGATTATGTATGTAAGTTATACTTTTTGGATTTATCTGCTTGCGCATCCATGTTTACTTGCTAAGATGACATATGAACATTTATTTGCTCAGGCTGATATGATGCTAATGACTTGTTTATTACGTAAGACATATGTTTACTGCTATGCGTATGTATTGCATATTTATACATTTCTGTTTGTTGTCATAACTACTCTTTAATTTGGTGTATAGAAATGCTGATATACTGTGTATAAACATAGAGTTTAGGTCACACTACTGTATTAATTATAGATTGTTCGCTTGGCAGAGCCTCGTTGTAGGGATTGTGCTGCATCCACTTATTGACATTCTGTTCTCTACTGGTATATTTACTCGCTATTGCTTGTTTTGCTTACGCTCAGTGCCTTATATTTTTAAGATAAGAAAATGAACTGCTATAATTCGACGAACAACATTAGTACAAGAAAGTCATAGAAGTCACATGAGCTGAGGTTTTATGGAAGCTGTATAACTTTATGCTAATAGGAAGGAAGCTAACGACATGACATACCAACACTAGGTTTAGACCATTAACAGTTATTACACTGCATTTTCGTGAGCAATTGAAATAGGAAGTGACACTTGACACAAAAAATATTCCACATGTTTGCTTCTGCTATGATTCTTGAAGTGGTGTACACACTGTGAAACATTATGATTATTCACACTCCGTAATCGTACTTAATTACTGAGAGTTATTCGAACTAAGTCTGTTAGAGGTCATGTATGCATTTCTTTGTTTATAATTTATAATGAGTGGAAAATTTGGGTCAGATGGATTACACAGAGGTTGTGTGTGGACACTGTGTCTTCGGATTGTATGGGATGCTGAATTGAAGTTGCATTAGGATTTTATCTGTACTTGTTCGAGGAGACTGACTAGAGGAAAGAGTTGTTATGGAAGTGAAATGATATTGGTGCTGAGGTTTATATGTATCTACGTATTATTGAGGTATAGAGATTATATGAAGTTGATGATTATTGGAGTTTTTGTGGACAAGAGGTAAGGTAAATGATATTGATGATAAGAGTTATATGTATCGACGTATTGAAGAAGTATTAGTGACGTATTGAGATTAAGTTGATGATTATTGGAGTTTTGGTGTATAAGAGGTAAAGTAAGTGAGGAGCATATTTTTTGTTGGTCTTATGGAACAAGGAGGATGAAGATACCAGACTAGAACACTAAAATAGAAGGAAGATAGTCTATACACACACTTTGTTAAATAACTAAGCAGTATATACTTTTTTTTTGGAGAGAGGAAGTAATTGCATATCTTGGCTCACTGACAGTTGTTCAACAACAGTACATTTTGATCTGGCTTGGCAAACATTGGTCTTGACATGATGACTATGACGTTGACTTAACTATTATTGGCTATTATACATTGCTGCCAGTACTACTTGATACACATGATGAACATTAAATTTTGACAGAATTTCATTTACACAATTAACACTATTCAGTTACACAGTAGTACTTAATGTGGATGAGAGATGAGTGAGTGTGTTCTGTGTGTTTTCCTTTCCTAATCCTACCCACCTATCTCCTAAATATTATTTTAGTGTTGGTAGTGGCTTGCACTGACACCCATGAATATTATAGGTTTACTGGTATTTGTGTATTGTAATAGTTAATAGGACAATTATCTGATATCATTTGTGTGTTTGTTATGATTTGTATGTTACTGTAAAAGCATTTGTATGTGCATTCAAACTATTGTTCATGCCTGAACTGTCTGATTAGTGAAGATAAATATTCTGAACTGTTACCTGCACTTTTCAATATGATGTGTGACATTTGGTCGTGTTTAATTTCTGCTGATGAACAGTGTGATCAGTGCTAGTGAATTTTATCGAACTGCTTCTGCTGAGAGATGTGACTTTTTGCTGTCTGCACCTGCTTAACATTGCTGGGTGCATCTCATGAACTGTTTCTACTGAAATGAAGTCACTTGTTGGTGTTTGCACCAACTCAACATTGCTGGGTGCCACAGATGGACTGTTTTTACTGAAATGGTATCACTTGTTGGTGTCTGCACCTGCTCTCAACATTGCTGGGTGCAACTGGTGAACTGCTTCTACTGAAATAATGTCACTTGTTGCTGTCTGCACCTACTCAACATTGCTGATGCCACTAATGGACTGCTTCTACTGAACTAATGTGACTTGTTGCTGTGTGTACCTCTGCAACTTTACTGGGTGCCACAGATGGAACTGCTTCTACTGAAATGAAGTCACTTGTTGCTGTCTGCACCTGCTCAACATTGCTGGGTGCAACTGATGGACTACTCCTACTGAAATGATATCACTTGTTGGTGTCTGCACCTGCTCAACATTGCTGGGTGCCACTGTTAGAACTGTTTCTACTGAAATGATGTTACTTCTTGGTGTCTGCACCTACTCAACATTGCTGGGTGCAACTGATGAACTGTTTTTACTGAAATAATGTCACTTGTTGCTGTCTGCACCTGCTAAACTTTACTGGGTGCAACTGATGGACTGCTTCTACTGAAATGGTGTCACTTGTTGCTGTCTGCACCTACTCAACATTGCTGGGTGCAACTGATGAACTGTTTTTACTGAAATGAAGTCACTGGTTGCTGTCGGCACCAACTCAACATTGCTGGGTGCCATTGATGGACTGCTTCTACTGAAATAATGTCACTTGTTGCTGTCTGCACCTGCTCAACGTTGCTGGGCGCAACTGATGGACTGTTTTAACTGAAATTGTGTCACTTGTTGGTGTCTGCACCTGCTCTCAACATTGCTGGGTGCCTCTGATGGACTGCTTCTACTGAAATAATGTCACTTGTTACTGTCTGCACCTACTCAACATTGCTGGGTGCAACTGATGAACTGTTTTTACTGAAATGATGTCACTTGTTGGTGTCTGCACCTACTCAACATTGCTGGGTGCAACTGATGGACTGTTTTTACTGAAATAATGTCACTTGTTGCTGTCTGCACCTGCTTAACATTGCTGGGTGCCACTGATGAACTGCTTCTACTGAATTAATGTGACTTGTTGCTGGGTGTACCTGCTAAACTTTACTGGGTGCAACTGATGGACTGCTTCTACTGAAAAGATGTCACCTGTTAGTATCTTTTTTTTTGTATAAACTAATCATTGAAGGCATTTTATGTGAACATTTGTATAAACTGATTTTTTGTATATTGTGTAAACTATTATGTAAAGCCACATGCATGAAAAGAAGTTGTATTGCTTACTGTATTTCATATATTAGGTTACTGTAAGGTCAGTGCAAAGCCAAAATTTTAACTAATTATGTGATATTTAGGTATTAATATTATCTTTTATTTTTATCTGTATTTTTGTGGACGAATTTGGTGGTATTTTCACCACCAATGCTGGCAAAAATACCATCAAATTCTGGCCTGTGGAGGAGGGGCATATGAAAGGTGGCTACACTGTGCCACTGCGCCAGAGAGTGCGCCAAAGAGTACTATTAAGCCGCCTCCACAGTGCGTGTTAGAGCTCGTCGCAGTCAGTGCTTAGAGAGAGCTCGTGGATGTCAGTGCCTGTTGAGAGTTCGTTGAAGACAGTGTGTGTTAAGAGCTCGTGGTTGTCGTGAAGTTGGAGTAAGATGTTGTAGTAAAGAGTGTTGTTCCATGTTTTATGCAGTTATTTGATGGGAGAGATAGCAGATGTTATTGTGTGCATTTCGTCAATATATATGAAGGTAAAACTTACAATGTCTTTTTATTATTTGTGTATCTGAAATAATGTGTCACTACAGGTTCAGTCAACAAAGCATCTGGCTTGTGTTCTTATATTAGAGTGAATTCTGGTTTTCTTGCGTAATTATAGTTTTCTAATTTTCTTTTGTCACGCCAGTATAGTTGGTATTGGAAAATTCTTGCCTTGTTGGAAAAGAACCGTGCCAGATGTGGACGTTGAGTCACACTCCCACATACAGAACAGTTACTTTTGGGCTTATTGGTTTTGTAGGTTTTATAGTTGCTGGGGACTTAATTAATTAACTGTGTTTACGAAAATTTTCTTTCATTGTTTGTTGCAGTCAGATAGCGTAACAATTCTAGTCAGGGCCAACCGATTACGAGACACTGCGTAATCGGACATACAGCTACTAAAACAAAAAAAAGTATTTTCAAATTTATTTAATTAAGCCCCCATGCAAGCTTCTAAGTCAGTGGAATCAAACGATACGTCCACTTATATCACATATGTTGATACTCACGAACTTAGATGTCAACAGCTGCAGGGTAATTCCGGTTGACCTGTAATCTTGAAATTTACCAACAAGCATGGTTTCTTTCCACAGCCAAAGGAGGAACTCCGCAAATTGTTAATATGTAGTTATATCAGGAGTAATTAATTTGTCATTTGTTATCAGAGAGTCTGACAGTAAGTCTGTCTATTACGCCCCATTTCCTCAGGAAATTTTTTTGTCACTTGTTACCAGACTATCTACCAGTCCGTCTATCTGTTAAGACAAATTTTTTCAGGAAAGGATAGACGCATCAACTTGAAATTTATGTGAAGTACTAAAATCTCTGTTTTCTTGGCGGTGTGATGAACATTAGTTTCTAAGTCAATACAATTAAAAGACACGGCCATGTACGTCATATTCTGATATTCGTAAACGCAGACATCAAAACCTACAGCATACTTTCCTTGGTCTAGCATCAGTTAAGTTGGCAAAAAGACAGGTTCCACATATTTGTAAAGGATAAATATCAGAAAATTGGTGATTCGTAATTATCTCACACGAAAATAATATTTATTTTGTCATTTGTCGTCAGACTTCAGACTTGGAATTTAAGCATTCTCGAAAGCCTTGGTGTACCTGGGAGAGATATATGGCAGTATCAGTGTCCATTACAATTCAATAACTCGAGATCCTCGGTTCGCAGAATGAATGAACTGTCTGTATACACAATTAAGTTGGTTAGGATCGTCACTGCGTGAGTCCTACTCGCACCTGACCATTTTTTTTTTCCTTATAAAGTCAGACACCTAGAAAATCAAGAATATTCCACACAAAAAAACACAGATCACTTACTTTCGGATAGTACAGTCTTTTGGAAAGAGTGTACGGAATACCTGAAATTACTAAATCACTAAAATCTTCTTCGAACTCCATATTGCCATGTAACATAACCGTCTTTCAGCAGATCCTGCGCACTGTAGATTTCAGTAATAGGGCCTTGCAATTACGTCAGGCGTTTAACCGAAACGTTCATCCACGTACGGGGGATTATTGCCCTCTACCATTCACTGAGGCGGTCGCTCCAGATACAGTGTGCAACCCTGCAATACGAGCTGGAACTGTGAATTCAGATGCGACGTGTACCTGCAATACGCTAATGAGGACGCTGTCTGTGCCTTTACGGCAATATGGGGGCTAGTGCATCTCACAGAATCGCCTCCCAGCCTGATCGCGTTCGTTCGCAAACCCCTGAACGCAAGCTAATGAGACGAGCCTACATCAAAGCGGATCCCGAAATGGTGAATGAGACTGGCTTCTATCAATGTCAGCCATATTATGGCTACCTACGATATAATACCAACAAGACCATCTGATGAATCCGCTACGGAGCCCTCTTTGGCCTATAAAGAGACTCTGTAACAGCTTAACGCAAGATATATACTTCATATGTATTGGCACTGCATTAATCATTCACTGTTACTACAAAACAAATTTCCTTGCAGTCAGTATAGGAAAATACGTAACAGATGAGACAGTTGTAGATGGTCAGTCGTAAACAAGAAAAGTTCAACAACGATATACACTATATCATCCAAAGAAACAGGACACACCCAAAAACATACGTGTTTCGTATTAGGTGCATTGTGCTGCCACTTACTGACAGGTACTCCTCATCAGCGACATCAGTAGTCATTGGACAGCTTGAGAGAGCAGAATGGGGCGCTCCGCGGAACTCACGGGCATCGAATGTGGTCAGGTGATTGGGTATCACATGTGTCACACGTCTGTACGCGGGATTTCCACACACGTAAGCATCCCTAAGTCCACTGTTTCCGATGTGATGGTAAAGTGGAAACGTGAAGGGACACGTAGAATTCAAAAGAGTACAGGCTGACCTCGTCTACTAACAGAAACCGCCTAAAGTTGAGGAGTGTCGTAATGTGTAATAGGCATACTTCTATCAGAACAATCACACAGGAATTCCAAACAGAATCAGGATCCACTGCAAGAACTATGACAGGCTGGAGGTAAGAAAACTTTAATTTCGTGGTCGAGCGGCTGCTCATAAGCCACACATCACGCCAGTAAATGCCAAATGACGGTTCGCTTGGTGTGAAGAGCGCACACAGTGGACGATTGAACAGTGGAAAAACGTTGTGTGGAGTGACGAATCACGGAGGCGATCCCATAGCGTGGTGTGGGCATGACGAATGCTTGGTGAACATCATCTGCCAGCATGTGAAGTGCCAACAGTAAAGGTCAGAGGTGTCATTACGTGGTCGTGTTTCTCATGGAAGGGGTTTGCACCGCTTGTTCTTTTGTGTGGCGCTATCACAGAACAGGCCTGCATTTATGTTTGAAGTCCTTATTGCTTCGCTTCACACTGGCGATTGCACGACCGAGCACCTATTCATAATGCACGATCTGTGGCGGAGCGGTTTCACGACAATAACATCACTGTAATGGATCGGCCTGCACAGAGTGCTGACCTGAATCCTATAGAACACATCTGGGATGTTTTGGAACGCAGACTTCGGGCCAGGTCTCACCAACCGACATCGATACCTCTCCTCAGTGTAGCACTTCGTGAAGAAAGGGCTGCCATTTCCCAAGAATACTTCCAGCACCAGATTGAACGTATGTCTGCGAGAGTGGAAGCTGTCATCAAGGCTATGGGTGGACCAAAACCATATTGAATCCCAGCATTACCGATGGAGGGCGCTGCCGGCCGCTGGTGGCCGAGCTGTTATAGGCGCTTCAGTCTGGAACCGCGGGACCACTACGGTCGCAGGTACGAATCCTGCCTCGGGCATGGATGTGTGTGATGTCCTTAAGTAGTTCTAAGTTCTAGGGGACTGATGACCTGAGATGTTAAGTCCCATAGTGCTCAGAGCCATTTTTGATGGAGGGTGCCACGAACTTTTAGGTCATTTTCAGCCAGGTGTCCGGGTAAGTTTGATCACATAGTGTACGTTTAAATGTTATGCAAATACTGACGCAAAAAACGAATATCGTTGAATAGGAGTATACACCGATGGGATAAAACATTACGACCATTGCTCACCTTGAGGTTGTATGCTGCCTGGTGTCGCTGAGCACACGGCAGGCTATAAAAGAAATATCTGAGTGAAGCAGAGATGAATGGGCAACCACTCTAGCGACGAGAAGTGGCGCTAGTGCTAAATCCGTGAACCTAAGCGACTATGATAAAAACCAGATTGTTGTGGTTCAGTGTCTCGGAGGAGCATCTCGGAAACAGCGAAGCTGGCCCGTTGTTCGCGTACTACTGTCGTGAGCATCTATGGAAAATGGTTGAAGAATGCTGAAACCGCGAACAGGAAGCAAGAAGTTGGACGTCAGTACCTCATCACAGAACATAGGGCTCGGAGGCTTGCCCGCTCTCTGAATCAGGTGATTTGTGGCAGATCTGACGACAGGGTACAGAGATGGCGCAAGTAGAAGTGTCTTGGAGCACACCGTTCCGTGAACAGTGTTTAATATCGTGTTCTACAGCGGAGGAGCCCTAGCTGACCCAACTAAATCGTCAATTATGATGACAGTGGGCAGGGAATCATCGAGATTGGTCCGCGGGTGGAAGGAATCGTGTCGACTGGTAGGGGAATCCCGTTTATTGTTAAACAGGTCGGTGATCGTGTGTAGATACGCCGTCACCCAGGCAAATGGCTACTCGAAACATACAGCGCGTCACAGACTCACGCCAGTGGTAGCAGTATTACGTTATTGGGAACAATTACCTAGGCTTCCCTGGTTCAAATGGTTCAAATGGTTCTGAGCACCATGGGACTCAACTGCTGAGGTCATTAGTCCCCTAGAACTTAGAACTAGTTAAACCTAACTAACCTAAGGACAACACACACATCCATGCCCGAGGCAGGATTCGAACCTGCAACCGTAGCGGTCTCGCGGTTCCAGACTGCAGCGCCAGAACCGCGCGGCCACTTCGGCCGGCCGGGCTTCCCTGGGATCTGCGGTAATACTTGTAGGCACGAGGACAGATCTGGACTACATGATCATTATTAGGGACCACGTGTAACCCCTTTATGCATGATGTCTTCTCTCTGAGCAGTGGCATCTTTCAGCAGGATCACTTTCAGTGTTAAAGGGCCAGAATTGTGTTGTTGTGGTTTGAGGGGCATGGTAGTGAATTCGTGTTGATGTGTTGGTCATCAAATTGACCTTACCTAGCTGGGAGTCTATCGAGCGCCAGCGCCGCGTCCACAAACCAGCCCCCTTTAATTACGGGAAGCGTGTGACGTGTGCGTCTGCATCTGGCGCCACGCAACTCTGGAGACAAGTCAAGTGCTTTCCGAATCCATGGCACGCAGAATCACTGCTGAATTGCTTTCCAGAGGTGGACCAACACGCTTTTAAATATGTGGTCGTATTGTTTTTGCTCATCAGCGTATAATTTACTCTAGAACTATGTCAGTCACCTAATAATAACCCTATTAGTGCATGAGCCACGTGAGGCCGTCATTTTCTATAATCCTGTGTAGGCTGAGAATGCATCTATTTGTTGAACAGAACACCACGGAATTCAAAAAGAAGGAACAGAAAGTCTTGTCTTCGTAAAACGTTCAGGGCTACATCTAAGAGTTGCTAACGAGTAACCTATACGTAATTAATAGTCCTTATACTCCTACTTAAGGGACTGGCCTTTGCTCAGAGAGCTTCCGTTAGGAATTCAAGTACACCAGTGTGAGAGCTGTCCTGCCAGTGTCGGCTCCCGCAATGTTGCCAATTCTGCTGCACAAAGCAGATACTCAGGCAGGAAACATTTCCGGCCCGAAAATTTCACCTTTTTTTAAAAAAAAAACTCTTTCTACCGGCCTAGACTAAACAATGAGCGCGTTTTCTATAAGCTTAGAGATTGTGATCAGATACATATCGTAGGTTAAATACATAATATTTATGTTATTTTTTTTAGAGTGAAAACTTGAAATTTAATGCTTGCTACGGATTAAACATTGGTAACCCGCGCGGGCATTGCTGTGTGTGTGTTGTTCTTAAGAAAATTGGTTCAAATGGGTCTGAGCAATATGGGACTTAACTTCTGAGGTCATCAGTCTCTTAGAACTTAGAACTACTTAAACCTATCCAACCTAAGGACATCACACCCTTTCCATGCCCGAGGCAGGATTCGAACCTGCGACCGTAGCAGTAGCGCGTTCCAGACTGTAGCGACTAGAACCGCTTGGCCACTCCGGCCGGCTGTTCTTAGCATAATTTAGTTTAAGTTAGCCTAAGTATTCTAGGAACCGATGACCTCAGCACTTTGTACCCCTAGAAATTCATACACATGTGACGAAACACTGATAAAACTACACAATATCGTTATTTTCCGAGGCTTGTACGTACGAAACGCAATTATGGAAATATCTCTCTCCGAGCGAGGTAATTTGATAATCAATGGAAAGTAAAATTTATGCAGTTCAGATAGTTTCACTACATGATATAATAAGTTTCAATTAGTGTTCGGTACAATACACTTTCACCTGTTTAAAAAAAAGAAAAAAAAGCAACAGTGACCGCATTAAAATTAAAAACAGATTTTTAACATGATTTTAGGCACCATACGTGAGTTTCACACTTGATAGTAATTTTTGTAGTAGGAAAAAACTGTAATGCATCATTCTATCGCCGCCGAAAGCGGAGCACTTTGCAGCAGCCAACACTACTTGTGAAAGCGTCATCTCAGCATTGGATCTTGAACGTCAGACGCAAAGTATTCTAAATCAGAATGTAGCTAAGAAGGTAGAGTCGTATGACAATGACTGGCTGGGAGACCCTGAAGGGCAGGCTCAGACACATAATTGGAAAAGGTTTCTGCTATCCTTCGTGCACACTAACGCCTCTCCTTCTCGAAGTGTGAAATTTGTTGTTACGTGTACCTGATACATTTAGATCACTGTAATGGATGTCTGTGTAGAATGGTGTCAGGAACGCTTTAGATGATGATGAAAGAAGCGGTAGTTGAAACCGTCAGCTGCAATTAGCCTACTCCTCTCGAAGAGCACCAGTTGGGCCGCCAACACACGGGTCTCCGTTGACAGTGTCACACACAGTCACTCCACGAGGCACTGCGGAGAAGTTTGGAATTTGATCCACGACACTGGCGACAAGTCTGGTGATTAGGAACTTTACGCCACCATCCCTCCTGCCCTCTTATGGAAACACAAAGAGAAAATTGCCTACAGCGCTCGACATATCAGGGCGGTCACCCACTCGAGTACCGGACATGCAAGCGTTGCTTACATTCGGTAATCTGACGGGAACCTGTGTTTCCAGCAAGATCTTTGGCGGAGTCAATAGTTGACGTTTACGTTAGTAGCTCATTCGTTTTCCTTTCATTTACTTAAAAAGTTCTGGCCTTTCTTTCAGATATTCTAGATTATATCACTGATTTTTCCAAGGTGTCACCTTCTGTTTCCCTTTCTCCTCTTGGTTTCTACGCCCCTGTATTCCTTTTACCTCAGAATCTACTACACAATTAGGCATGAAAAATACACACATCAAAAAAGTTCTGCAGCACCCCGGTTAGCAGAACTACTGAAGATAGACGTTGACTGTGGATATTGGATCACGGACACAGTCCCTTCGACTGTTCAGATATGTCACTAAACCCGCAGAAAGATGTAAACAATTATGCATGAGCAACGCTATTAGACGGAGGGGGTCCGACAGCAGATCAGTCTGTCATTCCACCAGGAAGTAGGTACGCGGCTCGTGTTGTCTGTAGTTCATCCATGCTTAGACGGTCAATGCCACGGTTCGCCCGCATTGTTATTTTGTACCAGGAAGGGGTCTCAACAAGTGAAGTGTCCAGACATCTCGGAGTGAACCAAAGCGATGTTGTTCGGACAGGAACTGTCGATTACATGCCTCGCTCAGGCCACCCAGGGGCTTCTACTGCAGTAGATGACCGATACCTACGGATTATGGCTCGGAGAAGTCCTGACGTCAACGTCATCATGTTGAATAATGCTTTTCGTGCAGCCACAGGATGTAGTGTTACGACTAAAACTGTGCATAATAGGCTTCATGATGCACAACTTCACTCCCAACGTCCATGGCCAAGTCCATCTTTGCAACCACGACACCATGCAGTGCGGTACAGATGGGCCCAACAACTTTCCGAATGCATATGCCTTCAACCAAACAATCGTCGTAGACGTGTTTGGGGGCAACCCGGTCCGGTTGTACGCCTTAGACACACTGTCCAGCAAGTGCAGCAGGATGGAGGTTCCCTGCTCTTTTAGGGAGGCATTATGTGGGGCCGACGTATGCCGCTGGTGTTCATGGAAGGTGCCGTAACGGCTGTACGATACGTGAATGCCATCCTCTCACCATATCGGACGCATATTGAGGAGGCATTCGTCTTCTTGGACGACAATTCGCGCCCCCATCGTGCTCACCCTATGAATAACTTCCTTCAGGATAACGACATCGCTCGACTAGAGTGATCAGCATGTTCTCCTAACATGAACCCTATCGAACATGCCTGGTATAGATTGAAAAAGGCACTTTCTGAACGACGTGACCCACCAACCACTCTGAGGGATCTACGCCGAATCGCCGTTGAGGAATGTGACAATCTGGACCAACAGTACCTCGATGAACGTGTGGACGGTATGCCACGCCGAATACAGGCATGTATCAATGCAAGAGGACATGATACTGTGGGTTGGAGGTACCGGTGTGTACAGCAGTCATGACCACCATCTCTGAAGGCCTCGCTGTATGGCGGTGCAACATGCAATGTGTGGTTTTCAAGAGCAATAACAAGGGCGGAAATGATGTTTACGTTGATCAGTATTCCAGGTTCCGGAAATCGCGGAACCGATGTGATGCCAAACTTTTGTTGTTGTGTGTAATTGACAGTGATATAACGAAACAATACCATGTTCGTTTATTTTGTAATTGCAGTTATTAGACTAGCAGGACGTCCCCCTTATTCTGCAGTCATTGTTAGAGCCCACCAAAGCTTTTCTTATTTATTCATCCTTCCTGGTCATAGCTGTTGCGCAGGTATCTTATACTTGAACTATGTCATATGATGACGTTTTTCTCGGCAAGGAAACATGCGACGACTTTCTAAAACTGGATTTCGTGCTGAAATTCCTGTCCATGAAATGCAAAATCCAGTTAGATGCCGGAGTACGTTTACAAACAAAGAACGTAGCCTATGAAGGATTTGCTTTTACCGACTGATCCTCGCCGAATTTCTCCCGTATAACCGGCTGTACTAGAAGGCACGGAAGAAACGTAATGCTCAGAAACTGCCGCCAGGACGTTTCAGAACAGCGTACACTGCAGAGATCGTTCCACAAAGAACCACATAGGCTGAAGTTGAAAATATCTCCACTGTATCCTTACTTCTAGGAGTAATAGACCAGCCAGGAATGCTGCAAAGTTTCGGGTGATATTTAGAAAGTTGGAGAGAGGTGCTGAAACAAATGATGGTGTGACAGGAGATTGTGAGTCGTGGCTGCACAAGTAAATCGGTGAGACCATTTCTGCGATATCAATGATTCTTGTTTTAATTCCCAGATTGGCACACATTTTAAATCTCTTAGGAAATTTCAAACCCACACACCTCGTTTATGCAACGACTGCTTATGAAATAATACACATAAATGAACACAAACATTGACCTTAACACAACTCCACAGGAAGATATTGCACAGAACGAGATCTGCGGAAATCGAATATTTTCGATACATCCGTCATGCTACCAGGTTCGACGGAGGTGGCACACCGATAACAGATTGGATTCCCACTCTCGAGGATGGTCTTTCAAATCCCCATCCTTCTGGAAATATATTGGTTCCTCAGAGATTGCTCTGCTCATGCAAGAGCTGTGGTGAATGAAATGTACGTAAGACAGATCCCCTTCTTAGGAGCACGTCCACCTGGTGTAAGTTTTTGTAGCTTCCTTTCTTTATTCCCGTTTCTATTTCTCTATCTTCTCCTTCACTACGTCACTTTCTTTTCATTTATTGTTTGGAACTTGTTAAATAATGTAATTCATAAAAGAAGATTTATTAATGTAGGGAAGCGGTCTATACCTTGGTACACTTCTGAATCTTTCGCCTCTAGCAGTTTCTGAAGTAGAAGTTAATAACACTTTTCGACTTCATTCTTAAACGATAGCATTCCTTTTTTATATGCTGTTCTTTTCTTTGAAACTACAAAAATTACTCTAAAAATACCAAATTTCTAAAAATGTTACAATATATATCGTAGTCGTGTACCTAGGGACTAATACTCGACTGAGATTTAAAATGGTTGCAATGGAGAAAAACCTGAGAATATTCTTTTTAATTGTCTATCTGGTACATTATTACTCTAATACAAACAAATATTCAGTAAGTGAAATCAAATTCAGCAGAGACCAGGTACGAGTTAAATATGTTTTGAAGTAGAAAGTACTGGAAACGAAAACCAATTTCCATTTCCATTTTCAAGACAAGTAAAATTTTAAGACATTAATGAAACTCAGTTCGTTTGCAGGTATCACATGTTCCATGGTAAAAGACCTTTTTCTGTTTAGAAGTAGAAAACGAATGAAAAGTTTGATTTATCTATTGACATGTTATTTAAATGGTTTTAAAAATGTCTAGGATTTAACTCACTACAAGATTCTCTAAGCGAACAGTTAACAATATATTCCAAATATTTTAATATGTAGGGTTAACATAAAGGATTCACTGGGTTTCAAATCATTGCGTATTTAGAAATAAAAATGGATTATACATGAAAAGATTGATATACTCATCTAGTTTCTGGTGCATTCAACAAATGTAGTCACCCAGCACACATCCCAAGGCTAGTCCAGTTCTATCCATATGTTATTAGTGTGTTTCCGTCAATATCCGTCACAGCAGCATTGGTGCGTCCTTGCAATTCTTACAGTGTTGTGGGCATTCAGGTACATAAACATTGACCTTAACTGTTTCGGTCATGATGTTCTCATATAAGGACATATTAAATAAATGCTTAGTATATTAAAATCCGTTAATATCTCATTTCTGATTGTTGTCATCATATTATTACAATCAGAGAGTTTATTTGAAAACAGTGTCGACATCTCCTGTTAATCTGTGGTACCACAAAACCCAATTGAATGTGCACAGTCACATGGACACTTCCCAGTAAACTTTGTACCTTCGATCATCCAGTTAATATCTTCTGAGTTTATGTAAAAAATTATTAGTGCGTAGAAAAGTGCATTCTGGACAGCGAAAACTAAAGGCTTCTTTCGGAACGAAAGGTAAGCGACATATTTATAGCTTAATACATGTCTCTAAATGAGAACATTGTGATTGAAAGGTTGTAATAGCATAGAAATTTAGGACATTATTTCGCTTTCTTTTAGTCACCTTACAGTGATTTCACAATGCATCGAGTCCAATATAGACGAATGAAACTTACTTCATCTGAAAATGGCTATCTATCCGATTATCCTTGCGATAATTTTGAACAAAAGGAGAATGATAGAGGTAAGGCTAGACTTTCATTTAATACAGTGTATTGTAAGTTGCCCCCCCCCCCACCCATGAACCATGGACCTTGCCGTTGGTGGGGAGGCTTGCATGCCTCAGCGATACAGATAGCCGTACCGTAGGTGCAACCACAACGGAGGGGTATCTGTTGAGAGCCCAGACAAACGTGTAGTTCCTGAAGAGGGGCAGCAGCCTTTTCAGTAATTGCAAGGGCAACAGTCTGGATGATTGACTGATCTGGCCTTGTAACAATAACCAAAACGGCCTTGCTGTGCTGCTACTGCGAACGGCTGAAAGCAAGGGGAAACTACAGCCGTAATTTTTCCCGAGGGCATGCAGCTTTACTGTATGATTAAATGATGATGGCGTCCTCCTGGGTAAAATATTCCGGAGGTAAAGTAGTCCCCCATTCGGATCTCCGGGCGGGGACTACTCAAGAGGATGTCGTTATCAGGAGAAAGAAAACTGGCGTTCTACGGATCCGGTAGGTTATAAAATTTAAAAAGGGAAAGGGATAGGTTGAAGTTAGATATAGTGGGAATTAGTGAAGTTCGGTGGCAGGAGGAACTAGGCTTCTGGTCAGGTGACTACAGGGTTATAAACACAAAATCAAATAGGGGTAATGCAGGAGTAGGTTTAATAATGAATAGGAAAATAGGAATGCGGGTAAGCTACTACAAACAGCATAGTGAACGCATTATTGTGGCCGAGATAGATACGAAGCCCACACCTACTACAGTAGTACAAGTTTATATGCCAACTAGCTCTGCAGATGACGAAGAAATTGAAGAAATGTATGATGAAATAAAAGAAATTATTCAGATTGTGAAGGGAGACGAAAATTTAATAGTCATGGGTGACTGGAATTCGAGTGTAGGAAAAGGGAGAGAAGGAAACATAGTAGGTGAATATGGATGGGGGCTAAGAAATGAAAGAGGAAGCCGCCTGGTAGAATTTTGCACAGAGCACAACATAATCATAACTAACACTTGGTTTAAGAATCATGAAAGAAGGTTGTATACGTGGGAGAACCCTGGAGATACTGAAAGGTATCAGATAGATTATATAATGGTAAGACAGAGATTTAGGAACTAGGTTTTAAATTGTAAGACATTTCCAGGGGCAGATGTGGACTCTGACCACAATGTATTGGTTATGACCTGTAGATTAAAACTGAAGAAACTGCAAAAGGGTGGGAATTTAAGGAGATGGGACCTGGATAAACTGAAAGAACCAGAGGTTGTAGAGAGTTTCAGGGAGAGCATAAGGGAACAATTGACAGGAATGGGGGAAAGAAATACAGTAGAAGAAGCATGGGTAGCTTTGAGGGACGAAGTAGCGATGGCAGCAGAGGATCAAGTAGGTAAAAAGACGAGGGCTAGTAGAAATCCTTGGGTAACAGAAGAAATATTGAATTTCATTGATGAAAGGAGAAAATATAAAAATGCAGTAAATGAAGCAGGCAAAAAGGAATACAAACGTCTCAAAAATGAGATCGACAGGAAGTGCAAAATGGTTAAGCAGTGATGGCTAGAGGACAAATGTAAGGATGTAGAGGCCTATCTCACTAGGGGTAAGATAGATACTGCCTACAGGAAAATTAAAGAGACCTTTGGAGATAAGAGAACGACTTGTATGAATATCAAGAGCTCAGATGGAAACCCAGTTCTAAGCAAAGAAGGGAAAGCAGAAAGGTGGAAGGAGTATACAGTGGGTCTATACAAGGGCGATGTACTTGAGGACAATGTTATGGAAATGGAAGAGGATTTAGATGAAGATGAAATGGGAGATATGATACTGCGTGAAGAGTTTGACAGAGCACTGGAAGACCTGAGTCGAAACAAGGCCCCCGGAGTAGACAACATTCCATTGGACCTACTGACGGCCTTGGGAGAGCCAGTCCTGACAAAACTCTACCATCTGGTCAGCAAGATGTATGAAACAGGCGAAATACCATCAGACTTCAAGAAGACTATAATAATTCCAATCCCAAAGAAAGCAGGTGTTGACAGATATGAAAATTACCGAACTATCGGTTTAATAAGTCACAGCTGCAAAATACTAACACGAATTCTTTACAGACGAATGGAAAAACTAGTACAAGCCAACCTCGGGGAAGATCAGTTTGGATTGCGTAGAAGCACTGGAATACGTGAGGCAATACTGTGGTGTCACCGCCAGACACCACACTTGCTAGGTGGTAGTTTAAATCGGCCGCGGTCCATGTAGTACATGTCGGACCCGCGTGTCGCCACTGTGATCGCAGACCTAGCGCCACCACCAAGGCAGGTCTCGTGATACGAGAGTGGACTCGCCCCCAGTTGTACGAGAGCACTAGCTACCGCCCAGTTGTACGCGAACCTAGCTATCGCCCAGTTGTACGAAGCCTTTCTCTCTCATTAGCCGAGAGACAGAATAGCCATCAGAAGTTAATGGCTACGAACTAACAAGGAGCCATTTGTATCAGTGCCTATAGCTTCGAGTATTCAAGAGAGATGTATTCCAAGGAATAAATAAAAGTTAAGTAAAAAGCATCTACATACTTTTCTTCGTATTCATTTATAAGTTCTCATGTTCCAGACTTCACGCCCGTCTGCTTATTGCTGTATGCCGTGCACTATCGGCTACCGCATTAGTCTAGCGTGCCTTTCTTTTGGCTACTACCGTGTGGCGTAACAGTCTTGTTACGTCACTACAAATACTGACCTTACGACGTATCTTAGAAGAAAGATTAAGGAAAGGCAAACCTACGTTTCTAGCATTTGTAGACTTAGATAAAGCTTTTGACAATGTAGACTGGAATACTCTCTTTCAAATTCTAAAGGTGGCAGGGGTAAAATACAGGGAGCGAAAGGCTACTTACAATTTGTACAGAAACCAGATGGCAGTTATAAGAGTCGAGGGACTTGAAAGGGAAGCAGTTGTTGGGAAGGGAGTAAGACAGGGTTGTAGTCTCTCCCCGATGTTGTTCAATCTGTATATTGAGCAATCAGTAAAGGAAACAAAAGAAAAATTCGGAGTAGGTATTAAAATTCATGGAGAAGAACTGAAAACTTTGAGGTATGCCGATGACATTGTAATTCTGTCAGAGACAGCAAAGGACTTGGAAGAGCAGTTGAATCGAATGGACGGTGTCTTGAAAGGAGGATATAAGATGAACATCAGGAAAAGCAAAACAAGGATAATGGAATGTAGTCTAATTAAGTCGGGTGATGCTGGGGGAATTAGATTGGGAAATGAGGCACTTAAAGTAGTAAAGGAGTTTTGCTATTTGGGGAGCAAAATAACCGACGATGGTCGAAGTAGAGAGGATATAAAATGTAGGCTGGCAATGGCAAGGAAAGCGTTTCTGAAGAAGAGAAATTTGTTAACATCCAGTATTGATTTAAGTGTCAGGAAATCATTTCTGAAAGTATTCGTATGGAGTGTAGCCATGTATGGAAGTGAAACATGGACGATAAATAGTTTGGATAAAAAGAGAATTGAAGCTTTCGAAATGTGGTGCTACAGATGAATGCTGAAGATAAGATGGGTAGATCACATAACTAATGAGGAAGTATTGAATAGGATTGGGGAGAAGAGAAGTTTGTGGCACAACTTGACCAGAAGAAGGGATCAGTTGGTAGGACATGTTCTGAGGCATCAAGGGATCACCAATTTAGTATTGGAGGGCAGCGTTGAGGGTAAAAATCGTAGAGGGAGACCAAGAGATGAATACACTAAGCAGATTCAGAAGGATGTAGGTTGCAGTAGGTACTGGGAGATGAAAAAGCTTGCACAGGATAGAGTAGCACGGAGAGCTGCATCAAACCAGTCTCAGTACTGAAGACCACAACAACAACAACAATTGTAAGTTGAGTAGCCTAGATGCAAAGCTAGCTAATTGCATGATAAGTGACACTGAGATAATCACGAAATACTTGTCCCATCCAAACGACAATGCATTGGCAGCGAGAATGTTATTGTTGCGTACGAATTTTTAACAGCGTTGCCATCCTAAAGCTGAATAAGATAAATATTCATTCTAATCGTGACAGACTGAAAGGCAGCTTTGGATGTCCAGGTTGGTATGTCTGATGTCTGTTCACGTGCTTTGCATCGGGACATGGCAGGGCAACACCCACGCCTATTAGGCATTTAGCGGGTTTTGCACCCGAAGACAACATGCAGTGAGCTGCTTTTGAAACCGAACACGATTTTCGACAGCTATTTTCGACTTTTTATAGCAGGTTTAGCAATTTGAAACATATTCCATCAAGTAGGCACTGAAAAAGTCTGTACGGCGGTATCCACATCTCAGAATAGAGATAAAATTAATTTAGCTGCATTTTCATCTGGGTCACTTAGATGTACGTTTTCTAAGAATTTTTCTTTTTGTAATAGCGTTTTTTATTATGTAGGTTCTGGAGATACCCTTACCATCAGAATTAGGTATTCTATAAATAAGATGGTTGATTTGCTTCACTTCAGGGAAAGTGTGGCGAAAGTACTGACAAAAATACACTCCTGGAAATGGAAAAAAGAACACATTGACACCGGTGTGCCAGACCCACCATACTTGCTCCGGACACTGCGAGAGGGCTGTACAAGCAATGATCACACGCACGGCACAGTGGACACACCAGGAACCGCGGTGTTGGCCGTCGAATGGCGCTAGCTGCGCAGCATTTGTGCACCGCCGCCGTCAGTGTCAGCCAGTTTGCCGTGGCATACGGAGCTCCATCGCAGTCTTTAACACTGGTAGCATGCCGCGACAGCGTGGACGTGAACCGTATGTGCAGTTGACGGACTTAGAGCGAGGGCGTATAGTGGGCATGCGGGAGGCCGGGTGGACGTACCGCCGAATTGCTCAACACGTAGGGCGTGAGGTCTCCATAGAACATCGATGTTGTCGCCAGTGGTCGGCGGAAGGTGCACGTGCCCGTCGACCTGGGACCGGACCGCAGCGACGCACGGATGCACGGCAAGACCGTAGGATCCTACGCAGTGCCGTAGGGGACCGCATCGCCACTTCCCAGCAAATTAGGGACACTGTTGCTCCTGGGGTATCGACGAGGACCATTCGCAACCGTCTCCATGAAGCTGGGCTACGGTCCCGCACACCGTTAGGCCGTCTTCCGCTCACACCCCAACATCGTGCAGCCCGCCTCCAGTGGTGTCGCGACAGGCGTGAATGGAGGGACGAATGGAGACGTGTCGTCTTCAGCGATGAGAGTCGCTTCTGCCTTGGTGCCAATGATGGTCGTATGCGTGTTTGGCGCCGTGCAGGTGAGCGCCACAATCAGGACTGCATACGACCGAGGCACACAGGGCCAACACCCGGCATCATGGTGTGGGGAGCGATCTCCTACACTGGCCGTACACCACTGGTGATCGTCGAGGGGACACTGAATAGTGCACGGTACATCCAAACCGTCATCGAACCCATCGTTCTACCATTCCTAGACCGGCAAGGGAACTTGCTGTTCCAACAGGACAATGCACGTCCGCATGTATCCCGTGCCACCCAACGTGCTCTAGAAGGTGTAAGTCAACTACCCTGGCCAGCAAGATCTCCGGATCTGTCCCCCATTGAGCATGTTTGGGACTGGATGAAGCGTCGTCTCACGCGGTCTGCACGTCCAGCACGAACGCTGGTCCAACTGAGGCGCCAGGTGGAAATGGCATGGCAAGCCGTTCCACAGGACTACATCCAGCATCTCTACGATCGTCTCCATGGGAGAATAGCAGCCTGCATTGCTGCGAAAGGTGGATATACACTGTACTAGTGCCGACATTGTGCATGCTCTGTTGCCTGTGTCTATGTACCTGTGGTTCTGTCAGTGTGATCATGTGATGTATCTGACCCCAGCAATGTGTCAATAAAGTTTCCCCTTCCTGGGACAATGAATTCACAGTGTTCTTATTTCAATTTCCAGGAGTGTAGATAAGCCAGCTGCCAGGACAGGAGGGATCACACTAGTGAGAGTCCAATGCCATTTCCAAGTACTTCAAATCGAGCCAATGCGGAAGTTCGTCCAGAAGCCGATGTTCGTTCGGACAACGTTGGGCATCTCCAGTGGTCAGTGACATAAAAATCATTTGACAGGTGCAAGAAACCGGGTTGCAAATGCAAAATTTTGTTGTGTAAAACGTAACATTCATTTCTGTCTGCATTGAAAAATTTTTTTTCTTTGATTATCATTCTTCACAAGTTTAAAACTATAGTTTATGTATATCTTCATTGAGTAAGCTTTGCATAATTATGTATTTTGACGAAATAAAATCAAATAAAATACTTTTACTTTTCCACTCATACTGCACTTACTTGAACACAACTTCCTCATTTGGGGAAGCGTTGTATCCCACCTTGGGGGGGACAACTCGGAATATTTCATACATCTGAAAAATCATAATTTAATTCGAAGAACTGGACAGCAAATCCACGATTTTTTTCAGGAAAAACATTATTCGTGACTAAAAGCGTTAACATAACCCCACAGGAGGAAATAACACAGAACGTGATCACGGGACACGGGGGCCTATACAACAGCTGAACATCACTCAGACCAACGCTCCCTGTCAAGCGATATATTATTTCTATGTCGAGAAAGGTCCAGGCAATTGTGCCCTCTCCAGCTGAAATATGGAAGTGTAGGTGGCAGCAGTCAGGTGTGGCAACAAACACAACTGCAACATATCCCTGTACACGAAACCTTCCACTGTCTGCTCGATGAACACTAAGGTGGCACATACGTTTGTCTCACATATGAAACTGAAAACGTTCAGTTTTGCTGAATACCTTTCCAATTCCACGTGGATACGCTGAAATTTATTACTTCACACACTCACATTGTGATGATTTACCGTTCCCGACTGACTGAGAGTTACGTCGGCACTGAATTTCAATGTCCCAGCAAAATTATAAACATCTGCCATAACTTGCTGCTTATGGGTGACCCGTGCTTTTCCCTTTACGCAGACAGCCAACAACACTACTGGCGAAATCAACACTAAATCCTTTGGTGACCAAGAGCAGTTTTCTCGTATTTGCGTAGTAAACCCGATGAATCATTTTAGCTAATCGTTTTATTATACAGGACTTAAATGTGTAGAGCGCGAAATATATACAAATGCTGCACAGAACCAAACCTAATGTCTCACAATTACCAAAACTGTATTAAGTGGTGGATAATCCGTATTGCGATCTCTAGTGCGCAGTTAGCGGAAGTGTACACGCGCTTCACTTTTGCCAGGTAATATAAAATTGTACTGTCGTAACATTTTGGTTTGCGTTATTATTATCGACTAATTGCAAACTTTCTATATCTTATTTACATTCAAATTTATCTATCTCTGATAATGTGTACAGTTTTCAGATTTCTAAATTGTTTAGTTATCTTGATAAATGTAAAAAGTCATACCATGGGGTTAGTTGTAACAAACTCCCGGGGCTTATTGTAACGTGTTACATGTCCCACGTTATGATATAGATACTTACTTTTATTCCCCTTTCTTCTAGAATGAGGGTGTATAAAAGAAAGTCAGAACGGGCAACACAAAGCCAAGAAGTGTACGAGTTAGCGGCATATGAAGATGAAGATAAAAATGCAGTATTCGGAAAGCTAATTAGAATTTCGGATCATGTCACGTCTCTCTTTACAGATACATAAAGCAGAAGAAGAATAATGAATGTTGAAGAGTTGGTTGTGTTAAACCTAGACAAGTATTCACTGCAGAAGTGGAGGGTAAGATCGCTTCCTACCTACTCAAGTGCACCGAAACATATTTCGGACTACTTCCCATACATGTAAAGAAACTAGCTTACCAATGCGGTGTGCAGCTTAATGCATTCCTCCTTCTTGGCATCAAAATAACATGGCTGGTACTGACTGGTTCCAAAATTTATGTGCAGAAATCCAGAGTTATCTTTAATGACACCAGAAGCGACGTCTTCAAGTCGAGCGACGTCGTTCAGTAAGACTAACGTTAATTCATTCTTTCCAATATATCAACGACTTCTCCAAAAATATCAGTTTAATGCTTCTCGAATATGGAACACTGCTGAAACAGGGGTCACAACGGTTCAAAAATCTAAGAAAATAGTAGCTGCTGGTGGCCACAAGCAAATTGGAGCAATCACATCGGCTGAGAGAGGAACTCTTGTAACACTTGCTTGCGCCTCTAATCCTATGGGTGATTTTATCCCACCGATTTTCGTTTTTCCTACGCTCAAATTTTCTGAAATGTTTTTTCGTGGTGGACGTCCTGATTGCATTGGAGTTTTTAATTTCTCTGAATGGATAGCCGAAAAGGAATTTATAATTTTTATGGATCATTTTATCAAACACGCCAAACCCACCAAGGAAGAGCCAGTTCTGATGCTACTTGATAACCATAGCTCACACATGAATATTGGAGTTGTTGAAAAAGCCAAAGAAAATAATGTCATCATGCTATCGTTTCCCCTGCACTGCTCCCACAATTTTCTACCTTTAAACGTAGGAGTGTACGGCCCTTTTAAAAATTACATAAATAGGGAACAGACAGCATGGATGCATAACAATCCGGGGAAAATAATGACAATATATGACATCCCAGGTATTGTGAAAGAGTCGTTACCACTTGCCTTAAATACTGCTAATATTATGAGTGGATTTAAAGTTTATGGTGTGTGGCCTTTGAATGCTGATACTTTCCAAGACTCCGACTTTGCGCCATCTTATGTTACTGATCGTCCAGATCCTACACAAAAGCCGGATGTCGTAAATGTCACAGAAAATGTATCATAGAATCTAGAAAATCCCGAACTATTAGATTCTGCTCCTGAATTAGATATCAGCACCATGGAAATTATAAGCCAAATAGAAACCGCGAACAAACCAACTCCGAGTTGTTGCAGTATACAAAAACCTCTTTCGCCATCGAAGATTAGACCTCTACTAAAGGCCGCCATCAAGAAAAACTAATACAAATAGCAGACGCAAAAGAAAATCTACAGAACTGAAGAAAAAACAAAAAAAAGGTGATAAAATTAAAGGAAAAGGTAAAGGAAAGGGGTAGGGGATAGGCATAGGTAAATCAACCAAACATAAAACCGGAGTAGACAGAGCTAAAAAAGAGACTTCATGTTCAGATTCAGAATCTGAATCAGAAGAGTGGAATTATCTGCTACGTGGTGACGCTTACACAGATTCAAATAAAGAAGATTGGGTCGAGTGTAGCATTTGTAAGGTGTGTGCTCATGTAGGATGTGTTACCGGAGACACTATATCTTTTGTTTATATTCATTGTAGCTCACATCAAGACTGAATTTAATAATAATGAAACGTACCAAAAGTTGATTCATAGATAAGAGCAATACTTTGTTAGATAGATATTAAAAAGAGATAATTAGGAAGCATACCTTAGATAGAAATAATTTAATTATCTCCTGTGATTGAAAAGTGCCATGATGCTCATAAGCAGTGTTTAACTAAATAAAATTGTTAATTACTTAAGTTTTAGGTGTGGATTACTTAAAAAGTGTATTTAAGTTTATTTTTGGTAAGAATTACGTAATACCCTCCTCACAAAGATGTCAATTTTTTAACAATAAACAAAGAATAAATGATTAGAGATATTATTGTTGTTTTTTTATTTTGTCGTAACTACTTGCCCCAGTAGACATTACAACTTCCCCCAAGCATGAGGTAGTTGTAACACTGCACTTCTTCTAGCAAATAATTGATGGTAAAATAATGACCAATAGTTATGGTATTATTTTTACTTGATTTGGTAGAGGAAGAGTTACAGCATCCATCCATCCATCTTTATTTTGCAGCTATTTCATCAATGGATCTCAAGATATATTAGTTTTCATGAAAACTGTTACAACAAGCTCCTTGCTCCCCTACTGGCGAATGTAAAGCTGTGAGGACTGGGCGAGAGTCGTGCTTGGGTAGTTCAGTTGTTAGAGCACTTGCCCGCGAAAGGCAAGTCTCGGTCCGACACACAGTTTTAATCTGCCAGGAAGTTTCATATCAGCGTACACTCCGCTGCAAAGTGAAATTCTCATTGGAAACATCCCCTAGGCTGTGGCTAAGCCATGTCCCCGAAATATCCTTTTTTTCAGGAGTGCAAGTCCTGCATTGGTTCACAGGAGAGCTTCTGTAATGGTTTGAAGGTAGGAGACGAGGTACTGGCGGAAGTAAAGCTGTGAGGACTGGGCGTGATTCGTGCTTGGGGAGCTCAGCTGGTAGAGCACTTGCCCCAAAGGCCAAGGTCCCGAGTTCGAGTCTCGGTTCGCACACAGTATTAATCTGCCAGGAAGTTTCAATAATAATAATAATAATAATAATAGGTGTGAAATGTGTACAACTATTTCTACTGGGGTGCAAGTATTATGTAAAAAGACAGCAGCTAATAAATGAAAAGCACACAGCAGTGCTTCAGTTTATGCCTTGCACGTGAATATCGAGATCGTCCGCAACTCAGAACCTAACAAAATACTCACATAAAGTAAATTCAGTTAATTATAAGCCTTCATAGAGAAAAGAAGCTAATAGATGTCTCAAATGAGACATATCGTCAGAATGAAATGTAGAATCCGTTAAACCCAAAACAATTGTAACAGGATAGTTACAGTTTGCATATTGTCTAATTCACGTATAATCATGTTTGTATGTCTCTGTTACTGTTCACACGGCAACCATTTGATTTGCTTTTGGAGAGTTTAGGGCGATAGAATATAGTTGACTGTGCACACAAACATAATGTCTATAATATGACGAAAAAACTTGATATCATTTGACCATACGCTTGGTGGGCTGTCAGTTGAATCGGATGTGATGCTCAAACCAAGCTTTCATAGCTGCTTACTGTGACATACAACTCACTTTACTAGTGGAGAAGGCACTTGGTCCCTATCACATAGATGTGAAGCGCGAACCATAACTGTTCAAATCTCCAGCAGTTTGTAACAATGAATAATGAGATAACGAAATATGGCAAACCGAGATGGAGGTAATAGTCGATGAAAAGTTGACAGAGATAGAATACATGCAGATGCAACACAAGTTTGGATTGGACGAAGATGGAGAAAGAAATCCACTGCAACCTTTCAAAAAGAACCATTAATCATTCGACCTTAGCTGTCAATGGAGACCTAAACCTGAATGATTGACGACGAAATGAGCTTCAGTCCTCTGCCATAACAGTCCAGTGACTCAATATCTGTCATACTTCAGTAGTATCTGTATGTTGATTCAGGACCAAAGAGCATCCACAAGCCAAATACCAAGATTGCAAACCAAGAACCCAAATTCTCTGTTTCCTCAAACCAAAAATCTAGTTTGCCTATCTCAAAACAAACAAATTCAGTTTTATTATTTGAAAATTTCTAAAACAATTAAATTTGGTTCTCTATAAATTAGGGCTGTCAGTCCTCATATGCTAGTCTCAAAAAAAATTTAATTTAATTTTATGATTTTAACAATTTTTCAAACTAATAAATTTGGATTTCTGTAAGTTAGAGCTGCCAAACATCATGTGCTTATTTTGAAAAAAACCAAACAAAGTTGAATTTTTTCATTTTCTAAAAATATGAAAAATTGTTCACTATAATGCAAACAACCAAACCTCAAATCTCAAAAGTGCAACTCAACCAAAAAGGTTTAAATATATAAAATAAAATTTTGTTCTCTATAAACACAATGGAATAAACATGGCCTACAAAGTTAAGCTGGTTAAGAGCTTAGAAAGTCATTGTGAAAGAAAGAGAATATTGTGTTCTAAAAATTTAGAAAATTACTGTAAAGAAACTCATTACTCATACATAACTAGAGACGAGTTTATTGATTATTTTAACAGGAAAGAAATGAAGAAATACTTGAGGAAGGAAGAACTAAAATATAAAAATATAAAAGAACTTCGATAAAATGCTAAATCAGAAAACTTAAGGAACTATTCCAAACTTACAAAACAAAAATTGACTGATCTTATTCAGAGCCTAGTTGACAACAAAAACAACGATGATGACGACCATTTGAGAAACAATCTTCAAGTGAAATTAATAAAATCTGTAAAGAGAGAAAAATAGAAAATTATTCTAAATTTTGAAAATGTCAGATAACTGTACTTATCAAAGGAGCTGAAGTTAAAATTAATAATGGTTAAGATTTTAGTAAAACATCTTTAAGAGAGCTTCAGCAAATTTGCAAAAAGAAAAATTTAAAAATAATTCTAAACTTAATGAACAACAATTACATGACCTTATCAATAGATCTGAGGGAAAAATTTTGAATATTGACAATTAGAATGATCTTTAAAACGTCTAGTTGATAAATATCAAGAAATTAAACAAAGAATTATAATAAAAATCTACCAAGCTACAATATTCTACATGAAGAAGATTTTTCCAAATCACCCAAATGAATTCATTGAAAAGGTTCAGATTTCAAATCACGAGTAATAACTTATTGATTGCATACTGTAGATAATATTGTGGAATGACAAGAATTCTTTTATTCAATTTAGAGAAGAAGTAATTACCAATTCAAAGAATATCTTATGACAAAGAATACCAATCACAGATAACACGAAATTTTATTGTAGTTTTAAAAGACAAGATGATATTCATGAGTTTAATTTCAGAATATCTAACCAAGTTTTATTAGGAACAACAGATTTAAAAGATTATTACCAGTATCAACAAATAAACTAATAACTTAAATGGAAGATATGGAAGGAAAAAATCTTGTTCGTCTTCATTTTATATAGTCAGTTCAGAATTAAATCTTAGCAGACACAGTCTAATTTATCGTTCTTCATATATCGAGTTCCTAAAAGCAATCAAAGGTAAAAAAACTGTAGTTTATGTAAGAAAATACAGATCAAAAATGCTTTCTTTATTCAATAAATGGCACTGTATATCCAGCAAGTGACTGTGTAGAAAGAGTCACTAATTATAAAAATTTGAACTAGAATTATATGGAATTTGTGAAAAGGAGAAAATAAATTTTCCACTTCCGTTAACAAATATGCCAAAATTTGAGAAGGAATAAAGCACTTCAGTTAATGTTTATGCATATGAAAGAAGCAGTTAAGAAGCAGAAATTATTATTGTTTAAGCACTACACCATTCATAGATAAAATGAGAAAAATATGTAAATCTTCTTTTAATAATATTTAACCGTAATTCACATTATTGTTGGATAAAAAGTCTATCTAGGTTAAATAGTTCAGGAGCTATTAAAATGGACATAAAATTTATCTTTGTGGTCAACATTTAAGATATTCTCATTCACAAGAAAAATTAGACAGTCATGAAAACGATTGTACAGAGCCTAAAGGAGTATAAATGAATATGCCTTTTAAACGATAAAAAAATTGAATTTTAAATTATAGTCCTTCATGAAGGGCTCCCTCTATCATTTATGCAGATTTAGAGTGTTCATTTGAAGATATTCGAGGAAAATTCGCCAATTACATTAAGTTATTATGTTAAATATTCTAATGGTGTTTAATAAATCCAGTTACTTATAAAGGTAAAGATGCAGCACCAAAATTTGTTGAAATTAAAAAAAAGAATCAAGAGAAATCATGGAATATATAAATGAAATGTTCCAATGAAATTGACTAAACATGATGCAGCTAAAGGTAATTCTTTATGTAAATCACATAATCGTTTTGAGTATTCTAAATCAACTTCGAGAATATAACCATATTCATGATTATCTTGAATTTTAAGTATTTTTCCAGGTTTAAAATATTTTGGGTCCATTAACTTCAAATTTCTGACTGGAAAAAATTTAAACATTGCCCAACCATACAAAATGTTTGCATATAGATATGCTAATAATTTGACTGTTTTTTTTTCCTCAACATCTTTCATATATTTATTATTTGCCTTTTCATATCTCTTAATAGTGCAAGAAATTCCTCCTTGAATTCCTTTTTCAAGAAACAAGATCATGTAATAAATCTAGCTCAGCTTTTGCCATATTTGCCTCGAATCCCAAGCTAGTCCCAGAACTGAAAAATAACAATATGGATCAAGTTTATAAGATTTAATACATATATGTTTGAAATTTTTTATGTTAACTACTAAAACTTAAAAATCACATTTATTATGTAATCTTGTATTTTCATCTTCATTTTTGATATTGATTTTCTTCTAAACTGGTTCTGATATTTTATCATCAGAAATATGTAATTTATTTAATTTCCTATAACAGCATTCTTTTTTGGGCATTTGATTTCTACCATTTTTTTCTCTGAGTCCTTACATTTGTAAGGAAAAACACCCTTATTAATTATCAAATCTGTTTGTTCACTTTCAAAATATCTCACTAATTCACTGAATTGTCCTTTTGTAGGATTAGAAAATATTTATCAATACTTGATCTATAATTATAAATGTGTGTGATAATCTTAATGTTAATACATCTTCAACATGTTCACCAAAAGAAATATATTTTTGTTCATTATTTGAAATTGCATCAATATATTTATAGCTATTGCTAATGTTTTGATAAACAAATGTACAACATAATTTGCCAAATGATGAAAACATACTATAAGAAATTTGGGATTTGATAAATAAGATTGCTCTGTGACATGTTCCTGTTTAACTGCTACAACCTTCACTTTTTTATCATATTCGAATTCTCGTTTATAAATGTGAAAAATATCTGAAGTTTAATAATTTATTACGTCTTGTTTAGTCAATGCCATTGTAATATTTCGTTTATATATTCTAGCGATTTCTCTTTAGTCTTTTTCTAACATTTCAATCAAATTTTGTACTGCATCTCTATGTGTATAAGTAACTGAATTTTTATAATCACTATTAGACTATTTAACATAATAACTAAATGAAAAAGGCAAATGTTTTTCATATTTGTTGATTTAAGATTATTCAGGATGTGGGTGAGAAGGAACTCTGCATAAATGACAAAAGGAACCCTTAATGAATGACTAAAATTTTCAGTTTCAATTCTTTGACCTTTAAAGGGCATATATATTTATACATCTTTATGCTCTCTACAGTTGTTTTCCTGAATGTCTAATTTTTCTAGTAAATGAAAATATCATAAGTATCTACCACAAAGACAAATTTGATGTCCATTTTTAATTTTTTGTGAACTACTTAATCTAGATAGATGTTTTATCAACGATAATGTTAATTACTTTCATGTTAAATTAAAGGAAGATTTAGAGGTTTTTCTTGCTTATTCTGTGTGTAGTAAAAAGGATAAACAATATTTTCTGCTTCTTTATGACTTCCTTCAAATGCATAAATATTAGTTGTTTTATTTCTTCTCAAATTTTGGAATATCTGTAAAATGAAGGGAAAATGCATTTTCTCTTTTGCAAAAACAACATCTAATTCTCGTCCAGTATTTTTATAATTATTAACTCTTCCAACATGGTCACTTGCTGGATATGAAGCTAATTTTATTGAATAAAGAAAGTATTTTTATCTGTATTTCTTACAATAACAACAGCTTTATTATCTATATTTGCTTTTGGGACCTCGATATATGAGGAACCATAAATTAGGTTGCATCTTTTGACATTTTATTCAAAATTGTCTAGAGAAAATTAAGACCAACCAGCTATTTTTCTTTGCATTCCTTCCATTTGAGTTATTGGTTTATTTGTTAAATTTTGGTAATAATCTTCTAAATCTGGTGTATTTAATAATACTTGGATAGATGTTTAAAAAGTAAATTCTCGTATTTCTTCTTGGATTTCATAATTGCAATAAAATATCAAGATATCTTTAATTGATTTTCTCTGTCTTAAAATATTCGTTAAATTGGTGATTACCTCTTCTTTAATTTGACTGAAATATTCTTATTGTTCCACAGTATTATGTACATTATTCAATCCAAAAATTATTATTCTTGATTCGAAATTTGAACATTTTCAATAAATTCGTCTGAGTGATTTGAAAAAATCTTCACCAACTAGGATACTGAAGCTTGATAGAATTTTATCATAAATTTTTTGTTTAATTTCTTGGTATTTAACACTTACATGTTTCTTAACATCATTCTCATTGTCGTTATTAATAATTTTGTCCTCAGATCTACTGATGAGATCGAGTAATTATAGTTTATTACGTTAAGAATAATGTTTAAATTCTTCTTTTTGCAAATTTGGTGAAGCTCACTTAAAGATTTTTTTAATCAAAACCTCATCATTATTAATTTTAACTTCAGCTCCTTTGATAATTCCTTCAAAATTTAGAATATTTACTATTTTTCTCTCTTTACAGATTTGGTGAAGATGTTTTGTACATTGTATAGTCAAATTGTCATTTTTCAGCATTGTTTTTATTGCAATATGGTTTACAATATGCTCACCAATTTTTGTTTTCTAACCTTTGAATAATCCTTTAATATCTCTGTTTTAGCTTTTGATCTAATTCTTTTAAATTCTTGTATTTTAGTTCTTCCTCGTCAAGTTTTTCTTCATTTCTTTTCTGTTAAAATAGTCAATAAAATCCACCAGAGCGTCTCTGGTTACGTTTGAGCAACAACTTTTTTTGCAATAATTTTCTAATCCTTTAAACTCAATCCTCTCTTTCCTTCACAATAATTTTCTAAGCTCTTAACTAAATCAACTTTGTAGGTTATGTTTTTTCCTCTGCTTTTCTAGAGGAGGAAATTCGATTTTATTTATTTAAACTTTTTCAACTGTACCTCTGAGTTTTGAGGTGGGGTTGGTTGCATTTATAGAAAACAATATTTACTAGATTTATAATTTTAAAAAATGATAACATTCAGTTCATTTTTTTTTTAAGATAGGGAAATGAGGTTTTGCATCTCTAACATATAGAAAACAAAATTTAATAGTTTTAAAACTGTTTAAAGTGATAAAATTGAATTGGTTTTTTGCCAACTTGAAATTTCACTTTGGGATGCTCTTTGGTCCACAATCGGCATTCGTATACTACATAACTTGCCCAGTGAAATGAAACAAAGAGCTTGGTTTGAAAGCAGCTTTAGTTTCCTAATCTTAAATTTCGAGTTTCTATAACATTGAGCAACTGCTATTTGTGGCGATATCTCCTGCTTTCAGTGTTTCAAGAACGGCGACTTAAGCTTCTGTGCTAAAATATATGATGGAAAATGTCAGCTAGTGAGGAATTACAAATTCCTCTAACTGTGACAACACAGTGTCTTTTATACTCTTACACTCTGTGCTTTCTGTCTCTTTTTGCAATTATATAGCCAGTATACAATTTATTAGTATTGCTAAACAGAACATCCCAACATAACTTTGTATGCCAATGGGAGGGATTGCTATCTTATCATCTATACAGCTAAGCATATTTTCATGAATGAATAAATTTCGTGAGCTTCGTAAGGTCAAATATTATCAGCAGAGTGTCAAGATAAGATTGTCCTAATCATTTTCTCAATATATTTCGAGAAAATTCCCTAGCATAATGTTGGTATCTAGTGTATCAATCCTATTGCGAAAATATGAAAGCATTAAAGTTACAGAGAACTCATTTGCTGAATGCCACTGAGAGCAGATGTTTTAAGGGGCAGTACTGGAGTGGAGCATTGCTTATGTTGATTGGTTCTACATGTGACCTACTAATGAACCCGGTGTTATTCTAATGTGCCTTGGCTGCATGTCGGAATAACATAAATCTCGTTATATCAAATTTTGTTAGTGTCCTGTCAATGAGACATTCACTTCACTGCCAACAATGAATACTGTGGTCTCATCAGAAAACTAAATTTCTGTATTAATATCGCATACTATACTCGCATGAATTAACTGTTTTGTCTGTTCTTGGCAGATTATTTTATACATTAAGAATGAAATTACGACACTTGTGTAATATTCTACTATATTTATTATTTGAGGAAACGATTTTCAGCCGTTACGCCGTAGTCAGGTAGAAATATAAATGTAGATGACCTTTAATTTTTTCTAAGTCCAAAGACTTCAAGTTAGAGAAACTGCAGATTATCTCAGTTGGTTTCCAACGATGACATTTCTTAAAGTTTACTTTAGCGCTAAAACGAAGATATTATTTCGTTAAAAATGTGATGTGAAAATATTTAGTTTAGTCAACTGCATAACTGCTGGAAAGCGGTTTGGAAAATAATAAATTCTGTAATATTACAGGAGCATTGAGGTTGTTTTATTTTATTTTATTTTATTTATTTATTTATTTGTTTTTAATTGGAGAATTGTTAATCTCAATACCAGTGATGTGCTACAGTGATAATTATTGCAGCATTTGTTTCATTTCAGTACACTGAACCATGTCGAACAGCAACTATCCTGTTGCTTTGCATTTGCGGTACAACAGTTAAATTATTGTGGTTATTGAAATGTATGAGTAAAATATCAGAAACAAGTGCTTATTAAAACTACAAAATTCGCGATGAAATGCAACTCTCTTAATGTGCATTGCCCTTTCGCTTGTGCAAACTGTTCTGTGACATCTTTCTGAATCATATGAAGATCAAACATTATTTTTAAATGGCGATCCTTAGGTAATTAATCAGATCAGTCAATACTTTCTAAAGCAACCTTATGCAGTTGGCTAAATTGTGAAGTAGTCAGATATATATCTTTTACAGAAAAATGTTCCTGCCATTGCATGCATTCTCCCCAAAATTAGTACTTCATATTCAGACAATAACTAATTTCATTGCGGTTATCCAATGTTTCACTTTAGACTAGTTGATAATTTCTTTAATGCAAACCAATGAATATCTAACTGCAGTGTATGCAGAATGCCAATATCATACTTACGTTACAGTGATGATATTAAAAGCACTGTTACTATCACTTCTAGTACACATCATTGTTTGCTTTGTGTACTAGTATCTTTAGGATTCAGTGCTGTTTGGGTCTTGTTAAAGAGTGAATACGAATCAATCCCTAACAGCATAATGTATCGGCAAGATATTTCACCTGGTTAGAATTAATTCCCGCTTCCCTGTCCAGATAATAGTTTTAATTTACGTGCTATCCATGTCACCAATAATCACTGGTAATACTGTCATGTTAATTCCTATTACCATAGTTATGTTGACAAAATTAGAAAAAGGCTCTGAGTGCCTTATGAATTCCTGCATACCAACATGTCTGCTTTTGCGATTCACGAATGTCATTAATTGAAATACCGTGGACAACAGCGCTGGCATGTGGTGTTTATCTTCAGAAGGGCCCTCCCTCAGTAATGCCGTTAATCGAAGGCCGACACGTAATGCCGTAGCAGTGCCGGAACACTGACAGCTTCATTAAGGTGGCGACCCAAACCGACCCCTCAATTACGATGCAACGCTCGAGCTACCTAAGTCTGCACGCTGCGCGGAAGGCACGTAGGATGGGGATCTATCGGTTAGAACCATGTCGTTGTTCATATGACTTAACTACTGCGTAGTTTCGAGGTACCGCTGTGTGCAGAATACTTCATGAGTTTCTAATGTTACAAAGAAGCATTTCGCATTAAAATACTTAGTTCACTAGCAACTTATTTGGAGTGGACCCTTCAGAGAAAAGTTACACATTTGGCTGATTGGAAGAAGCCCTTCTCTCAATAACAAATGTTTTTGGGTGGAGAAACTGAAGATCTTATTAACACATTACCCATAAATGAATGATAAATTTGCAACTGACAAATAGTGCTGCAATAATTGAATCCTGTATCTATATTCGTCCATTTACATTTTGTACTTTGCTGTTCAACCGATAATTTTATGATCATTTGAAAATAAGACAAACATCTAATAGTTTCATATAATGAAAGATAGTGAGGACCACACCATTACGGAACAATATCAGTATGGGATTGTTTGTACGAAACAGAGTGATCAGCATTGCCGAATACTTGTTGAAAAATTGTGCTGGATTTAAAATCACGTAACCATACCGAACAAGTTGTGAAACGCTTGTAAATAATTGGTGTTTTGCAAACTCTACGGATCAAAATCAGTTGTCCGGATGTTCGATGACTGTGTTTTCATGGAAGAGAAAGGAGGGCAACTGAGACCTGAACAGTAATTTCCATGTTATGTTCTAAAACTGCTTTGCCGAAGATCATACTGTACTCGTACTGTCGACCGTTTCAAGGAGTCAAAAAGGACGAAAGTGTAATGGATCAGATTGGTTTGCTGTTATATCTTACATTGAATATGAGAAGAAAACTGTGTCTTCTAACAACCGCAGTCCACCGCATATTGCTAGACGAACGTTGCTTCCCAAATAAATCGAAACAAGCACATAAGACTGCACACAGCACATGCGCAACTCATCATAATTATTTCATTGAGGTCATTTTGTTGTAAAACTGCGGAATGTATTGTGTAATCTTTACCATGACTTTCATAAGGACAAAGAACCACCGTGTTATTCGTCCGTTTTCCTTCGCAAATCTGGAATACTATGGATAGAGGTGTCCGTATTGATGCCACATATTCCGTCTTCCGAAAACACTGATAGCGGTCTGCGTCGTCATCTAATAAACAAAATATGTGCCAAATCAATTACAGAACACATAGACCATTTGGTTTTAGAAATCATAGCAAATAGTATCAAATATCTTTTTTGACTGCTAGATCGGTCAGATGTGAAAACCGAAACCGACATACGTCACTGAAACGTAATGCGACCGCTGCGCTTCAATACTTGTAGAATGAATCTCGTAGCCTGGATACTTCACATATGTCATAAACAACTCTAGGTATCAAAAGGAGTTCTCTAGCACATGATGGCATTTAAACACGCGCGTCATTTGATGTATTGGTAACATTTCCCACTTTTAGCTCTGTAGAGATGTAGAAGAAGTTACGGTTTTCTTTTGCCTTTTTTTTTTCAAATGGAACGATTTACAAATTTGTTGGTATTAAAAACAGCTTGGAAATAGCTCTGTGATGCACTTTGTGTCAAAGATATCTATGATATTTCAACAAAAGTAGATAATTATTTTCCTAAATACAAAAGCTACATCAAATATCATGGACATATAGGATTAATGGCAATATTTAATCTGGCTGTAAATCACGCTGTGGAGAAGTATATGCCAAGTAGTTGGCTTAAGGACGAAGAAGACCCACAGTGGTTAAAAATATCCAGAGAATGCTGAATAAGCAGAGAATGTTACGGAAGGAGCAGAAACAGAAACCGCAAGCGTTTTGAAGCTACCGAAAGAATGGAACTTAAATCAATCACCTATCAAGATACAATCCAAATTTGCTTTTGCAGAGAATTTCCTTCAGCAATGGTCCATTATTTAGCTTCTGTATATCTTGAATATCTCGCCTAGCTCAAAATTCCAAGCAGCTGGAAAAAAGCACAAATACATACTAGAACGACGCGCCGCGAAGCAATTATACCTATGGGATGGAAATCTGCAGATATAATTTACATGTACAGACAAACAAATCAATACAATTTCAAAACAAATGGATGGTTTCTTCGAAAGAAGGAGTTTTACAAATTCAGTAAGTCAAGAACGTGTTGGACCACCTGTGGCCCTTATGTAAGCAGCTGTTCGGCATTGCGTTGAGAGATGGTGTTGTTGGATGTATTCCAATCATTGCCTTTCTCTACAGCAATTACACTCTTCAGATCCCTCTAGTGCAATGGAAGTTACACCCTGATGTCTCAACAGATGTTTTATCGCCCTATTCCTTCTTCTTGTCTGTTTTGCGGAACACTTTTTCTTTCCTTATCTTTTCAGTCCACCTTATTTTCAAAAATGTTCTGTAGCAACACAACTCAGATGCTTCCATTCTCTTCCGTTCCGGTTTTCCCGCACTCCACGTTTCACTACCATACAATGACGTGCTCGAAATGTAGATTCTGATAACTTCTTTCCTCGGAATAAGACATATCTTTGATACTGGCAGACTTCTCTTGACTAAGAATGCCCTACTGGCCGAAGATAATCTGCTTTTTATATGCTCCGTTCTTCATTTTACAGTCTAGGCAGTAGAATTCATTAATCTACTCTGTGATCACCAACGTTTATGTTAAGCTGACCGCTCTTCTCATTTCTGCTACTTGTCATTACTTTCATCTTCCTTCGATTTACTCTCCACATTCTGTTCATGCTATTCCTCTTCAGACTTACTGAATATAGTAGGCCCATCCAGAAGTCTTATTATGGAGATCCTTTCGTACTGAATTTTAATTCCACTTCTGAACTTCTCTTTTATTTCCGACGTTGCTTCTTCAGTATATATGTTGAACAGTAATGGCGGAAGACATCATATCTGTCTTGGCTCTTATTGATGTTGTACGCTACCTGTCTTTCCCTATAGCTTGCCCCTATTTTTCTCAGAGTTTCGAACACCTTGTTCCAAATTACACTGAAGTTTTTTCCAGGTCGACAGATCCTATGAACATGTCTTTATTTTACTCCGGTCTTGCTTTCATTATCAGCAGCAACGTCAAAACCGCCTCTCTGATATCTTCCCCCTTTACTAAGGCCAAAATAATCGTCACCACACGGATTCTCATATTTCTTTACCATTTTTTGTTTATTAGTAATTTCGGCAGTTCGGATGCATGAGCTGTTAGTCTGATTATGTGATACTATCCGAACTTGTCGGTTCTTGCATTCCTCGGAACTGTGTGCTATACCGAAAGTCACCAGGCTCATAGGTGTTACACATTAAAGAGAATAGCCCGTGTTACCTTATTTAACTCTTCCAAACCCCCTTTAAATTATTTTTTATCACATCATCAGACCAGTCCCACCCTTCGTAGATGCCTTCAGTATACGGCTTCCACGTATTCGCTCTCTCCTCAGCATTTAGGAGTGGAATTTCCAATGCCCTCTTGGCACCCTTGGTTTTAGTTTCATCGAAGGTTACGTGGATTGTTCTGTATGCTGAGTCAGTACGTAATCATTTCTTGTTTTATTTCTCCACATTTTTCGTACAGCCGTTTCGACTTACCTTACCTGCTCCTCCTATTTATTTCATTAGTAATTGATCTGTATTTCTGTATTTCAGGATTACCCAGAACTTTTTTGTAGATCCTGCTTCCGTCAGTCAACTGAAGAATCTCTTCTGTTATCCAAGATTTCCTCGCAGTTATCTTCGCAGTATCTACGTTTTTCCTTCCAACTTCAGGGACACTTCTTTTTGAGATGTCCATTCCTCTTTAACTGGGCTGCCTAGTGAGCTATTCGTTATCGCATTATCTATAGCCTTGGAAAATTTCATGCATCTTTCTTCATTCGTTAGTGCTTCCTTGTCGCACTTCCTGGTACAATGATTCTCCCTGACTATCCTCTTAACTGCCAATCTAGTCCTCTTCATTGCTTAACTATGAGCTGAGACTACATCTGCTCCTGGGTACCCCTTACAATACAATATCCGGTTTCGAACAGAGTGTACACTACTAGTTGAAAATTGGTGCAGGTCTCTCATTCCTATAAAGCCGATATTCTCCCGTAACCTTTTATTCTACTCCTTCCCCTACAGCCGCATTCCAATCCACCATGACTGTTAGATTTTCATCCGTTTTTATGTTCTGAATTACCCGTTCAGTACACTCATATACTTTCTCGGTCTCTTCATCTTTCGCTTGCGAACTCGGTATGTACACTTGCATTATTGTTGCCGCTGGTGGTTTGCCGTCTATTGTGGTGAGAGAAACTCCATCACTGAACTTTTCCCAGTAGCTTCCTTTTGATAACGAATACAACTACCTTTGTACCATTTTCTGCTGCTGTTGATATTGTCCTATACTCATCTGACATGAGCCCTTCCCTTCTCTCCATATCACTTCGGTGGCCCCCATCATACCTAACTTGAGCCATTGCAATCCCCTTTTCAGATTTTCTAGTTTCCCTACCATATTCAAGCCGCTTACATTCCACGTCCGGACTCGTTGAACGTTACGGTATATTGATAATTTTTACTTATGGACCGTAAAAATAATCAATATACCATAATATTACACGCAACTGAGGAAGACAGGACTACAAAAGTTGAAGATGTCGTAGAAAGTTATTCCATCTCCCACTTGGCAGAAACTCCAGGAGATCCGAAATGGTTACTATTCCGGAATCATTAGCCAACGGAGGTATCATCACGCACATTTTCTGTTACAGGCCTCATGGCCTGTGAATATATGTTACGTGTATTTAATACAGTGGTCTCCATTGGCTTCTGCATGCTCAAGCTGTTGATCATTGCTGATTCTTCTGACCTCCGGGTACATTCCCACCCCAAGGGCAAGAGGGTGAGCTCAACCTCTCACCGCTGCTCCAGCCTCTCTGAAAAGTCCGTTGGCAGAACGACGGTGACTTCTTATGCCGGAAGTCGTGGGCTACCGTTGCTGACGCCTTTTATTCATAACTTAAGGATTTGCAGGTTCGAACCTGGTACCAAGGATGTTTCAGATCACTAAACAACAACGTTCCTCTGGACCACTGGTATACTAATGGCTATCGTCACACATTCTGTCGAACTGGCATATTAGATCGTCAAAATCCTGCGCTACTTCGAGGGCTTTGCCAATAATACTCCAAACGTTCTCAGTTGGAGGGAGATCCGGAGATCTTGCCGGCCAAGGTAGGTTTGGCTAGCGTGAAGACAACTAATAGATCTCACCGTGTGCGAGCTGGCGTTATCTTGCTGAAATGTAAGTTCGTGATGGCTTGCCTTGAGGGTAAACTAAAGGGGATGTAGAATATCGCCGAAGTAGGGCTGCGCTGTAAGCATGCCGCGGGTGACAACTAAACTGGTCCTGCTATGAAAAGAAGTGGCAACTCAGACCATCACTCCGGGCTGGCTGTCGGGTCACATGCGGATGACGGTCAGGCTGGTATCCCAACGTGGTCCGATGCGTCTCCAGACGCGTTTTCGGGCTGGAATGTCATGGCCGGCAGTAGAATTGTCTTTTTTTCTGATGAGCTCCGATGACCAGCATACACGTGTGTGGAGACGCCCTGGACATCAGTGGGAATCAAACCTGACTGTTTCCAGCCATAAGGCCCGAAATTCAGGAATGATGGCCTGAGTTGCCATTTCCTTTCGTAGCAGGAATCCTTTGGTTGTCATCGCCGTCACCCTTGCAGCATAGCCGTACGACGACGATATTCTACGCCCCGTTTTGTTGTCCTTAGTGGCAGGCCACCCTGGGCTACATTCCAGCTGGACAATGCCCGCCCGCACACGGCGAGAATATCAACTGCTTGATTTTTGTGCTTGCAAATTCCTACCTTGGCCAGTAAGGTCGTCGGATCTCTGCCAGCTAAGACAGTTTGGGATATCATGGTCAGCACCCTCAAACCAGATTCGGGATTTTGATGATCCAACTCACCAACTGGACAGAATTTGTGATGATATCCCTCAGCAGGACATCCTACAATGTAGTTAATCAATGGCAAGCTGAATATCTGCTTCCACAATGGCCAAAGGTCGGCTAACAAGTTATATGATTGCTTAATGTGTGGACTGATACGCCCTGCTAAATCCGCAGGACAGAACAGGTAGTTGGAATTGTGGAAAGTGGCCAAAAATGAGCGGCTGTCAGTTGGAGTCGAACACATATAACTTTATTTAGTTGCTCAAAAATTACAGCGCAATTTTCCGAGGTTAACTGTCGACTGAATATGTCACACAATCTTATGGCTTAAGGGCACGACCTCTTTAATTTATAAAACGGCCGAAGGCTGATGATTTAAAACACAACTACAATACATTTTCAAAAAGGCAGAAAGCGGAAGTTTTTATCCTTAAATGATATTTCAAATGAGGCTGAAGGCTCAAATAATCTAAGACTTGACAAGAAAGGAATTTTAATTTTAAAACGGTTGGAAGCCCATGATTGAAAACACAACTAAAGGCAAACAAATTCAAGCCAATGAGAATAAGGAATTTTACTTTTAAAACGGCTGAAGGCCCATGATTCAAAACACAACTAAAACTATACAAATTCAAGCCATCGGCTATGAGCCATTAAAATACACAATCAAACACCAAAAAGAAAAGGCAGTATAGTCAGCGGCACTCAGAGGTTTTCGGAAGTCGGTCTGCACTTCAAATTTTAACGTTCTCTTAGACAGGTAGTCGGCCCAACTATATGCGATCCGCCGGCAACCCATCCAAGACACAGTCAAAGGATCCACCGACAAGGCAACTTGCTTTCCACGCGACCAGTACACAAGGAACTCCTAAGCCAAAATGTAAAAGGCGTAGTCGCGCACAACTAAGTATGCATAAGCTGTCGAAACTACACACACGTGTTGGACAGCGATAACACGGTGAGGAAAGGACACTACCTGAATTTTACGTCAGCGGGCGGGGCAGGTAACCGGAATGCTAACGGCCACAAAGCAGAAAATTCCTCTGGTGCACTTGGACTTCAAATAATCAAAATACAGTTAAATTCCACCGGATGGTGGTCACTCTTTCGCCAACTCGAACACTCGCTGTTGCTCACGGGAATACCCCTAATAGCCAGCCATGAAAACCAACGGCACAATGTGAACAGACTGGCTTCGGTAATTAAATCACCACTCAACTTTGACGTAATGGGTCGGCGAGCCACGAACTTCCAACTAATCGGAACAGCCCCCACACACTCCGACACTGCGTAGAGACCACCAGCGGGCCCGGCCCACTGCGCCACGCGGAGATTTCCTGGTTGATCCACACCAACCGACCGACTCCGCACAGCCAGTAAGCCGACAACATTTAGAACAACCTGTCAGTCAAAATCACACAAACTACACACAGTTCCAGGAACACTTGCACGAAGGACTAGACGATACTAAGGCAGCCACTGTGCGATAACAAGGACGTATCACGAGTCGGCACACGCAGGCAAACCATAAGCGATCGCCGGCCAACATACACGATACACGTCGTCCTACAAGATGACCGACCCACGACCAACCAAGGTGGTCCGCATTCAAGTGATATGTATCGGCAACTGTCGGGCGAGTCATGGCTGTACGGACCTCACTGCAGCCGCGCCCCAACTGAATTCCTAAATCAAACAGTGCCAGGTCCGAACTGCACTGCTAGCGCCTCCCAACTCACTGGCAGATGCGAACTCCCAACACACGACAACCGGGAGGTAATAACAGTCAGCAAAGATAATACGTCAGGGCTTATATCGATAAGCGCCGCTGCTGCCGCTCAGGGGCAGGCAAGGCGGCAACTCAGTGACACCAGTAATTGAAATCAACATAAAGAGGTGGTAGTAGAGTAGAAACAGGACGTCAAATAAGATACGGCACGAACACGAGCCACGCACAACTCATGGAGCTCTTCAATAAATCACCCAATTTTTCTGAAATCGAAATCATTTCTCTGTCTATACATGTAAATCGGACCTTCGGATTTCGGTCACTTTTTCTTTTTGTCTTGCAGAGTATTTTCTATTTCACGTCAGAACTGTGAACTGTTCATTTCTGTGTTTACCAATAAACGTGTTTCGTTCGTTGTACAATATGCTGTCCTTCCCAACACGTAAGGACAAAAGACGTAACACAAAATACGAAATGAAGCACTAACAGGGGGATGTGAAGTCTGGGAGAAGCTGACCTCGGGGAAGGTCAGATTGTTTCCTGAAGAAATGTAGGAATATGCGAGCCCGTACTTGCGCTGTGAGTCAAAGACAGAAAGGAGAATATCTAACCTTCATGTATATTAATTGTAGGTGGAGAAAAAACATTTAACGATAGTGTCTCGAAACATCCTTTAAAATTTTAAAGTCATAAAGCTACAGATAGTGAAACTTTATGAACAACTTGTACATTTATAGGAATTGAACGAAATGAAGGGGAGGCAGCAGAGGAGAAAGCTATAAGGCAGAACTATAGCTTCTCCATGATGATATTTAATCTGTACGTTGAGCCATACAAATTAGTTAGGAAAGGAAATTAGAGTAAGAGGAGAAGTAACAATAACTATAATGTTTGTCGACGACATTTTAATTCTGTCACAACCTGCAAAGGGGTTTGAAGATGAACTGAGAGAAATGAATACCGCCTCAAAAAGAGGTAAGATCAACAAAGGTAAAGCAAATTGAAAGCAGCGAACTGAAATAAATCCATGCAGTGCTGTATGAATACGATTAGGTAAGTTTTGCTATTTGGAGACAGAGATAACTGGCCATGGCCGAAGTACAGAAAATATAAAAGAGGGACTGGTCATAGCTGGAGAACCTTACCTAAAAAGAACACAATTCTAATACCTTATTTAGGTGTTAGAAATTATTTCATGGAAGTATTTCTCCGAATTATAGTTTTAAGTGCAAGTGCAACATGCATGGTAACCGTTATAGACAAATCGAAAATACAGATTTTGAAAGGAGATCCTAGAAAGTGTTGGTGAACTTTTATTTTAGTAGTTAGTCTACTCACTGGTTTGGTTAGGCCCGCCACGAGTTCCTCTCCTGCGCAAAACTTTTCATTTCAGAGTAGAAGTTACCACAATTACTTGCTGGATGTATTCCACCATCCTTCTTCCTCTAAAATTTTTACCCTCTACTACTACCTCTAGTACGACGGAAGTTATTTCCCGATGTCTTAATAGATGTCCTATCATCCCGTACCTTCTTCTAGTCAGTGGTTTCCATATACTCCTTTCCTCGCCAATTATGCGGAATACTTCCCCATTCCTTACCTTATCAGTCCACCTAATTTTCAACATTCATCGTAGCAGCACATGTCAAATCCTCCAATTCTCTTTTGTTCCGGTATTCAAATAGTGCATTTTCATTATCTTACAACATTGTGTTCCAAACTTACATTCTCAGAAATTTCTTCCTCAAATTAAGTCCTATATTTGCTGCTAGTAGACTTCTCTTGGGCAGGAATGTCGTTTTTGACTGTGCTATACTACTTTTTAATTCCTTCTTGCTCCGTCCGACAATGGTTATTTTGCTGCCTAGGTAGCAGAATTCTTGAACTTCGTCTACTTTGTGATCCACAATTCCGATATTAAGTTTCCCACAGTTTTTATTTCTGCTATTTATAACTACCGTATTATTTCTTTGATTTACTCTCAATTCATGTCATTTACTCATTAGAATCCATGTTATTTATTGATTAGACTGTTCATTCCATCTAACATATACTGTAATATTCTTCACTTGCAGTAAGGATAGCGATGTCGTCAGATAATCTTATCATTGTTTTTATTCCCACTCTCTCTTATTTTTGTCATTACTTATTCGGTTTATAGACAGAATAGTAGCAGTGAAGACTACATCCCTATCTTACACCTTTTTTAATCTGAGCACATCGTTCATGGTCTTGGGGTTAGAATTCCCTCTTGTTTGTTGTCCATTTCCCCTACAGCTTACCCCTACTTTTCTCAGAATTTCGGGTATTTTTTAAGTATTTAATAATGACGAACTCGTTTTCCATGTCGATTGATCCCATGAGCGTGTCTTGAATTTTCTGCAATGTTATTTCCATCATTAACAGCAACGTCAGAACTGCACTTCATTTGCCTTCACCTTTCCGAAAGCCAAACTGATATAGCACATCCTCAATTTTCTCCTCCGTTCTTTTGTAAATTATTCTATTCAGTAATTTGGATCCGTATACTGTTAAGCTGATTGCGCGATAATTCTCGCACTTGTCGACTTTTGCTGTCTTCGAAGCTGTGTGGATAATGCTCATTCTAAAAGCCTCACGGTATATCCCCAGCCTCATAGTTCCACACATTAATTCGAGAAGTCGTTGCCACTTCCTGGACATATACTGAAACGAAATGAGGACCATTCTCAGTATATATATAAAAGAAAAGAAAAGCATGGACGCCCATTTACCGAAATTATCGAACATTTAGCTCAAATAAGGTGACACATGTAGAAAAACGGCGTCCTATTCAAATTAAATGTTTCCATTTGTTTTGGTTTGCAAATTGAATTGATTTTGATGATTTGTATCAAGTTGGCACGCATTCCTTGCCTTATGTGCACCACCTAACTGATGGAATATCAAGAACAGCTAAAATTTCGCACCAAAACGAATCGAAACATAACGTGAAAATGCTGCTTTCTTATGACTGTGGTATCATTTTCTAAATAAATACTTGGTAATAGCTTTTATCGGAAACTAATTGTGGAACTTAGAAACAATATAAATAGATAGCATACTAAGTGAAGGAGCGTCGCATTCTCGAATATACCGACAGGGATTTGGAGGCATGCCAACTCGAATGCCTTGGCCATGTATGCTAGTTTTCTTCTCTGAGGATCAATGGCTCAAACAACCCACCACGCAAGTGCATGTGAGCAATGTAACACGTTGCATTGTCCTGCTGGTAGATGGTATTGTGTTGAGGAAAAACAAACTCCATGTGCGGGGAGGCATGTTACGGAAGGACAGGTACATAGACGTATTGGTCCATTGTGTCTTCCGAAATGGTGAGATCACCTCCGTCCTGGAGCCTTCCGAGGATTGTGGCAGTGTGTTCGCAAAAGACGTTTCACACCGCACACGCCAACGGCCATCTACCATCTGAAAAGGCCAGTTGACGTCTAGTTGCGGTATTGGCGTAACATATTGCAGCCTTCGTCGACGATGAACACTCTCAAGCCGGCCGGAGTGGCCGTGCGGTTCTAGGCGCTACCGTCTGGAACCAGGCTACCGCTACGGTCGTAGGTTCGAATCCTGCCTCGGGCATGGATGTGTGTGATGTTCTAGTTCTAGGCGACTGATGACCTCAGGAGTTAAGTCGCATAGTGCTCAGAGCCATTTCAAACATTTCTTTGAACACTCTCAGCATTGATGCATCATCCAGGCGCCTCCTGCAGAGGCCCATTCGCAGTAATGAACTGTCATTGAGGAGACACTGCTGGTAGCCCCTTCGTTCATCTGGGCGGTCAGTTGTCTATTCGCTTGTACACATCTACGCAGCCCTCGTTCACCCCGGTTGTCTAGACCTGTGGTGTACCACAGTTGCCTCGACTCTAGTTTTGGATATCACCATTTTGCTACGCATGGTATACTTTAATCACGGTTGCACGCGAACAGTTTACAAACTTAGTCATGTCGGAAATGTTTGCAAGCATGGACCGAAAGCTAACGGTCATGTCCATTTGGATGTCAGGTGAAACGCTTCGTTTCCACATTGAGACAACGACTGCACTGCTTTCAGCTTCTCCACGACACGCTTTATATACCCTTCTTTGCTAGTACTGTCATCTGCCGCCTGTGAGTGGTTATAGCACGTTGACGTAGAAAATAGACATTTGACACCCTTAATGTGACTACACCAGGTACTTTGAGCAGAAGTGAATAAATAAACAAAAATTACGTTTTGGACCGAATAATTTTCAAAATTTATGTATCTGTTTATTTAATACGAATTGTTCGGACTTCTAACGTTAAATGTCGATTATTGATTGGATTTAAAAGGTTGGTAACAAGTGCTGAATTATAAATTTATGTTTATATATATTAATATTTACTTTTATATTTAAATATATATGACTCTCACAGGTTTGGACACATTACCGTTGTCACCTTAACTCTTTCAGTTAGTGCTGTGGTGACGTGAGTAGAAAGCGTGTGAGACACAATTTTTTAAAATTGTTTGGTGACTTAATCACTTTTCTTAAGTGTGTACTGTCACTTGTAGGATGCAATTTTCTTTTTCTTTTTTGCGTGGAATATTTGTCATCGTTCTTTAATGTTCTTTGAAGTTTTATAATTAGCATAAAATCAGAAGGTGCATCATTCTTGCGGATACTGTTCACGGATTTAATTTATCTTGAGTATTATTTTTTTATCCAGGCAGATGATTTCTTTCATTCCTACACCACCGAATGCTACGACGTTTAGATTGCGAAAAAAATTCTCTATAATTGAACGCCTAGTTGTAAACACATAACAGTGACGGCGGGGGAGAACAGAGTACTGTCAACAATAATGATTTAACAATGCCAAAATGGTTGAATATTTTGATTCGTTTGCTCCTGCAGACTTGTTTCAGTCGATATAAATGAATAAATAATAACCTAAGCCATTCGCAAAATAACAACAGTCCGAGTCATTTTCATTCATTCCGTTGTTCCCACTGACTGGTCTCATTCAAGAGAATCAATGAATAGTCCAAGCGCGAGCAACACTAATACCAACTGTGTCGACCATTTTCAGTCTGTTGTTTCCAACATTCTATGGAACAACTTAACTAAACGTGGAATTTAACGTGTTTTGAAGGCAACTGCCAACAGCTGTCAAGCATGTCATGAATTGCATAACACATAGCTGCTGTGTGTCCTTTATTATCAGTACCTTTTTCTACGTCTGTAAACGTAGCTGCAACCTTACAATTTAAACAAATTTAGGCATAGAAGTTTATTGTGCTCAATCCTCTGTTGACATGTCTGTCTATGTAAGAGTCTATATATGGCGTAATTTGAACAATTAGTGAACTTACATTAGCTGAACGCGTCATTCAGCGTGATTTCAGTCGACTTACGTCTCTATGTCTCTAAAAATCTTCAGTTGGTCGTGTATCACACGCAACTGCCGCTTTAGTGCTTGATGTGAGAAACGGATATAATTATTTGTCCATGAAATTGAGACTGTTACATCTGTTATGCTGAACAGACTTCGACACTTTGGTAGGCGTACGTTGCATGTATCTGTACCGTCTGTCCCATAAAATTACTGTACTGTGGAAGCACTGCACATGTGAATGTGACTAAAACTCGTTTCTCACAAGTGGCTGTGTGTACGTGTAAGCCACCAACTCTATGCATTTTGCTATCTGTCACCGTAGCTGTGACTGTAACAAACTGCTATTAGATACAGCAAATAGAGCACCTGTTAAGACGGCCACACGTACTTGCAGCAGACTTATAGCAGCAGACGACATACTGTAGTAATCGTAAGATTGTAGTCACTGTCGACGTATGTAGAGACCTCCATGACAATCTTTGGCTCTACCATTAAACAGTGATCAGAGGTTCAGTCGCATGTGTGCGGTATGAAACCATTCACAGCTTTAACACCTATTACAGTTTCAGCATGAACGAGTACACTTCCTAGCAAAGTTTCCGTAGATTGACTGCGTAACTTATATTACGATGTGATAACAGGTAACTCTGCACAGCAGCTCGTGGTCGTGTGTAGCGTTCTCGCATCCCGCGCCCGGGTTCTCGGGTGGGAATCCCGGCGGGGTCAGGGATTTTCTCTGCCTCGTGTCCTTAGGTTAGTTAGGTTTCAGTAGTTCTAAGTTCTAGGGGACTGATGACCATAGATGTTAAGTCCCATAGTGCTCAGAGCCATTTGAACCATTTTTGAACTCTGCACAAATGTGGTATGTAGTTTTCGCAGCGGATCGCATTACTGTCTTACGATATACTTTCATTATCAGTGAATTAATCATGATTTTATGACCTTAGGATAACGACTTTTTATTTATTTTAACATAATGCTGTGAATACTCTTATGGGCATATCTGACGTTCCATTATGTGTGTTGCTGTTAATATTTGCACCACTTCGATGATTCGTGACAGTTTAGGCCTGTAATGTTGTTTTGTATGATATTGTATGGAACTGGGGACCTAGAAACGACGGAGAGGCTTCGCCCCCGCCGTAGCCCTCAGTGGTTCACAACCCCACAACAGGCTACCGCACTCCAATCACCCCACCGCCGTCCCCCACTGAACCCACAGTTATGCCTGTAATGTTACTTATGTATTGTATTATTTGGTACACAGGAATCTGACGATGGTCAGACGATAAAAGTTTATTATATAAATAAAGTATTTTACCACCAGTCCTAGGTGGTAATACGAAATTTTTGAAATGTATAAGAGCCGTGGGGCACAACCTACTGGTTTCGTTTAACAACTATCTTCAGTGTATAAAACTATGAATGATCCAGGAATAGTCTGGTTATGGAGGTAAGTGTGCCGAGGAAGGGGGTGGTAAAAATTGTAGAGGGAGACGAAGAATTCAAGAGGATATGGTTTGTAATGGTCATGCAGAGGTGAAGATTGAGGACAGGATGCAATAGCATGGACATCTAACCGGAGCTCGGACTTACACCACAACAACAACAAGAAAATGTTGTGAGTGTGTCAGCCTTAAAGCTACGACGGGTATTCATAAGAAATGCATTTTTTTTGTCGGCCAGTTTCGGTTGAGAAAACGCGGAAACAGTACGTGGATGATGGAGAGGTTATCGATGCAGCATAATGCTGGCTGCGACGTCAACCTGTAGAACTGTACCAAGCGGGCATACTAACCCTCCCATTAAGGCGGCGTAAGACCGTCCCATTGAACGGAGACTGTGATTATAAATAGAGTTTTGTAGCCAAAAGAGTCGAAAACAATGTGTTGTACTGGATCCCTAAACAAAAACCTGCATTCAGAAAAAAGTGTTGCATTACATATTCACCGCCCATCGTATATTGAATTCGAGTAACACAGAGTTGGAGTAGGTCTGACTGTTGTGTGAAGGGTCATGACACGGTGGCCATTGCTGCCTACAGCTGGAGGACGCGTCGGTGCGTCTGGTCTGAAGACAAAGCCGTGGGGTCTGGCGGGCGGCCGGCCAGGACGGCACTGTGCAAAGAGCTGCGGCCTGGCTCTCGTCGCGCCGTCGTCGCTTGTCGCGGCCAGATCGATAGTCGCGGCGGCGGGACGCGAGGCGCGGGGGCGGCGGAGGCGGCGAGGCTGGGCACACCCTCGGCCGTGGCCTGGGGTCGCCATCGCCACCCCAGAGCCTAGTACGGTCACCGGTCGCCCCCGTGATCCAGTAGCCTCAAGCGCACCCGCTTGCTGTAGGCGGCCAGCCAGCCCGACCTCATGCAGTTGACGATCTACAGGAGATATATTTTGCTATGGCTCATCTTCTTCAGTGGAGGCGTTAAGCTGTATTTCATTAACACATGGGGCATGTTCAGAACTCGGAATTACTTGCGCGTTGCGAGACTGGTCGTGACTTGAAACTTACTAGCAGATTAAAACTGAGTGCCGGACCGAGACTCGAAAGCGGGACCTTTTCCTTTCTCGAGTTAGTGCTCTACCAACTGAGCTACCCAAGCACACGACTCACGTCCCGTCCCCACAGCTTCACTTCTGCCAGTATCTCGTCTCGTAACCGAGAGGAGGGACCGTGAGTCGTGCTTGGGTAGCTCAGTTGGTGGAGCACTTGCTCGAAAAATTCAAAAGTCCTGAGTTCGAGTCTCGGTGCGACACACAGTTTTTATCTTCCAGGAAGTTTCGTATCAGCGCACACTCCCCTGCAGAGTGAAAATCTCATTCCGGCCGTGACTTCTTTTTGTCCAACGTTTATTTGTTTTGTTTATTAATATCCCGCTTGATTTTGCACTAGTTATAAGTTTTTGTAATGCTGCACAAAAAAGATATCAAATAGATGATACAAATAGAACCCGCCTCTACGTGGTGGGACACGGGCAACAGTGTGAGTGGGGACTGGAGCCGTGGTGGTGTTACCTTCAGTCACACACGACCCCGGACCCAGCCACAGCGGCTAAGTGGCAACATACGACCCACAATACGAAATTTGATGGTGGGTCATTAAAAATAAGCAGCTAGTGAAAAAAAAGTGTCCAACGTAATCACAGGTGCTGAACTATGGGTTCATCACTTCGAAACGGAAACAAAATGGCAGTACTCGGAGTGACGCCACACCACCTCTAGTCCGAAGAAAAAGTCAAAGTCGCACTCTTAGACAGTAAGGCCATGGCGACGACTTTTTGAGACTATGAACATGTCATTTTGTTTTATGTCTTCCGTCATGGTCCAACTGTGTACTGTGTAATGTATTGTTCTAACACCAGAAAACTGAAGAAACGATTTCAGCGTGCTCGTCGCCACAAATATGCAAACGAACTACTCTTCTCCGTGATAACGCAATGTCTCACGTAAGTCTGTGCACCAGGCAGAAGCCCAAAAACTTTCTTTGGACTGGTCTGCCTCATCTAGGCCATTCTGATTTCCAGCTTGGCGCAGTGATGGATGCACATCGTGGGAAGCATTACGTTGATGATGACGCGCTTATTGATCCAGCAATAGACTGGCTCCGACGTACACCAGTGGAATGGTACCATGCGGACATACAGGCCATACAACAAGGTGGCGTAAAGCCGTCGCACTGAACGGAAACTATTTTGAGAAATAAGGTTTTGTAGCCAGTTGTAGGGGGAATAATATGATAGATATTGGAATCTAGAATAAAAACAGTTTGCTTCTACAAAAAAGTGCCACATTACCTACTGAACGCCCCTCGTATATAAACACGCACGAAAGCGCTAGTTTAACGTAGAGCGTCCAGGACATATATGTAATTCAGGACAACACATCTTGAACTTAAAGTGGTTCTGCCCCTTAGACATTCATTCAAAGAACAACACTAAATGAGCGGTCTAAGGTGATGCAGTCATAGATTGGGCGGCTGGTCCCGGTGGAGGTTCGAGTCCTGCCTCGGGCGTGGATGTGTGTGTTTGTCGTCGGAATAATTTAGCTTAAGTAGTATGTGAGCGTAGGGACTGATGACCTTTGCAGTTAAGTCCCATAAGATTTCCATTTCACACACATTTGAACATTTTTGAGCAACACTTAATAATACACATGTCTGGTCAAGCGCACAACAGAAGTTACCACCGAAAACCACAATGACGGTTGTATCTCTGTTTTGGGACCCACACCACTGGTAGAATTCACTTGTATACAAGCAGTCCTGTCTTGAAGAACGACGTCAGGTGTCATCAACGCGCGCTGCTCCTAAACCGTTGCCTGAAGGATGATAACAAGCTGCTGCTAGCCGCTAGCTCGAATCCGACTTCTACATCAGGCTTTCCCACCCCTGGCAACCCAACTTGTGTCTTTCTCTGCTGTAGGACTGTAGTGACTACTTTTCCTACTCACTGCTTTCTTTGCTTGTCTCCACAGGCTGATGGCCTTTCCTCGTCTGCTCCTCGAGCCGACACCGGAATACTTGGCTTGCACTGCTTATGGGACGCGCGGTACCAAGAGCATCTTCTGCTGTCTGCAAGAAAATTCCAGGCGCTGGTCCCTTGCCCCCACTAGCATTAAGTCCATCTTGCGACGCCACTCGCTTTTCAAGCCCGACTGTTTCGTCTGATTCCTCCACACGACAATTCAAAACTCTTACGGCTCGTGTGTTAAGTCCGCCCATAATTTCACTAAGGTCTCCTCAGCCTAGCCCGCCTTGGCGCTGACCGCTGGCCGCAACGCTGTCGTAGCCCCCAAGGCGTCAGCGACGCCACACATCATTCGACACGACCAGCAAGGTGGCTGGAATTTGAAAGTGGTGTGATGCACGCTACTGCATCGCTACATCATAGTACCTAATACGAGGGCTGTTCGGGAACTAAGGTCTCATCAGTAGCGAAATGAAAACCACAGTGAAAATCGTAAATTTTTTATTCGCAACAGTTAGCCACACCTTCCAACTATCTCTCTAAAATAGTCGACGGTCCGACTTCGGCATTTGTCGTGGCGTTTTAAAAAACTTTCCAGTACCCTCGTCACAGAGAGCATCCGCCTGTGATTTCAGCCAATTCTCGACGTTGGTCTGCGTTTCGTTGTTTGTGCCAAACTGTTGTCTTCCTATCCAGCAGTTCATGTGAGTAGAGGTGAACAACGGAGGGAGCCAGTTAAGGACTGTATTGTGGGTGTTCAAACACTTCCCATCGAAAACGCTGCAGTAGCGTCTCCAATGCCCCTGCAGAATGCGGCTGAAAATTGTCTTGAAGACAGAAACGCATGACATTTACGTTATGTGGGCTGCATAGCTTCAGATGAAATCTCTTACCAGATCCACATACTTCGGGGGATACACTGTTGTTTTACGCACTTCCACGTGATCACTTTACGCTCTGAAATGAAAAGAGCGACTTGAAGTGATCGAAAGGCTCACTAAAGACACTACCGAACACATCTGTGTAAAGTTGTATTGTATTTTCGCAGTGGTTTCCATTTCGAGCCTAATCGGAACTTACTTTCCGAATATGCCTCGTATGTTCCAAAATGCAGCGCATAAAACGGGATTTTCGGTTGTTCATGCCTCGGCTTCTATCGGTGACAAATGGATAGGGTCGATTGGTTTGGATAGCCTTTGGGCTAGGGACCATTTGTATGCCCAACGAAAGTATCATCTTTGAATCACTAGTATACATTTCATGGTCAAAGTATGAAAATTACACTCTTCTTCGTGCTTAGGAGATGGAGCAGGTCGGTTGGCTCTTTTTGCATTTGATATGGTCAACGGTGAGCCTGGTGGGACATATGAAAGTACTACTAGCTCAGTAACATTTCCTCGAAAAATCCCACAAAAACAGTTTTTACTACATTATCGCTAACGCCAAGTGAATAAAACGAAGCCTCTATGCATTTATTTCGAAGAGCCATCTCCCGGTTTTCAAAATTCTGTATCCTTAGGACGAGAAAACGCGAAAAATTTATTCTTTTTGTACCAAAACCCTGCCGCCTACTCCAAGACGGCTATGCAGAGCTTATTGCTGTAATTTTTACGGTATGTTCTTAAGTTTTCGGTCTCGAATAACCCTGAAAATTTTCATCAGATCTTTATCCGTTTTCGAGGTACAGAGGTACAAATTTACGATATTTGCACACTTAAAATCCTATGTGAGGCGAATACATAGTTTGTAAATTGACGTAGCACTGAAAAATGATATTACCAGCTGGGAACAGTATGTTGTATTACTGAGGCCCATGAGAAAATTTTTCACCTAAAATCCAGTCTCAAGAGTAAAATTAGGTTTTTGCTGTTTCAGTTTCACGTAAGTAAACTACCTTAATTTTACTGACCTATACTGTCTGCTGCAACAGGGAAACGAAGGGAACAATCGGAAAATTTAATAGTTTCCTGTTTATTGAAAAGACTCCGACTGAATTCTGGGCTACCAGCGGACTCGCTCTACCCTCCACACTACCTTTTAAAAAATTTTGCCAAAATCTTTGTCATGCGAACATATTCGCACTTCTTATGCTGAGAGAGAAGGCAGTTGCAGTCGGAAAGAGACGGGAAAGTGGTAGTGTGACACAAGCGGCATTGGATCATAGTTGAAAGCGAGAGAACAGTTCTAGGAAAAGAGCGAAGGGACAGTGCCCCAGGGGGGTTGGAGAAATAAAGAGAAAGTGGAAGTGGGTAGGAGACAGTGATAATGACAATGACAACGAGGTATGGGGAGATAGTGAGTGTGAGAAGGGACAGCAGCAGTAGGAAAAAAGGAATGAGATATTAGCAGTAACAGTGAGCAAGAGCGAGATGGTGACAGTGAGATAGACAGAGCTAAGAGGGCTGCGGCTGTAACACAGGAGGACTGAGAGAGAGAAAGCGATGATGACAACGTGTTAGACTCAATAAGTGAATGAGAAAGGGGAACTGGGAGTGGATGGGCATGAGCAACTTACAGCGATGGCCTAGTATTCTTGTGGGAGTTTGAAGTGAGTCGTACGTTAAAAAAGCGCGCATTTTCACACGCCAAAATTTTTGGGAATATTTTTAAAGGTGCTGAGGAAGTAGAATGCGGCAGCTTGTACCCCACTTTTGAGTCGGAGTCTTTTATACAAACAGGAACATATTCGCATTTTTTGCGCTCCGATGGGAGCATTTTTTCGCTGGTATATATAATGCCCACGGAACGAGGGTGTGGGGAGCAGGTGCTGGAATCCTGCACCGCTGCTCATGGTCAGGTCCTAGTGGAGCTGGTTAGCCGTTGCCATTTTCCGGAATGTAATGGAGTATCAGATGTGTATCTATATCCTCTAGATTAATGTGATGGGTTTTCGCCGAATGTAGTACTGGGTTGGTTGGTTTGGGGATGGAGACCAGATAGCGTGGTCATCGGTCTCATCGGATTAGGGAAGGATGAGGAAGGAAGTCGGCCGTGCCCTTTCAGAGGAACCATCCCTGCATTTGCCTGGAGTGATTTAGGGAAATCACTGTAGTACTTGGTTTGTGTTGTTATGGATAGAGGGGAGGGAGAGGGTAAAGTCAGTGCTGGCACATAGTGTATTCCTCGCGAAAAGCACCAATGGGTCCTCTGAGCTTAATGTCCCCATCAGACGAATGTATTACCATCAACAGTGTGTAATGCCCTCACGCCTTGACACACTGCTTACAAGTTTGGACGTTGGCGTAAAGACTGGTTATCAGAAACTTTGCACCACCACTTTTCCTGCCCTTGACGACAAAATACTAGCAGTCCACCACGAGGGTTCGAACCAGCTTGTCTCCGAAACTAGCTGCGCAGCACAGGTTTGCGTTAGCGACATCGGCTACGGAGAGAGAAGTATATGTCTATATGTTTCGAAGTCTTTGTTTCAAAATTCTGGGGATGATTGATCACGTCATGGTGAACGATACTTGCTAGACTCGATGTATGAATTATAAAAACGACTTCAGTCAAACTTTTTCGTGTTTTCTTCAGTACACAATGCATTTTGGTCCCTGTGGGTCCATCTTCAGGTGTAACTCGTCTTAATACATGCTTTATTTCTTCTCTTGAATGAGATGAAATGCATATTCCTGTCACGAAAGTGTTTGATGTTAGGTTACGAATTTCCTAACATCAAACCTTTTCGTGACAGGATATGCGTTTCATCTCATTCAAGAGAACAAATAAGGCGTGTATTAAGACGAATTACACCTGAATATAGACCCAAAGATTCCGAAATGCATCGTTTACTGAATAAAACACGAAAAATTGTGCCTGTAGGCGTTTTGTTAATTCATACCTCGAGTGCATTGAGTAAAGTCACGTTTGAAGCCAAAAAATGTGGATAATTTAAATTAACATTTATTAGAGACAAGACATGAGCTAGGCATCTTTAGTGTTTGGCCTGGGATGCCGAGATTTTACTAGCAGTGTCTACTGATTAGATGTGCGGCGTTCTGCCTACCTCAGGATATTGAAGGAATCATTTTCAACAAGGAAACCTTTACAGTGAGTATGCTAGTGCAGAGAAATATATTTTAGAGGGAATAGAGAAGCTTTGGTTTTCTGGACCTATCCACTTTCATATGGAGCAGATGACTGAATTACAGGCAACACACAAGGCACATGCGTGCTGCCTTTCACGGGCTTAGTCAACGCAAAACAATGCCTAGCGTCACTTGAAGCATCAGAGAACTTTTTGTCCCTAACATCTGTTGTTCCCCAAGGCGTTATCTATCACCCTAGAAGCTTGATTCAGACGTCGGAATACCTTGTACAAATATTAGAACAAAAGGGCAAAGCGTTGGTGTGCCATTTCCCAGCAATTCACAGAACCATTTATGCGATGGCCTCCAGGCGCGTAAGGTTGCGAAATTTCGTGTTTGTTTATGAACAACTTCAAGAAAATTGCAACTTAAAATCCTGAATACCAAGGTTCGTACTAATAGTTAACTAATTCTAATTTTTGATGACAAACGGACTTTACGGTTCCAGGATCTCAAAAATGTTTCAAATGGCTCTGAGCACTATGGGACTTAACATCTACGGTCATCAGTCCCCTAGAGCTTAGAACTATTTAAACCTAACTAACCTAAGGGCAGCACACAACACCCAGTCATCACGAGGCAGAGAAAATCCCAGACCCCGCCGGGAATCGAACCCGGGAACCCCGGCGTGGGAAGTGAGAACGCTACCGCATTTCCTGGATCATTTCAGTTCTTAAACATAATGTGTATATGCAGACTGAAGCGACAAATGAAAATTTGTATCAAGGCCTTTCCTCCTCCGGCGTACATTAAAAATCACGCTCACCCATAAAGTGAAGGAGGCAGGACGTGACTCTGCCCTTTACCAGAAAACCAAAATGGCATTGACCCCGAGTCGGGGAAAATCCCACTATGAAGACGTTCCGAGGGATTAGGACTGCCTACGGCACTATCCTTAGGCTTCACCCAATCTTGCATTCTCCAGAGGAACCCCGAAACTACGTGAATTAGTCCAGCCATGACAGAAGCAACCTCGCCTAACAAATCAGGTCAACAACCGTACGGTCATGTAAGGCAAACGCAAGCTCACGACGCTCGCACCAGAAAATCCTCGCGCCGTGAATAGTGGTCAACTGCTCCCCAAGAAACATGTACGCTCCGCCCGATACCACTACCAACAACCGTCCGCGTCAACCACCTACATCTCAATCGCTCCACTCCTTCATTCGTACCACAGAGAGAGACAGATGACACTCAGATCGGCAAAGAAAGGGCTCAGCTGCCCGGGTGCGAGCTATCGATCTCACAGCAAGTTCAGTAATATGGAGACTTAGAAAATACGGCAGAGCTACTGACATTGAAAGGCACGAAACGTTACCCTTGCTCTTCAAATTACCATTTATAGGAACCCGATGTGATCGTGTTTTGTGCGTTATTGGAATCACATATTGTCACCGCAGCTGCTGGGACTGTATTAAGAATGCGGACTGTGAACGTTTCTTCTGTTTGAAGTTTCCAAAAATGCCGATACGTCCATCGTGATACTGTATGCAGAACAGCGGGTAGTCTGACAATATGAAACGATGTAACTCCTGTGTCCAGTCTTGTCACTCGAGGCACCACCTTAAGCGCGACTGTCTCTTCTCTGAGCCAAGAGAAGCGTCAACAACGGTCAAGTGCTGAGAGTCCTTTGTGCTCCAAATGACATCGTAGTGTCCAAGTGGGTACGTATCTTGCTGCAAAAAAAGTCCGTTTCCTGAAACGGTACGTGACATGGCTGTATAGTCGCCCGCAGTCGAGCTAACAGTACGTCTTCCCAGGCGCCAGTCGCATGAGGCCACGAAGATCTTTCGTGCTATGACTATGGCAATGCTGAACCCATGGATTTGAATTCCACTCTCTAATATGAGTAGTGGGATCCCAACCAAAGCACTATAATCCAAACACTGTCAAGTTCTCATACGCTCTGGTAGACGTCTCACGTTCTTATATCAGGCAGAATACAATCTTCTCGCAATCAATAAACATAAGATACGGTACCTGGATAAAACCCGCTACATAGTTATTGCTTGTATACACTTGTATTCCAAAACAATGTGGCCAATCTCCAACGCAAGGTAGGATGTAAGCCAAAACAATGTGACCAGTCTCCAACGCAAGGTAGGATGCCACATGGTGGTGGCACGTGACGTGCTAACAAAAGTATGTAAGCGGAGCAGACACAGACGGGGGATCACTCTAGCAAAGAGCGGTGCTAGAAGGGGGGAAATACATTGAGATAAGCGACTTTGCAAAAGGCCATGTTATTATTACGCAGAGCCTGTGAACGATTATCTAGAAAATGGCGAAGATGGTCGAATGTTCACGTGCTACTGCCGTGAGCATCTACGGAAAGAGGTAGAAGGACAGTGGTACTAGCACTAGGCCTAAATGGTTGGACGACCACCACTGTTCATAGAACGTGGGGTTCGACGCTTGTCTTCTCTATAAAGTAGGAAAAACGGTGACCTGTGGCATCTCTGCCGAAAGAGCATAATGCTGGTGCACGAACAAGTGTTTCGGAGCACACCTTTCACCGTACATTGTTGAACATGCAGCTCCGCAGCATATCACCGCCAGTATTCTCACGTCGACCCAACGATATCGTCAATTACGATAGCAGTGGGCGTGGTACCATTGAGGTTCGATCATAGATCAATGCAAACGTCTCGGTTCTTCGGGCAAATCACATTTCTGTTACACTAGGTCAATGATCTCTATACAAACGACCTCATTGAGGTGAAAGGCGGCTCGAAACGTGCAGCACGCCACGGATGCTGGGTGGTGGGAGAGTATTGCTCTATGGCAGACATTCTACTGCGCTTTCTAGGGACCTATGGTAGTAATCCAAGACACGCTGAAAGCTACGGACCACCTCTGCCCTTTCATGCTTTATGTCTTCCACGACGGAGATTTCATCTTTTACCAGCATAATTGTCCGTATCTCGGCGCCAAAACCGTACTGCAGTTGTTTGAGGACGACTATAGTGAACTCACGTTGATGTCTCGACTACCAAATTCTCCTGATGTAAACAGTATGGTACCCGTCTGGGTCACTATCGGGCTCCATCACCGCGTAAGCAGATCAGCAGCCAGTTATTTACGCGAATTACGTGACTTATGCGTAGACATCTGATTCAACAACCTCCACAAACCTACCAACAAACTGTCCGATCCCTGATACGTAGACTAACAGATGTATTTCGTTCCAACGATGACTAAACTAGCTATTAAGCTGGTGGTCATAATGTCTTGCAAGAATCTAGATGGCGCTACCCGTACTTGCCCTTTGTAGCTTTGCTCAAATACTACTCACTTGCATATCGAGGCATGTAGCACAGTTTATGCAATTTGATTTTCAAGGTATTGCAGTTTTAGTAGCCAGAAGTGTACTTTGTTGTGGTATTCCAGCCAAGCACTGATAAGTTGGTTTTCCCCAACTGCGTTTTAGATACGAGGTATAGTTGTGATAAAAACTGTAAGTGGAAGTTACTAGATTCTTTCTTCGGAGTTACTGTTACCAGGGGCTATCTTCGGTAATACTTTCTTACCCCTCTCCCTCACCCACCCTCGACCGAAATGCAAATGCAAGGTTATGGCCAACATCAAGGTACTTACTTTTGGCATAAATTCAAATAAAGTCTTATTTCTGCATTCTCCGCAACTTTCATTTTTCCGTGTATAAGGAACATTTTCTGTCGAACCAATGCAGATAAAAAGGTGAAATTCGCTGCATACTTTTTACGTACTGTAACACAACTCCCTGTGGTACAAGACTTTTCAGAGAGCATTGCTGTCAACTTGATTTAAATTTTTGTGGAATAAAGATTGCTATGTGTCATACTCACAAATTACAAAATATGTTGCAAGAGTTCTAAAACGTACATTAAAAACTGGGAGACAGATTTGTTTATCTTATTAATAAGCAGAATCTACCACATCTTGAAAGAGGTAAGTTACGTAACCTTTGAGAAAATGTTCCTCATGTGGTAGTATGTGTTCAAAAAGGATCCAGGAACGTCCTGAAAAACGCGGATTATAGCCAGTAACAAATGGCAATGTGAGCAAAATCTGGCTCAATAATCTTTTAAACAGTAAAAGTAACATCAGCTTACATGTAACCATGTATTTTCTCAAACTCAACATTCAGACCCAGCTACTGGGATGGACGATGGCCGTCCAAGGACAAGGGCTAGCAATCATGTGAGACATCGACGCTAAGGGCAACTGCCGGAACTGAATAGTATTTCGAGCGAGTGTGTGGCGTCGTTCTATCAACGCACACGCCGCAGATGCTCGTTGCTCGGGTGTGGTTCATGACGGCCCTGGAAGTTAATGTGTTGCTTATGGCTACAGAATTCACGGGGAACAGTGACTCATTGACTCGTATTTACTGACACTAGTGGACTTGCTTGGTATGCTCAGTAGTGTGTGGACTATTGAACTATTCACTGTGATACTATGTATTTTAGGGTTAAGTTAATTTCATTTTACGTTTTACCGCGGACTAACTTACGTTGCCAAATGTCTCTCCCTTTTCATGTTGCAGTAATTCTTGTTTAGCGCGTTAATAGGTGTATTTTTTACATTATCATGTTTTGTGCTGTCTTCATGTGATTTTATTAAATACAGAAGACTAATTCAAACACATATCATCCTAACTGAAGTCTTATGGGCGTAGTCGCTTTTGAATCTTTATCTATACGTTCCTTTATGAAATCAGCTTGAATCATTTATATTTAATCGAAAGATTTCAAGTATTATCTTTCCGGTTTAACTAAGGCCTATATGTTATGGCTGCGTAGTGGTTATATGATTTGTAAGGCTTTCAGCTGTGGACTGATGTTCTGTTTTTTGGAAGATGGGTTAACTGAAAATTTTCTGTCTCCTGGTAGTAGGTGAATTTAACTGATTGTGCTCACAAAGAAGTTTACAACTGCTCAATAAACAATAAAGTGGCATTGAAGATGAAGAAAACTAATGCTATGAATTCCAGTTTGAAGAGGGAAAATGATAATATTAGGCTGAATGTAGATGGCACCTGTATTGACTGTGTAACAAAAGCAAAATTTCTAGGAATGAACATTGATTCTCAGTTGAAATGGTGTGAACACACAACGGTGCTTGCCAACAGAAAGTCATCAGTATGTTATACCCTTAGAATCCTATCATCAGTGTGTAACATGCAGTGTCTTTTAGTTACATACTATTCATATGTACATTCAGTTCTTAACTATGGAATTCTCTTTTGGGGATCAAATGCATAAAATATAAGCACAGTTTTCAAACTCCTGGAAAGAGCCATAAGAATCATAAGCAAAAATGGTAGTCGAGCTCATTGTAAAGATCTGTTCAAAAAACTTTGGATTTTAACTGTTCCGTGTGAAAACATCTACCAGTCAGTTGCACACATCAAAACTAAACTGATAATTAATGCACAAACAGTTCTCTCGCTGACCATGGAAGAAGAGCAAGACTCAACTTACATTTGCCAAGAAAAAATAAACATAAAACTCAAAACAGCAGTTTCTACCAAGGAATAAAACTGTACAACAAATTACCAAAAGAGATTAAAGAAATTCCAAAAATACACTTATTTAAAAAGGCATCTAGAATTTACTTGTTACGTAACACATTTTTATATTGGAGGATTACTTAGATAAAACAGAGTAGGGGTTTGGTAAAATAATGTTACACAAATAAATAATAATAATGGTTATAAAACACCCAACATTCCACATAATACCTTCACACTATGTTTTTACCTCTCTTTTTCCTTATCTAAAAAAAAAACTTACCTCCAAGCTATGCATTGCAGAATACCTCTTCCTCATTTTGAGTTCGACGACTCACTCATTATAGATGGATATCAAATGGGAAGTTGTGGTACAGAAAATGGCCCAGAGATCAGAAATGTGTGTGTTTGTGTGTGTAGTGAGTGAAGTGCTATGAAACAATGTGTGTATAGTGTGTGCAGTGACTGATAGTGAGATATGAGTGAACAGTGTGGTATTACATTATTTAAAAAGTTATTTGTAGAAAAATTATTGTAGACCAGGAGTAAATCTAATGATTGTCTCTAACTAGAAGTTTTTAAATGTATGTTTATGCTAATTAGCTTATTTTAAATAGGTCTAAACTTGTAAATACTTTGTCATGTCCTATATCCTTGTAATAAGAGATCTACAGATGAATAAAGCTACTACTACTACTACTACCGAAATTTGTTTGATAGAAGGTCGACACAATGTCACGCTTTCAAACCTTAACTGAAAATGGATTAAGTTTCGCATATTAACGATTCATTGATGATTTTTTTTCATTTACTTCAGTTTGTCTTATCACATCTCGCGAAAACTAATTCGTAATAACTTCGCACAAAATTGTTAATAAATTATCTGTTCTAAATGAAGTGTTCGATTTTCTGTGGCTTGACATCTTACCACTCCCAGTTTTTCGTTTCTATAGTATTTAAAATCTGGCACTGCCGAAGCACCCAGAAGTTTTATCCTTCTGCCAATAATATAATCTACTTCGTAATTTCTCCCCGAAATGGAGTCGCAACACCTCTCATATCGTGGCAGTTGTGAGGTTTGTAACCACATTCCTAGGAATCAGTTTTCAAAAGACTGTGCCTTTCCTAAGACTTGTGTATAGAATTATGTTGTACGAATAGGTGCCACTAACGTTTAAAGTAAAATTTGTGTCTGAGTTAAGAGTTTAGGAACTATTTTCACTGACAGGCGTTTATCTAAACATTTATGTCACTCAAGGCCGATCACGTTGTGTAACCCGATAATAATCCATCAGTGAACAATAAAGCATTTATAATCACTTTAATTAAATATTTTGCATTAAATCTACAGATCTCTTGAAAAAAAAATGACGCCCAACTTCAGGGTGCACAAAAACTTTTTATGTATTCCTTGAAACCTGTCGTTCATAATTTACACACATGAAGCATCCAATATTTGTCAGCAGACTTATCAAAGAAATGAGTTTTAACTAAATACACAACTGGTGTTCAATTTAACCAACATTAATTACGTTTCTGATAACTTGATAAAGAACCAGTGTCCATCGAGCTCTGATGAATATGTAGCATTTCTTTCATGTAACCCATAATTATTCTGTCAAACAGCTCAGTGATGAAATAAATTATAATGTACTTCAAAAAAGTACACATTGCCGCTGGGCAACTGCTACGAGTGTATGACGTATTTTAATTTAGAAGCAATGTACGTCACACTTCGAAAAAGGCCTGAGGGAGCGTCAAATCAGGAGACTGCTCTTGCCCCGCCACAGGCTTTGTTCGATCTGTGTTCTCCACAGAAGAATGGGTTCGTGAAGTGAGCAACTAGTAGCGCAACTTATGAATATTTCCTCAGATCTCGTATGTTAAGAGGATGTAATTGTATGAAGAGCATTTTTTCTATTGAAAAATAAATAAACTGAAAGTTTAGGAAAATTCGAAAACATCCTGTGGGTGTAACATGTCGGCCTGGCCGTTTGTATTATACGCTGTTTAAAGATTTGATTGCAGGCATAAACAAGTTATTCAGTGATCTTCGAATATCTAAATAGTCGTTTTACGAGTTTCTTGGTTACGTAAAAGCAGATATATCGGCAATCTCATCTAATAGTTTATGGGGTGTGAGCTGGTTGTTGTCTTCGACAACCGCCAGTATTTCGATGGTTGAACACCCAACATTTTCGAGACGCAAATGCCACGAGAGAGGGATGTGCAGGTAGATTTAAAGTGTTGATCTGTGGAGCTACGTGGATCAAGAGCCATAAAATGATATATGCAGATGGACAGTGCACACACTATTAATAACAAAAAAACTGGTACCACCATACAACCAAAGATGACTAACGACAGCAGTCGCAGTCACATTAACGTGACCACCACCTAAGTTCGCATACAGGAGGCGGTGGGGGGGGGGGGGAGGAGGAGAATGGGAGGGCGTACTGGCGAGGGAGAGGGAAAGACGCGGAAATCGGTGCAGTCGCTGTCGTAAAGAGAAAAGGGAGCGATTAGTCTAGCGTCCAAAGAGGTATGATCAGTGAATTTTTTACCAAAGGTGGAAAGATATCCAAATTGTCTAAGTATATATACTGTTCGCGTGCAACCGTGGTTAAAGCATACTGTGCGTGGCAAAGTGACTCTATCTGAATTCAGCCGTAGAAAACTATGGTGTGCAATTGGCCATAGATGACAAGGGTGATCGATGGCTCCAGAGATGTGTACGGAAGAGTAGCCGTGCAACTGTTGAGCAACTGACCGCGCAGATGAGTGACAGAGCTACCAACAGTGTCTCCCCAACAACGGTTCAGCGCACATTGTTGCATAAGGGCCTCCGAAGCGATCGCCTGGTTCAGATGTACCCTTGCTGAAGGCAGTTCAGTGGCGCCGAAGCATGGAATTTGCAAGCCAGTGCCGAAGCTGGACATCCACTGAGTGGTGGCAGGTCGCCTTTTCGGATGAATCGCGTGTTATTCTGCATCCGACAGATGGCCATTGGCGTGTACAGCGTAAAAGTATGAAAGCCGGTCCTCCACAGCTACTAGACTACATTTACTACTGCAACAATGGTCGGAAGGGTGCAGATTCCGATCAGTGAATTTTGAACCAAAGGTGGAAGAGAGAATTATTGTCTGGGAAATTCTCTGGCACTTTAGTCAGCCTGTAACGCAAAAATAGATCTATCATTGGCATCCTGTTGGCTCCTACATGTAATTACTTTTCCTCGGTGCAACAGCATCTTTCAGCAAGACAATGCAACGTGTCACACAGCTCTCAGTGTAAGTGCAAGGTTTGAAGATCTGTAGGACGAATTTACCATACTCTCTTGGCAACCAAACTTCCCGAAATTAAACCCAATCGAGGACATGTGGGACCACCTTGATCCTGCTGTTCGCGCCATAGATCATCAACAGAGAAACCAGCACAGCTAGTAGTGGCACTGTAGTCAACATAGCTCCACATCCCTGTCGGTACCTTCCAGAAGCAACTGACTTTGTTCTTACACTTTTCCCAGAGGTCTGCATTGCGAAAGGTATTTTTTCTGCATTTTGACTGGTGGTCAGGATAATGTCAATGGACAGTGTAAATATTAAGTACAAATGCCTGAGCAAGTAGTATTGACCAGTCGGAGGTGAGAATTTCTAGCACAATTTAAACAAAGCCCTCTGTCTATATGAGACAACCAGCAAATTTAGTCTGAACTGCTTGGTTAATACACTATCCCAGAGCTGGAAGTGCACGTCAGAATGTCTGTGATGTTATGCTCGTCAGGTTGTCATGGATGGCATTATTTTGCCTTTATGTAATAAGCTTGACGCCACTCGGTCCCTGTGAGTGGGATGGCGTATGTGCCCTCTGCGAGACATGGATATTGCGTATGACTGTATGGTTGTAGGACTGAAAGCACTTGACAGAGTAACGTATAGCCTGCGAATGTACTCTCCGCAGAATGGGTAGTGGCACCATCGGTCGCTCGCGGGTGCTGGACCGCATTTACTATTGAATAATAATACATTGAAGACATGTTTTGGGTGGGGTCCGCCCTTAGCACAACACAATTTTGTTTTTTGTCCTAGAGATGTTTCACTGCAGTTGCAGTATCATCAGTGGGCTTTTTATTTGATTGCTTCTCACCATATGGTGTGGTTTTCTTGCTGTATTACGTTTTTACAGTGTCTGTATTTGTTTATGGTTTGTCATTAGCTCTTGTTTGTTGAGATTTTCCTGATGCAATTTTCTGCATGTGTTACGCGTGAATACCCAGCTTAGTCAAAAGAAAGCACTCCACATTGCTGTTCAGCTGTTCAATAACATCCCCACAAGTATAGTATAAAGTGTGTTGAAGCCAATTAACAACTATTTCCGGCCTGAATGTTCCGAGGGTCATTTCATCTTATTTCTTTCAGCAAGCTACTTCTCTTTTACAGACTTTAAGTCAAAACTAAAGGCGGACATATGTTGTTGTTCAAGCAAACACAGACAAAAGAGCTTCAACCTCAAAATAATACATTTATCTTGATAACCAATACATCAATCAATCTTTCATATCATTATGTCTTTCGGAACAATACCATTATCAGGATTATGGCATGAAACATACAGTGTAAGACAGTATATCTAAAGACATACATTACCACAACATAGTGAAGCCGACAGACAGACAGCCAAACCAATAAAAGGTACTCTGTCGCCTCCCACTGCATTCCCGGCCTATGAAAAGAGGCAAACATATGACAACGGTTATTAAAACAAGTATTGTGTAACTTTATATATACAGCTTGAACACTGATAAAACCGACAAACTGCAGCGACGGATACCTGTCAGGAAATTGAGGAAAAATTGTACTATCTGCATGTGTCCGGAAATGGTAGGTGTGCGTGCAGCGACAATAAATCTTCCTGGAACACAGTACAGAGCTGCATCGCATTCACGTCACGACAGATGTCCAAAGTGCTCACCATGGTGTGCGACGCACGAGTTCACACGTCGCATCAAAGATTGGCGCACTCTTTCACCCGTTCCAGCCTCTCTCCGAATAGCTTCACAGGCGTTGTGGAATAATATCCGGTTCAAATACCCAATAACATATAGAACCTGGCCCTCCAAATCAGGAGAGCGTGTAAACTTCAGCCAATCACACGGTCACTTGCTTTTCTTCCTCTTTTATCCCGAAACTGATAAGCGGCTTGTAATAAAATTGTGTGCTTATGGAATACCGTTCCACTTACGCGACTGGATTCGTAATTTCCTGCCAGAGAAGCAGCACTTCGCTGTAATTGATGGAAAGTCGTGCAGTAAAGCAGAAGTGGTTTCTGGAGTTCCACAAGATAGGCCCTCTACATAAACGATTTATGAGACAATCTGAGCTGCCATTTTAGGTTGTTTGCAGATGATACTGCCGTTTATCGTCTACTGAAGTCATCAGAATATCAAACAAATTGCGAAACGATTTAGAAAAGAAATCTATATGTTGTGAAAATTGGCATTAGACTCTAAATAATGAAAAGAGTTAAGTCATCCACAGGAGTGCGAAAAGGAATCCGTTGAACCTAGATCACACGGAACATCAATCAAATGAAGAAGCCGTAAATTCAACTAAATATCTAGGAATTTTAATAGCGATCAACTTAAATAGTAAAGAATACAATAGAAATAAAGAGACTGCCACCATTAATCTTGTCCATCCTCTTTTGGAGTAGTGCGGCGTATTGTGGAACCCTTATCAGTTGGATTAACGTAGTACACTGAGAAAGTTCAACGAAGAGAGGCACGTTCGTAATATCGACAAATAGGAGAATGAATGTCACGAACATGATGTACAATTTAGGGTGGACATCATTAAAACAAAGGCATTTCTCGTTGCGACGAGATGTTCTCACGAAATATCAATCATCAGGTTTCTCCTCCCAACGCGAAAGTATTTGTTGACGTTGAAGTACATAGTGAGAAACGCTCATCATACCAAAATGAGGGATATTAGAGCTCACTCGTAAAGATATAGGTTTTCGTTCTTCCGCGCTCTATCCGAGTGGAGTAATAGAGAATTATTGTGAAGGTGGTTCGACAAACCCTCGGCCAGGCACTCAAGTGTGATTTGCAGAGTATCCAAGTAGACGAAAATCGCTGCACTAATTCGTTGTGTTTTTAGTCCTTTTCTCTGTTCGTTTTACCCCTTTCTTTTATTCGCTGAGACCTGTTCTATTTCTTTGTTTTTAATTTTCATTTAGACTGTTCTCTGTCCTTAATTTCTTCTTGTGAAATTTTCAGTTGTTGCAGGTCTTCTAGTGTTTCTCTTACCCAGTTGGTCTTACGTTTTCTAGCATTAACTGTGTTAAAAAATTTCGTTGTGTTTTTATCCATCCTACACAGGTTTCTACAGAACTGTACGTATCTTTTACTGTATTTACCTGTGATGTCTGTGTCCTTGTGGAGTTACTTTGTATATCCTCTGACCAACGTTCCGTGTCGGAGAACGGTACCATAGATTCTTGTTTCTCTTTGTCATCCCTCTAATAAGTGTGGTTTCCGCTGCATACAAGGCTTCCGGTAAAACGACCCTGTTGTAGTGCCGTAGTTTTGCATTATGAGATATTGCTCTTTTGTTGTAGTGGTTCCATGTCAGTTTGTACGCCTTTTACTGTCTAAATATTCTTTGTGTGTAGGCAGTTGTGTTCAGTCCTGTTGGTTGGTTGGTTTCTTCTACGTACTTGAAATGACTGTTCTGTGAGATAATTACATAAATTGCTTTTAGAGGAAGTTTCCCAGTTGATCTGCTGTCCGTGTACTGAGGTTTTTCATAGGAAATTGGAGTCCAGTTTTACAAGAAATTTCTCGTAGCTTATCGAGCGCTAGTGTGGCTTCATCATGTCTCTTAATATAGCCACGTCATCAGCTAAGGCCAGGAATTTCACAGTGACCATTTTTCCTTCCTCTTTCCCATTTTGGCTACGTTTTACACGCTTTTCACATTCTCTGATTTTTTTCCAGTACGATGCTGGACAAGAGTGGCGATAACCCGTCTCCTTTTGGGACTCTTGTGTGAATTACGAATGAGTTTGAGATTTCTCGCATGAGTTTCGCTTTTGAGGTGGCTTCTGATAAAGTTTCCTGGTTAATAGCTCTGGGTTTTGAATCGACTACTACTCCTTCTAGTCTAATAATCAGTGCTTATCTGTCAACATAACGCAAGTTTTTTTTCCGGCACCTTATGATTGTAGTATGTTTTCCAGGTTCCAGACCTGTTTACTGCAGGGTCTCCCTACCCTGATCCTCGTCTGATGCCAATCTGTGAGTCTGCTACCGGCTCAATGTGGTTCAGCAAGGCTTTAAGGAGAATTTTATGAGTTACTGGTAGAAGTGAGATTTTTCTGTAATGGTTCGGATCTGCTTTGTCTTACTTCTTGTGGAGTGGATGCATCAAGGAACTCTTCCTTTCTTTTGGGATTTTCACTGCTTTCTAGATTTCTGATATCAGTCTATGAATTTTTGGTGTTATGTTTTTGTGCTCCTCTTCCCATAATTCTGCTGTAAGTTAGTCTCCGTGTGGCGCTCTTTTGTATTTTAACTATTTGATTACTTTCACTTTTCTTCGTGTGAAGGTGAATGCTGGTCAGGATTTGGTACTGATTTTACAAATCGGAGTTGTTTAGCTGGCTCTTCATAGTTGAGAAGTGAAATATTTTGCTAGAATTTAACAATTTTTGTTTGTATTAGTTTTCAGGGATCCATCAGAAAGTTGGGAGCATAGGCCAGGAGGTTGGTAGCCAACTAAATTTTGTGTGAAGGTCCTTCTTCTATTTGACAGCCTCTTATTATCGTATTTCAGTTTTATCCGTCAGATAATTGTACTTTAGAGACGTTTCCCTGTACCTGAAACTTTCCTGTTGTTTTATGACTGTTGAAATGAATCTATGCTTTAATCCCACTTTGGACAGCTTGACCGTATGTTTGTTTCACCATCTATGTTGTCCCCTTCTCGAGGGCTGAATTAATTTTACTGTTTCCTTTACTTTCTTCGTTAGTTCAGATCAGTTGGCGGTATCCACCTGCCAATTTCTTCAATAATTTTCTTATTGTTGAGTTATAGGTTGTCTATATCAGTTGGGAAACCTTTGGGTACTTTTCTCTGGTTTCTGTTGGGCTGGAATTTTACTTTGATTTGAAGTACGTAGTCGTCTGACTCGAAGAAGTATCTCCTGGTTTTTACGTTGGCGACATTTTTGGTATTTCCTCTGGAGATATAGCCAATCTGGAATTCACGGAGTGGTTCTATTGGGAGATTTCCAAGTCTTTAGTTTTTATGCGAGTTTCTTGAATTCTGTTGACATAATTTTGGGGTTAAAATTTTGGTACAACTTTATGAGGTGTTCACCATTTTTTTTGATCCTTTTATGAGCGGTGCACGATCCTGTGACTATCCTGTGTTTCTTTTCTCTTCCTAACTGCCCATTGAAGTCACGTAGCAGAATCTTGATGTGGTGTTTAGGAATTTTGTCCGTGATTTCCTCTAGAAATATCCAGAAGTCTTTAAACACACGTGAATCTTATGATGCAGTAATTTGTCTGTGCGTCGGTGCGTGCGCGTTAATCGCCGTGTATCCTTTGTTTCCTGTTTTTTTTTTTGCTGTTTTGACAGACTTTATAAAGGGACGTAAAGTCAGTGATTGAATCTCTGATAGGCTTGCATACTGAAAAACCTGTACTAGATTTTTTCTGTCCTGTGTTGATGTGTGCTGCATGTTTTCCTCCACTGGACCTGTAATTCTCAGAGACGAAATGAGTTTAATTTGAAAACTGGGTTTTTCGGAGTGTCATAATTTCGATGATATATCATTAAGGCGTATTCGTTAGGTGTTAAAGTTTTCCTGGTTGCAGCAAAGTGTTTACGTTCAGTGTACCTATGAAAAACTTGTATTTTCTTCGAAGAAGGCTTGAGAAGCTCCTATCCTTCCGCATATGGCATGTCTGGTCCCCCAGAATCCTATGAGCAGAACGGGAATCCAATCTGTTGACTGGGGCTCAGGATGGTGGAATTCCTTCCTGTTGTTCTGTCATGGTTGCTTCAAGTTGAAGAAAGTTTTTGGGCAATAACCGAAGGAGATCACGAGTGTAAGACTTAGCTGTTGAGATTAAGCCTTATGCCTAACAGCAACATCAACTTGGAGAACAAACGCTGACCAACAGTCCCTGAATACCAGATCAAACGCTCGTGGGTTTTGTGATAGTATTTGTTCCGTCCTGTATATTTCATTTTCCCAGCACCACCAATATCTGGGAGGCTTTCCTCTGTCCGCTGCCCGGGCAAGCGCCCGATGGGGGATTTAACAACCCCAAATCGAAATAGCTCAGTACGTACATTTCGCCCGAAACGTTAAAAGCTACGTCATCTGCCACATCAAAACTACGAGTAGTGCAGTAAATATATGCTTTGAAACCATGGCAGGAAGGCAGTGGAGATTTACTACAGTCATTATAGCTGCACTGTGAAAACTCTCAATAACTGCGTTTAGAAATTCCTACCAAGAAAGCTGTGGGGATGAAACCTAGCTGTTCAATACATACGGGAGTGTTCAGTTTCATCCAAGTGCTTGAACAATCGTACATGACAGTTTAAAAGCAAGAGAACTGAACAGTCAAGATGTCAGCCAAGCCAGGCAAAATAATAAAAAGAAAAGTAAACATTTTAAAAACGTAGAAAGGGTGGATGCCAAAACATTTCTTACCATAAAAAGAAGAAAAATACAGAAATACATTGCTGGTGAAGAGCTACGCTCATAACAGCACGAGCAACAGTTGTGGCATCACACGACAAAAGCATCAACCAACAGTCACTGCAATTTTATTAACCAGTGGGATGCTGCACCTGTACAGTAGACAGCACATCACAGTAAAAAATTTCTATAAGGCAATGTTACATGACAGTCAAATTTCAGCCAAGGAATAGAAAGTATGCCAATAGACTGTGCACGCCAGAAACTGTTTCGCACTAACATTAACGACATTTCGTCATATTATTTTCGTATGCTAAGCATGGGATAAATGATATAAAGCCGCTTTCAAACCTAGTCTAGCCTCTTCTCCTGTGCAAGTCTCTTCATATGCACATCTACATATCTAATCTTCAGGATCATTCTATATATGAATATAGTAAATTGTGATTAAGCGATACCATGAGTTACTGCTATTGCTTAAATCTTGCCTAAAAATGACCACGAAGTGTGATTGAAGCTGGTCGTTTTATATAAAGGATGCGTAGTAATCTAAACACTAAAATAAAAGTTTCTTTTCTTCTGTGGCACCATAATCGAAAAGTTTCTGTTCTTGTCGGTAGTGCTTATCATCTACGGTCAACTTTCATATAAATCTACACTTCTGACAACTCTGTCAGAACATAACACATAGACAGAAATACAAGTAGTTTTTCCGGAAAAGTTTTTCTTACAATAGGTAGGGTTCATCTTATACAAGTTTTACTTTTTCCAGCATCACGTAATTTGTTACCCAGTCGGCTAATCTTATTTACTGTTTTAAGTGTCTCGTTTCTTCATTTAATAAACTCAGCAACACCTGGTTTAATTCGACTACACTTCATTATCCTTGTTCTACATTTGTTAATGTTCGCCCTATGTTCTCTTTTCATAATATTATCCATTCCATTCATGTTATGTCCAAGCCTTTTAATGTCTCTGACAGAATAACAGTATCGTCTGCAAATTTTTAATTCTATTCCATTTCCAAATTTTTTGGTTTCCCCTACTGACTGCTCGTTGTACATACTGAATAACCTCGAGGATAGTTACTTCTCCTTTTCATGACCTTCGGTTCTCATAGCTGCTTTGACGTGCACCATAATTCTACTCGCTTTTCTCTGATGAAACAGACCGGTATTTAAACACGGATCTCCTGCTTATTTCTAGGATTTGCGTTGATTCTGCCTTCCATGCAGTTTATCTCAGTGCTCTTAATTCACTTCACATACATCCCATGTGACCGGCTAAGCCACGGTACACGGTACTACAGACTGTTCCCCCATATTTCTTCCTACATATACTGTTCGCTAGGAAATTTCTTATATAGATTTCATTCCTGCGAAGTCGGCACTGTAACTACGATGGTAACTTGACCTAACAACAATAAACAACTGATGTACGGTCGACCAGTCAGTTATAGGCAGGCAGTATTAAGTAGTGGAGGTGGGGCCACAATGTGTCACTGTTGTTATGTGAGAAATCGCAATTGAGCAACATCTGTAAATCAAGTGTTCAAGAAAAGATTTAAAGTACAGAGGAGTTTGTTCAAAATTTGTCCCTCGCACCTTGACCCCTAAACAAAAACAACGGCACGTGGACGCATGCTCCGTCTTTATTGAAATGCAAAAAGCAGGCAGTTCTATTTAGGAAAATATTATCACTGGTGTCGGGACTTGGTATTATCAGTACGAAACTACCTCAGAACGAAAGAGTGCAGAAATTCACATGTAGGGCCAACGCATTGACTACATAAAGAACATTCAAGTCAACGTTGCGTGCAAATTGAACAACATCCCAAGGAAAGACTTTTCTGAGAGTTTCATGTGGTTACGTAATAGGCTTTTGCACTGTAATCAACTAGGGTGAGGCCGTGTGGAACACATACTCATCAAAATCATCATCCTCACCTATTTCCTACCAAACCAGTCTCGGAAACTTTTGTCCTGACTGAGTATCTGGCGGGGGAACGTCTGAGTGCTTGAAAATCACACATGAACGCGTCAGCGGCAATGTATGTCTGGGTGTAACCGGGAGCGCTCCTCATATACCGTAATGGTTACCTTATTCAATTAAATGTCCTTTACTGACCTTACCTACTGCGTATCGTAAATCTACATTCTACTCTATATTGATTGGTATTAAAATTTCTAATATTTAAACGATGTAAGAGGATCTAGATGTTTCTCTTAATCTTTAAGTTAGATACTAACTCACTCGTTTTCTTTGTTATAGTCGTTGTCGTGCATCTCTCTATATTGAAAAGATGTTGTCACTCTTGTGGCTGTATCCTCGTGTTATGTTTTGTGGGTCCTGGCTGGATGAGGAGAGGGTGGTTTCCTCTCATTATAACAGAAAATACACACATGGTTGAAATACACTTTATTACAGGAACCAACTGAGTACTTAACTTCAGTTTTGAACCTCGTCCGTGTCCATATCATAACTATGTACAATGACTAAAGTTCTCTCAGACCTAGTTGAGGAGTTAGGCTACAACTATCACTGTGAAGGCTATGGCACAGTGCGACGTGTTGACGTGCAATACCAACTGACAAGGGAATGGTCAGACTTGTCATGCCGAAACATGTATTGCTTTTTTAGCACTGTTATTTAACTGTGCAAAAGTTCCGTATGCAAAATTGTAGCTGCTGACATGAACTGGAAGTCACCTGAAAGAAAACACGAACATGCTTGTGTTTCCTGCTTGGCGCTTGCAGTGACGGCTGGCCACCCCTGGAAATGGCGAGTCGCGAGCGTTGTGCGCATGGTCGGGAAGTGCGGCCGTCTTGTCGCGGCGCTCACTAAAGAGGAATATCCTTGCACGTTTTTGGTGGAAAGGGGAAACGAATATTCGTTTCTGTGGCATGCACGTCCTTTTAGTTTCTGGTACGTATTTCGAAACAAACCGTCCTGAAACTGGTTAGAGATGTGAAAGATGTTCTGTATGTGTTCATCTATACTCCGCAAGCCACTTTACGGCGAACATTCAATCTCCCCTCACAGGTGATGGCGAACCATGTGAATGTTTTGTGCTTGCCATGGAGATATACCACAGACGCCAAATGAAGCAATGAACAGAAAACACGCGTGAAGACTATGTGTTGTGCGACATGGTTGTTATACTGCTAGACGAGCATGTAAATGGCGCAGACATGTGGCTAGAAACAACTGAAACACTCGATATTGCAGACTGTGAATCTACAGACGGCGAAGACACCGATGAAAGTTGCACTCATAAAGACTCTTCGAGTGATAGTGCCACGTACCATCATCAGTTATCTCCGAAAGTAACACCAGCAACTACAATTACCTTCTCAGACATAGAAAAAGTGGTGACGTATTGGTAGAACGGAAGTGGTATGAAACGCCTACGTGTCAGTACTGTTCAAAATAAGTATCACTTTGTCCGTTGTGAACGTGAGTTGTATAGATGGAAAAAGCAAGTTGCTGGACGACGTAAGAGTCGACTGGAAATTGCGACGGAGATAAAGGCGCGGCTTTTTGAGCTATATTTACCGATGCCAGACAACGGTCATATAGTGTCACCGATACAACTTTGCCTGATTGGGCGTTAGAGATTGCCAACGCGATTGGTGCTAAAGAATTTACAGATTCTCAAAGTTGGATTAGTCGCTTCAAAAGATAGCTAGTTTTAGTGAATCGTACGTGTACAATGCAGATCAGTCAGGTTTTCATAAAGATGGCTCAAATGACTCTAAGCACTTTGGGACTTAACATCTATGGTCATCAGTCCCCTAGAACTTAGAACTATTTAAACCCAACTAACCTAAGGAAATCACACAACACCCAGTCATCACGAGGCAGAGAAAATCCCTGACTCCGCCGGGAATCGAACCCGGGAACCCGGGCATGGGAAACGAGAACGCTACCGCACGACCACGAGCTGCGGACTTTTCAAGAAGAAATGAGTGCGAAAAGAACACTGTCATTCAATGGGGAAAAACATGCTGAGGCGACTGCGCAGTCCACGACTGCACTCACACATTCATACACTATAATGCCCATAATTAGTCTCGATGGTTCATTGTTGCCTAAACTGTATGTGTGTCTTCAAGAACCAACTGGACGTTTTGGACCACGTGTCAAAAGAACAATGTTCCACGCAAACAATCTTGTGGTAGAAGCATCGAAGTCTGGAAAAGTGGGAAATGAAAACGTTACACTTTTCATGCGTCATGCTTTTCTTCCGTTCTGCGGGAACAAATCTCTTCTCCTTCTAGATTCGTGGTCAGGTCATAATAGGTCTGATTCATTAAAAGCTGTATTTCGAGCCCATCCTGACAAAGAAGTAGAGATACTTCAGATTCCACCCGGCACGACGCCCGTAATTCAACCTTTAGACAGAGAATTTTTCCGTCAGTGGAAAGCATTTTACAGAAAACTAACAGAGAAAATTATTGTGTGCAGATCACTGCAATTTCCCGTCTATCACCGTGACAATATTCTCAAGCTGCAATCAGTAGTAAATTATCAATTTTCCTCACCACGGTTTCAGAATTCGATTGAATGTGCGTGGCACACCTCGAAATTTACTGGTACTACGCCTGATTCATTCCTAACACCAGCCCAGTTTTGTCTATGGACATCTAACAACGTCTGTGATTCGCAGGGCTGTCATATGTCGTCTTTGGCTCTGAGCACTATGGGACTTAACATCTGTGGTCATCAGTCCCCTAGAACTTAGAACTACTTAAACCTAACTAACCTAAGGACATCACACACATCCATGCCCGAGGCAGGATTCGAACCTGCGACCGTAGCGGTCACGCGGTTCCAGATTGCAGCGCCTAGAACCGCACGGCCACACTGGCCGGCTATATGTCGTCTTTGCTTGTATGCTCTTGGTGCACAAAAAACCTATGCTTTGAACACTGTATCAATATTTTGCATTTTTGCGGTAATTACAAGAAATAAAATTTGGACGTGTTCTAAACCGTATATTTATTTGTGTCTACTTCATAGCTATTAGGAAAGAATGTTGTACATAACATATCAGCCATATTTGTCAACGAATGTTTAATTATCATGCGATCGCTTTCACTGGGGGAATCAGCTCTCTCACTGCTGTGGCAAGAGAGCGGCGCCCAGCTGACGCCACCTTGTCCCTAGATGGCGATGATATAACGTAGCGAGAGAGGTCAGGATTGTACAAGGGGCAGTTATAAGCGTGGAAACCATGCGACAATAATGTCTTGCTTCATAAAATTGTTTGCGGACTTCCAGGTCACGTCAGCAGCTAAAATTCGGCACACAGACTTCTTGCAATGTTAACTCACAGTGGTAAAAAAAGGGACACGGGTTTCGACACTACAAGTCTGACCATTCCCTTGTGAATCCCGATGCCACGTACTGAGGCACGGCGGCGGCGGCAGCGGCCTATAAGCACGCTGCCCAGGGGGCGGTTTCGGCGCGTAGCGTGGGGGCGTGTTTTGCTTTTCTCTTGTCATGGGCTCGCTTAATTCAGCACCTGCTATACAATGTTTCCTATTTCGGAGCGGTCTGTTGGCAAAGGCGTACGTTAGCACGTGACGTTAAATCGTAATCTTGTTTCCTCTCTTCCACATGACTTCTAAGATCGGTTGGTCGTAGAGTTAGCGCTCTGTGTAGGTGGCACACGCAACGACCGATGTCTCCCAAAATACAGTGGAGTCACACCATTCCTTGCACCACCAATATGCTCGGACCGAAGACTCTTTGCACGTTGAAGGCGTCGACGAAAGCAACAAATGCTCCGGACGTTGCTATGAAACCAATGTGCTTGGTTCCTGTGAGCGAGGCTTCAGTATTTCGGACGACCTAACTTACAATCATAGCAGTGAGATCAAACAATCCTGAATCTATAAACTCATATTTGGATGACAAGTCATAATGAAGTCTTAAAAGAGTAACAACTATGTAATACGCTTAACTCATACAAAGAAGAAAAAAAGAATATGTTCCAGTTTGTGACACGTAACTGCCTTCAAAGTTCGTCGGTGTGAAGCAGAAACTCCCGAATTTCTGGCAATGAGGCATCCGTCAGAGATATACTGTAGTTTTTTAGGTGACTGCGTCATTGTATTTACGCGTGTCTTTGTGTGTGTGTGTGTGTCTCACTTGACTGCATCGCGCAATGCATCCTTTGTTGTGTGGACGGTGCTTACCACAGTTTGTCATTGCTTAGAACAATCGGTGCTGTTTCGGCTACAGTGCAGATGACGGCTCATGCACATCTGGCTGTCAAACGACAGTGGAATGCCGGAGAATATCCGGCCAAATGCCATACTCCCTGGACAATCCGTGTTACCGTTAGAGAAGCATCCAGTTGTAGCTACCGCATTCCCTTTGTGTCTGCCAAGTCACAGACAAAACCTAATGAAATTCTGCCGTTCGGTGTAATCTGCTGCAAGTCTTAGTTTAGAATTGTAACGGATCAAATCTGATCATCGTTATTCACTTTTGTCGTAGTGTGTTCTACGCTACCTTAAAATTATCCTACTTTCTCGGCTAGGCGGAGAGAAGATACTGTTGTCTGAGTGTGAGGAAGCTAATTTGATTTTTATATTTGCCCTGAAGAAAAATCGCGCGTATTACAGTGATAGGGTACCTGTACCCTATTTTATTGGTGCAATTATACCACAATTTGTCTTTGACACGGCCATTCACAATGAGTACCTAAAAAACACCTATATTTCAGGTGAGTTTGTGGATTTAGAGCTCTCAACAACGAATCTACTAGCACGCTTGCTTCAGAAATGTGAGAAGAATATGAGGGAAATGAAAGTACACGACACTTTTCATTCAGAAGATTACTTGCAGAAGAGAGTAACAAGTGCATCTGAGTACGGGAAGTATCACAAAGGAAGCACGCGCGAGAGAGAATTCATTACAAATAAGCACGATGTGTTACATTGTCTACTGGTCATGCTGAATATCTTCTGTCAGCTCCGAAGCATTGCAGTCGCGTTTCACCTCTTACAGACAATATTTATTATAAGTAAGGCTCACCAGAAATCTGCACTTGTCTTACCTGGCGAAGTCCGCCGTCTCATCTTGTATCCCCGGTTTCATCTTGCAAGGCGATGATTCTCAATAGTGCGCTGAATATTTATATGGACGTATCATTGAGTAACTTACCACCTTTGACTTTAATATGTATTCAGAGTGAACCAGAACTCCATCGACTATACTACGGGAGTTATTCACAGATATTTCTTGAATATATTCGCTTTGGGATTTGCGGTCTCTAGTGACTGATTACTGAGTGTCAATGTAATCGGGATTTATTCGCTTTTTGTTACACTACTTATCTTTGTGTATGTGAAATTGTTCAGGCAGATTTACGAATACAGAAAACAAGTCACCTAGGAATGGCGTAAAACAGGAAGTGTAGAGAAGCTAAGGCGAAATGGCTGCACGAAAATAGTGAAGAAATCAAGAAAGAAATGATTGTCGGGAGGACTAACTCCGCATATAGAAAAGTGAAAACAATATTTGGTGAAACAAAAAGCAAAGGCGACAACGTATGAGTGGAACGGTAATTCCACTGTTAAATGCAGAGGAGAGAGCGGATAGGTGAAAGGGACACGTTAAGGTCTTCTATGATGAGGAGGACTTGCGTCATAACGTGGTAGAATAAAAACAGAAGTCGATAGGGAAGGGAGCAGTAGAAGATCCTCGGAAGGCTTAAAATCAAATAAGGCCGAAGGGATAGGTAATATTCGGTAACAATTTGTAAAACGATCGAGAGGGGGAGAAACAAAACAATTCACTTTAATATGAAGAAAGTATAATACTTCCATTATACCATCTGACTTTCGGAAAAACATCATCAAAACGTTGCAAAAGCGGCCAAGTGTGATGTTTATCCCACAATCTACTTGACAACTCATCCATCCAGTTGCTGACAAGAGTGATATACAGAAGGATGGAAAAGAAAATTGAGGATCTGTTAGATGAAGATCAATTTGGCCTTAGGAAAGACAAGCAGTTCTGGCGCTGCAGTTACTAATAGAAGCGAGACTAAAGAAAATCAAGAGACGGTCATAGGATCTACAAAAAGCGTGCAAGATGTTCGAAATTCTGTGGAAAATGGGTGATAAGCACAGGCAAAGATGGATAATATACAATATGTACAAGGACCAAGGGGGAACAATAAGAGTGGAAGACCAAGAAGGAAGTGCTCGGATTAAAAACGATGTAAGAGAAGGTATTAATCTCTCGCTCCTAATGTTCAACCTATCCCCTGAAGAAACAATGACGGAAATTAAAGAGAGATTCAAGAGTGGAATTAGATTCAAGATGAAAGGACATCAATGATAAGATTCACTGCTAACATTTCTATCCACAGTGAAAGTGAAGAACAATCGTTCCAGTGCTCTGCCAGCGTTTTCATAAGAGGGTCTGTCATTACAAGTGCACAATGAGAGCGACAACCGTCAGGTTAGTACGACGCTAACTGCTTTATATCCAGTGGGATGTCCTCCGAATATGTGAGACAACAATATATCCTAGCAACTCCAGATACTTGACTGTATTTACAGTCCCATCAATAAAACAGGGTCAAATGATGTGGGTCTTGAAAGCCACGAACCATACGTTGGTAGACCAAGAGCGTTGTTTTTATTCACTTCGTAGAATCAACAGGGATTTTCAACTGAAGATTAATGCATAGTGAAATTTGCTTGCCTATGGTTTGTAAACGATGCTTCTTCCTAAAAGAAAATTTTTCTTAGATATCGCGCATCACTTAGTTCAAATGCCTCTGAGCACTATGGGGCTTAACATCTGAGGTCATCAGTCCCCTAGAACTAGCCTAGAGCCGCTCGGTCACACCGGCCAGCGCGCATCACTTTAGGCTTTCCTTAGATATCATTCAGAAATTGTGACCAATTTTGGAAGTCATTACCAATAAGCTGCAGACCCAGTGAAATGTGAAATGGATGAAATGGAATGGAATGGAATGTTCGTGGAACGCTCGTTTAGTTGATCCCTCTTGTTATTTCGAGGTGGCTCTTAGCGACATTTGCATTTTGTATTACTGCTGCCTGAATGTTAGTCTCATTTCTCTAATCAGTTGCTGTTCTTTTTCCTTGACGTAATTTTCGTTCACACTTCCAGTTTCAAGAATTTTTTTATAGTGTTCGCAGGATATGGATGCTCTTCAGCATACAGTCGCATCGCTACTCGAATAGCTTGGCAACATTCGCCATAAATGACAGTCAGTTTTTCGAATATCGTATACATAAGTAATTTATCAGTAGGATTACGCGCAAGTTATCAGTTTCTACAGCAGCCGAACACAGACGGGTGGGCTTCAAACACACCGGCGAATACAAGAACCACACCTGAGTTACATACTTGCTTACATTTGGTATAACATGGTAGCCATTTGTGGAACCTCTTCTCCTGACGGTGGGACAGCGGTTTGCGGCGTTGTTATGTTGATACTATTTTATCAAGTACCATACATGTTACGTCGCTGAACATGTCAGAAATATATTTCAAATGCCACAGAAAAAAGGTATATAGTTCAATCAGAAAAAAAAATTGGCGACTATACAAGAAAAAAGTTACTTGAGAATCTCAGGAAATTCACTTGATTTTCCCCTATAGCTAGGCGAAAACTGCACCTTGATATATTATTTATTCTGGATGTATTTGTGGTGGCCTGTCTTACTGCCCCATCCTGTGCATATATTGATATCCACTAGGTTAAAGCAATTATCTGAACCCGTAATTTTTGAGGAGTCCATAAACTTATAGTAATGTCTCACAACCCCAGGATAGTTTGACGCAAAAAAATATATTTATTTATTTACTGTTTTGCGCTGACGATGAAGCAACGTTCTGAACCCCTTATTTATTCATTTATTTATTTTGGTGGCGTGCAAATTCCGTGGCGTGTAGTTTATATTTCACGTGGGTTATAGGAAAAGCCGGTATGGTTTCTTCGAGAGACCGCCATAAATTTCCTTTGTCAGGCCGAGCTAGTGTGCTGCCTCCGGTGACCTTTTCGCCAACGCGATGTTAAACATTAATGTTTCCTCTTCACAACCGCAATACACGGACGCAGCTGGACGCTCGTAATTCTTTCTACACCACATAATACGAGAAGCTTGCCCTTTGAACTCTGTGCTGATGCAATCGTGGGATTTTTATTGAATGTATACAACTCACAAAGAAATATGACATTTTGAATCCGTTTTACGTGCAGCAATAGAATTAAATGTATAATGTTCGTATTAAAATTGTTCTGGTAATCAGTGTTGCATGCTAAGTCAGTATAAGACACAATCACCTGTGAACGGGGGTCCTGACATAGATATTTGAGCGAAGCTAAGTTGTGGATAGCATGAAGATGTGCGTACACTGATATAAAATACACGAAATGTATTCGTAATTGCGAATAATGACCACCATTAGCTGTGGAATGGAATGACGACAATGAAAGTTTTTGTCTGACCGGGCCTCGAACCCATAACGGTCGCCATCCGTGCATGACTCAGGGCCCAAACCAAACTTCCACATGCCGTCAAACAGGCTTCTACGATCTATATTCCCGTACAAGTCAGACGTTGTTGTCGAAAGCCACTTGCCCGGAATCGTCAGAGAAATACGATATTTCAATGCCTGTGTTATTCCGATTACGATGCAAGGTTACTTTCGATATGCATGCATGCATGCCGATGGTTGTCATTATTGGCAATTGTAAATACTTTTGTTGTATTTCATTGCGGCTGTAGTCGCCGCAACGTCTGTTCCTTTGGACTTGCATGCATGTCCAAGAGAACTTTGCATCGTAATCAGAATAACACAAACACTTCAATATCGTATTTCTCTGCCGATAACGGGCAAGCGAGTTTCATCTGTACAGGAACATACATAACAGATGTTCGAGTTCAGTTCGTAGACGCATGGTTGACAACATACTGTTTACGTCTGGTGCTGAGTCATACACGGATAGCCAAATGGGAAGGAGACAGCCCGCGATAACCGGGAGATCCGTGTTCTAGGCCCGGTTCGGCGTTATTTTTCATTGTCGCCATTCCATTTTACAGCTGATGGTTGTCATTATTCACAACTGCGAATACATTTAATGTATTTCATAAGCCTGTAGTCGCTTCACTGCCTGTTCCTTTGGACATACATGCATATCCAAAGGAACTTCACATCGTAATTTGAATAACACAGGCATTGCAATATAATACTTCTATAAAACTCCGATGCATCGTACCTCTAAATCACAAATGCCTCCCTCTGGTATCTGCGTGGATGAGAGGGAGTCACTTATTTCTCACTGTCACTGTCTCAGTATCACCGGCTCGCAGTAATTCTGACCAGTGCTCCAGAGGTCCAGTTCTCTGCTAACAACAACGACAAAACATGACGGATTCCACGACAGGTCTGTGACCGCAGGTACAGGAGGCCCCTAACGCACGATAGTGTGGTCGTGTGTAGTCCGGAGACAGCTCGTTCGTATCCTAGACGATAGAGATATTTCTAGCACCATTACTGGAGTGTCTAGCAGCTCAGTGGTAGCTGTGAAAAGTTCGTGAGCCACGGACAAAACAAAGAAAGCAAGATTAGTGTTCCATTCGCATCGACGATGAGAACTGTGAAGACTTGGCACAAGTTGGCATTGGCAGATGATGGTGAAGGGACCATCCACTTACAGTACCGGTCTTCGTTTTAATCGGTTCACCGAAGCTACGGAAGCGGGTTCGAATCTGAGTCTTTCCGAATACGAGTTCGTCGCCATATCCAAACCTCTGCCTTGTTAGGTATTCGCAGTACGACAGTATCCTGTGCTAATTCTATGAAGTTTCCGCTTTTCATAAGAATGGAAGGCATATGGCACTGCAAATGGCGATCTTTCTTTCGTGACGTCTAGAGTTTATCCCTCTCACCTTTCTTTCGTAAGCTTAAAATATATTAGGATGAAACTGATCTCTACATAAGCTCATTAGATGCTGATGTACAGGAAGAAATTGCTGTTTATACCAACACTTTTTTCAGGAACGTATACAGCCTGTGTTTAAAATATAGTAAATAACAGATTACATTGTAATAAATCAACAAAAGCTCCTTACATTCGCCCAAATGAAACAGCTAGAACGTAGAATCAAGTATCACATCTGAGCCCGCCGTGCTAGGAGAGTGGTCTTGCGTATAGCTTCCCGAGCGGGAAGGCGTGACGGTCCCCGGCCCGGATCCGCCCGGCGGATTAGTGACGAGGTCCGGTGTGCCGGCCAGCCTGTGTATGGTTTTTAAGGCGGTTTCCCATCAGCCTCGGCGAATGCAGGCTGGTTCCCCTTATTCCATCTCAGTTACCCTATGCCGGCAATTGCTGCGTAAGCATTGTCTCCACGTATGCGTACACCATACTTACTTTACCACGCAAACACTAAACATTGGGGTTACACTCGTCTGGAATGAGACGTTTCACTGTGGGCCGGTGTGGGACGGCGGTGGGATGAGTGGACTGCTGTAGCCTGTTGTGGGGTTGTGTACCACTGAGGGCTATTGCGGGGACGAAGCCTCTCCGTCGTTTCTAGGTCCCCAGTTCAGTACATACATACATCAAACATTGGAATAATGTATTCTTTCCGATAACGCTACTAAATTTCTAGCAATGTTTTAGTTAAACGTTTCCACACTAACTCTTACTTTGGCGACGAGAAAACAGTAGGATTCTCAAGTATGTTCAGAGAAAAAGTCCCTATGTAACTGGCCATCACTTTCCAATTAGTCTTCCACTCTACAGACAGGTGAACAATTCTCGACCACAATACCACGAGGGATGTTCGATAAGAAATGAAACACAATTTATTCTCAGCCAGTCTCGTTCAAAAAACTTGAAACACTGATTCATTTTGGAACAACTTGGAATGTCTCCCCTTTTTTTGTCGCGAAAACAACTAAGGTCATAAACGCCCTTGGCATAACCTCAGATGGTCAAGAAGTAAAAGAACTTAAATATACATTAAGCTCAATTGGCGGAAGGAAAGTGTACGAACAACAAGGACTTACTCGTGGAGAAAGGTCCACAGAATACATTATAGACACAACGGAGTTCCCGAATCAAAGATTAAATGTCCTTCACCATATTGCTACGCGGATAGAGAGTGAAACGCTGCGGACATCTCGCGCGTCGTTCGCCAAAACAGCCGAAAACGCAGTTGCCAAATATACGTGAGAAGATAAATATATAAAAAAGGACATTCGGTCAAGAAATGTTGAACCGTCAAATGTTGACGAGAACCACAGATTGCCGTGGGATCCGAGATGAACACGGGCCGTCGCTCAAAGCCAAGATGGTGACGGGTTCACATCCAACGAGAACGCGGCAGGTAGCGTGAAGTTAAGCCGCCAGAGTAGGAGCCAAAAGCGAGCCAGGAAGGTAACAGAGACGATGGATGCGCCCCATACTGGGAGTCAAGGGAGTCATCGAAAAAGGAGGCGTCGGATGGGTTGCTAGGCATGGCAGACAATTGGCATGCGTTTCTGCTGATGAGAAAATCACGCCCATATGACAGTAGCAGTTCGGCAGCTTCTGCGTAGATACTTTGAACAGGGGTACCCAGCCAGTTGACAAACGGATTCCACGATGGCAGATTGTGTTAAGAAGGCGTAAGATGGGCATGCAAATGAATAAACGAAACGTAGTCTGGTTTCGATCGGACAAGGTGTCAGTATAAACGGAGGAGGGTGGTCCGATCGGCTCCCCAGGAAGTACTGCTTGGAACATGTAGGACACGGAGAGACGGAGTAGAGCGTGCGGTCATATAAGTTTTCTATCAAGAATGAACACCAGGAATTTCGTAGTTTCAGGAACGGAAGAGCAATAGACCCCAGATGTAAGCCGATGAAAGAAATCGATTGCACCGCCAGAAATTCATACAAACAGTTTTGTCAGTGGAAAAGCGGCATCCATTGTCGATACCCCGCCAGTGAAGACGATCGAGACGTCGCTAAAGACACTGCTCATGGAGACAAGTCCTTGGAGGTCTGCAACAGGTCGCTAAGTTGTCTACCAAAAGGGAGCCGGAGATGCGTGGTGGGAGACAGGCCAAAATGGAGTAATGGTTATAGCAAAGAGGACCACATTCCGGACGGAGCCTTTAGGCAACATGTTCTCTTGGATGAAGGTGTTCGACAAGGCAGATCCCACACGTACCTTGAAAACCCGGTCTTTTAAAATCCCTGAAGGAAACTGGCAAGCAGCATCGGAAGCCCCACCTACATAGTGTACGGAGGATACCAGTCCTTCAGCAGGTGTCGTTGGCTATCTTCAAATAAAAAATAAGAAAACAAACAAACATGGCCACATTCTGATATTTTCGCAGGGAACTGCCCATGACATGGATTGACAAAATGACGAGATGGTGCTCGAAATCCACATTGTGCAATGGTTAGTTGATTGCGGGATTCGAGACTTTATACCAACTGACTGAATCATACGTTCCATCACTTTGTAAACACAGCTGGTGAGAGAAATGTGGCTAGAAGCGAGCAGTTTGTCTTTACCAGGCTTAGGTACTGGTATGACAGTATTGGAAATGTGCCCTCTACCTAAAAGCGATTGTCTTTATGTAGGTGGAAGTACTTTCTCTCAAGAGAACGGTGTTGCGTTATCTGACTGTGAACATCGCCCAGTCCTGGGGCGGCAGATCAGGACGAAGTGAGAGCATGATCTACCTCGCTCACAGTAAAGGCGGCATTGTAGCATTCACGATTCTCTGGGCGGAAGGCAGGATGACAGTGGGCAGAGCTCAAAATTTCTGCAAAATAGAGGTCCACAATCACATTATCTGCTAAGGTCGAAACCGAAATCGGAGAATGAACTTGCTCCCAGAGAGCCGACGTATGTTGCCCCAGACGACGGAAGAGGGATTGTAACTGTTGAAAGAACTACTAAATGAAATCTAGTTAGGTATTTTGCTATCGCGAATAATGCGCAACTGTTTATAGCGAAAACAGTTCGATATCGTACGCTGACGATTAAAACCACGCAGAGCACGTCTCCGCTCGCGAATTGCGTCGTGGCACGCCTCAGACCACCAGGGAACCGTGACACGGCACGATAAAGATGAAGTGTTAGGTACGGAACGTTCTGTGGCAGTAAGGATAAGATAGCCTAGCGGTCTGGGGCGCAGCAGTCATGGACTGTGTGGCTGTTCCCGGCGGAGGTTCGAGTCCTCCCTCGGGCATGGGTGGGTGTGTTTGTCCTTAGGATAATTTAGGTTGCGTGTAAGCTTATAGCGAAAACAGTTCGATATCGTACGCTGACGATTAAAACCACGCAGAGCACGTCTCCGCTCGCGAATTGCGTCGTGGCTAAGGTCGAAACCGAAATCGGAGAATTAACCTTGCTCCCAGAGAGCCGACGGATGTTGCCCCAGACGACGGAAGAGGGATTAGCAGTTATGTCCCATAAGCCCTCACACAAATTTGATTATTTTTGAGGTACTCTGCCTGTTCATCACAACTGGGGAAATGTTATTTGTCGAAGGTCGCTAGGGAGGAATTAGGCCTCCAGTCGGTCTTAGAAATCTGCCAATTTGATTTACACATAGATGGGGTAGGAGTCAGCAAATGAATAGCACATAGGGGATTGGTCGCTCGAGTACGTGTCAGAGAGATCGGATGACTCGAGATGATAGGCAAGCTGGGCAAACGAGAGGTCCAAACGGAAATAGTTGTGCCTGAAGTCTGAAATGAACGTGGGTACTCCAGAATTAAGGCAAGTGAGGTTGATTTGATTCACAAGATCCGCCAAAAGCACACCTCTCAGACAAGTTCTAGAAGAGCACCAAAGAAGATCGTGTGCATTAAAGTCACCGAGCAGGAAAATGTAGTTAGGGAGTTGATCAATAAGCTGAAAAAAGTCTTCCCCATCAAACTATGGAGGGATGTATACGTCGTAAAGAGAAAAGGTGAAGCGAAGTAGGATAATGCGGACTGCAACACCTTGCAGTCGAGTGTTGAGTGAGATGGTCTGTCTATGAACGTCATCCCATATGAGTAGCAAGCCTCCCCATGAGATGGAATGCCGTCCTTAAACGCCATTTTGTTTCTTTGAGGATGAGAACAAGTAGACCCTGCGATTCCAAGAGTAGCTGTAATTCTTCCATGTTGGATCTAATGCCGTGAACGTTCCATTGGAGAAGAGTCATAGCTTGAATTGTGGAGAAGTTAACAAATGAAGGATTGTCACCTCGGCGGCTGCCGAGTCCCAGCCTTCGAAAACTCGTTGCTACAGGGCGCAGGTGCTGGACGATCCTGTTCCATGAGATCTACAGAGACGTTGGCATTATCACTGGGTCTTTGTGCGAATTCTAGGACAGAGAAACGGTAGGGGGTGCGCACCAGCGACATCTAGGTCAGCCGAGTAGGGGTATCACGCGGCGACAACGCTCAATAGTATCTCCTATTCGGGGAAGCAGAAGACCGTTTACCTTCGTTGATTTCCTAGGGCCTTTGTGTTTAGACTCAGATGTTTTTTGGCTGGAGAGATGTAAAAACTCTTCGCAGTGTACCTTCTATCCTTTCCGGCCTACCGGCTGTGCAACAGGTGATGTCACAGCCACATGCGAAGATTTGGTGGCTCTTCAAAATGTGGTCTCAGACGTGAGTTCCAAGCAGAAGGCTGTCATTGAGTTTGTTTTGACGGAAAACCACAGCATCGCAGCTATTCGTAGGCTTTTGTAGAACGTCAACAGAGACCTGGCAGTGAACTAAATTGCGATGTGTCGCTGGGCAAGTTGTCTGTCGTCACTGGAGTTATGTCACCCAGACCCGTCCGCTCACACCGCGCTGGCCGGCCGCACACCGCTTTGACACCTGCAGTGTGTTCTCCACCACGACAGTGCAAACGATCTGTCCTTCTCCATGACAATCCAAAGCCTCATACAATCATGCACACCCATGAGGAACTTACAAAACTTCTTTGAACTCTTTTCCCTCATCCACCCTACAGGCCAGATCTCACATCTTCTGACTCCCAGCTGTTTAACCGAATGAAGGATACACTCAGGAGGAATCAAAATGTGGATGACGGTGTAGTTATTGACCCAGAAAGGCGTTGGCTGCACGTCGACCAGTAGAGTGGTACCATGCCAGCACGCATACACTCTCACTAGGGTGGCGTAAGGCCGTCGCACTGATCGGAGTTGAAAAATAGGTTTTTGTAGCCCATAAAATGGGGAAGAATGTGGTGTTTTAGAATACTGAATAAGGACAACCTATTTTCAGTTAAAAGTATTTATATTACTTATTCAACGCTCCTCGTATGGTGATCACAGCTTCCATACCTGGGTAATTGTTAACCTAGACAGAACTGTGGTGCTTTTCACTGGAGAAATATTTTCTCAACAGATGAATCCAGCTCATGTACATCGTCAAATGCTCAATATATATGAATGTGTGACGTCTGCTCTTTCGGACATGTTCAAATGAACAGACACCACTCAGAATCCACAGCTGTGAAACATTTAATGTAAATTCCAGTAGTTCACTGCAGTCAGCTACAGTGGGACGTTATGCGTAACTGGTAACATCCACGCAAAAATTTTTTAAGTCAATATAAGTGAAATTGTAACCTCCCAGCAAGAATATGAAAGTCAATGTTAAGTGAAAATGTGCCAAATGTGGACTCCCGCAAAACTGAATAATTAAAAATTTGCCAAGCGTAACCTCCTTGCAAAATTAAAGAATAATAAAGGCCCAAATGTAAACTCCCCACAAAATTAAGGAATGAAGATTGATCGTAAAATCACACAATATTAATTAAATAATAATCTATGAACTGAATGTAACATCTGAACAGCAATAATTCAACCTGATAAATCTTATAAGGGCAGCTGCGCTGACATTCGGCCCTGTGAAATAATTAAATCTTAATAGAGAAATCAAAATTCTTACCTCAGTAAACTGCATCTATATCTGCTCTTATTTTTCGGCACAGCTCAGTGCAATGCTGGCCCGCATTTAATTTTGATTCTTCGAGGGAATGCATGGGAAGTATTATTTAACGTGAAATGAATATCTTTGTTTAAAACAGTTACTTTAAAAGAAAATTATTATTGGGGCAAATCTTGAACAAATTAATTACAATTAACATATGTTATTAGCTGAGCGCAATGCTGCTTCATTACCTTGTATAACATTTTACCTCGTCCTGAATCGTGACCAGAGATGAAAGGAGAGCATGCCGCCGACGCATGCCGACGGCCGCTCAGTACAACCGTCCACTCGCTACAACTACTGCCGACTGACTACTACTGCCGACAGAGTGCCACTCGCAACTCAACCACTCTCTCTGCCCACTCGCCTCACACTACTGAACTCTCGTGCGGTCAACCGCAGACTAGCAACGATAAATAACTCTCTGGTCAGAGATTCTGTCATGCCTCGCCATCGCCGGTAATGAATACATATGAAACGTACGCGTTTCATAACCCTCCACTGGGGGGGGGGGCAAAAATTTGGCAGTCATTTGAACTTGCCATGAGCAACTAATTTTTTCTTAACTAATTAACTTTACAAACAGAGAATATACAGATGTAGAACATGAAGTAAATATGGTGCACATGCACCGAGTACAAAAGATATTAGGCAATAACAAAATGTGAGTACAAAACATATTAACAAATGACATAAGTGCACATGCACTGAAAAATTCTTCAAAGTTTTCACAACAAATAGACATAATGAGTACAAATCTCTTGACAAATGACAAAAGTGCACATGTACTGTAGTTCAGAACATATCAGCAAATCATAAAAAATGTACATACAATGAGTAGAAATCATGTTAGAAAAATGACAAAGGTGCACACGCACTGAAGTAGTGAACATATCAGGAAATCACAAATGTATAGGCAACGAGTACAAATCATATTGAGAAATGATAAAAGTGCACAGGCACTGAAGTTCAGTACAAAACATATTAACAAATGTCAGAATTGCACACATACTCTAGTTCAGAACATATCAGCAAATCAAAAAGAAAATGTATTGGTCATGAATACAAATCATATTAGCAAAAAAATTATTTTCACTATGTTACAAAAATTAGGATAGGAAAGAGAAGGATTGCATCATGGTTGTAGCACTTTAGATTGCACGCAGCTGCACTGAAAGTCCATATCTTTCTACAGAAGCACAACACCAAGTGAGACAATCTGAAGCTCTTTTCCTTGAAGTATTAATCAGTGTAGCCAAGACACTGATATGTCGTAGTAATATTCCATGTTATCATTTTGGCAGTACATTAGGTACACCAAACAGTGGGATCATAATAACATCTCCATCGCTTACAGTGGTGGACAGCATGTCGTGTCAACACCACGTTCTTGTAAGGTACACCAACGTAGAATTAGTGCAAAAACCAAATATAGTGCTCCATGATCAAGAGGATATACAAGACAAACGGATATTGCAGTAATTCAGGGTAGTTAGGCCAGAAGGTGAAGGACGTTAAGTCACATACTAGTCTTCACTGAGAATTACATTAGTGGTTTGCGGCATTCATTGCCCAGTTATTGAACATTTCTGAAACATGTATGTAGTATTACAGAATAATGTTCATAAATTGCTTTACAGAGAACATTGGCACTCATTGCCTAATTACAAATCATCAGAAATCATTACATAATTATATTCATGTGGTGTTTTACAGAGAACATTGGCACTCATTTCCTAATTGCAAATCATCAGAAGTCATTACTTAATAATATTCATATGGTGTTTTACAGAGAACATTGGCACTCATTACCTAATTACAAATCATCAGAAGTCATTACATAAAACAGGAGGTAGTCAATAACATAGTATTACAGAATAATGTTCATAATTAATCATTGGTCATCTCAATACAGTAATCAGTAGAATTCATTTCCCAGTTACAGAGCATTATTATTGGCATTCATTGGTCATCTCATTACATTAATCAGTAGCATTCATTGCCCAGTTACAAAGCATAATTATTATACTGTAACTATTACTCAAAGTCTGTGGTTGGAAAACATCATTCAGTATTACTCATAACTCTTTTAAATTGGTAGCATTATTTTGGACTTGTGCTAGCAATGCATTGCGTTGGGATCGATAACTAATTGCTGGGGCATAATAATATTTGCATTTGACATATTGCTGCAAATGAAGATGTGTAACGTCATTCGTCATGAGTCAGCTGTAGCAAGGTTATGAAACAAACAGAGTACATGTGATCACATTCATGAATGAGACAGGTTTAATGACCAACTGCCTATAGCACATTAATTTAATGAATAATTTCTCCTGCAAAAACTACATAAATGGGTTATTAAGCCGAAAGAAGAAACGCATATTATGCTGAAAAGTAGTGAACTTCGAATAAACAGGTAGTGAAATGTGTATAAAAAATGTGTTCCATAGCTGTCCCTTCCAAAACCTTCAGTCATCATACTATGCAATATAATACCTACTGTCAAAACGAACTGCAAGAAATACTTAAATAACTACATAGTGTAAATACATAACTTCAACATTATCCTCATCTGTAAAGAAAAAACTTCATTATCCATAGTAGCATATTCTTCATCATTATTCATCAGCATTCATTATCATCTGCAAAAAATCACTTCATTACTCATTATACAACTATTCCTTATCTCTAGCATATTTCATCACGAAAACTAAGATGTTTAGTTCTGTCTGACAGCCTGCATCAATCGCCTTGTATTCTGAAAGAAAAAATTAGTTAAGACTGCTATTCTACGATGTGTATAGTATAATCTTGTTAATGCTTGTTAATCCTGATCCATTAACTCTTCCTCACGAGGTTTGCATCTTCTTTCGTTTATTCCGTAGGTGAAATTCCATTTCTGTTTAATTTATTTCCTTTACACGTTATTTCTTTCTGAAAATTATGAACAAAGATTAATGTCTTGCATTTAAATCATATACCCATTAAATAAAAACTGGTTTATGGTAACATAATTAGGCATACAGCATAACATGACAGAAAACGTAATATGTAAAAAACATAGATAGTGTTCAGAGGCAAAAATGTACCAAGTGTATCACAATGCAGCAGCCAAAGTAAAGTAGTCACGATGTTGAGATATCATAAGGCAAAATGTCAAAGTCAACTGGTGTTTACTATATCTTAACTATTTCATAGTGCATACAAACTAAACAGGGAAACATTCGTACATACATAAAAAATGATGACAAGAAATGTGACCTTCTTTGTGTTCAGCCTGCATGCCGTGTAGTTAACAGAGGCGACAATTGAAGACTTTAATAGAGAAAAATTTGATAAAATTAATATATCACAAGATAGAATTGCATTATTATTCATAAGATACGTAATTTTATCTGGAAAAATGTGCACTGTCTAATGTGTAACGACAAGAAAAGCGACCTGCCAACCTCACCCTGCCGGGCACTTGCCAAGAAAAAATACGATAATCATCAGTAAGTAGTCACATAAATATAATTGCATAAGTGGTCATAAAATGTGTAAATTCATCTGGGAAAATATGCACGGTCTGATGTGTAACGACAAGAAAAGCGACCTGCTAACCTTACCTTTCCGGACACTTACCAAGAAAAAATACGATAATCATCAGTAAGTAGTCATGTGAATATAATTGCATAAGTGATCATAAAATTAGCAAATGGCATTATAGCATGTCAAATCATAAAGTTTCTTCATTCAATAAAAGGTTTGACGTTTGACCAGTGGTGGTTTCCTTTCGATTTTCTGGTTCTCAAAGTTTCGACGTGTAGAACATTAGGGTGAGGAATGCTGCGAATTCGATATGGACCTGCGTATAAAAGTTCAAATTTACTGCACCTACCTTTTATTTTGTTGGATAAATAGTGTGTACGTACTAATATCTTCTGTCCAATGTGAAAGTCACGGCGTGTACAAACCTGTTTTTGCTGTCTTCTCCGGCGCTCTGCGGCACGTTTGATGTTGTTCAGCGCAATGTCAATTATTTCATGGTGTCGTAGTCGACGAGATGTAGGAAATGTTACTAATTCTTTAATTTTGTTAGGTGGTTCAGCATTTTTCAGTATAACAGACGGAGATAGCATAGTGGATTCATTTGGTATGGAATTAATTACATCCTGGAATGAGTGGATGTGTGTGTCCCAATCAATATGTCTTTTGTGGCAGTATATTCTACACAGTTTACCAATTTCTTTCATTAATCGTTCACAAGTGTTCGAAGAAGCATGGTACCTGGATATATAGATCGGAGAAATGTTTCTAGCTCGTAACATAGGTGTCCATATAGCAGATCGAAATTGTGATCCATTGTCGGAAATTACTTTCATCACATGCCCTACATGAAATAGAAAATGTTTTACAAATGCTTTCGAAACAGTTTTAGCAGTAGCTTTGCGTAATGGAGTGAAGATAACAAATTTTGAAGTGAGTTCAACAGCGACAAAGCTGTAGCAAAAACCTCTATTAGTTCTGGGAATCGGACCAAAAATGTCTGCAGCGGCCATATGTCTCAATTTAACAGGTACAATGGGATATAATGGAGGAATATGTGAAGTCGTGTCTGACTTAGCTTTCTGGCAGATTTTACATGACGCTAAAACTCGTCGTATACGTTTCTCCATGTTGGCAAAATAACAGTTCTGTCTCAGTATAAGAAAACATTTTCTAGCTCCATAATGTGCATAACTTAAATGAGTATACCAGATTAATTTGTTAACAAGTTCATCAGGAATGCATTATAACCAATTGTTGTTGTCAGGGTGAGAGCGGCGAAACAGAATGTCATTGCGTACAGTGTAATGGTTTCTAATCGTAACATTATTCCTATCTTGCCAAAGGTGTTTAATTTCTTTCCACACGTTGTCTTTATTCTGCTCTTGTGCTATGTCTTGTAATGATGACGAAATAAAATTTTCAAATGCAACTTGTTGAATGCACATGACGCTGAAATTTGCTTTGCAGAAGTTGGTTGTGATGTCTTGCTGATTGTTGCCGAGAGAACTGGATAGTGCGTCTGCTACAACATTTTGTGTGCCGGGAATGTGAACTATTGTAAAATTAAATTCCTGTAGATAAAGTTTCCATCTGCTTAATCTGTCGCGTGTAAATTTAGCCGAAAGTAAAAATTGTATCGCTCTGTGGTATGTGTAGACGGTGGTATGTCTTCCATAAAGAAAATGTCGAAATCTCGTAAAAGCCCAAACAACACATAATTTCGTTCAGCAGGTGACAGAATGCAACTTGCAAATGCGATGTTTTTAATTACTGTAAAGCCATCTTCTTCAATTTCCTGGAAAATATGTACGCCTAAAGCGGTGTTAGAACTGTCGGTGGCAATAGAAAAATTTCTAGTAAGATCTGGGTGCGATAAAAGTGGTGCATTCAACAAGTCTTCTTTCAGGTTCACAAATTCAGAGTGTGCTTGCTTATCCCAGGACCAGATAGTGTTTTTACCTGTCAATTGACATAATCTAGGGGTGTATAAAGCAGAGTAATGAATAAATTTACGAAAAAAGTTAATTAAGCCCAAAAAACTGCGTAGTTGTTTCTTCGTCGTAGGAACAGTAATGTCACGTAGAGCTTGAAGTTTTTCCGGGTCAGGCCCAATGCCTTCTGCTGAAATTACGTGTCCAAGAAATTTTATAGAAGTTTTACCAAAGTGCGATTTACTGAGATTAACTGTGAGTCCTTGTGCACGAAAAGTTTGCAACAGTCGCTCTAAAATCACATTGTGTTCAGACCAGTTAGCTTCTGCGATAACAATGTCGTCTACGTACGTCGTGATTCTGTCTTTAAGTTCTGTCGGAAGTATTGTGTCCAAACCGCGAATAAAAGCTGCAGAAGAAATTGTTAAGCCGAATGGTAATTTACAAAATTGATAACAGTCACCAAAACAGAGAAATGCTGTGTACTTTCTGCAGTTCGGATGGAGCTGAATTTTCCAAAATCCCGATTTCAGATCTAATGTAGAATAAATAGCAGTACCGTGAAATTTCTGTAGAAGTTTCTCTAGTGTCTGTGGTCGATCTGTTTCATTAGTAATTATGTCATTGATGTGACGTGAATCAAGCACGAGGCGAAGTGAGCCATCCTTTTTCTTAACAATATGGAGCGGGTTTATGTACGGACTAACTGCTGGTTCAATAATTCCTTGGTCAAGCATATCCTGCAGTTCTTTCTTAACTTGTTCTCTATGAATATATGGAATGGGATTATGCTTTGCTTTAAATGTGTCGTGTTGTTTGACTTGAAATTCATACATAAAACCGGACATCGTACTAGGAACATTGTCAAAAACTGGAGCTTGCTGTAAAAGAATTTTGTGTAGTAATTGCACTACTCTGTTTAACTTTATCAGAAATTAACTGTATTACGTCGTAGTCGATATCATCTGAAGTATTATAGTTGTGTACGTACGTATCTGTGAACAATGTTGAATTACAGTCTATGTTACGTGATACGGAAATGACCTCTGTGCGATTAATTGTTTGTTCTTCCGCAGATAAAGAGTGCTGAAATTCTGAAGCCAATTGTACATTTTCATCCTTTACCATTAAATAGGAATTTTGAAAATCAGTAACTGCGTCGTGTTGTAGCAGAAAATTAGTACCTAAAGTAACATCTGTTGTCAATAAAGGAACGATCCAAAAATTTGAGTGAAATGTATGACCTGCAATACAAAATGATAAATGTGTCTGTGATTTAACATCAACTCCTTTACTGGATACTGCTCCTTTTATTTTCGTTTTACCTAATGGTAACGTAGGATAGGCATTCTCTTTGTTACACTCGTTGAAAGTTTCTTCATTTATTACTGACATAGGTGTTCCAGAATCGATTACTGCTGAAAATTTCGATGAACCAATTTTAATTTCGATGACAGGATGTGAAATGGTTTTCTGAACGACTGGTCTTTCCTGTAAAAGAGTGTCTCGGATGTCGTCGAAAGTAATAACATTTTCGTGAATAACATTCTGCGTGTCTAAAGTACTGCTTGTGTTACTGGAAGATGTGACCTGTACAGTATCTAGTCAGATTCTATCTGACGTGTTATTATTTTCTGGAGGATGTTGTGGCATTTCGACTATCAGAACTGTTCTGTTATTTCTTCCAGACGTATTACGCTCTGGATGATACCTATTGTCGGGTTCATTCATGAGAATATGTTGTTGCTGATCATTTTGCTGCTGGTAAGACCGACTGTTATTAAACGTGCGCTGAAAATTGTGCTCATTATTTTTACGTCTGTCGTGATAGTCATTCCTATACGGTGCATTAGGAATTGAAATACTGTGTTTTCTGCACGTAGTTATTTCCTTGCTGCCGTGCGTTACTATTTGTTGGAGCTGAGACTATACGTGCACGCGGCGAAACATTAAAGTTTGGTTGACCTTGTAGACTGCATTGTTGGTTAGGTATGCTAACCGGCTGGCTTTCATGCTGTTGCGGTGAAAAACGTCTATTGTTACCATAATATGGTTCCTGTTGCTGATAATTTTGACGATATTGATAATTAAAATTTTACCTGTTGTTAAAGTTCTGGTGGTTGTCGTTCCTAAAGCGTCTATTACCTTTGCTATTGAAATTGCGTGCCTGATCATAATTGCTGTATGTTTGTTGACCTTGGTTATTATATGAAAAATTTTTGTTTATAAAGGAATAATCCGATTGCTGCACTTCCAAAAGCTGTAACAGATCCCCGAATGCCGAGATATTTTCTTTTTGCTGACCCGTTAAAAGTGACACTCATAATGATCGTGGCAATTTAGAAATACATTATTGAATAAGTGCAGATTCACTGTAAGGTTCACTTAGGTACTGGTTTTGTTGGACCATGTGCTCAAAAAATTGCGTGACAGTGGAAAAATTTGAGTTCTCATAATTTGGTAAACTAATTAATTGATCTTTAATTCCGCGCTGTGTCGTCTTCGACCAGTACGCTGACAGAAACGCATTCTGAAATTCTTCTACCGAGTAGCATTGCCTCGCGATCGGTCTCATACGAGTTGCCGGTTCGCCTTCCAAAAAACTGCAAATAAATTCAAGTTTGTGCGTTACAGGCCAAGTCGGTGGAAAAGCAAAGCTGAATTGTTGTATCCAATTCAGAGGGTGAATCTGTGTTCTGTCATTTTTAAATACTTTACATTTTCTCACTGATAGAAAATGTTTGTAATCAAAATTATCATCTCTGTATGACGGAACAGGTTCAGGATTGTATGGGAATCTCTTTGACTGTGACTGTTCGGAATCTAACTCACGTACTCTCTGTAGATTACTTAAATTATACTGGTTGTGTGAGTGTGAGAAATGTTCGGAATTCGCCGTATGCTGTGACGTGTTACAAAATGAAATATTTTTTATCTCTGTTACCTCTTGCTGTAAACTTGACAATTTTCTACGTAATGTGTTGTTAGACGAATCGATCTCATTAATTGTCTGCTGTAAATTTTGGAATTCAGGTGTTTGGTTAAACAAAATCGGTGCAGTATCGTCTGATTTGCTGTCATTATTACTTTCAATAACATCAATACGACTGGCCAATTCATCACATTTTTCAGTCAGTATTTTTACCTGATCATCGTTCTTAGTGTCTGAAGCATTGATCTGTTTTTGTAAGTTACGTGTAGTTTCGTTCAATTTTTTAACGTCAGCTTTGACGACATCGGAACCCTGTGTTAGTTCTAACTGTTCGAGTCTGTCGTTCACTGTTTGAAAATCCACTGTGTGTGTATCTGTTTTTGATTTAAGGTCAGAGATCTCATCACGTAATTCTGTGTTCAACTGTTTGATGGTATTAATTTCGTCGGACACTGTAACAATATTGTTGTCTACGTATGTTTTTGCCTTCGCAAACATTTTACGTTTGTCTTCTTGTCTCTGTGCAGTAATTGTTTCCATGACTTGACGTTTTACTTTATTTTGATCCTGTATAAATTTGCGGAAACGCGTATCACTGTTTTGTAGGTGAAGATCAAAACGTTCGTCAATTTGAGTGTTCTGTTGGTCGAATTTCGCGTCTATCTTTGCATCCATTGTGCGCGAAAGTTCAGCTGTCATTAACTTAAACTCGTCGCGTAATTGTGTTGCCTTCTCAGAGCATTGTTTACCGCCTGCACTAGTTTCGTCTCTAAGTGTTTCTGTTGTAGCTGTTTGCATATCCCTTAATTCCTGAGCAACAGATCTAATTTCTTCGCTATTTTTCCTAGCACAAGCCTCAATTTCCTCGCGTAACTGTTCTTTAGTATCGTGATACTGCGCGGCAACGGCTTTAATCTGTTCACTAAGCTGTCTGGAATTGTTGTCTAATTTTTCATTTAATTGTCTGGAATTGGTGTCTAATTTTTCATTAAGTTGTTGTTTAAAATCTTCTTTAAGGTCGTCTTGATTTTCATTAAGTTGTTTCAAACTTTCCCTTAGTTGTTTGTTATCTTCACTCTGTTGTTTGGAATTGTTATCTAGTTGGTTGAAATTTTCCTTAAATTGTTTGTTATCCTCACTCATTTGTAGCAATAATGCCATAATTTGATCCGAGCCAAAATTAGCATTTCTATTCTCTGTGTTGTTTGATGGTGTACCTGCAATTGTCACGTTTTGTGTATCCATTTGGATATTCTGTGATTCTTGAATAGGTTTGTTAATCGGATGGGCACTGTTAGTCACCATCTCGGAATTAAATAAATCCGACGCATTCTGATTACACTGTTCGTTTTCATTAGACAAATTTGTCTGTTCATTACTTAAATCATGCAAACCGGGTGTGTTAAGCTGGGCAGCGCTCATTGCAACAGAACGCCCCGCGTCATCAATTGTCGTCAAATTAACAGAGGACACAATTGAATTCGTCTGTTCAACACTAGAATCAAAATCAACATTAGTGGTCGGTACACACTGATTGTCCGTAACTGAAAGATTGTCATCATTACACTGCGTGTCGCAAATACTATCGGTCAAGTTGTTTAGTTCGGTTATTTCACTCATTATACCTAGCGATGCACTATTAACAGTCTTTCGCGGTATTTTTACACCAGTCACGATTATTCACAAATGAGACAAAGACAATGAAAAATCCAACAAATACAAATACAACAAAGAGAAACGAATTGCCGATGATCTGTGGAAGAAAGTCACAAAATTAGTAAAAGCGTTGCGCCAAATTCTTATTATATTTTAGGAAATAAGAGCAGATATCTAACTACTTCTCAGAAGATTCTCAAAGAAATACGACCCTGGTCCGGATGTCGCCAAATGTAACATCCCCGCAAATATTTTAAAAGTCAATATAAGTGAAATTGTAACCTCCCAGCAAGAATATGAAAGTCAATGTTAAGTGAAAATGTGCCAAATGTGGACTCCCGCAAAACTCAATAATTAAAAATTTGCCAAGCGTAACCTCCTTGCAAAATTAAAGAATAATAATGGCCCAAATGTAAACTCCCCACAAAATTAAGGAACGAAGATTGATCGTAAAATCACACAATATTAATTAAATAATAATCTATGAACTGAATGTAACATCTGAACAGCAATAATTAAACCTGATAAATCTTATAAGGGCAGCTGCGCTGACCTTCGACCCTGTGAAATAATTAAACCTGAATAGAGAAATCAAAATTCTTACCTCAGTAAACTGCATCTATATCTGCTCTTATTTTTCGGCACAGCAAAGTGCAATGCTGGCCCACATTTAATTTTGATTCTTGGAGAGAATGCATGGGAAGTATTATTTAATGTGAAATGAATCTTTTTGTTTAAAACAGTTACTTTAAAAGAGAATTATTATTGGGGCAAATCTTGAACAAATTAATTACAATTAACATATGTTATTAGCTGAGCGCAATGCTGCTTCATTACCTTGTATAACAATATACCTCGTCCTGAATCGTGACCAGAGATGAAAGGAGAGCATGCCGCCGACGCATACCGACGCCCGCTCAGTACAACCGTCCACTCGCTACAACTACTGCCGACTGACTACTACTGCCGACAGAGTGCCACTCGCAACTCAACCACTCTCTCTGCCCACTCGCCTCACACTACTGAACTCTCGCGCGGTCAACAGCAGACTAGCAACGATAAATAACTCTCTGGTCAGAGATTCTGTCATGCCTCGCTATCGCTGGTAATGAATACGTATGAAACGTACGCGTTTCAAACTGATAACGCTGTTTTTGTATGTACATCCTTTTGACTGGAGGTCTTGGAGACCACGGCTCTCTACTATTGTGAGAAAATGAAACGCCTACAGCCATCGTATTGATATTATTTATTTTATTTTGTAGCTACCAGTATCTGCGCTTCAATGGGCCATCTTCAGCCCGTAGTTGATGTGGATGATAACTCTGTGTCCCGTATGGTGTAGCGGTTAACGTACCTGCCTAGTAAGCAGGAGATCCCACGTTCGAATCCCGGTCCAGCACACATTTTCGCTAGTTGCTGATTCCGCATAATGTCCCGTTGCTGCTACCAGCAACGATCCCCATCAGTTTACATTAAATGCTCAATAGACAATTGATCTCCAAACTTTGACGAAACACCATCTGAAACATTCAGACATCTGGAAGGTTTATGTTGAACTGGGACGGATCGAGATATCTGCCTTAGGTAGGCTACTGTCCTATAATATTCCAACCATACAGACCAGAACGACATGAAGCTTGAATCTGTCAGGATCTCTCTCTTTCCCAACTTCACTCATTCTTATATGAGCAGTTGCTAAGTAACATACAAGATAAAAGGTAGAACCAGAGATGGGAGATCAACAGCATAAAGCTTGTTCGCAGAAAAAGTCTTTTACAGTGGCGTTGAATAGTAGGATAGATAGTAATGAATGGGTCCTCATGTGGGTATGGTTGGTTATTTTCGTTGATTAAGGTGAACACGACAATGTAGAAAGAAATAGTCATAGTGGCCACGGAATTTGAACCTCAGATTTTCCAGCAGCAGTAGAAGGGAGTACGTTACACTACGCAGTACAATAGCAGCAGCCAAGGAAGCAACTCCTATGTAAAATGTGGATCTACTTACGGTTGCACTGCTGATTGCGTTACCCCAAAGGGAAATAATACTAGAGGGAACTGCTATACACACACGCCAAACGTACGTTGTAACCTCCCGTATAAATAAAAAAATATAAAATAATGATGAGTAACCTTCCCGAAAAGAAAGTAAAAAATAAAAAAAATTAAATTTGGATAATTAAATTCTGATGTATGAAAACTGATAAATCGTAACTCATGAAATTCTCATAAATTTTGACGTAAGCAGCGCTACGCCATGGCCCTGTAAAATCAATCTGAAAATGTCCGTGAGAAATAAACTGAAAAATTCTTACCTCGTGATGGAGTCGCTGGGCAGCGCTGTCTATGTATCTGCTCGTAAATGGCACAGCTTAGCGCATTGCTGGCCTATCTACCAATACTGGATAACATTGGTCTGACATCTGAATTACTAGAAAAACTGACTTTACTTAGCGACACAGCTGCACAGCTGATCGTCTGATTACTAAAGAGCACATGACTATGATCTGACAGAGATTCTGGAATATATTAATTTAGATAAATGACTGGATCGCGACTGGCAATGACTTGAGGCGAATTTATACTTTTATAGTTGACTGGTAAAAACAATTATCTTCTGAATATTTTTTACGTTATTGATAAAGATCTACAATCCATTACACGGGAAAATTGAATGTATTACAAATCTGGGTCAACTCGAGGTGACGAATCACAAAAGAAAAGATTGAAACAAATTCATATTAACATCTCAGAGGAAGTGACTTAACTACGCGCATGCCAATAAAAATAAAATTTACCTTACAATAGATGGTTGACTTAATTACTCTCTTGATTTTTCACTATATTAACAATTATTCATTTGTTCATCATCATCTCATTCCACTGTATCATTTAGTTCTGCAGATGATCACAATTATTATTCAGTTGTATATAATTAAATTTTACAATTTGTTCTGCACTGTGACTTTAACAACTACTAACTATAAACTGCGCTGTACCAGCGACAGACTACAAGTACGCTGTAGCAGCGAGCGACTGCAACTGCGGCAGAGACTGCTTTGTCCTGCGACTCTATTGCAGCTGTCTTTCAACAGGGGCAAAGATATTTTATGTCTCAGATAGAGCCTGTGTGTCGTTCTAGCAAGTGAGCAATAAATCGAGATTACATTTGCTCCTGCAGGGTATTGAACCTCTTACAATGTGGCAACTAAAGGAGTGATCCCACGTTCGAATCCGAAAGAAGCTCGTACAGTAATACGCAAAATAAATGTAAATATTGCACATGCAGAGAGTTCAGAAAAATATTACACACTGTTCCCTAAACGGAAGAGTAATATTTGCAAATAAAACATGAGTGAACTAATCATGTACGTATCACATAAATCTGACTCAGTAAAAGAAATAAGTCACGCCATTCACACGTAGACAATTTAAGTGAACTAGTGAATGAACAGAGGTCAGGGGTTACAGCGATCAGCAGCAGCAAGAAACACTACATGATGTACAAAGCAGTGGTTTGCATTGTAAAGAGCATGTAGGGAAACTGGAGACTTCTAGTAGTGAATATGGAGATGGTTGCTCACAGATCACTTACCTCTTCCCTTTCGATACTGTTTTGCTTCTAAGCAGATCCCACTGACTAGTCTGGAGCCCCCATTGTTATGTGACAATGCTCTCAAAAACATCAAAAATATGATGCGAAAGGCTTTCGGCCAACTGGACGATAGTGGACCACGGAGAGCCTCTTCTCAACGGATTTTGAAAGACTCCTCCTATACCTGTATACCATTCTTAATCTTCATGATCACAGTGTTATCATCTTTCATTAAATGTTTCTGTGTGGAATAAAAATACATATGAGAAAATTCATGTAATCAATGAGAAGAACTGTGCGGCGGTAGTTATACGTTTGAATTATCACCTCTAAAAATAAATTTACATAATATTTTTTGTTTGTTTACAGGTACATGTTTAATACAAGATGGAATCCCCGTTCTACAGTACAGTAGCAAGAAACTAGACAAGCCAAATCAAAACTGCGCAGTATGGAGTAACTTAGGGTTCCAGTTTCAGAGTTTGAAGAGGAACTCTCTCGGCGGAAACCCTTGTTTGGAAATTTGTGGTAAAGTCTTATGAGACCAACTGGTGAGGTCATCGCTCCCTAAGCCTACAAAGTCGTTAATCTAACTCTAACTTTTGCTATGGTCGACACAGACTCCCATGCCCCAGGAAGGACTCGAACCTCTGACGTGGGGAACCTCACGGACCGTGACAAGGCAACCCTTGCTAAGTTGAAGTGTATGGCTACAGTGCAGTTTGAAATGCTAACTTTGGTGTAAGTTTCATAATTTAATTATGAAGCTGTTTTGGGTTTATACAAGATGTTCTAAAATTCCCTTTACAAACTTCTACGACTTCTATAATGCCTATCCTGCCTCTCTGACTTGGTTCGAGCCTCGTTCATGTGTCTGTGAGTGTTAGAGTAACATGGATGGGTATACTTTAGTAGAATACACCGACATGATCCTTCTGAATGGCGAAGCTCACCGTGATTAAAGAACTGCTCGTCGCCTTTATCAAGATCGTTCTGTACAAAGCTCCAAACAATCGCATACCCTTCTCGCCACAGTGGCGTAGTAACTTCGAGAAAGGGTACCTTCACCTTTCGCAGGCGTGACTGTGGTGTGCCAAGAGGCGCATCACACCCGAGTTGGGAGAGGTCCCGCAGCATCAATTTGAAGGAAACCCTTCCAGGAGTACAGTTAGTCGTAAAAGTGTCAACATGTTTTCAAATGGTTGTAGCACGTAAACGGAACGGTACGTTTCCCGACATGGGTCCTAATTCAAAATGTATTCTGTAGGCGCCCCGCTGGTCCCGGTCGCCTACGGTGGATTGGATGGCCGAGCGGTGACCTCTCCAATTGTCAGTATGTTAGGAAATGGCTGTAGAAGCGACAGAAACGCCAAAGAAACATTATTCATTCATAACAACTTTATTCCTGCCGAGTACAATGTGGCTTGGTGATATCAACGACCTTCCCCGAGTCCTCGCTGACTCGTAGCGATGACACCAGATCCGGGCCGCACCAGTCTTGCTAGCGCAGCGCCGCGTGCTGTGACGTAGCGGAGGAATGTCCTTACATTGGCCGCGCGTGGCTGGCGGCGCCCGGCTGTGCGGCGGCTCGGCTGCGGACAGCAAGAGGCTCCGGGTGGGAGTCCCCGGCGCTATCGGCACCAGAACCGTTCTCGTAGTGCGGAGTGTACTCTATCCCACCTGTCTTCTTCCCTGCTCCTCCTGGTGGCTCGTCCGCGATGGACGGGCGGAACGGGCTGCAGTCCCCCAACGTCGTCGGCTCACCCGGTTGTAACGGCGGATGCACAGGGCCTAGGCCCCGCACGATCTCGACGACGGCTCACTGATGTGGTCAGCATTGGCGGCGAGCGAGTCTGCCGCGATGTCTGCTAATCCTGGGTTGATGGTTGGTGTATTTGTAAAGGAAGCACGAGCGACGTCCTGACGTCATGCCCGTTTGTAATGAACGCATTCGTTCCACTTATACTGCTGATTCATCTGTCGTACTCGCCCCTTAGGTGTTCTTGCGACAGAGATACGTGTTGTTGCGGCAGACTTACGCGAAGTTGTGAAATGCAGTACAGCTGACGCTATCCCTCCGTCTTTCACTCTACGAAAGTCTCCGTCTAACACAAACCCGCGTGCTAAGCAATTCTCTCTCGCTTTTTGTGTGTAACCCGGCCATTTCCCCTGCGTGACGACACATTCCATACATGTGCAATCCTCTTAGCGCTTGCCTAACCTACTGCCTCTGGCTCTCGGCATAGGCAACGAAACTTTGACAATATTCCATGTTTCCAACTCTTCACTATTTCGGGACACTACAATTCTACACATTCCCCTCTACAGTCCTAGACGCTTGTAATGGGAATTTCCGAGCACCCTGTGTCAAAAAGAACTTTAAAACTTTTGAAAATTCGTACCAGCTTATTCATATGGCTCACAGACTTAGCCTTGGTGTCATCCTGAAGGAAACTAGATCAAGTTTTGACCAATTGGTAATACTTCCGGGATTTCCTAAATGTCAGCTTTTCACGTAAGTAGATGGGACGAGAGGCTTCAAAATGGATGGCCCCACGTTTACTGGACCTCACACCTCATCACTTTTTCCTTTTGAGTAGCCATAAAGGGTGCCTCGTTTGTTCCATCCTTACAGGAGCTCAGAGCTGGAATCTTCCTCGCTGATGAACATGTCTGACGGCTGCAGCGAGTTTGGCAAGAAATCGACTTCAGATGGGATGTGAGCCACACAAACAATGTAAGTCACTTTTAACCTGTTTGGTTAAAATGGCTCTGAGCACTATGGGACTTAACATCTGAGGTCTTCAGTCCCCTAGAACTTAGAACTACTTAAACCTAACTAACCTAAGGACATCACACACATCCATGCCCCAGGCAGGATTCGAACCTGCGACCGTAGCGGTCACGCGGTTCCAGACTGAAGCGCCTAGAACCGCACGGCCACACCGGCCTGCTTTAACCTGTTTAGGTGTATGCTAAAATAACTTGTTTCTCGCTATGGAGTGACACCAAAACCACATCAAAAGGCTAACTGAGTAAATCATTATGAACCTTCAGTGTTGTAACGACACTTTAGATACACTTTCTATTTGATGCTCAAACAATCCACATGCTTCTGACACATGTCAATCCCTATGCGAGGATTTCTAAGCGACAGTTTATCTTATTCAATTTTCTCAAATAATTACTGATATTAGTGGTCTCGTTTTCTTTCGCACCCCAGTTTCTTATGCAAAAACATGAAGCAAACGGCCGAGTTTGAGGCGATTCGTTCCTTTCTGTCCCTCACCCAGGGAAAGGGAATATTGTTGGCCTTATTTAAACTCGACTCGGCGAGCCCCAAAGGCGGCAGTGCACTCTCCTGTCGATTTAAAACCAGGTCTTTAGACTCGTGGTGGGGAAATCTGCCTGAGGAAGCTTCGAGAATGTAGTAGAAGTTTCCTCTGTTGTCAGTTCACTGAGGCCGTAGGCCGCTCACGCTTTTCCATTCCTTCTGATCGGTTTAGCGATTCAGGTTTTCTAGCGTCCTGTGAGGATTCGCAGAGACATTCTTCACAACATTCATTTTTTCTCAAATCTCAGCGTCCGGAGGTAGCTGTTGAATCTCCAGGGCGGGGCACTCTTGTTCCAGCCATCGGTGAGTGCTCACTTTTCTGTTAGAACTTGCGGCTAAGTGTTAACTCGAGTTGAAATTTATAAGTTAGGTTGCTTTAAATCCGAATAGCATTAGTTCCTCCAATAGTAGGGCGTAATTTAATACACTCGTTTTGACTAACGGGAGTACGGCTTACTCATTTCCTGTGAAGTTTTGGACCGAGCACGAGGGACTTGTGTTATAACACAAACCACACATGTGATCGTACCGTCAAGATTATCAAACGTATGACAGCGAACCACTGACTCCGAAGAATTTTTGGATATAGAGCCGCATAAGATTGTGCTTGTGCTAACATGAAGTCAGTCGATTAGAGCTCACGGGTCGCTATCATTACAGCATTTTAGTTCACATAGTTTGAGCCCTGGATTGTCGGTTTAAGGAATGCCAACTTTCCGTGATTCAAATACTTTATTCGAGGCTTTGTTGAAGGGTGCTGCAGATGCGATCGCTTGTCTTCTGTCTGTACCGATTCCTATGGCTGTGAGCTTGTTCGCTCTTCATCTACAAATCAAGTCAAAATCCATTACTTATGTTGACGCTGGCCCGCAATGAATTCTCTCAGTCAATAACGTATCCCCATGTTAACAATTAAGGAGCTACCGTAGGTGACTGATGTTTAAGATTCGTGGCAAATATCGTTGAATTTCTGCAGTAAATTCTCAGGGAATTGAATATATGCTAATTATCATGTTAGCGTCTTCAATATCTCTCTCCACTACTGAATATCCAACAGAAATCAGTACTTTATCAAAGAAAATACACAATTAGAGAAACTCGTCAGTACTCGGTCGTACTGGCTTTTAGCGTTTCCGTTGCACGCATTTATTTATTTTAGTCAGTCAGATCTAAGAGAGAAGTGTGGGGTCCGTCAGGACTCAGTGCGATATTTACGCCTGTAGCAAAATAAAGAGTAATGTTAAATATGAAGACAGTCTTATTCCTAACAGCTTTGTCTTTAAGAAAACATTTTTGTGTCCATCGGACGCTCCCTGTAGCCACTGCATTGGCAGCCGGAACATTTGTCATCGAAAACAATTCCCGAAGCCCTCCTTCTGCACCTGTGACAAAATAACGTCTTAATAGTAGTTTCAGTACATTTATATCATCTTACATGGGATAACTAAAAATATTAAGTTCTAAGAAAATGGTGACGTCTTGAAGCAAACGTCATTTCCTTCGCCAACTAAATCGAGACTTTTGAAGATATCGCAAAACGGCTACGTTCGGTACAAAGAATGCCGAAAGCAAATTCTGATCAAAATCGTATGTACCAAGTTAAACATACCTGAAGTCATAGAGTAATGTTTTCCGATACAAAAGGAGGTACTCCTCCATCTTCTTCGTGGCCATGGTGGTCGTGCTGACCTCTCTGGCGGCTTCTGTCATCGGTTGCTCTGTTAATTCGATAATCTTTTCGTACGCTTTTGTGCAGAATTTGTACCAGGCCGTCCGATTTCAAGTTTGAGCAAGCTCATAATTTCCGCAATGCATATTAGGCCGTCGTCGGAACTATAGATCGACTATTTTCTTAGGCTGTGAATGGTTTCCGAGGACACTTTTTCCCAAATGGCCTTGTAACTCGATAACGGAGTTTCTGGCGAACTTGCGATTAACAATTAAAATTTGGAAATTTTCACATAAGGCAACACCTAAATCTAAAATTCCTCTCCTCCTCCCCACCAATTAAGTTCCTGGCTTGAAAATTGTTATTATACGACTGTAGACAACAATAATAGCTGCTGTCTTTCAACATGACACAATTGTAAGGCAGAGCAGTAAGCTGAAACAAGTGTCAATGATGAACAGCGAAGTAGCAAGACCTTGTGCCGTTTTTTAAGAAAATGTAATAAATAAACATTACAATTACCGTAAATGCATGTGTGAACCGTGGAATGGATACTGAACTCCAATTATCGTGTAGCGTGTTGTAACTACAAGTGGTGTGCTTATTGTTAGCAAAGCTTTACACGAATTGGTTGGGCAATGCAACTCCCAATACCACTAAAGATATACAGTCACTGCAAAATACATTCAACCCCATAGGTACTGAATCATTTGGCCCTGTTCAAAACTCATAACTTTGGTACCTGTGCACATAACAAATAAATTAAAAAGTCTTTCGTCTAGAGCAGCAACGGTAGAACGCGATATACTCTGGTCTGTCACAAAAAGATAAATATGCTCGATATAGTCTCAGTAGTGTGCAATGCGCGCCACAATACTTTGAAATGCACATGATATTCTTTTAGCTGATAAACGAGAACAATTAAGAGAATCCATCTTCTTTAGAAAATATATGACCAATGTTAGGGAGGCGGTATTGATTATGGGTTTTTAGCAAGTTTGGCTTTTCAAAAACATCTGACAATTGAAGTTACACGACTCTCAATTGATTCACAAACAATGAGATTTAAGCAGCAAATATTATCCAACCTCATTAATCCAACATAAATGCAAATGACCAAGTTATAAATAGCTCTGTTAACAGATCTTAGAAACATTGCAAAGTGAAATGCCTAACTAGCATTTTTATAAAAAAATATTTACGTACGTTCTGAAGTTACTCAACGGATTCAAATTATCAGCCAACTCATCTACACTAGCGCGCTGGCAAAAACAGAAATCAAAATTATTTAACATCATTACCTTGCTTGCATGAAGACTTCTGCTTCCAAGTTCAACAATATTGGCATACCTGAATTAATGTAGCTCCTGGTGGCTCCACACAGCACACCACATAAACCGCCTACGGCATCGTCTGTCCCATAGAGGCAGCTACCCACAATTGTGCGCTCAGCACTCTCTTACTCCAACAAAGCTTTATTTTTGGCTCTTCGTTCGCCCACAGTCAGCAACCGCATTATTTAGCCTATCACAGACATTCACCGTTTATACTATTGTATAATAGTTAAATTTTAATTTATGAATATTCTCATCTTATTCTGGTGCCACATACAAGTGTGCCCCAGTATACCCTTTCAACCATTTCTCTGTCAAGAGCTGGGAACTGCAGGAGAAGCGGATGCTCAGATCACAGTGTAACTGATAGTAGACAAAGATACAATCAGTCATGTGTTTCACGTCTTGCATGACATTTCCAACAAGTCGCCTTATGGGTTACGTGATAGATCACACCGATTCAAAAGGGCTGTCGATCCGAAGTAGTAGTGAAATAGATGCAGCTCAGTCCGGCTACCTCAGATGAATAGTCGCCTTATCATCTTGGAAGAGTCTGGCTGCGTCACTACGACCCCGAAGAAATGGAGCACACCAGTGGATTTACCGCAGCTGAAGAGGCAAAGTGGCAAAGCCCTAACTGTTACCGGGTAAGATGTCATGGCGTGTTGCTAACAGATTATCCTCGTGGAGAGTAGAAGTAGTAGTAGAGGGGTTTTGGGGGCGCACGACAGCAAGGTCTTCAGCGCCCGTGCAGTATCATAGTGAGACGGGTGTCAAGAAAAAAAACCTCAGAACAGTGACATAAAATGGAACATAAAACACGGGGAACAATCATTGAAAAAATGTGCTCACCCACACCGAAGCGGGGGATGAAGCAGGGTGTCAGCAGTAAAACATGGACAACACAGGAAGAAAATGGTAGAGGGAGCTAAAACAATGTAGCAGATGGAAGTGGCTGGCTGACCGCAAGGAAAAAGGGGAGGAGTCAGCCACTCTGCAACACACTAAAACTTCCAGCCTAAAAGTTTAGGCCAGAGTCCAGACACATCACAAAACTTAAAAACCCTAGACACACACGTCTCATCGTCAGCTAAAACACAAGGCAGATTCCCATCAACTTGTGCTTCTGCCCTTGCATCACGGTATAAAATGCAGTCGGTTAAAATGTGCCGGACAGAGATGTGCACACCACAAGCGTCACAAAACGGAGGATCCTCCCGCCGTAATAAATAGCTATGCGTCACAGGACAGTGCCCAATCCGCAGACGTGTGAGGGCCACCTCTTCCCGCCTGAGCAACCGGCAGGAGGAACGCCACGGCCGAGTGGTTGACTTTACCGACCGCAGTTTATTGGCCGTCACCGCCAGCCATTCGTCCTCCCACAACTCCATGCACTTCCTGTGGAGTGCAGCGATGACTGACTGCAAGGGGAAAGGACACTGGACCACATCCTGCTCTCTGCAGGCCTCCTTGGCAGCCCGATCAGCCTGTTCATTGCTCCATATGCCGACATGGCCAGGCACCCAGCAGAAGGATACCTCTTTACCCCGCTGTTGGAGCAAGTACAGTTGGTCATGTATCAACTAGACCATCTCCTCAGTCGGGTATAGGCTCTGCAGCGATTGTAAGGCACTAAGAGAATCGGAGCAGAGAAGAAATCGATCGCCCCGAACACGATGCATCTGCTCCAGTGCCTTCAGGATCGCGTGGAGCTCCGCTGCGAAAACGGTATATTCAGCGGGGAGGCGAATCCGGGTGACACGATCAGGGAACACCACAGAACAGCCAAGGAAAGTCTCCTGTTTCGAGCCATCAGTATAAACGACAGTGAAACCGTGATGCACATGTAAAATGTTAAAAAACAGAGATTGGAACGTAAAACCTGGTGTGCCATCTTTCTTAAAACGAGTCAAATCTAAAAGAAGTTTGGGACGCCGGAGGAGCCAAGGTGGAGATCTGCTCCAACCGCGACGTAAAACACGAAGACCAGCCACAGACATCGCAGCGAGGCAATCCTGTGCGCGAATCCCATAGGGCTGCGTCGCACGTTGCCGGTTATGAAATAACCGTGCCAGAGGAGGCTGAGCAACGGTATGGTACGCAGGTGTGTAGGGTGTGGACAAAGTTTTATACGCCTGGCGTACCGTAAGTAGCCGTCGCCGCATATGAAGTGGCGGTTCACCCGCCTCTGCACAGAGGCTTGGTATGGGGCTAGTTCGGAATGCCCCAGTGGCCAACCGAAGCCCTTCATGGTGCACAACGTCCAACATCTTTAAGTAAGTAGGCCTCGCAGTCCCATACACCGTGCACCCATAATCGAGCCGAGATCGCACAAACGCCCTGTAAAACTGGAGCAGACAAGTCCTGTCAGCTCCCCATGTACTGTGGCTAAGACATTTTAAAATACTTAATGCCTGAAGCGACCGCCGTTTCAGGTCTTTAAGATGAGCTAACCACGTCAGCCTCAAGTCAAAAAGGAGACCCAGAAATCTCACCGTGTCTTTAAAAGTAAGAATAGTGTCCCTCAAGCGCAACTCAGGAAAGGTTAAAATCGAATGCGAACGGTTAAAAAGAACACATACAGACTTCTCGGTGGAAAACTTAAATCCACTCTTCTGCGCCCAGTCATCCAAACGCCTAATCGTAAGTTGCAACTGACGAGTTGTCGTTGCAAGGCTTGAAGAAGAGCAGAACAAAGAGAAATCATCCACGAACAAAGAACACTGGACAGGACTTTTCACTATGGACGTAATACTATTAATAGCGATGGCAAACAGAGTCACACTTAAAACGCTACCCTGAGGGACACCATTCTCCTGCTCAAAGCGATCAGACAGGACGTCACCAATTCGGTATCTAAAATATCGTGGCGAGAGGAAAGACTGAATAAAAAGAGGAAGATAACCACGAAAACCCCATTCGTGAAGCTGCGCCAGGATGCGACGCCTCCAAGTGGTATCGTAGGCCTTCTCGATGTCGAAAAATACACCTAGAAGGTGATGACGGCGTAGGAAAGCTTCTTGTATAGCCGCTTCCAGGAGGGCAAGGTTATCGAAGGTGGAACGAAACCTCCTGAACCCACACTGAAAGCGACTAAGGAGTTGCCGGGATTCCAACATCCAGACAAGGCGGCGGTTGACCATCCGCTGCAAGGTCTTCCCTATGCAACAACTAGTGAGGGCAATACTACGGTAGCTACTTGGACTCGTGCGGTCTTTCCCAGGTTTTAAAAAAGGGATTAAAACTGCCTCACGCCACGCGTCAGGAAAGTGACCCGACGCCCAAATGTCATTAAAAAGTGCGAGGAGGAGTTCTCTGTTGCGCATTGTGAGGTGCCATAGCATACTGTAATGGATCCTGTCGTGACCAGGGGATGTGTCACGAGCTCCAGACAATGCAGAATCCAGCTCCCACATAGAGAATGGGCAGTTGTACACTTCAGGAGAGGTGGACTGGAAGTTCAGTTTACATCTCTCAGCAACCGCTCTATGGCGCTGGAAACCTGGATCCTGACTGGTTGTTGCAGTAACTGTGGCAAAATACGCCGCCAAAGTCTGGGCAATGTCTCGCGGATCTGTGTGGAGAGTGCCGTTAGTCATTACAGCAGCAATGGGGCACCTTCCTCCTCAGCCAGAAATTCGCCGGATGGTCTCCCACACAATGGAACTTTTGGTGGAACGATTAATGGTGTTCAGGAACGTTTGCCACGACCTCTTCTTGCTCTCACGAATAATGCGGTGACATCTTGCCCTCGCCACCCGAAAGGCTGCAAGATTCTCAGCAGTCGGCCGACACTTGAACCGACGCAGAGCCGCACGCCTGGTCCTGATTGCAGAGCGGCAGTCGGCACTCCACCAAGGCACAGGTGGCCGTTTCCGGTGGCCTATGGACTCTGGAATGGATGCTGCAGCGGCGTGGTGGACCGTGTGGGTAATATGATCCACCCACATCTCAACATTCGCACAGTGTTCGAATTGGGCCAACTGGCTATAAAGTGTCCAGTCAGCGCCACTGAGCACCCATCGTGGCGGTCTCCGTTCGGGGCGCACGCTATCTGGCAGGTGAATCCAGATGGGGAAATGATCACTGCCGTGCAAGTCAGCGACCACTTCCCAGTGAGCACTGGCGGCAAGAGCTGGAGAGCAGATCGAGAGATCTATGGCAGAGAACGACCCAGTCGCCGTGCAGAAATGAGTACTCTGTCCTCCATTGAGCAAGTGGGCACAGGAAGACAGGAGAAGCCGCTCAATTGCTCTACCCCTGGGGCAGGTAATTGCAGAGCCCCAAAGCACATTGTGGGCATTAAAATCACCACAAATAATGAATGGCTGGGGGAGCTGTGTAAGGAGGTCGGTGTGGGCCGCTTCATCAATAGCATCATGTGGGGGCAAGTAAAGTGAACATACAGTCAATGGATGACACACGTGCACGGACACAGCGACAGCCTGTAGAGTCGTCGTAAGTGAGAGAGGCGAGGAGAGGTAGTCTGTCCTGACGAAAATACCTACGCCTCCTCTAGCTCTCTCTCCACGCAGGTCGTCCTTTTTGTGGAGTGTATAGCCTCGTATCTCAGGGGAGTACGATGGATGGAAATACGTCTCCTGGAGACAGAGACACAGTGGTCTACCCTGAGAAAGTAGACGAAGTTCCTCCACATGCGTCCTGAACCCTTGCAAGTTCCACTGGAGTATGGGAGCCATCTATGTTGGGGGTAGCACCTTCATCCTGTCTCTCCGACGGGGCGGGGAGACTGCAGCAGGTGGAGGGGCAGGCGTGGGACGAGATGAGTGCCCCACACATGCATCGTATTCCATCAACTCTGGGGAAGAGTCAGATGAAGCCTCGCGTAAAACAATATCCGCATGGTCAGATGGTTTACCACGGGATTTGACCCGCTGTTGCTGCTGTACAGCAGCTTTCTGTGGTTTGGCGGACTTTGAGGGAGCTGATGTGGGAGTGGTAATTGGCGCACTGGGCTTGGGGACAACCTCAGCTGTTGGAGGCGCGAGGGGCCGGACCAAGTTCGCCACTGTACCTTTGTCTGCCGTTCGAGTAGGGGCTACTGGCTCTGAAACACCGGCTGCGGTGCAAGTGCACTGACAGCTGCAGGTGTTAGTGCCAACACTCACCACTTCAGTCTGCGTCGAGGCATCGACTTTTGGAGTAGGCTTCTGTACCAGGGATGCAAAAGATGTAGCAAATGTGGGAGGTTGCATCGACTTATAAATCTTCTTGGCCTCACCATAGGGGATACGCTTGGTCGTTTTTATTTCCTGGACCTTGCGTTCCTCTAAAAATACGTGGCATTCCCGACTCCAAACAGGGTGGTTCCCAGAGCAATTAATACATTTAGCCGGAGACGAGCAACCAGCTACTTCATGAGCAGCCTGACCACAGTTTCCACAAGTCGCTTCGCCTTTACAGCCGAGGGTGGTATGCCCAAAACGCTGGAATTTGAAACAGCGCATCGGGGCCGGGAAATAAGGCCTCACACTAAGGCGAAGGAAGCCAGCTTTAACATGTTCAGGAAGTTTTGTGCTACTGAAGGTTAGAATAAAGGAGTCGGATTTGACAAGAGTGCCATCAACCCTCTTCATGATGCGTTGGACGTCAACGATACCTTCTGGAGCCCACTCACGTTGCAGTTCTTCCTTGGGAATATCAACTAGATCCCGGCACGCCACCACACCTTTGCTATAATTCAAGGTGCTGTGCAGTTCAGTGTCTATGGGATACTCCCCAAGGCATTTAGCAGCTTGCAGGTTAGTGGCTTGCTTGGAAGTGGAAGTTTCCACGAGCAAGGTCCCATTACGCAAACGCTTCACTGATTTTAAGGAGCCACAGATGCCCTCCAGTTCCTTTTGTATATAGAAGGGCGAAACCTTCTCAAAACTACCCTCCTTCCGTTTCACAATGAGAAACACATTCGGGTTACCAGAATGCATTCTGTTACCTAAGACTGGACTTGTTAAAGAAGCGCCGGAGTCAGGGGGACTGACTGCACGGGCACTCTTAAGAGACTGGGTGTTAGAACCTTCCAGCGGCCCACCCATTCCGCTGGGAGGAAGAAAAGAGGATTTCGAAGGATCCATCGCGATCCCACGAGCAGCTAGGGAACTAGAAGTCCACCTAGACAGAGCCCCGCGTGCCCAGGTAAGCCTTATACAACTTAGGTGCGGCAGGTTCCCCAGAGGTTGCCCGCTATCGACTGTTCCACCTCAACAGCCATGCATTTCATCAGCGCGCAGCACACCTTGAGATTGAGGGTTTTTTTATAGAGGTTTATTCCATTCTCACGATCCGGGCAGTCAAGCCAAGATCCCCATTCCCTGAGACACACAACGTTTCACCGCCGCGCCGCACGGTGGTCGCTGAAGTATTCTCAGAGGTTACGGTGACAGGGGACGGGCGGCGCTTACCAGTCCCCAGCTCAGGAACCCCGGGGTCGCCAAGCCCGTACCCAGCAAAGGAATGCTGAGCCCCTGGGGGCCCTCGTGGAGAGTATAGTACTAAGTAGAGGGAAGCTGTCTCCGGAAGCGTCGCACGAAGCAGCTCAAGGGGGTGCTTTTGCTACACAAAAACGCTTCGACTCATTGTTCACGAGCCACAGTCACAAATGCTGTATGTTTTGTGATATGATATTTTCCCTTAGACCCGCATTATCCTAACTTGACACGCAGTGGCTTCTTCCTCCACCCTCAGTTTAAGAAAGCATTCCATGGAAGGCTTTTCCAGAGTGACAGAAAGGTGAATTTCGAAGTGGAAGCTTTTCTTGAAAAGCGGTCATCCATAAATGGAAGATGTATTTTTCAATGGAGGATGAGTATGGAAGTAAGTGTTAAGTCATCTTAAAACATCATGATGACAGCTTGGGTTTTTCAAGGTGATACTTAAAATTTCATAACCACCATCTTTAAGCTCCACTTCTGAAGTCATTTGCCAAATCTTCCGTTGTATCCCGCATAATGAAATGAAATAATGTCTTTCGGATAAAGCCAGTGATGTCCGATATCACTGTAAACGGCCGTGCAGGAATTTGTAATACGCCGCCAGCCACTGTACGGTGCATAGCGGAGTGTATCTTGTACCACTACTAGTCATTTCCTTTCCTGTTACATTCGCAAATAGAGCAAGGGGTAAACGAGCCTCTATACGCCCCTGTACGAGCCTAAATTTCTCTTACATGAAATAAATGTTGGCGTTAGCAGACGCGTATTGCAGTCAGCTGCAAATGCTGGTGGTCTAAATCTTCTCAATAATGTGTCGTCTTCCGAATAGAAAATCCTTTTTGAATTCGCGAAGTATCTCCTTAGTGCTCAGGTGTCGATCAAACCTAACTGTAACCAATCTAGCAGCCCACATCTGAACTACTTCCACGGCTCCCTTTAATCCAACCTAGTGGTGCTCCCAAACATTCGACCAATACTCAAGAACGGGCTGCACTAGTGTTCTACACGCGATCTGCTTCACAGCTGCACTACGCTCTCTTAAAATTCCCCCAATAAAGCGAAATCGCGCCTCCCTTACTACCGTTCTTACGTTCTCGTTTGTTTTTATATCATTTGCAGCGTTACACATATATATTTAATCGACGTGACAGCGTCAAGCAGCACGCTTCTAATGCTGCATTCGGCCTTTAAGGAATTATTTCCCGACTCATCTGCTTTTACTTACATTTTTGGACTGTTAGAGAAAGCTACCATACATCACACCAACTACAAATTTGGTCTAAATCATCTCGTATCCTCCTAGAGCCACTTAACGACGACACCATGCCGTACATCAGAGCGTCATCACGAAACAGTTACAGATTGCTGTTCACGCTCTCAGTCAGACACAAATGTCTGTAAATCTATTAGTGGCCATTAATACGGGTAGTCTTCTGACCTTCATGAAGACTAGAAATTTGCTTGGGACAATTTTAGTGACGTGTATGAATCTATGAGAAGTGGCAGTCAGTTGCTCCTCCAGAGACGAGGCCAGAGAAGGTATGTTGGACACTGGGATCTGGAGCGTAACCAACGTTCTAACACAACCCCAAGGTTTTCCATAGGATTCACCTCTAGGGTCAGGGCAGGCCTGTACATTTCAAGTATACGCTACTGGCCATTAAAATAGCTACACCAAGAAGAAATGCAGGTGGTAAACGGGTATTCATTGGACAAATATATTATACTAGAACTGACATGTGATTACATTTTCACGCAATTTGTGTGTATAGATACTGAGAAATCAGTACCCGGAACAACCACCTCTGGCCATAATAACGGCCTTGATACGCCTCGGCATTGAGTCAAACAGAGCCTGGATGGCGTGTAAAGGTACAGCTGCCCATGCAGCTTCAACACGATACCACAGTTCATCGAGAGTACTGACTGGCGTATTGTGACGAGCCAGTTGCTTGGCCACCATTGACCAGACGTTTTCAGTTGGTGAGATATCTGGAGAATGTGCTGGCCAGGGCAGCAGTCGAACATTTTCTGTATCCAGAAAGGCCCGCACAGGACTTGCAACATGCAGTCGGGAATTACCCCGCTGAAATGTAGGGTTTCGCTGGGATCGAATGAAGGGTAGAGCCACGGGTCGTAACACATCTGAAATGTAACGTCCACTGTTCAAAGTGCCGTCAATACGAACAAGAGGTGACCGAGACGTGTAACCAATGGCACCCCTTACCATCACGCCGGGTGATAAGCCAGTATGGCGATGACGAATACACTCTTCCAATGTGCGTTAACCGCGATGTCGCCAAACACGGATGCGACCATCATGATGCTGTAAACAGAACCTGGATTCATCCGAAAAAATGACGTTTTGCCATTCGTGCTCTCAGCTTCTCGTTGAGTACACCATCGCAGGCGCTCCTGTCTGTCATGCAGCGTCAAGGGTAACCGCTGCCATGGTCTCCGAGCTGATAGTCCCTGCTGCTGCAAAGGTCATCGAAATGTTCGTGCAGATGGTTGTTGTCTTGCATACGTCCGCATCTGTTGACTCAGGGATCGAGACATGGCTGCACGATCGGTTACAGCCATTCGGATAGGATGCCTGTCATCTCGACTGCTAGTGATACGAGGCCGTTGGAATCCAGCACGGCGTTCCGTATTATCCTCCTGAAACCACCGATTCCATATTCTGCTAACAGTCATTCGATCTCCTCCAACGGGAGCAGCAATGTCTCGATACGATAAACCGCAGTCTCGATAGGCCACAATGCGACCTTTATCAAAGTCGAAAACGTGATGGTACGCATTTCTCCTCCTTACACGAGGCATCACAACAACGTTTCACCAGGCATCGCCGGTCAACTGCTGTTTGTGTATGAGAAATCGGTTGGAAACTTTCCTCATGTCAGCACGTTGTAGGTGTCGCCACCGGTGCCAACCGTGTGTGAATGCTCTGAAAAGCTAATCATTTGCATATCACAGCATCTTCTTCCTGTCGGTTAAATTTCGCGTAAGTAGCACCTCATCTTCGAGATGTATCAAATTTAATGGCCAGTAGTGTATTATTGTCCACGAATCATTGCCTGGTAAGTGCTGCATTATACACTTTGTGATCAAAAGTATCCACACACCTCGCTGAGAATGACTTACAAGTTTGTGGCGCCCTCCATCAGTAATGTTGGAATTCAGTATGGTGTTGGCCCACCCTTAGGCCTGACGACCGCTTCCACTTTCGCAGGCTTACGTTCAGTCAGGTGCTGGAAGGTTTCTTGGGGAATGACAGCCCATTCTTCACGGAGTGTTGCCCAGAGCAGAGGTATCGATGTCGCTCGGTGAGACCTGGCACGATGTCGGCCTTCGAAAACATCCGAAAGATGTTCTATAGTATTCAGGTCAGTACTATGTGCAGGACAGTCCGTTACAGGGATGTTATTCCCGTGTAACCACTCCGCTACAGGCCATGCATTATGAACAGGTGCTTGATCGTGTTGCAAGATGAAATCGCCACCCTCGAATTGCTCTTCGACAGTGGGAGGAAAGAAGGTCCTTAAAACATCAATGTTAGGCCTGTGCTGTGATAGTGCCACTCAAAACAACAAGGGGTGCATTCGCCATACCCACACCCTCACATCGGATAGCCATAATGTGTACCGTGATTCGTCACTCCATACAACGTTTATCCACAGTTCAATCGTCCAATGGTTACGCTATTTACCCCAAGCGGGACGTAGTTTGGCATTTACCGGCGTGATGTGTGGCTTATGAGCAGCCCCTCGACTATGAAATCCAAGTTTTCTCAACTCCCACCTAACTGTGATAGTACTTGCACTGGATCTTGAATCCCGTGCGATGGTCTGGATATATGTCTGCCTATTACACATTACGACCCTCTTCAACTGTCGGCGGTCCCTGTCACTCTACAGACGAGGTCGGCTTCTACATTTTTATGCTGTACATGTCTCTTCACGTTTTCACTTCACTATCACTTCGGAAGCTGTGGACCTAAGAATTTTTAGGTGTGTGGAAATCTTGTGTACAGACGTGTGACATAAGTGACACCCACTCATTTGACCACGTTCGAAGTCCGTGAGTTCTGAGGAGCGCTCCATTCTGCTCTCTCACGATGTGTAATGACTGCTGACGTCGCTGATTTGTAGTACCTGGCAGTAGGTGGCAGCACAATGCACCTAATATGAGAAACGTATGTTTTTGGGCATGTCCGGATACTTTTAATCACATACAACATTACAACACTATGGATTGCCATTGTGACACAGTTACTGTCTCCGAGATGTCCCTCTACTATACGAAATACACAATGCTGTGAAATGTGTTTGCTTACTTCTGAATTTCGCATTTTGTCAAGCGAAATGAGGGGACGAATCCCTAACCATGAAAACACGCCCGTATCGTAACTCACCTCTTCCACACTTCGATGTATTCTCTACGAATGCTAGCAGGTAATGTTCTCTAGGCTTCTGTTAAACCTAAACCATTCCATCGGACTAGCACAGGGTATGAAGTGATTCATCACTCCAAATCACTCTGTTCCAGGCAACGACTGTACAGTGGGGTCACTCTTTACACTACCTAAAGTGTCGCTTAGCGTTGACAACACAAGTGTGTGCCTTATGAGGAGCTGCTCGACCATAGTACCCCCATTTCCTTAACTCATTATGCACAGTCATAGAAGTAGCAGCACTCCTAGTACCTGGTGCCACTCTGGAGCTCATGAGTGGTTCCTTAGTCTGATGCCATGTAACTTTTTACAAAACATCCTCCGAAATGGTAGACGGTCCCTGTGTGCCAGTTAATGTGGTCTGCTCGTTTTGGTTTTCACTTCACAATCACATCATGAACAGTCGACAGGAGAGGGTTTAGAGGGGATGAAATGGCCCTGGTTGATTTGTTAGGTGACAGGCAATGAAAGATCGAAGTACGAAATCACTGAGGCTCTTCTCATCGTTCATTCAGCTTCTACTGCTTCTTTGCTGACAATACAATACTAATCGCCTTGTTTTCTATTAGTGAGTATGCCTTTCGTGATAACCAGAAGTCTGTGCTACATCACATGGGGGTGCAAGGACACTTCTCATCAGATATTGTGTTTAATCGTTGAAAAAAGATTCTAAAAAACGGAGGACCTGGTAGCTACATTCAATGAAAGCAGTCTGATTTACATCTTTATGTGCGTTTTTCGTCGATACAGTGTTTTACTATAATTTATGTTGGTGTAACCTGCCACGCAGTTGTGTAGCTACCGGATAGTTAAGCTGGTAAGAAAACAGTGCCTAAGTGGCTCATCGGGTCCCAGCCTCTCACTGTTTTAATTTGTTTGGAAGTCTGAAAGCAGCACGCACTCCGTTGAAGAATGAGAGATTCATTTTGGAACTGTGATGATGTTAGGACATCGAAAACTGAAATAAATTAATAATATTTGAGCATTTAAGAAATAATGGCTTCAGAAAAGTTAAGTGTTATGTAACTTGACATAGTCTTCAAGTCCTCACAGTGTTCAATCGAACAAATGGAAAACTTTGATAATGTTCTCGACGAACGAGAGTGAGTGCAAATAAAACTGTCCTCATCTCGCTGATATATGTATGTAGGTGGGTTATTCGGAAAGTAAGGAACGATCGGTCGCGAAATAGAAAATACAGTGAAAATCTGATGAGGCTTTTCACAGATGCGATGGGCATGTGTGTAGTACACCCGTCAATCGCATCATATCGATCTTTCCAGCTCTGAGCTCATAGTGAGAACGTAAAGATGGTTATAAATTAGCGTCTGCCGCCAAGTATGAGGGCCTGACGAAAGGTTTCGCGTGAAGCTATGCAACCCACATAACATATGTGTCATGCAGTTCGTTCTACACGACAATTATCGGCCGCACTCTGCACGGGCAATGAGGAAGCTCCTGCAGCGATTTCGATGGGAAGTGTTTGATCACCCACAATACAGCCAGTGATTGGCTACCTCTGAGGTCCATCTCGGCTCAAATGAACCGCTGGCTATGAACACAATATTTTGATTCAGACAAAGAGCTGAAATGTAGAGTAGAAAATTGTCGGAAACCACTGGCGGCTGTCTTCTATAACGAGGGAATTGAAATGTACAACACTACGACAGATGTCTAAGTCTGAGCGGAGACTGTGTAGAGAAGTAGCTGTAGCTAACTGTTTCAAATAAAACAGTTTTAAGTTTCACTGTGGTTTCCATTTCGCGACCTATTGTTCCTTAGTCTCCGAACATCCTCATATTCCTTCCGTAGTGTACCTCATCAAATGCATTCTTTTCTCTAAAACGTAATTCTCGTCAGGCGTTATACTCGATATATACTAGTTGATGCACATAAAAACGATTTAGAGACACTGTGACTGTAGAAGTAGGAAACGTGTTATGAAAATGTTGCACGTCACTGAATTTTTGCAGTAAAACAGCATTTAGCACAGTCGAAATTAGTACTGATGAATGGGAACGGTGACAATGAAATTTAGTCGCTGGCTGAATTAACAGCAGAACAATGAACTGATAAATGCGGTTGTTTTGAACTCAGAAGCACAGCCTCGATTTATACTATCAACAAAAGACGCTACAATGTGTCATATGGCACCGCTGTTTAGCTCCATTCCAAACGTGTATGTTATTTCTAAAAGCAGTGATGCGATAACTTGTTTATGTGGAGACTTAATTAAAGAGTAAATCTATTTGATTTGGTTTGAAAAGTTTTTTTAACCACTGTACTTACCATCTACACATTCAGTTGTAGTATGATTCCGAAAGAGTAACTGACTCTCCAATACAGAAAAAAAGGTCACGTATTATTTTGCAAATATTTTTGAGCGAGGAATCATAAGACTGCAATTAGATCACTGAATTTACAAAATGGTTCAAATGGTCCTGAGCACTATGGGACTCAACTGCTGAGGTCATTAGCCCCTAGAACTTAGAACTAGTTAAACCTAACTAACCTAAGGACATCACAAACATCCATGCCCGAGGCAGGATTCGAACCTGCGACCGTAGCGGTCTTGCGGTTCCAGACTGCAGCGCCTTTAACCGCACGGCCACTTCGGCCGGCTACTGAATTTACAGTAAGTGATGAAGTACGAATTGCCTCGCTATATTTTCCATCTCGTAAGAGTTACACAAATGAAATTTTTGGTAGTCAAGTAAGCAAATATATACTTGTCTGCAACATTTTGATGTATTTTGTGCTTAGCACTGGTGCCGTTTCAAATATGCAGTACGTGATCCCAATATCCTTTCTACTGTGTTGTCTTGGAGTTTATGCTCTCCCGTCAAGCCGACCAGTGTGGCCGAGCGGTTCTAGGCGCTTCAGTCTGGAACCGCGCGAGCGCTATGGTTGTAGGTTCCAATCCTACCTCGAGCACTGGCGCGTGTGATGTCCTTAGGTTAGTTAGGTGTAAGTAGTTCTAAGTACTAGGGGACTGATAACCTCAGATATTAAGTCCCATTGTGCTCAGAGCCATTTGAACCATTTGATTTAAACCATTTTGAATCTCCCGTCAGTCTCATAGTATCTGTTGGTCCTGCAATGATACTTTTATTTGTGATAATTATGAATATCACACGACCTGAAAGAATTTCTTGACAGTAGCCAATATATCTGTAATTTCTTTTTTATTAAACATCTTTGCCTATGACTATTAAAATTATTTCTTCATGAAACTCTGGTCGTTTGGTCATTTTCAAGTGTAGTACAGAAAAACTGCAAAAACAGAGTGAATATACAGATCTGAATCATTTCACTTACAATGTGCGCTGAGACAGACAGCCTTTTTATAAGACGACATGTAAGTCCACTGTAGTTGTTTGTATGTATTTAGCAGCTATGTCAATATAAGGAATTTATTGCACAATTAAACCCTCTAATAACTTTTGTGGCTATTCTTATAGATCTGTCACAGAAACAATTAATTCTGACCGTGATCTTTTGTTTTTGGAATCAATCAGACTTCATCGAAATAATTTTCAAATGGAATGGGAAACACAAAGTAGCCAAGTTACAGATGTGCTTCATTATTGAAGCGAAGGAGCGCAACAAATTATCGAAAATAAAATTACAGCAGCCAGTTCAAGACGGACATCAACAATTTTGCACAAAATGACTTTTCTGTGAATGTCAGTTTTCAACAAACTACTAATGTTTCATTTTCTAATAAACAATAAAAATTTTCGCAACTGTAAAAGACATCGGTACGCTGATGTAGTACAGTTTCATTGTGGAATAACTGATTTAATCATTTAGTTTCAATTTTGAAATAATTGTAATGAACGAAAATCGTACCGTAGTTAAAAATCATCAGTATGACATCAAATTTCAGTGGTACTTGCAGAAATAGCCTGTTTCAGGTAGTATGCAGTAGGTAACTCAGTGTCCACAAAACATTTAACAGAGTATAATGAATTCAAAAAAATCACGTTTAAAGATATAATGCTAAATAAGTAATTTGTCTGGAGAAGATAAAGTGAAGAGAAAGTTAAGTGTTGTCGGCGGCCGTACGAAATACCTAAACAGTTCACGCATATCTCGTCATAACATTTGACATATGGCATAGGAATCATTCATTGTCAGAGGCATTTTCTACAACTTTTACCACCTAGGGCGTCTCGTTCTGCCAAAAGCTGCTTGGTTTACTGCGTTATGTGTATTTTTCGGTGACTACAGTGACTCTGCCTCCGTACCACAGAGACGCTTACTTAACTCTGTCTCCTCAAACATATCTGCTTATCGATTCTTATCGGTCGACAAGCATTACCCCAATTTTCAATGCATTAAAGACATGTATCCACAGGACATGTGGCCTGCTACAGAAAAAAGTTCATGAGCATCTCTCCATTGGCAAAAGATTCCGAAATAGTCCCTTATTCGGACCTCCGGGAGTGGACTGCCAAGGCGGAGGTGACCATGTGAGAAAGATCGCCTCACCAACGAAAGCATTACGTGCTACGATTCGGGGCATGGAATGTCAGCAACTTGAACGCAGTAAGGAAGCTATAAAATCTGAAAACGGGAATACAAAGTCTCAGTATAGATATAGTTGGGTTCAGCGAAGTGAAAAGCAAAGAAGAAAATGACTTCGGGTCAGATGAGTATAGGCTAATACCAACAGCATTAGAAAATGGTATAACGGGAATAGGATTCGTTATGAATAGGAAGGTGGGGCAGAGAGTGCGTTACAGTGAACAGTTCGGTGATAGGGCTGTTCTTCTCAGAATCGACAGCAAACTAACACAGACAACGATAGTTCATGCCTACGTCACAAGCCGAAGATGAAGAGATAGAAAGAGTATACGAAGATATTGAGAGGGTAAGAGAGTACATTAAGGGAGATGAAACTCTAATAGTCATGGGAGACTGGAATTTAGTTGAAGCGGAAGGAGTAGAAGAAAAGGTTACAGGGGAATATTGGCCTGGGAAATGGAATGTGAGAGAAGAAGGAATAATTGAGTTCGGCAATAAATTTCAGCTGGGAATAGCCAATACTATGGTCAAGAATCACTAGAGGAGGGGGTGTACTTCGACAAGATCGGGTGATACCGGAAGATTTCAGTTAGATCAAATCATAGTCGGGCACAGACTTAGAAATCAGATACAGGATTGTAAGTCATAAACATGAGCAGTTATAGACTCAGATCACACTGTAGTTGTAATGAGGAGTAAGCTGAAGTTTAAGAGATTTGCAAGGAAGAATTAATACGCAAAGAGGTGGGATATGGAGGTATTAAGGAATAAAGAGATAGGCTTTAAGTTTTATAAGGCAATAACGTACAGCTCAATAGGTAGTACAGTTCAAGAGGAACGGTCGTCTCAAACAAGGGCAATCACAGAAGTTGGGAAGAAATATATGTGCAAAGAACGTATTTGAGAAGAAACCATGGGCTACAGAAGAAAAACTTCAGTTGATCGATGAAAGAAGGAAGTGCAAAAATGTGCAGCTAAATTCATGAATACAAAAATACATGTCGCTGAGGAGTGAGGTAAATAGGAAGTGCAGGGGAGCTAAGAGGAAATGGCTGTAAGAAAAATATGAGCAAAAGAAGTGATTCTCGGAAGAACTGACTCAGCATTTATGAGAGTCAGAATAACTTTCGTTGAAATTAAAAGCAATGGTGTTAACATGAAGTGTGCAACGGGGGAAGATTTGTCTGGTGAGATGGAATAAGAATATATAGATAATATTCCACCAGAATTTCTAAAATCGTCGTGTGAAGTGGCATCTAATCAAGTTGGTGTGTAGAATGTATGAGTCTGGTGATATACCATCTGACTTTCGGAATAATATCATCCACACAATTGCAAAGACTACAAGAGCTGACAAGTGCGAGAACTATCGCGCAGTCAGCTTAACAGCTCGTGCATCCAAGATGCTGACAAGAATAACACAAACAAGAATGGAAAAGTAAACTGAGGGTGTGTTAGATGACGATCAGTTTGGCTTTAGGAACGGTAAAGGCAATTCTGACATTTCGGTTGATATTGGAAGCATATTCAATCTGTATATCGAGCAATCAGTAAAGGAAACGAAAGAAAAATTTGGAGTAGGTATTAAAATCCAGGGAGAAGGAATAAAAACTTTGAGGTTCGCCGATGACATTGTAATTCTGTCAGAGACAGCAAAGGACTTGGAAGAACAGTTGAGCGGAATGGACAATGTCTTGAAAGGAGGATATAAGATGAACAACAACTACAGCAAAATGAGGATAATGGATTGTAGTCAAATTAAGTCGGGTGATGCTGAAGAAATCAGATTACGAAATGAGACACTTAAAGTAGTAAAACAGTTTTGCTATTTGGGGAGCAAAATAACTGATGATGGTCAAGGTAGAGAGGATATAAAATGTATACTGGCAATGGCAAGGAAAGCGTTTGTGAAGAAGAGAAATTTGTTATCAATGAGTATTGATTTAAGTGTCAGGAAGTCGAATCTGAAAGTATTCGTATGGAGTGTAGCCATGTATTGAAGTGAAACTTGGACGATAAATAGTTTAGAGAAAAAGAGAATAGAAGCTTTCGAAATGTGGTGCTACAGAAGAATGTTGAAGATTAGGTGGGTAGATCACGTAACTAATTAGAGGTATTGAATAGGATTGGGGAGAAGAGAAGTTTGTCGCACAACTTGACTATAAGAAAGGATCGATTGGTAGGACATGTTCTGAGGCATCAAGGGATCACAAATTTAGCATTGGAGGGCAGCGTGGAGGGTAAAAATCGTAGAGGGAGACCAAGAGATGAACACACTAAGCAGATTCAGAAGGATGTAGGTTGCAGTAGGTACTGGGAGATGAAGAAGCTTGCACAGGATAGAGTATCATGGTGAGCTGCATCAAACCTGTCTCAGGACTGAAGACCACACCAACAACAACAACAACATTGGAAGCATGACCAAAGAAAAACAAAATGCGTTCATGGGATTCGTCGACCTCGAAAATGCTGTTGCGGCCACATGTAGTATGCGTAGCTTCACGCAGTGGAGAATGGCAAAACACAGGCACACCGGCGACCGAGGCGTTGCGCAGTAAGTGGGGCACAGGTAGCATTGCTGACAGTAGCAGTCTACCAACAGACTGACGCAGGGACGCACGCAGACCGAGTGCCGAGCAAAGCCTGGAGTAAGGGAAGTGAGGCCAGCACGCGAAATTACGCTGCAATATACTGTGGGAGTAATAACAAAAAGCTACCACCGTGGGTAAAAAACGTCCTCCTGCCGGATATAGATAGTGGAGCGCAGGCAGCAACAGACAGAAACCATTAGGAAGCACTTCGGATCTGAGGACGGACGTGGTCCGTGTCCGAATGTTCAATCTTCGTAGGTGACGATTCCGGAAGTCTGTTCCAGTTCGCAGGAGGCATCTGTTCGCCGCCAGATGTCAACTTTAGCTCTGGGGTCGGCCCGAGCTCGGTCAGCACCATGGCTGACTAACTACAGAGAGAACTTCCAGCAGGACTGGCCGCAGCGCTGTCTTTGTCACTGGCGCCGCCGGGGACTGACGCCAGGATTTCACGGCAACCTAGCCCCACGGCATGTGGTCCATCCATGACGGGACCTCGCGGACATCACGACTGACGGCTTCCCAGCCGCCGGTGCAGCAGGCGTCGGCACTGACCTCATGGTGACGCGGCTCCGTGGGCGTGCCTGTACTGGCGGCGCCGAGCGGCGACGAGTTCCTCTCAACCACAAGGCATCCTGGCTTCAGCGGAGCACTGGTAGCCTGAGGCTACCGAGAGTGATCAGCGGCGCGCGACGCGAGCCTTGTCGGAGAATCTACGCAGCAGCAGCCAGGCGGAGGGATCCGCAGGGCTGCGCAGCGACGACGAGGGAGAAATTGTAAAGAAAGTTCAATAAATAATTGTAAAACTGCCCGCCGTCTCAATCTTCGGCGCAGCCACTGCGTCTGCAGCTAACAAGTACTGCAGATGTCGTAACTAGTGGCCATCTGTCGTAACAAAGCGTTTGACACCGTAAAATTTTCGAAATTCTGAGAAAAATATGGGTAAGCTATAGGGAGAGACGGGTAATATACAATACATACTCGTAGTATCAAACATAGGACTTAATGTGAGGAAAAATTTCTGATAATGTTTGTTTGAAGCACAGAATTGTATGGGAGTGAAACATGGACTGTGGGAAAAACGGGACAGAAGAGATTCGTAGCATTTGAGATGTCATATTATAGACAAATGTTGAAAATTGGTGGACTAATAACGTAAGGAATGAGGAGGTTCTGTGTAGAATCGGAGAGGAAGGAAAAAGTGTGAAAGCACTGACGAGAAGAGACGGGATGATAGGACATTTGTTAAGACTTAAGGGATGGATTTTCGTGGTACTGGAGGGAGCTGTAGAGGGAAAAGCTGTGGGTGAAGACATAGATTGAAATACATCAAGCAAATAATGGAGGACGTTGATTGTAAGTGCTGCTGTGAGCTGAAGAGATTGCCACAAGAGGAGCGGAATTCGTGGCCGGCTGTTCTAACCGTTCAGAAGACGGATGATTAAACAAAAAAAGAAAACCAGGAAGATCAACAGTTGGTCAAATCAGTCTCATTTTCAAGACGTTTGTATTTCTTTTTTTATCTAAAAAAAACAGGATCTAGTAGAAGCCCTTCGATAACACAGGAGATATTGAACAAAGGATGATATATAAAAATACAGCAGATGACAAGGAATAGAAAAGTCTTGAAAATGACACTGATAGGAAGTGCAAAATGCCTAAACAGGAAGGCTAAAGGATATATATAAGAGTTTTGAAGCACAGCCGGCCGCTGTGGCTGAGCGGTTGTAGGCGCTTCAGTCCGGAACAGCACTGGTGCTGAGGTCGCAGCTTCGAATCCTGCCTCCGGTATGGATGTGTTTGATGTCCTTAGGTTTGTTAGATTTAAGTAATTGTAAGTCTAGAGGACTGATGACCTCACATGTTAAGTCTCATAGTGCTTACAGCAATTTTTGGGAAGCACATTTGTCGAGGGGAAAACATAGATACCGCCTACAGGAAAAATAAAGAGACCATTGAAGAAAGGAGGAAAGGAGAAGCATCTTTCTGAATATCAAGTGCTCAGACGAAAAACTAGCACCAACCAAAGAAGGGAAACCTCAAAGGTGGAAGGGGTATATGATGGGCGTGTACAAGGGAGATGAACTTGAAGGCAATGTTATAGAAATGGGAGAGAACCTAGGTGAAAATGAGGTATGAGTGTGATATTGCGAGAAGATTTTGAAAGAGCACCGAAAGACCCTAAGTCGAAGCAACGTCCGTGGAGAAGACGACGATCCGTCAGAAGTACGGATGGCTTTGGGGGAGACATCCATGACAAAACTCTTCCACCAGTTGCGCTAGATGTATGGGACAGGTGAAATACGCTTAGACTTCAAGAAGAATGTAATAATTCCAGCCCCAGAGAAAGCAGTTGGTGACAGTCGTGAAAATTACCCAACTAGCAGTTTAATAAGTCTTGGTTGCAAAATACTAACTCGAATTCTTTAAAGAAGAATGGAAAAACTAATGGAAGCCGACCTCGTGGAAGATCAGTTTGGATTTCGGATAAATGTAAGAATACGCGAGGCAGTAATGACACTACGAGTTATCTTAGAAGCTAGGTTAAGGAAAGGCAAACCTATTTTTAAAGAGTTTGTAGACTTAGAGGGGGCTTTTGACACTGGTGACTGGAACACTCTCTTTGACATGCGGGAAGGAGCATGTACAAAACAGAGAGAGCCAAAGGCTACTTACAACTTCTGTTGAAACCAAACGGCAGTTATAAAATTGATGCAGTGGCTGAGAAGGAAGTGAGACAAAGTTGTAGCCTGTCCCGGATGTTAATCAGTTTGTACACTGAGCAAGCAGTAAAGAAAATCTAAGAGAAATCAAGAGATCTGCTTGCTTATTCTTATTTTCTGCTTCTCTGGTAATATATGTGTTTTTGTTCAGTTGTTCTGTGATCTACCCGATGTACGTGAAGCCATCCAGAAACATCGTCTCCGTTAATTATAGGGTCGTGAATCTTAATGTGGACCCGTCGGCATCCTCTCTTATGAACATTTGACATAGTTTTCCGATGTTATTGGTCAATGCAATATTTTGCGGAACTCATATGAACTCTGTATGGTGAAAACAGTTCAGTGATTCATTTCTTGATTAGCAACGGTTCAGGAACTTCCCACAAGAATGTCACAAACATTGGAATCTTTATTAGGTACAGTTTATGTGATCTGTTTATCTCGCAGCACATTAAACATAATCTAGCTGCCGATGAATTTCTGTAAGTTTTTCAAGTAAACCATTAGTTACATTTTTCCCACAAATTTTAATACAGTAGTATCGCTGCACTCACATCTCATAGATTCGATTAGAAGAAAAGATAGACATGCTGATTTTTTAAAATATTTTCTCATAGATTTTTGGTTTGTGAAGGATAGTTTAAACGTTTTCTTGTATAATATACTTTATCGAAAGAAGGACTAGTAACCTGTAATAAAGTAATCTTTTGCTTTTGAAGCTACTGACATTTCGAATACAATATGATTGCCCTTCACATTGGGTGCAAAAACGGGTATGTTATATGGTACCGGTAACAGAATAACTGATGTTTCAATCACTTTATGTACTCCGGTGTTCCCGTTGAGTTGGCCTGTTACAAGGACGTCCGAAGCCAACATTCTATAATTAAAAAATCGATGTGAGTTATGTACCACCAATAAAACTGCTTAACAGATACAGCTGAAAACCATAAGGTTTCTTTCATTACGAAACGTCACACCAAAATAGTGACACTTATTTTATAATATGACGTGGCTCTATGCCCAGAAAGCTTTTAAGTTAACTGACACTGGTCTTGGAAGCCTACGCGTTTACAAATTTAAAAGATTCGAGTCCCACAGTTTTATACGACATTTTTCGCTGTCTTACGAAGTTAATGAATTAACGCCTCCATCTTTTAGATGTATCTCAGTCTGTCAGCTGTCATTTATATTTCTTAAAAGATATTGTGTCAGTATATTTCCCCTTATTAGCAACTAACGTTTATTTTCGAATTCCGATTTATTTGCCTTATTCCATTCTAATTGGTATGAAGACAAAGCCTGAAGTGGAACTTCGTGTAGTGGGATTACGTGGGATCGTGGATTATACGGTTGTTGGAGGTCCATATAATCCGGAAATTAAGCGAATATTCTTAGTATGACGTTGGTCAAATGCCATAAATTCGTACATTAATTTTTATTTTCATTGAAACTTAAAATTATGCATCATTTTCACATATGTTGCTGCTGGGCGCTGAAAAAAAAAACACAGTGAATTTTATAAAACAATGTAATCGGTACGTCTCGCTTGAGCTAGACTCGTATATAGTTTATGTGACGCTTACACAGACCGGCGTTTCACCACCAAAGTTCGGCCGAATTGGTTTCCACCTGGATTTTTACATATGTCATTATTTTCTCCAGCTGCTTTGTGGCCTCTGTATGCACCATGATGTGGTCAGACTGAGCGCCAACTTCGTACGGTAACACGTCATCACTACCTTGATTTCCGGCAAAACGAATAAACGGCAGCAATTGATTGTAAATCATATATTAGCCAGCTTCACTGTCATTTCGCAGCCAGCGGCAACGAACCCCGAAGGGCCGATCTTATCACTAGTTTCTTTACTCAATGTGCTAATTGTATCACTGGACTGACAAATGGTGTGCCGTAGTGCATCCAACGTCTTTTACCTCGATGATGGTTTATTTTGTAAGCACTATTTCATCTACACTTTACTTTCGTCACGTAACGTACAATTATGCAGACTCTGTTTTTGAGATTTATTGTACATTATCAGGTTCACGAAAGACTTTATAGCCTAGACATACGACGTGTTTTATACTTTTACAACCATCTGGTCTACCACTCTATCCTTATTCTAGGTTTCCTTCATCGGAATTATGATCCCTGCATTCAGCCGTATTTTATAAGGACAACCCTCCATTTGACGGTTGAACATATTTATTACAATTGGGGAGAGAAGTTTGGGTCGTCTACTGGTTGTCACATAAAGTAGTTTTCCTGTATAGTGTAAGGTTCAACGATATTGTAACTGAAACAGGATCTTTATAATTTTCTCCTCTTGGCTGTATACTGATGTATCCCTGAAGATACGGCTCTAGCGTCATTAAACTAGTTGGTTTCAGCTGAAGCGGTTTGTTTGATCATCATCTAATTTTTTGTCGTTGAGCACTACCACCCTCTTTTCCATGATGTCAGGCTACTCTCTCAACGAACGGGAGCTATGCAGCGCCGTACAACTGTGTGATACTATAGACCAATGAAGATGCCTTGTATGAATAGGAGAATCATGTTTGGTACCAGAAAAAAAGCCGGCCGGAGTGGCCGTGAGGTTCTAGGCGCTACAGTCTGGAGCCGAGCGACCGCTACGGTCGCATGTTCGAATCCTGCCTCGGGTATGGATGTGTGTGATGTCCTTAGATTAGTTAGGTTTAAGTAGTTTTAAGTTCTAGGGGGCTGATGACCTCAGAAGTTAAGTCCCATAGTGTTCAGAGCCGTTTTTGAACCAGAAAAAAACATTCATTTGCGAAATACAGGAATTTTTCTTATCCATGAGATAAAGCATAAAGCTGTAGATGTGGAGAATGACACCATTGCAGTGTAGGTGTATCGCGGTTGTCTGAACTTCAGTGATTCTTCGCGTTACTATTCCCACAATACTAAATATTTACGAAAACAATAACGATCCGGAGAAACGGGAGATCTGTATTGTTGAGAGCCAGGTTCGACTGTAAATGTATAACTCAGGTCACTGAACATAACAACCAGATGTTCTTAAACAGCCCACATTTCCTCTCCAGCAAGAAACAAGTGTTTTCATTGTCCCCCAAAGTCCGTGATACGACGTTTCGCACCATACCTGGAGAAAATGGTGTATGTGAAACGTCCCCTTAGAAAAATTTGTGAATTACTTTGCTGGTAAACCCCTTACATTATTTGATTTTCAAACAGCTGAGGACAACTGAACGTACTCAGACGTTTCTCTCTTTACTTATTCTGATCATCACTAAAGTGACACAATATTTTTAGCGCAACGCAATCTGACTTTCAAAAATCTCTACAACCACTGCTGGCGGCTCACCTCCAACTGTGCAACGCTACGCGCTGTTAACAGCCATTTGCCCAACACTACAATAGCGACTATTTCAACAATGCCCACCAGCCACAGACTGCACACAGCACAGCCAGTGATTTTCATACAGAGCGCTAGGTGACGTTACCAACATAGAAACCTAAACAGCCTACTTACATATGGTCTTAGAATTATACGTTCGGTAAGTGTTGAAGTTTTAATACATTAATAAAATGGTGGTCACGTTCGATCGATTCACATCAGTGAGGGAGTAAATAACGGCAAATAGACCTTAAAGGAGCAGCACTGTAACGAAACTGCCAGAAATTGCCCACCAGGGAAAGGATGAACGTTCGGCGAGTAGCATTTCGGAACGAGAGGAGGTTTTCAGAGTTGGTTGCCATGCACCCATTCCCCCCCAACCTCCGCCCCCCCCCCCTCCCCCTGCCACCCGGCGCTCCTTCCTACAGGCGCCTTCATCTCCGAGTCGGCGCATAATCCTCGTGTTACCCTCACGGACGGGGTGCTCCCAGCGATGCAGCGGGCCCGATATTCTTAACGACACTACTTGGCAGTGTTTGCCGGCAAACTTTACGACTGTCGACGGCTTTCTGGGCCTCTGAGGGCACGGGAGGGTTAGGTGTGCGAGTGGAGCGAGAAATGAGGAGAGGGGAGGGGTGGCCTGAAGGGTAGGGCAGTGGAATAGGTTGGGGGGGGGGGGTTGTTGGGATTGGAGGGCGCAAACGTGCGAGTGTTGGCGGAAGAGTCGACGCGGCGGAGGGTGGAACTTCTTAATAGCCGGCTGAGGACGGGGATTTCTCCTCGGCTCCTCAAGTTGTATGGGGGCTGTCTCGCGCCCTCCAGAGATAAATGCGTACAAAGAACGGCCTCTTTGGGGCTGCAATTCAGCAGTGACGTCTGACCGCACCCCTCCCTGCGCCAGTGCTCTTCGCGAGCTGTTACGTCACCCATCGCACTTGCGGCCCGCTTAACCTGTGGCGAGGAGCCTGGTGGCAAGGGATCGGCCACGAGTGGCATGTGGAGTATTTAGAATGGATTTACTTCATTTAAATCGTGTAAAGCGATAGGAACTTATCTGGAGAAAAGTATTCGAAAGTATTGTATTTCTTGCTGTAGAGAAGTCACAAAGGAGTACCTTCAAGTGTCTACATTTCGGTATTCAACCTGTTACTTAAATCGACCGTGTATATCAAATCGTGACGTAATATTTACACCAAACGGAAATTCTTCATGATATATTTACTAAGATGGTATCTGTTCTTTCGGACATGTCCGAAAGAAGAGATACCATCATTGTGAATATATAGTTAAGGCTCACCGGCCACTTGACCATCTTTTTCTTCTGTGCGAATCCACAAACAGTGCCCGAACTTACGGGAATCGGCAACGCGCCGCGAGTAACGAATATAATGGCCGGGGGCACTACGAATGTAGTGCGGGACAATACGTTGAGAATGTGGGTTTCACGGGATTTCTGCAGTCGTGTTATCTTCTATGACTTCGGTGGCTAAGATGGATAGAGCGTCTGCCATGTAAGCAGGAGATCCCGGGTTCGGGTCATGGTCGGGGCACACATTTTCATTTGTCCCCATTGACGTATGTCAAAGCCTGTAAGCAGCTAAAGGTGTTCATTTCATTGTAAATTCTTCATGACTCCATACTGGATTCGTCTCCTTTGGTACGTCTATTTTACAAGTTATCGATTGGACTCTCCCAATTTTATTCTGTCCTAACTGTTGTTAACATTGTCCTTCCTTTAGTCTCAAGGAGCGTTCCAAATATTCATCATCATCTTCCTCTTTTCCCTGGAATCTGTCCTACAATGAGTTCCTAGCAGATAACTTCTTCGAACCAGTGTATTTTCCTCATTCTTGTCTTACCACTACTGTTCTAACAACAATTTCTGCATTGTGTCAGTTACTGATTCATCATCTACATGCCAAATTATCTTCTCTTCCCACAGATACGACTCTTGCTTTTCCTATTCCTTTGTCTGTTAGTTTCCTCGGGATAAATATTGAAAAGCCTAGCTGGCAACCGAAATCATTGTCTTACTGCGTCAAATACATTTCGGAAGCTATAAATCACTGCTTCCATCCGATTTCCTTGATCAGTGGCTTATAGGACGTCATGTGAGAGAAGCTCAATGATTGATGTTTTCCGAATTCATGTTGGTCCTGCGCTCGGAATATGTTCTAGAAATGCTCTGCTAACGGACGTCAGACCAATAGTACCTTTGTATAAAGTTTGTAGGACAATTGACCTTCTGCATATTATGGTCGAAATGGGAGCAAGATCAGCTACAAGCGTTCTGTAGAGCCTGACAAGGGCGAAGGTAATACATTGGCCAGCTGTTTGACACCCTTTTTGTCAACGTCACTCCATACTACAGTTTCCTGTCATGTGTAAGGTTCCTTTCTGAGTCTTCCGTTCCTCAAGTGGATGCTCCAGTCCACTGTGTCAAATGCCTTTGCACAATCAACAAGGGAGACGTACATATCCCTGCCAAAGGCCTTGTTACAATGAATACACATATTCTCGCCATATCACCGACGTTAAGCAACGTCAGGACGCTTAGTACATGCGATGGACGACTGCTTTGGAACAGAGGGTGCCGTTGGCTCGGCGACAAGCAAGTCTCCATGTAATGTCTGATTGAAAGATTTGCGCCTGACCTTTGACCAGTACGACATCGTTATTTGACTAGTAAACCTGGCAATGCTTCGCAATTGCTGAATGTGTTTGGGTGGCGGATGTGCGTTCCAGTTTCCTTCTTCCAGTTCTCTCAGTTCACCTCCTCCCCCTCCCCCACAGTCTCTGTCCATCTTCTCCGTGTCTACCTCCTCCTCTCCCTCTTTCTGTCTAACTCCTGCTTCCCTCTTCCAACATCCTCTCCCGCTCTGACTACCTGATCTTTCGCCCTCTCTCTCTGACCTTGACCTGCGTTGACTGTTACTGTCAAGGAAGCGTTGATTAGGAACCGAAGTAGCTTAAAATGAATGGATGAAGTGGTCGGTATCATGTTATAAGGGATATTACTGACCTTCCCTGCCGTTGCATTTATGAGGTAGTAGCTGCAGTGACAGCAATTGCCATGTTTTTAATCTGCAAACATGGTGGCTTATAAATTTTCGGACGGTGGAAATTTCTTTGTACTATACTAATCAAAAGCAGATAAGCCATGAACACAACTTCTTGTTCTCTGTTTAAACAGTTTGCGAGAAAGAGAACAAAACACTACATAGTTCTTTATACGACTTTTGCTTAAAATTGTAATATATAGGGCAGTTATAAGACTCGAGGGACATGAAAGGGAAGCAGTGGTTGGGAAGGGAGTAAGACAGGGTTGTAGCCTCTCCCCGATGTTATTCAATCTGTATATTGAGCAAGCAGTAAAGGAAACAAAAGAAAAATTCGGAGTAGGTATTAAAATCCATGGAGAAGAAATAAAAACTTTGAGGTTCGCCGATGACATTGTAATTCTGTCAGAGACAGCAAAGGATTTGGAAGAGCAGTTGAATGGAATGGACAGTCTCTTGAGAGGAGTATATAAGATGAACATCAACAAAAGCAAAACGAAGATAATGGACTGTAGCCGAATTAAGTCGGGTGATGCTGAGGGAATTAGTTTAGGAAATGAGACACTTAAAGTAGTAAAGGAGTTTTGCTATTTCGGGAGCAAAATAACTGATGATGATCCAAATAGAGTGGATATAAAATGTAGACTGGCAATGGCAAGGAAAGCGTTTCTGAAAAAGAGAAATTTGTTAACATCGAGTATAGATTTATGTGTCAGGAAGTCGTTTCTGAAAGTAATTGTATGGAGTGCAGCCATGTATGGAAGTGAAACATGGACGATAAATAGTTTGGACAAGAAGAGAATAGAAGCTTTCGAAATGTGGTGCTACAGAAGAATGCTGGTTGGTAGGACATGTTCTGTGGCATCAAGGGATCACCAATTTAGTATTGGAGGGCAGCGTGGATGGTAAAAATCGTAGAGGGAGACCAAGAGATGAATACACTAAGCAGATTCAGAAGGATGTAGGCTGCAGTAGGTACTGGGAAATGAAGAAGCTTGCACAGGATAGAGTAGCATGGAGAGCTGCATCAAACCAGTCTCAGGACTGAGGACCACAACAACAACAACAAGGCGAAAATAGTATATATACCACACTTTTTTTCAGAATAGCACAGCATTTCCTTCTTCAGTTGTTTAAAAAATATGTATAGCTGTCTCAATGTTTATCAGACTATCGAGTAAAAATCCAAAGATTAAATTTCGAGACTTTTGCTGATACAATTTTTCCTATCATATATATTCATATGTTATATCCATATATATTAAAAATATCTAAATGTCAATACATTGATGGAGAACTTTTCGAGATTTTTGTTAACAACTTCAAACAACCACTTGTGTTTGCGTAGTAGTGTGGATTACAAATCCCTGTCATCTTTTAACGTTCTTTATCATAAGAACTTCCTACGTCCAATACTATTTCATCTTTTTCCTTTGCTGTGTACAAAATGATCTATCGCATGTTTTCTTCTACTTTTTTAATTTCGAATCTTGTGAGTGAGGTGCTACACAAGCACTTAGTAACGTGGTATACGAGGTTTGCTGTCATGTAATCTTTGCATTCCTTTGTGTTGTATTTTTATGGTTAATTAATGGAATAGTACTAACTAGACCATCAAACCAAATGCACTTCTCATGAACTACTTGGCATAAAAGTAATCCAACTTTTTCCCGGCTTTTAGCCCTTGCTTCTGGCAATGACGATGGAGACAACAAACTGTCAGAAAATCCGGATTTTATTTAGATTGAAATACGTTGTCTGCTGATACCACTACAAAAGACTTCATAATTATATGACAAATGCCATGAAACAGCACTTTAGTTTAGGCCGATTTTTAATGTAAGATTTTTTCTTTTGCCACAGATATAATTTGAGTATTGTTCATTACAGTTCCTGACAGTAATCTAATTACCACGCTACTAACGATTCAACTGTCAGCAATTTAGTGCATTGACGATCTATGTCTGGCATAGTAACTGCCACTTCGCGTTGACCGTGAATAAAGGTAAGGTATTGTGCGTTCATAGCCAGAAACGTCCGTTACTGTACATTACTGGAAATCAATCACTCAGTGCAGTACAGATGTGAAGTATCAAGGACTATCAGTATAGAGCGCTGGAAAGTGAAATGACGTCAGTTTGAGAAAACTCAGAAGCCAGATATTAACTGGAAGAATATAAGGAACTGTAATCCACCAACGAAAGGGGTCCTATAACACAGAAAACTATGTTTCAACGCATTATTGAATACGGCTCTTAGTTTAGGAACGATACCAACTAGGAATAATAAGAGATACAGAGAAGATCCAACGAAGTTTAGTTACTATTACTGACAGCATCGCGTGGATGCTCATCAAATTCCAGTGGCAGTCCCAAGCCGAAAGACGTATTTTCTCACGAAGAGACCTCCTGTATACGTGTCAAACAGCAGGCCAAGGTATTACTTTCGCACTTGTCAGGCTCTGTAGAACACTAGCAGCTGATTTTGCTCCAATTTTAACGAAAATACGCAGAAGATCAATTGTCCTACAAACTTTATACAGTGATTCGCAAAAAGAAAACGTCTGCAAGAAGGAGAGAAGCCATTGATCAAGGAAATCGGAAGGAAGCAGTGATTTATAGCTTCAGAAATGTATTTGACGCAGTAACACATCGACGTTTATTGACAAAAGTATGGTTATATTTCTGTTTAGGTGTTTTCGTGACAGATATGACGCAGGTAGGAGAATCATCCAGAAGCAGAAGTAGCTTGAGGTGTGCCTCAGGGAATCGTATTGCGACCTCTGTCATTCATATTGTATATAAATTATTTGGTAGACAATATTAACAGTAGCGACAATACAAGCAGGCTGATGTACTTTGTCATTATTTTCCCCTTCACTGAGAGGTAATGATGGTTTTGTATTTTTCTGTATCTATGTTGGTACACGAAGGTGCCGATAATCAACCAGTTTTAAAAATTCTGTTCATTTCTGCGCGTTTCTTGCGCAGGACTTGCGCTTCTTTTACGTTTACGACACACCACATTACTCGAAGGTTGCTTTCCAGTTTGTCGCCTTGATACTGCTGCTACTAGAATATTTTGGGTGGATAATTGGGATAAGCCGGCCGAAGTGCCGAGTGGTTCTAGGCGCGTCAGTCCGGAACCGCGCGACCGCTTCGGTCGCAGGTTCGAATCCTGCCTCGGGCGTGGATGTGTGTGATGTCCTTAGATTAGTTAGGTTTAAGTAGTTCTAAGTTCTAGGGGACTGATGACCTTAGATGTTAAGTCCCGTAGTGTTCAGAGCCATTTGACCCATTTGATAATTGGGAAATCTGCTGGGATTGCTACTTGCTTCCAAATCCTTCTCTTGGAACCAGATTTATCATCTACCTTTGTTAAAGGCTCAACAGTAATGTCGATTTTGACAGCGTATTTGGCGTGAAGTTTTGTAAAAATCATTCGTAACTACGTATTTCCTTGGGTAAATATCAACCCCAAATTCGTGGCACTTATTATGCTAATCTTTCCTATTTCGTTCTTATGGACGGCAGACTCTATTGACGTATCAGTCAGGAAGAAAGAGCGTATTTCAGACTATTACTCACTAATGGGAAGCAAATCGCAACACGAAGAAGGGTATCAGACGGATTCCATATTCCTTGACTTCCGGAAAGCGTTTGACTCGGTGCCCCACGGCAGACTCCTAACTAAGGTACGAGCATATGGGATTGGTTCCCAAGAATGTCAGTGGCTCGAAGACTTCTTAAGTAATCGAACCCAGTACGCTGTCCTCGATGGTGAGTGTTCATCGCAGGTGAGGGTATCATCTGAAGTGCCCCTGGGAAGTGTGGTATGTCCGCTGTTGTTTTCTACCTACATAAATGATCTTGTCGATAGGGTGGATAGCAATGTGCGGCTGTTTGCTGATGATGCTGTGGTGTACGGGATGGTGTCGTCGTTGAGTGACTGTAGGAGGATACAAGATGACTGGGACAGGATTTGTGATTGGTGTAAAGAATAGCAGCTAACTCTAAATATAGATAAATGTAAATTAATTCAAATGAATAGGAAAAAGGATACTGTAATGTTTGAATACTCCAGTAGTAGTGTAGCGCTTGACACAGTCACATCAATTAAATATTTGGGTGTAACATTGCAGAGCGATATGAAGTTGGACAAGCATGTAATGGCAGTTGTGGGGAAGGCGGATAGTCGTTGAATTTTGGGAAGATGTGGTTCATCTGTAAAGGAGACCGCTTATAAAACACTAATACGACCTATTCTTGAGTTCTGCTCGAGCGTTTGGGATCCCTATCAGTCGGACTGAGGGATGACATAGAAGCAATTCAGAGGTGGGATGCTAAATTTGTTACTGGTAGGATTCATCATCACGCGAGTGTTATGGAAATGCTTCAGGAACTCCGGTGGGATTCTCTGGAGGAAAGGAGGCGTTCTCTTCGTGAATCGCTACTGAGGAAATTTAGAGAACCAGCATTTGAGGCTGACTGCAGTAAAATTTTACTGCCGCCAATTTACATTTCGCGGAAAGACCACAAAGATAAGATAAGAGAGATTAGGGCTCGTACAGAGGCATATAGGCAGTCATTTTTCCCTCGTTCTGTTTGGGAGTGGAACAGGGAGAGAAGATGCTGGTTGTGGTACGAGGTGCCCTCCGACACGCACCGTATGGTGGATTGAGGAGTATGTATGTAGATGTAGATGTAGACTTGCGTGACATAAACGAAAGTTAGTATGCATGTTTCTACATCTGAAAGATGATGCCTGTTGCATAAGAGTGGCTTGCTTTAAATACACTCTGTAACGGTACTAAGCGTTGGTAACCTGTTGAGATTGGATGTGATGAGTCAAGAATGACTTTAAGGTGACAAAGACGCCATTTTCAGCAGCTCAGTGAGTTTGAATGACGTCATGTAACAGAGCTACGAAATACTGGATGTTCTTCTGCGATATTGCAAAAAGGTTTGACAAGAGTGTAGCCACTGTAAATGACTGATGGCAACGGTGGTCACGGGAACGTACGGTGGGAAGAAGACAGGTATCTGGACAAACACATGGCAATACTGAGAAAGTAGACCATCGTGTTCGGGGTATGGTTCTGGCGCTTCGTAATCCATATGCAGGAGCAATTTCAGCAACAGTTGTACCACAGTGACAAAACGAACTATATGAATCGGTTGATTCAAGGACAGCTCCGAGCCTGACGCCCTGGAACGTGCATTCCACTCACCCCAGTCCACCTCCGGCTGCTATTTCAGTAGTGTCCAACGAGAGCTCAGTGTTGGGGAGGATGGAGGTCTGACTAAGGCTGGTTCTTCCTCGGTGCTAGTGATGGCCGTGTGTTGGTTAGAATTAGGCCAGTTGAGAGCCGCCAACCAACATATCTACGTGCTAGACACGCTGTAATTACGGTCTGGGATGTGATTTCGTATGACCGCAGGAGCACTCTCGTAGTTATCCCATGCACCATCACTGCAAATTTGTACATGAATATGGTGATTAGAGCTGTTGTGCTGCCATTCATGACAGCATTCCACGGGGTGTTTTCTAACAAGACAGCGCTCGCCACATATCGCTGTTGTAAGGCATCGTACTCTACAGAATGTCGACGTGCTGTTCGGGATGCTCCCGATAATCACTTCTGTCGTTAATCAAGCACATATGGGTTATTTTCGGACGACAACTGCAGCGCCATCCTCAAACAGTATTAACAGTCCCTGTAGTGACCGACCAAGTGCAACAAGTTTGGAATTCTATCCCACAAACTGACATACTCACACCCGTGCAACACAATGCATGCACGTCTGCAGGCTTGCATTCAACATTCAGGTGGTTACGCCAGTTGCTGATGTACCAGCATTAAGCATTTACTATAGATTATCTTTCGCTTACATCAGCCTGCGATCTTACAATATTAATCACTTACATATGTTCCATAGACAGTATTCCAGAAATGTTATTACTCTGTTTTAAGTATTTTTTTGGTGTTTCGATTTCCTTTCCGGCAGTGTATGTTGCAGAAACGTAGTATCAATGCACTTTAATGCAAATATTTTGCATTATCAAGTACACGAACACACGAACAACTGTAGTACGAATGAAAATACTCCAACAATATTTTCAGCATTGTACTTGAATTTTATCTGTACTGCTTAGCTTCGTTAAAAGATGAGAGCAGTTAGGGGAAAATCTTTAAAACGAAATAAATCCAGCAAATCATATATTACACATATACTATTCGCTGCCTACACAACTACATGTGAGTTTGACACTAACAATTCCACGATCCAGAAATGCCTAGGGACAGTATGTGTGTGGTGCCACGTGCGTGAAATGTTGCCCAACTCCACCGATAAGCTCACTGCCATTAGACCTCGGAAAGTGCCGAGGCTGTTAGAGCGTACTTGTGGCTTATTGGTGGGGAAACCAGGTCATCGGGGCCCTATTCGATGTACTCAGTCCCGCAGCCACTTTAGATTCAGGTCTCTGCCGGCTCGGTGGTGATATCCTCATCCACTTGAGTTTCCTTGAGTGTACAACGGCCGTCTACGTGGAACAACACTCCCTTCATGTCACCTGAGGGGGACGAGGACGTACCATCAATGGGCCGGCGGTGGTGAAAGAGGGACTGAGTACATCGAATAACTCACCAGCGATGAGCTATCCCCGCCACTGCGCCAGGTCCATGATCACAGAGAGTCGGCCAGAGACTGCGGATGGTTGCAAGGAATACAAAGGAGGCTTCCAGCAGATGGCAGTCATCAACAGCGCCTGAACATGACAAGAAATCGGCTTGACGAAATATCTAAACGATTCCACCTGGTTGATTATCCTCACGGTATTCAAATACCCCATGTCTCTTTGACTAACAGGACAGCACAAAGAAAATTTCGGAAATACGTTAATTGCAGACCACAATACAGACGCTACTACTTTCGTAGCGAAAGTCTACTTATACAGTATGAAGAACCACTTTACGTGAAGAATCTCAGAATACTTTTCTACCCCTTACATATCATGCCCATGAGTAGGGTAAGACTATACTGTATTAACTGTAGCACGCAGAGAGGTGTTTAAGAACTCTTTTCTGTCTCTCTCTCTCTCTCTTTATTTTTATTTATTTACTCTTAGCTATTTATTTATTTATTACCCCCCACCCCCTTTAAGCGATTGGAACTGGTAGTAAACCTGATATGTTGTAATACAATGAACGTTCCCTCTGACATACAATTCACAGTGGTTTGAAGAGTAAGTTAATAATAGCCCATTTATCTCGATGAATGTCCGTGTGATAACAAATAACTGAGCTTAACGGTGTTTGTGAAGATTATGTCATTCAAGATACGAGTCCGGAGCATACTGTCATCAAAATTACCCTCCACTACACAGCAATAGATCAAAAATAGATGTAGCTATTGATATAAATCATCAATACCAACACAAAACGATCTAGAAAGCCTACAACGATGTCTTATAAATACCTCACATTTTGGCAGTCATAGCGAAGAACATCAGTCTAACGATTACCGGAGTCACAGTATCTGCCGTCAAATTGTAATACGGCACTTCCCTCAAGCATCGAAACATATTAAACTCGGAGATTCTCCCGCTATTCAGATTATCCAGAAACACATGTATGACTTAACTGTAATTTACAAAATTTTAGAAATAACGGCATTCATTGTAATGATTCATTTCAATTAGCAGTGCTACGACTAGGTAGAGAAATTATAAATCCAGTTCAAGCAAATAACCCTTCGAGGAACGACGTTGAGCGGCGAACGTTACCTGACAGTTGTGGAAATATCACATGGTGACGCTACTCGACACGGTCAGTAAGACAATGAAATTCCGTTTGGGAGAACATGATTAAAATCCTTTTTCCCCAGTCTGGAGATTGGTTTGCCCTAAGCAAATTCCGCCTCCTTCCATGTGATCCGGCTTACTGCTGTAGTCAGTCCTTGGTCTGTACAATTACTACAATTACCAGCCCCCTCCCTCCCATATTTCCGTCTAGTATGAGATACCTCGATGCCTCAAGACACGCCCTATCGGCCTTTGCCCTTCTTTCAGTCAATTTTTGCACACATTTCTTTTCCCAAAATTTCATATACTACCTTCTCGTTAATTATCTCACATATTCATCAAATTTTCATCTTTATCCTGTAGCCCAATTCAAAAGCTAACTTTCGCTTCTTCTCGTAACTGATTATTGCCCACCTTCCAGTTCCGCATACAGCTGCATTCCACACAAACACTTTAATAAAATACTTCTTTACGGTTCAATTTTCATCCAGTGTTCTACGGAGCCTAAGACAGTGCAAGGATACAAGTAGCGCGAGCTTTAGTGAGGCAATATAGCTGAAAACTGAAGTACCTCGGTCGAAAGATGACCTATGATTATCAAACTTTGAATTTCCTTTACATTTGGATGAAGTTGGCATTGTTTATTGTTGTCCTCAATAGCAATTGGCGTATCCAAAATCTGTTCAGAGTTGTTAAGCGACATAATGAATACCGGGAGCTTCAGTGCTACTTTAGGATGGGGAACCTTCCTGACAAAATAAGAAACGGCCAGCAGGGAGTATTTCATTAGTGGAACAGCAGAGATTGGACTTAGCAGGTGCAGCACGATGGCGGTTGACGGGAACAGAGAGGAGAACATTTAGAACAGAGAGTGGGTGCCGTTTTATTAAGGAAACGTCTCCATTACAAGCACCGCACTCTGGCTAGCACCACGTCCCCCGACACAGACGAAGGGCAGCTTAATATTTTAGCGTCGGCTAATCCTTCCCAGCTGCAACTGAGGCACGGGGTTCCTGTAAAGACTCTGCTTTCCTGGGCCGCCAAACAAGGTTTGGAGGGATCGGCCGAAGAACGAGCTATCCCACAAGAACGTAATTTGAGATACTGCATGTTGTACGTTTCTTTAAAGTCAAAGACAAGGACATAAATACGATAATCCTAAACAATAAATATAGGACAAGTGTATTCGAGCTGTACGTATGGAGCTGCTTGTAACAACATGTGCTGCGTTCTAAAGCACCAGAGAAAAATGTGGTCATCCATAGCTTAATAAATTGATGATTTTTCCTACCGCCGAGCACTTAAATTAGTCATTAAGCTAGAAAAATACATGATTGTATATTCATTACTACGTAATTATATACCATTTGGATCAACTATAGATGAATGTTCTAATGAGAAAAAAGAGCACTGAATAGTTCTTTCAGCATAGACTTTTTCGTTTAAATGTACCAGAAGATGTTAAGCTGTTTTCATTCATAGTGATAGTAGCGCTTTCAATTCACACTAGCCTATCGATTGTAATGGTTTTCTTTATCTCCAGGCAACCTTTCCTACACCACGGATATTGACCAGGTATGGACCAAATAGGTAATAAGTTTCAGAAACATATCAGTTATTTAATAAGTTCCACATAGATCGTGAAATACACCGAAACCTGCGGAATGTTACGTATTTCAGTTGCGAGATTTTGGTGTATATCACTTTTGCATGACACAAGCACAAGGCAACGCTCAAGAAAGCACAGTACACTTGGATCAACAAACAAAGTTGGAACGGTTGCTGCTTGCGCAGTAAAGCGACTACGCACTCGGGAGTCTGTCCCTGTTTAAGAACGAATACGCTCTACCTCCTGAGTTACATCTTTTGTACGGGGGGCTATTAATGAAGAATAGCTGCAATGCGGGAACGGTAGAACGTTTGGATAGTACGATTACGTAGCAGGCGCACGAATAACACCTTGACTGCACAGTACTATCTATCCATGATGGGCTGTGAGACAGAACTATGAGGCTGCCGTTTGGTGACAAGGCGTGATTGGTGTTGCATTGTTTTAAATTAGTGAAGTACGTCGCGCAACAGAATTAAAACGTCAATTTTTGGAACCCCGTAATTCCCACCCATTGCCATTTTTAAGTTTAAAATTTGGTTAAATGTATGTACGATATTCCTCTGTAATAATGCAAAGGCTGCCTCTTTGCGAAATCACGCTCGCGCTCGACGAGGCTTCTAACAGTGAGGTGTCGACACCTGCCAAAAATAGGCCACAGCTCAGGATTTCATGTGACGTGTGAGGTGGAATAATGAAGTCAAATTGGCACCAAATTGCACCACAGTTCTGCTCAACGCTACCGCGTATGTGTCGCACTTTCGAAAGGTCGTCGCACCCTCTCCTACCTACATTTGACGCGTCCTTTGATGCCTCTGATATGGATGTCTGAATTGTGACACCCACCATTGAGGTCGCATGGTTTTCTTATGAGCAGCCGAGGAAAACATTCAACACACAGCGCGCTCAAAATCAGCACGAAAAGGTTTCAGAGGGCGGCGTAATGGACTTCAATGAAGCCACACCGTTCCTTGGCGCGTTGATTACCATGCATTTCCCGGTAGAGAACGACAGTTCATAGAGCAATGAGCAACGGGAAGACATTCTTGACAACCTTCGACAGTCTTGAAACCCTCGGGAGATTGAGTGTGTACCCAAGGAGACTGTGCTGCAGCATCCCTATTGAATGTTTCCACACCAATTTGTAGCACAGGGTGACGACAAATTTTACCATCGAGAACAGGTTCGGGTCACTAGGGGCCTTACAAAACCATTGGAAGGAATTTTAACGTGATGAGAAGTAGCAAAGGGACCTTAGGCTCTTTCAGCGCTCCTATTTTGTGTCCTCCTGCGGCGTCATAATAAGGGTGCTAGACACTAACACATGGGTGGATATCAAAGGGTCACTTTGAGACCCTTAATATCGGCAAAACCCTCTGTGGCACCCACCCATGTTTATGGACTACTTTAATAAATAGTTTTGCCTCTGGTCGAAATTCGAGCAATTCCGTCACTGTAAATGATCAAAGATAGCAAATGTCATCAAAATTCAAGTGTCTGAAGTTTTGGCAGCTGAACCGATCCGTGAAAAATGCTGCATTGCAGCTACGTGTATTCTATAAATAGTCCTTAGGTTTCTCCGTAACTGTTCGGGCAAATGAAGGGAGTCTTTGATACAATGCTTTGAAAAATAAATTTAGTGCTCATGGCGGCCAATTAACTTTTCCGTGAATGCTATTGTATCGCGTAAAGTCACCTAAGACGTGAAATGATTTGCATTACAAAATGACTTATCAAACCGCCATTACACATCTCAAAATTATTTGGAGTTATGTTCAATGCACATTCAAATCTATCTTACTGAACGAGAGTAGAATTATCTTTATCAACGTCTGTATTATTCCTATGAGTTTCCCTACGCAGAAATTGGCCTCTCTAGCTCTGCGTCTTTCACTCTATGCATACCCTAAAACAAATATAGTTTCCTCATAACAATGGAAGTTGAAAGTCGTAGCTAACCAAAATGAATAAATTAAAAATTAGGGAATTACTTCAGATTTTGTGGTAATCGCAGCAAATGATCATACAGGAACTGTTACAGAAAAGCAAGCGAAGTAACGACGAAAATATACAACGTTATTTACAGACTTCATTACTACGCTATGTTGATTTTCACTGCTGACAAAATCATCGAGCTAGCAGTAACCCCATTGTAGCTGCCTAGTGTACATGTTTTACTGCTAATGAACCATGTTAATATCAAGGCCCTTAGAATCAGTTTTAACGAAATGTTGATACCGTCGTGTGTTATTACTACCGCAGCACATGATCGATAGGCAGTGCAGAGTTTGGTAGATCTTCAATTTTCAATGTTCAGGTATTGGAGATTTTAATGTATGACAGAGATTTTAACATCAGTGTCACGGATGTGAAAGCTTCTACTTTCTTTTACCACTCTCAACGGCTACATACACACATCATTTCTTCTTTGTGCACATCTGTGGCTAAGTACTATACGAATTATATAAGGATTCTGGCATCCTTGTACAATTAGTGTTAAAAAACGGTACTTAAGTTTTCGTGTTCACATATTAATATTAAGATGTACCTGTACAGATAGAAACAGCAACAAACAGTCTAGCGGCGAGAGAGCAGCAGCTCGGGCGCCTGGGACTCTCCTCTCACCTTGGGTTCTATCTGTGCAGGTACGTTTCTAAGGTTTTCGGCAAAGGTGGGTGAGTGGCACCGAGGATTCTGCCGACCATTTGCGGTTTGTTCACGCATGTGTCAATGTCGCATCCCCTTCAATACCGCCCCCCCCCCCCCCCCGTGCCATCCTTCCGATATGCCTCAAGAGTAGTTGAAACAGATGGGACTAAAAATCTTAAGCACCCGTTGCTGCTTCCAGTCACGTCCAGATTTCGTTAAATAGTGTTGAAAAGTCCCTAGAGGCTCCAACCTGTACACAGCCATAGAAATTGCTATCGCGCTGTGGTCCAAAGGGGTCACATCACGTCGAATGTGTATGTAAACCCACAATGCTCATCGAGAAGGTTTGAAACGTCCTTTAGTGTCACAAATAAATTTTGTTCATAGCACTGCGAGCTGTCGTTTTAGACTACGAAATGTGCGGGATTCAGCGGCCCCGGGAAAGGAATGGTTTGAGTGGGATCTTTTATGCCATCCCCTGAAGCCCTTTCTTGCCTATTCATTGCGGTGGTGTCTAGAAAGTTTTCCTCGGTCACTCAGAGCAAAACCTCATGTTTTCAACACTGTGCGTCATGTTCTAACCTTCATCACAGAGGTGTCAAAAGAAGGGGTTAAATTCAGGAATAGGTGACTTTGACAGCCTTCTGATCGCGGGATATTTCCACAATGGTGTTGGGCAGAACTGTAGTAAGCATATCCAACACATAATCCGTTTTGTTTTAATATACTACAGAGCAAAAGTAGAGGATCACTTCTTCGAGAGACCGTAATTATCTTCCACTGAAACGAATAAGTTTTATGTTTGGTCCTAAAGTGCCTACAACCTTCCTCTGTAATGGTGCACAAACACGGAGCTCTGCCAAAAGCAAAGAAAAAAGAAGAAGCATAAGTTCGTGCGAGGTGTAATGTAGATTAAAAATTTCCCATACTCGCACCACATCAAATTCCCTCAAAATTCTGCTGACCAGCACTACTGGCGTGTCATACGATGGAAGGGTCGCCACACCCCCTCTTACCAACATTTCATCCGTTCCTCTGACGCCTCTGCAATGGAGGTCAGAAACGCGACACCGTTTGTTGAAATCAGGCAGTTCTGTAACGGTTGCCCGGGGAAAACATGTCAGACACACCGCCGCACATAATCGACACGAATAGGCTTCAGGTATGGTACACTACTGGCCATTAAAATTGCTACACCAAGAAGAAATGCAGATGATAAACGGGTATTCATTGGACAAATATGTTATACTAGTACTGACATGTGATTACATCCTCACGCAATTTGGGTGCATAATATCTGAGAAATCAGTACCCAGAACAACCACCTCTGGCCGTAATAACGGCCTTCATACGCCTGGGCATTAGAATCAAACACAGCTTGAATGGTGTTTACAGGTACAGCTGCCCATGCAGCTTCAAGACGATACCACATTTCATCAAGAGTAGTGACTGGTGTATTGTGACGAGCCAGTTGCTCAGCCACCATTGACCTGTCGTTTTCAGTTGGTGAGAGATCTGGAGAATGTGCTGGCCAGGGCAGCAGTCGAACATTTTCTGTATCCAGAAAGGACCGTACAGGACCTGCAACATGCGGTCGTGCATTATGCTGCTGAAATGTAGGGTTTCGCAGGGATCGAATGAAGGGTAGAGTGACGGATCGTAACACATCTGGATGTTACGTTCACTGATCAAAGTGCCGTCAATGCGAACAAGAGGTGACCGAGACGTGTAACCAATGACACCCTATACCATCACGCCGGGTGATACGCCAGTATCACAATGACGAATACACCCTTCCAATGTGCGTTCACCGCGATGTCGCCACACACGGATGCGACCATCATGATGCTGTAAACAGAACCTGGATTCCTCCTAAAAATGGCGTTTTGCCATTCGGTACCCAGGTTCGTCGTTGAGTACACCATCGCAGGTGCTCCTGCCTGTGATGCAGCGTCAATGGTAACCGCAGACATGGTCTCCGAGCTGATAGTCCATGCTGTTGCAAACGTCGTCCGACTGTTCGTGCAGATGGTTGTTGTCCTGCTAACGTCCCAATCTGTTGACTCCCGGATGGAGACGTGGCTGCACAGTCTGTTACAGCCATGCGGATAAGATGCCTGTCATCTCGACTGCTAGTCATACGAGGCTGTTGGGATCCAGCACGGCGTTCCGTGTTACCCTCCTGAACCCACCGTTTCCATATCCTGCTAACACTCGTTGGATCTAGACCAACGCGAGCATCAATGTCACGATACGATAAACCGCAATCGCGATAGGCTACAATCCGACCTTTATAAAAGTCGGAAACGTGATGGTACGCATTTCTCGTTCTCACACTAGGCATCACAACAACGTTTCACCAGACCACGCCGGTCAAGTGCTGTTTGTGTATGAGAGATCGATTGGAAACTTTCCTCATGTCGGTACGTTGTAGGTGTCGCCACCGGCGCCAACCGTGTGTGAATGCTCTTAAAACCTAATCATTTGCATATGACAGCCCCTTCTTCCTTTCGGCTAAATTTCACGTCTGTAGCACGTCATCTTCATGGTGTAGCAATTTTAATGGCCAGTAGTGTATAAAGGGCGTCACTGATATGACCATGTTCTTGGGGCGACGAGTCCCACATATTTCCCATCCAAAAACGACTTTCTGCTGTGAGCAACAGGACGACGTTCTTGACAATCTTTGAGACAGCCGACATTTCCCACAGGCTTCAATTCTTACCTAAGTACATCGTGAATTAGAAACCGCTTTGGATTGTAGTGCGTGTGAAGTTTTTGGAACCACTAGGGACCATTTGAAACCATTCAAGGATATTTCAGCTTTATCCAAAGCAGCAAAATCCCTTACGCATTTCCAGCCTTCACGTTTTACGCCTTCCTGTGATGTGATCACAGAAGGTAGTACATTGGTCGTCGGTGTCTGCATGAATACAACAGCAAATGGTCCCTGTAACACCTCCCCCCCCCCCTCCCCCCTCGGTTTGCCAACACTCACGGTGGCTGCTGTCCATATTTATTCACAAATTTATAAATGTCCCTTTATCGAGATAACCTGCAAAGTAGCCGCAACATTCTCTAGGTAAGCAATCACTTGACACTCCTCTGACTCCAGTTGCCTGCATACAGGCATCTAGGACTACTTCGCAGGTATTCCCTCTACAACACATTTTTAAAATCCGCAATAAATGTGGGCAGGTGCCACCACGTGTACTGCCAAACATGGGTGAGTTGGGGTCGAGGTCTGAGAGAGGCACCATTTGCCGTTGTATTCACGCAAGTATAAAGTCACACCCGTTTTTGTTCATGCCACTGGACGGCGCTAAACAGTAGGGCTGAAAAAACAAAAGCACGCTTTGCTGTTTCAGATCATGTTTTAATTTCGTCACACGATTTTTAATAGTGAAATTACAATGAACTCCAGACCTTTCCCTATTTACATGCGTTGATAAATATCAACAGGGACAGCTGAAAATGTGTGCCGCGACCGGTACTCGAAGCTGAGATCTCCTGCTTACATGGCGGGCTCTCTAGCAGTCCGAGCCACCGAGGACACAGAGTATAGTGCGACTGCAGGGACCTATCTCTGGCACGCTCCCCGTTAGATTCACATGTACCCTTCGATAATTATCAACGCCTGTATGCAACTAACGGTCTGGATTTCATTGTAATTTCATTGTTCGAGGGCTGCTAGATCGCCAATGGTGTGTCTTCTTTCGGATATGTCCGAAAGAACGGATACCATCATCATATTTTGAATAGTCGTTCCACCCTGTTCACCAGAGCAGAAATCGTGCTTGCACTGCACTCAAAAGGGATGCGATTACGTACAATGTGGTTGCTGACTCACGGTGTCCTTAAGTAAGTGATGAAACGTTCGAGAAATATCGGGAGAGTCAAAAATTGTCAGCAATGTCGTCCTGTTCTCATCGCACTGTGAACTGTCGTTTGCAACTGCGAAGTGTGTGGGAATCAACGCCACTAGAGAAGATGTGATTTCATTGAAACTACACATGTCAAAACCTAACATCACATTTTAATATCTATTCTGGGCGAAGACGTGTCTAAAATGTTTTCCTCGGCCATCCACAAGGAAACCTCATGATTTTGAACACTGGTCGTCGCAGTTCGGATCTCCATCGCAGACGCGACAAAAGAACGGGTGAAACGTGGGTAATCTCGTACCCACCAATGTGCGGATCTTCCTATCTTGTGACACGTCCACCATGGCAATAACCACATTTGTGGTGATATGTGGTGTCAATATGACACCACCAACTCACCTTAAATCTCTCATGAACTTTCGGAGCTATAGACTTTTTTCCGCATGTGGAGACACCTTACTGCTTGAAGCACTGCCGAGCCCACGGGTGACGTCGCAAGGGTACAGTTTTGCATCACTGTAGAGGAAGGTGGTAGGCATACACACACACACACACACACACACACATTCATTCAAAATTTTAGTTCAAAACAATTCTCATACACTCTTCAATCTTAGTAGCACACTGCTAATTACCTTCGATCTCTCTGGATTGTCTTCGACTCTAAATAATAGCGTCACAAGCCCGTCTTGTCTACAACAGAGCCGCACATCAGAGTATTGCTACTATCTGTAGATGATTCAGAGAAATCGAAACTTGTCTTGTAATTAAAAATGTGCAACTGAGACTGAAGAAAAAAAAAACCTAGTGTTTTAAATATAAATAGTGCTGCTGATTCTCTCAGGACGAATATGTAGGCCATAGTAAAAATTTATGCAATTGGGAGATGTCCTATTGCCAGCCTACTTGGATTATTTGGCCTAAAAGTACAAGGTTTGTTCCACAATCACCAACCATACTCTCATTAAGGAATGAAATTAGTGAAAACGTCGAGCAAGCCATGAGATTGCTTTATACTCGAAAAACGCACTTTGAAATGCGTTAGGGTTTCATAACATTTGTCAGCAATATATTGTACTAGAATCTACTTATAAACTGATAACATGAAATAAATTCTAACTTCGGCCGTAACTGGGCATTTGCCACCACCACCAAGATATGTTAGAAACAACTGTGTCTTAATTTAAACGAATAAACGAAGGGAGAGTCCATTCCACATAAGAAAGTTGACTGCCACATAGGCCGCCGTGCCATCTCTGCATGCTACAGAGCCATGCTGCTGGCCTCAACAGACTGCTTGCTATGAAAAATGGCAGGTGAAGAGAGAGTGTATATTCCATAGGTGGGATACACTGATTTACTCTTCCTTGCAATTATGTCACTAGATTTCTGTGTAAATACGTTTCTTCTCATGGAAAATATGTGCAGTGCAGTTTCGTCTGTCCATTGTATGCAGGAAATGTTGGAAAAGGTTACTGGGCAGACCTTATAGCAAGCAGCTTGCCTGCAAGTGACCTATGTTTGCACAGTTTCCACCACCTAATGTTACTCTAAATTTTTTAAAAGAGTTGTCGCGGTACTCGGGGTTGGTAGCTTTGTTAAATTCTATATTTACAGTGATTAATAAAAAAAAGACAGATACTGAATACTGCAGTATTATTTACTCTGTTAAATATTGTGTGCTAGCACGAGACTCTGAAATAACCCAATATCACGATAACATACGTACGGACATCGGCTATTCCGGAGTACGCACGAAATAATATTTTATACACAGCGCGCGACTCACCGTCTTACAACAGATAGTTCGCGTGAGCGCTGCTATTATGGAGAGAAAATATGCTTGCTTTTACGCATACTGTAATGATTAATTTGGTTCTCAGCAGGTACTGCTCATTTATGTACCAACTTTCACAAATAAACTGAGATATCTTTTATGCTTATTAAAGGGAATATTTTTCTGTATTTACTATTCCTTATCTGCAAGACAAAAACTGAGGAGAATCTCCTCTGCCGTTAAGCGGCCAATCTTAAACATACTGAACTCATTCAATACGAAAAGAATAATGGAAAGAATTTGTCTTTACTTTACTAGCTTTGGAAATATTAAAAGGTCAAAAATAGAGAAGTCTCCGGCATTTACATTAGATATCACAGACTGAATTTCTAACTAAAAATATCGTCAGCGTAATGGCCGACCAAATGCTGCTAGGCAAAGAGGGCTCCCCGCAACATGAGGTTCTGAAATAGAGTTATTAATTACAATTAATGGTGGCTATTATGGGAGGTGCTCAACACTTCAACAACCAACCTTTCTATTAACAATTGGAGATTTATTCTCATAACTTCCAGACAGACTTACATTAAGTATCAGACTTGGTACAATGGCGGCCTTCCGCTAGACGAAAACAAGCTAGGAGGAAAAAAAAAATCTAAACCAAATAAACATTATCTCTGTTCTTCTTCATCTACATTACACAGATACTAAATACAAGAAGGCTATTTGTGAAACGAATCGCTGTTAGTGAGCTTTATAGATAATAAACTACACTTTTTAGTAATTTATATTCATCGCGCATGCAGACATAATCTTTCATATCCTTTAACACACAAAAAACCTTTTAATTTTTCTCGAAATGTCAATTTATGTGACGTTCCATCACAAAGTCTCACTTCTGCAGTCTTTATGTTTATACAATCCATCAGTTTCCCTAATTTTGATATTATATAGCTCACCTGCGCTGTTTCAGTGTTTATGGTATTGAAATTAACATTTAAGTGGACAACTGGTGTATATGTTCAACTAACAGTATTGGGATCGCTTACATATATATCAGAGAGTGTCTCCAATCAGGATTTTTGGGAAATGTATCATTATAAATTTTTGAATGTATGTTCACATTATAGTATTAGCAGTGATATATATTGCATAACATCAGTTAAGTTATACACTCAATTTAAATCTTTCCAATGTAGTGGGTAGGTGTAGTAAAACTATTTCCATATCTGTATAAGTCCTCCATATCAGTTAACAAATCTATTACACTGACTCATCATCCGATGAAATAATAACTATGTAATCATTGCCATAGCCACCATCATTGCAGCTATCATATAAAACAATGCACATAATAAGCTGTGATGATTATCAATTATGAATCAATATACTTCAGAAAAAAGGGTCAAAATACTCATATTTTGCTGATGCTAAGCACAATACAGTTCTGTCCTCAGCAATACTATCAGCAGTGCGTGCTAGGACACATGCAAGTGTGACAGCAGTACAACTGATATAACTTATCAGAATCCTTATATACTCCCGATTTCCCAGAACGAATTTATCTTACAAGGCCAGCTATTCATCCTCGCCATCACTCTCACCAGCAACTGTTAAGATAAAAAACGAATATCAGCTCATGTTGACAAGTAACTTCAACATAAGAGATCAGAATGTCTACATACCACATATGAACATATTTGAGGCTGTACTCATATTGAGTTCAGAGTGTAAAATGCATTGTTGCATCATACACAACACATCTGGGACCAGTATTAGGCATACTTTGAAGATATACACAACCACAGTCATCAGAAACTGCAAAATCTGTGAAATCATTACATAAAGACCACATTCAAATACAATTATGAGGGAAATGGAACATTAAAGTTTCAGGTATCAAATGTATACAGTGTGCTTAGGAATACACATCATTTAAAACAAATATATATAATATATATAACAGAGATAACCTAAAGTCTGAAGAACTAGTGATCCCTTATGCACGGAAAACTGATGAGATGGCATCAAACATTATTCCCGGGAGTACTAACGAGGAGTGGAAACAAATCAAAGAAGGCATACATAAAGCAGCAGAAGAATTTATTGGGAAAGCCAAACCTGTAAACAGGAAAGAGTGGATAACACCTGAAATAATCTGTCTAATGGAAGAAAGAAGACTATACAAAAATGCCTCTGACGAGCAAAGCGAAAACAAATATAGAAAGCTTAGAAACCAAATAAACAGAGAATCTAGGAAAGCAAAAGAAAATTACCTCAACAGCATTTGTAAAGAGGTGGAGGAAAACATGGTTAAAGGAAAAACTGACTTGGCCTACAGAACAATAAAACAAAACTTTGCTAAACGGAAAGTAAAATCTTCAGGAACTATAAAGAACAAAGAGGGCAAGGTACTATTTGGATATGACACGCTGAAGAGATGGCAAGAATACATTGAAGAGCTATATCAAGGAGACCCTCTAACAGATAATATGATAGAATTAAGCGAAGAAGTAGAGAAAGAAGAACTAGGGGACACAATTCTGAAAGATGAATTTGAAAAAGCACTAAAAGAACTACCAGATAAGAAAGCGGCAGGTGTTGATGATATACCTTCTGAACTAATTAAGAAATCAGGAGACAAAATGAAAGCTACATTACTGCAACTCATACAGAAAATATACAAAACAGGTGAAGTTCCTGAAGACTATCAGAAATGCATCATATTCCCCATACCTAAGAAAGCATCTACTATGGACTGTGAAAACCATCGAACACTCAGTCTTCTTTCACACGCATCAAAAATTCTAATAAGAATAATTTTGAAAAGAGTTGAAAACCAATTGAATAGCACTCTAAGTGAAGACCAATTCGGTTTTAGAAGCGGTGTAGGGACGAGGGAAGCAATCTTATCTTTAAGACTAATAATTGAGAAACAAATTTCCAAAAACAAACAAGTATTTATAGCCTTCGTAGACCTCGAAAAGGCATTTGACAATGTTGTATGGCCAGAAATGTTTAGAATTCTGAAGAAGGCTGGTCTGAAATATAATGATAGAAGGATAATCTTTAAAATATACCAAAATGAAACAGCCTTAGTTAAGAAGGAAAACAAAGAAGAAACAGCAAGAATAAGGAAAGGAGTGAGACAGGGATGCCCACTATCTCCAGTAATTTTCAACGCATATATCCAAGAAGCAATAGACAAAATAAGAGAGAATATTGAAGTAGGAATAAAACTTAACGGAATGAAAATAGATATGTTGCGATATGCAGATGATATCGCCATAATTACAGAAAGGAAAGAAGATTTAGAAGCCGCACTCAATGAAATGGAAAACACCTTAAAAGAACAGTATGGAATGAAAATAAATAAGAAAAAGACTAAAGTGATGGTGAGTGGCGCCCTGAACTACAATGAACCCATACGAATAACAATAAAGGGAGAGAAACTAGGGCAGGTTACAGAATTTAACTACTTAGGTAGCAAAATAACAGCAGATGGAAGGAGCAAAAGTGACATTAAAAACAGAATACAACTTGCCAAAATAGCATTCAATGGAAAAAGAAACTTACTGACGAGTAGAAATGTTAGTTTAGACGTAAGAAAGAGAGTCATGAAAACCTATGTGTGGAGTACAGCCCTTTACGGATGTGAAACTTGGACTTGTGGAAAAGAAGAAAAGAGAAGATTAGAGGCATTCGAAATGTGGTGCTACCGGAGAATGGAAAAAATCAGCTGGCGAGACAAGGCTACAAACGAAGATGTCCTCAGAAGAGTGAAAGAAAACAGATCTCTTTGGCGAAATATACAGAAAAGAAGAATAACCTTCATAGGTCACATTTTACGGCATAACAATTTCATTAAGAGAATATTAGAAGGAATCATTGAAGGAAGAACTCGCCGAGGACGACCTAGATTAAGCTACATTCAACAAGTAATAAATGACATCGGGTGCCAGACCTATGCAGATATGAAGAAGAAAGTTGACAAAAGAACGGAATGGCGTGCTGCTGCCAACCAACCTGTGGGTTGATAACCAAAGAAAAAAAGAATATATAATTCTTTTTTCACAGTGATGTCACTGAGCATTATCACCATTAAATGACATGTCAATTATCGAATATAAAGACATCACTTATTATGAAATACATTGCAGAGTTGACTGTATACATTCAAAGTTATCACACCTGTAACCGACATAATTTTCGTCGAAGCAGACATCTAATGCTGCATAGATAAATGAATCGATATCACTTTAGTTCATTACTGTTCAGAAAAATATTTGCCCAGTAGCAATGATGTGTATGCTGCATGAAAATATTCTTATAACCAGATGCTAACTCTAAATCACTGAAAAGATCATAAGTTATCCCTTGCAGCCTGCCACTAGTGGCAACCTCAGTATTTGGGGTAATATTGTATTTCAGCCTTTAACAACGTATGGGGCTAAAAAGACCATCCCCAGAAATGGAGGCTTGATACTGATAGTGCCAAGGATGGAAGGCACTCTATGGGTTATTTCCGCTTGGTTTAGATCATGATATCTGCTGTAGTTTCTAACCAATTATGTACTAATAAACTCCAATTAACTGCCATAAAACCTCATTTCAGAAGAATTTCCAACAAGAGGACACCAAAAGACGTCAGAGGCTGCAGCTCTTATCTTAACACAGGGGGAAGGTGACATGTAACAGAGTAGCACTTTCACATCTCACTAGGAACCACCAGTCCTACAGCCAAGGCTTCTACTATATGAAGAGACGAAGGGAAAAACCTGATAAGTCAAAATTCTTATTTTTTTCAGGAGAGGAAATCTAAAATTTCGAGACTCATAAAATTTTAGTTTTTCATGCTATGTTCATTTTTGTTTCAGACCTTAATATATCTTTCAGAGAAAGAGTACTGCTGAAAACATACACACCTGAATAGGATTTACAATAATATGATGCATTTTTATTACGGCGGCAGGTCGTACAGGGGAAGAATATGACAAGTCCATAACATATTGCAGGTAACTACAAGATTTCAAATTCATGTTACAACAAATGATCTCATATAATCATTTAATAATCCTCTATAAACGGTCCTGTGTTTTTTCGATGGTGGATTGATGCAAAAGACGATGAAAATACACATGCATTTCACTTTGGCAAAATCTTTTAAAGTCATGTGTATCTCCGTATTTCCCAGCAGATATTGTAAGATCACCTGCAAAAAAACAGAATCCCTTAATTTAAATAGTTATGTGCCTAATACTAAAGAAATGCTTATTTCAATAAATAAAAAAATCTTTCGAACCATATTGCTGTAAAAGAATTACAATAAGTTCATATTGAGCAGAGGGTAGGCTGAACTCACCTTCGTTAAGGCTGGAATCTAGCCCTTTCTTTCCACGAATAAGTAACGAAGCTTGCTCATATGCTCGATTGTAGCTTCCTCTATACGGAACCAGTTCTGCATGGTGTCATGTGACTTCCAGTTCTCTTATTGGCTGGACTGGAGAGGGAGTTTCTTCTTGTATATTGTATTATCCAGACGCTCTGTCCACAATTTGATTCTCTCTGGTTGCTCCTCAATATCAATGATGTCAAAAGGAGAAGGGTGTGTGCATGAATTCTGAAAAACCTGACACCAGTCCTTTGGAATTTGACATTCCTAAGTTTGGTCTATCATACCAATATTTTTGTCACATTCAAGGTGCGAATGACCCCTTATGGGGAATGTCATCTTTACATAGTCCAATCGTCTTTCTGTACGGACCAGATGTGAAGGAATCTGAACACATTCGCATTCTTGTTTTGCCCTCCACAGGAGTCACAGAAGATCTCCAGATGTCTGACTCTGGATTAAGAAAGTTGTGTACAAAATGATGAAGGAACGATAAAACTTCGTCTGCTCCTTTTTGGCCTGTGCTCTCTGGATATATGTAAAAATAGCTGTCCCCTGTAGCCAAAATATGAACACTAAATATAAATACAGAAATCTGTCGTTTATAATAAACTTCATTTGTCTTTATATTTGGACAAGGAAAGGTTTTGATAAAGCCCATCGTAATTACAACCTTTGATGGATATTTTTTACATTCCATCTTTGCCTTTTTTTCCTTTCATAGAACACGTTTTGTTTCCTGGCATGCTATTCATGGCTATTTCATTGGATCGAAGTTCAGAATGAAGATTTACTTTAATTTCAACAGATGATGTTAAAGTCAGTTCCTTCTCCAAATATTTCTTCTTGGCTAGATACTCATCGCAGGAGCCACAAGTATCAGATCGTGGATATCCACTACTTATATTGAAATCTGAATTGAATATAGTGCAGTATGCTTCATACGACACTTTCTGATCCTGAAACTTCTCCTTGAACATAGGGACATTTTTTTAATATTCAAGGACTCTGGTGGGTGATTTTTTTTGACTTCTTCAAACTTTAGTGGCTGTTTATTTAATGTGCCCTCTTATTATTGACCGTGTTTCATCTTTCAAAGCCTGTGGGCGGGATCTGTGTTTCTCTCGGCCGTCTAGCAGAGGTTGGACTTCAGATTTAAATTTCTTCAGTAAATGACTTACTTTTCCCTTCTTTATTCCACGTAACGACATAAATGCTTACTTGCGCACATGTACTTCTAGGACACTTCCGTTAATGGTAATACAAACAATGAATTTATATGATGCATCACGAAACTTTGATTCCTGCTCTTCTCTTCTAGGACGCTTGCGCTGTACGGGAACCACTGTGATTAAACCACTTAAATAGAGGTTTACTTCATCATGAATTTGAAAGTGGTTCGTGTTATTAAAAATATTCCTTTTATTTTTATCACTGACAATATCAAAACAACTGTTTTTGCACTTACATGGTTCTCCTGTTTCATGTTACTGCAATCTTAAACGTTTGGAGGCATCTCTAACGCGACCATACCTCTTCCTTTTCTTTGTCAGCTTCTTTGATGACATTCTATAGTTTTCTTCGCAAGTATATGAATCACTGTCTTCTGTATCCATTTTACACTGACAGAATACACTGCTAGATCTAACTTCCTTCACAAACTCCACAAAGCTAACAACAATGATCAACTTATACACAACAATGACTGTGGAAACAATGATAAAAGAACGATAACATTAGTGAAAAGAGACCTGCGCGCGATGGGAATCATTAAGTCATAAAATTTTATCTTTGCATTCTCTGGACTTGTCAGGATATTCCCCTGTTTTGCGTGGACCTCTAATGTTTTTCGCCTGCACATGCTTACGAGATATCAGAATATGTCTTGACTCATCAGGTTTTTGACCAGTCCTAAAAAACCAGCTACAACTACACTGGCTGGTCTATGAAATTGTGAAAAAATCAAATTCTGGAATTTTGGACTTATCAGGCTTTTTCTCTGGACTCTTCATTACATTAAAACAATACAGATCTCTTAAGAAGTAATAAAATCACAAATGGCAAGCAGACTATGGAACAGCCATAAGTTCCTCACATCAGACAGTTCAGAGTAGACATTACATGGAATATGTCACTACTTTCCAGCAGTATACTCATAAACTTTTGCTGCCGAAGAAGGCAGCAATACCAGAAGTTCGCCAGCATAACGTAAATGGCGATAGACAATCATACAGTTTGCAATAATTTTTTATATAGAATGGCATAATCTATCACAATTTTGTTCTAACATGATCAGTTACATGTAATTCGTCTATTAACATATAAACTGCATATAAGTTATTTTTAGATGTTTTCTTTACATACCAGTGGCAAGCTCCTCATGTATTTCCTGTGATGCATCATGTTTTTAAGAACAATATTTGAGGAATTTTAATTGAAATTTTTGCCTATAACTAATGAATAAAAGTACAAATCTGAGAGACTTTTGAGTAAACACCAATGAAGTGTAAGGGTAGAGTTTAACATTCCATTCACAATTAAGCCATTAGAGATGTAATAGGAACCCAGTTAGCGGCAGTAAACTGTCTTCTTCTGTCAAAGAATCCATTCCCAGCACTTGTCTTACGTAAAACAATACCCTATATAACGTCTCTCTCTCTCTCTCTCTCTCTCTCTCTCTCTCTCTTACATTTTCTTTTCAGTTGTCACAGTCTTGCAGTGTGTGCAGAAAGTTTAACTACTTAGGCGATGATTAGCAAATAGGGTAATCTGATGCTGATGACTTCAAAGAAAAGTGATTAAAGTTCTAGATGGATGCAAAATAGTACTTTATGATTAAATAGGATCTAGCTCTGCTTCAGTTCTATATGTAACCTGGTCTGGGACGTAGTGAACCCTAGAGTATTACTTAATTTTAAGACTACATCTGTTTCATAACATCCCTTGCACTTCACGAGGGTTTAGAATTAGGGTGCGGCATACAACGGAGCGGAGGAAAATGCCATTTTCTTCAGTTTCAATGTAAAATAGGATACCATGCTACAATTTTGGTATAACAGGGGAAATTAATTCCATGTTGCATTTTGTTACAATTTTTGCCGTAACATTTCTTGTGTAGCAATTACCTTCACAGATAAGGGCAATGATGATAAGGTAACTTTTAGTGTTTGAGCCAGGAATGTATTAGAGGCAGAATGACCTATGTCAATAATAGGTTGTGCAAGTACATAAATGAATAATGCCCATATTATTTACAATACCAAGGATAACTTATGTGGAACACTATGTCAGTGCCATCAAATACTGTCTAGTTTCACCCGTGAAGTTTACATGTCTTACACTTAGCTCTTCATCTTATTAACAGTTGTTATGGAACACTGTTTACACTGTTGAAATCTTCACTATCGGAGTCTGCGAGAATCTGGGGCAATATATTCCTTGTAATATTCTATGGACTAAAGCCTCGTATAGAATTAGTTCTGTTTTGATTAAACCCTCCACCACTTATATTTTGAATGAGAAACATTAACAGTGGTGACAGAAGACTTCCAGAAAAAGAAATCCCCACTCTCTGCCAACGTTCTCGTCAAAGAGGGTGCCAGGGTGAACAAAACTTCAGAGCACTCTTTTGACCTTGAAGTGGAAACTGTTCTTATGGACGAAAGAATCAGCAATTATCAACAGTATGGGGATGCAGCGGACAATGGAAACCACTTCATTGCAGACACATAATGTGTATGCGCAGGACATGTTGCCTGTAACTGAAAAAGTGTCATGATGACCTCATCATTGACGGAAGATCCAGGAATAGTCCTACTTTCAGATTAATTCAGATCTGTTACAAATTTCAGCTAGTAATAGCAAATACTCTGTTCAAGAATCACGAGTGAAGGAAATATAATTAAAATATGCTGTGAGGCAAGGAAAGCTTTCAGTAAGATTACATCATGGCCAAGCAAAAATTACGAAATCAGATACGGTGGATTTTAAGGCATTCCCAGTAGAAGCTATAGACTAAGATCGCGATTTCGTGATGATGAAGAGTAGGCTGATGTTTAAGAGATTAGTCAGGAAGAATGAATCGAGAAATGAGATACGCGAGTATTGAAGAGTGGTGGTGAGATACGCTTGAAGTTCTCTAAGGCTATAGATACTGCGATAATAAACAGCTCAGTAAGCAGTAGTGTTGACGAGGAATGTACATCCCCAAAAAGGGTAATCGCTGAAGATGGAAAGAAAAACGCTACTACAAAGAAAGTAATTGCGAAGTAACCATGGGTAACAGGAGGAATACTTCAGTTGATCGAAGAAAGAAGAAAGAACAAACATGTTAAAGGAAATTCAGAAATACAGACATACGAGTAAAGTAAGTAGGAAGTGCAGAGAAGCCAATAAGAAATGACTGCTTGAAAAATGATTGTCGGATGAACAACATGCGATATGCTGAAGGTACTATTGTATTAGCAGACACTATTCAAGGGTGAAAATTATTTATGGGTAGAATTGTAAGACTTAGCAGTTAGTGTGGGCTTGAAATAAACACCACAAAGACAAAACTCATGGTCGCAATTAAGGAAAATATCACAGGAGTAAACTTAGTCATATACCAAATCAATATACATACTTTGAAACCATAGTAAACGAATATAAGGATAACTCGCAAAAAATCGAGTTTCACTCGGGAAAGCAAGGAGTTTGCTTCAGAAAATAGTGCTGTCTTCAAAAGCCATAACCTAATTCTAAGAACAAAATTTAAACTTCTGCACAGCTATGTATGTTCTGTTCTCCTATATGGGGTAGCAACATGGACCTTAAATGAGAAGATACTGAAGGCTTTTGAATTGTAGCTTTATAGGCGGATCCTGAGAATACCTTGGACCTAGAGAGTGACACCTGTAGTAGTTTTGAGAAGAATGAGTAAAACACCTAACTTCATCGAGATAGTTAAATGCCGAAAGCTGCAATATCTAGGGCGTATCAAGCGTAGAACAAATCGAAAATGATTTGCTACAAAAAATACTTCAAGGGAAAATCAACAGCAAAAGAGGACTTGGAAGAAGACAAATATCTTTGTTTGACCACCTTAGATGCTGTTTCAGTATGTATTCGAAAGAACTATTCCATGTTGCTACCAAATGAGAAGAATAGCAATTATGATCACAAACATCCTAACACGATAGGCACCGAATGAAGAAGAAGAAGAAGAAGAGGAAAGGACTGGCTCAGCGTGTAGAAAATGGGGGGAAGGAGTACGTTGAAAGCCTCCGTGAGAGGGAGGACTTACCTGATGACGCACTAGAAGAAGAAATAGGAGTCGATTTTGAAGAAGTGGAGGATCCAGGATCAGAATCAGAATATAAAAAGAATGGAGATCTTAAGATCGCATGAGGTAGAAGGGTTGGATAACATTTCGTCAGAATTTCTAACTTCAATGGGGCAACTGACAACAAAATAACAACTCACGTTACTGTGCAGAGTGGATGACTAAGGAAACATAATCTCGATTTCGGAAAAAAAACATACACACATTTACGTAAACTGCAAGAGCTGACAAGTGAGACAATTATTTTACGCTCACCTTAAAAGTTCTGCATCCGAATTGCGAGCAAGAATAATATACAGAATAATTTAAAGGAAAACTGAGGATGTGTTACATGACGATCAGTTTGCCTTCAGGAAAATGAAGGCACCAGAGAGGCAGTTCGTAGGTTGCAGCTGATAATGGAAACAAGACTAAACAAAAATCAAGACACATTTACTGTATTTGTCGACTTGGAGCGTTTGACAATGTAAAATGGTTCGAAATTCCAAGAAAAATATGGTCAGCTGTCTGGAAAGCCAGGTTATATACAATATGTACAAGAGCCAACAAGGAACAATAAGAGTGGAAGACCAAGAAAGAAGTACTTGAATGGAATTGTGCGTAAGACAGGGATGCAGTCTTTCGCTCATACTGTTCAGTCGATACATCGAAGAAGCAATGACGGATGTAAAAGAAAGAATCAAGAGCGGAACTAAACCAAGGTGAAAGGATGTCAATGATAAGTTTCGCTGATGGTATTCCTATCCTCAGTGAAAGTGAAGAAGATTTACACGAAATGGTAAATGGAATTAACAGTATAATAAGTTCAGAATATGGACTGAGAGTAGATCGAAATAAGGCGAAAGTAATGAGAGGTAGTAGAAATGAGCACAGCGAGAAACTGAATGTCATGATTAGTGATTACGGAGCAGATGAAATTAAGAAATGTTGTTACGTGGGCAGCATGATAAACCAAGATGCACAGAACAAGGTGGACATAAGAAGCAGACTAGCACTAGCAACATGGGCACACCTGACCAAAAAAATCTGCTAACATCAAACATAGGAATGAATGTGAGGAAGAAATTTCAGGAAATGTATGTTTGGAGCACAGTATTGTGGTAGTTAAACATGACTGTGGCAAAAGCGGAAAAGAAGAAAATCGAATCGTTTGACATGTGATGTTACTGAAGAATGTTGAACATTACGCGGACTGGTAAGGTCATGAATTTGGAGGTTCTCCGGAGAATCGGTAAGGAAAGGAATGTATGGAGAACAATGAAAAAAATAGAGGACAGAATGGTAAGTCATCTTGAGCCGTGACGGTTTTAGTCTTGGCGGCATGGCACTCCGCTGGCGCCATTAACTACTTTGTTTGTCGAGACCTGGCACAGTCAGTTGGCTGGAGGGCGCTTGGCAGGCAAGTTGTTGCTTTTGGGGGACTCCGGCTGCCCGGTACGAGCCTTGAGAAGCCGCGAGCCATTAAATCGGTCGGAGGCTAGCTTCGCTGGCTCGCGTAAGGATTGGTAGCGGCGAGTCGCAGGAAGAGCAGCGTACTTCGTGTACGAATTGTTCGGCAAGGTCTCGGCCTACTCTGCAAGTTTAAATTTTATGCCACCTCGAAAACTACCTTTACACATTGGAGCAATAACTCACCGACTGGGAACCTAGGAAGTCAAGGTTCCTTCACAACTAAATGATTCAAGTGTTGTGTTCTTTTTTTGTGCACTTTATATTGCAAGGCCATGTCTGTGTTAATGTGAAATTGAACCCCCTATATTAACACACCTCCTGATGATTGTGTGTATGATCATCGGTAAGTGTAACTGATCGCTATTGGTTGTTCCATACCATACTCTGTGCAAGTGTGCGAGTATTCTCTGTTGTAAACTGAATCGACGAAATTTAATTTGTGACATAATCTGTGTCGGCGGCAAAGCACCCTTTGTAGATGAGTATGCCTTAATAATTGCATCAGCAGGCGCTGATATTCCGTCTTCTAATTTACAAGTAATTTTAAGGGGTGTTAAGCTTGTAACTTGTATATGTTACTGATCCTGTCTGACGTGTGTTGGCAGGGTAGCTTTGGCAGCATAAGACGTGTTCCTGTTCCTTGGGCACGGAGCAGAGCTGTGTTTGCTTTTTGCTGTGGTGGCACTGCCCTTGTCGCACGACGTCTGAGTTATCCAGCAACCTGCTGCTTCTTCCAGCAGCGTCGCTGTGACTCAAGTTAAGCAAAGTTGATCGTTTGATGCATGACAAGATGGAAGGTCGCTGATTATTTGGGAACCTTTAGTCTGTCCTATTTGGTGAACTGAGTAACGTCATGAGGTTTAAAGCGTGTTCTGCTAGCCTGAAGTTTCTCCTCTCTATACCTGCTCCTTAACTGCTCACTTAAACCTTGCACCCTAATTGCTATATTGGAGTGCGTTAAGTTGTAAGGCCTTTTACTTATCTGTATGAACTGTTGAACCCATCCTTTGGTCCACAGTCATTAGGTAACTCCACTCATTATAAAACTCGCCTCCGTGTTGCTTGTTGGCTGTGATAGCCGTCTGCTGTAGTTCTCATCTTACCTTGTATTTTGGGCAATTGTATATTTATTTAAAAGTTATTATCAACATTTCTGCTCGTGTATACCAGTTTGGAGTCACAAATTAAGTTGTATACATTCCCGGATGTGCTAGCATTTCGGGAGGATTGTGTATTTTATAACTTAAGGGAATTTTATTAAGGCTTATACATTATTAAGGGCTTTCCAACAGCCACAATCAGTGACGTGACATTACCAATTCTGTATTCTGAATGCGCGTTACCCATTTGTGTAACATGTTACACATGCTTGAAAACTGTTTGTACATTTAGTGGCTTTCATTATAATGTTTGTTGAATCCGCTAGCAGCCACGCCTAGTTGGTGTGACTTCTTTCTTGCATTTGGGAACTGTATACTGCTGGTTTCAAGCCCAGGTCTTAATGACGTAAACTGTTTAAGATTGTTATTAATGGACTGAGCCTGTTCAAGTTTCTTAAATGATTGTGCGCAAAGTTATTCTTTTAAAAAGATTTTTGAAATTGTGACTATAATATTGTTGTTAAGCAATAAAGGGTATTCAGTGAAACAACAAATGACGAAATATGTCGGTCCACCTTTCATGTGTTTTTCTCAAAATTATCCATAACTCTAGTTGTGAGGTATCGCATCTGTTAATACATGATGTAATAACTTCCTTGATACTAGAGGGACCTGTAGGTGTTAGAAACTGTAGTGAAAAACAGAGACTTGATTACAACCAGCAAATAACTGAGGACGTAGGTTGCAAGTGCAACTATGAGATGACGAGGTTGGCTCAGGAGAGGAATTTGTGGCGGGCCGCATTAAGCCAGTCAGAATACTTATGATTAAAAAAAATAAAAATAAAAGAATGGATGTGCCCACTAAAATGGCTGACTACTGTCTGGTGTCTTGTCATCACTTAGCAGCCCCCCAATGCACCTTCCATCTTTTCCATTGTGTGTGCTTTCATTTCCTTAACACACAGTGACTACCCTTCAGCTTCTCCTATCCTAGTGTTACAGTTCCATTGACACTATGCATTCACCAGTAGGCCATTCAATTTTCAAACATCACATTGAAGGTATAGAAATGTTTCATATTCCGTGTAAACTCAGGAACAAACTATTTTATGACAAAATATCCACAAAATGCATGCAAAATGCTGTCTGTAAACTATGGACACCTCCGAATAACGTAAGGCGTTGGTGTTACCTGTTCCATAATCCATGTAACGGTAATAACAACAACTTCACTCTAAACAATTTTTCTGCGGAGAGCACACACAATTTTGACCGCGTGGAGTGTTATTTTCAAGTAAGATGAAGTGGTTGTTCAACTAGGCGAACAACTTAGATCAAGTGGTTAAGCACGTTTTTGAAACTACTTAAGCGTGGCTTTCTGCGAAGGTGAAACCAATTTCGTTTTTAAGTACTATTAATATTGAGTTGTTTTAATTCTCAGTAATCATTATAATGCTTTTTGAAAAAAGTACTGAAATTATAGATCAGCTGAGGAGAATGCCTTCTTTGAAAGTGATTAAATAGCACATCCTTATAATTATGTATCACACGATCAGTAAACTTACTGAAATGTCTTACATTTCCTCTTCTCATTCCCTGATAGAAATTCTTACACTTCGTAATAACGACAGGTAAACTGAACGTTAGTAAACGCTAACGTCTGTTATTACGTAACTGAACATCCGCAAGATGAAACTTCTTGCGAGATGTGCAGTTGAACTACTAGTGTAAGTAGAGTCATTTAATGGAACTATACTTTCTTATAATCAGATCCACGATCCAGTAATGAAGTAGGGAAACCCTATTTCAACTTCTTTAATGAAAACAAAAAGTTAAAAGAGTTCCAAAACCCCACAAAAATCAGCAACTTAATAAATAGCAGACACGATTAATAACTGAACATCAAATAATATGAAATATCCATTTTTATCCAGTCGAGGTTACCGAAATGTGGTGGTCATCAGCTTACAGTCGATACGGCGCAATGAGGATCGAGACCCCTTTAATGGCCGCACGGGGTGACCGAGCGGCTCTAGGCGCTACAGTCTGGAACCGCGCGACCGCTACGGTCACACGTTCCAATCCTGCCTCGGGCATGGATGTGTGTGATGTCCTTAGGTTAGTTAGGTTTAAGTAGTTCTGAGTTCTAGGGGACTGATGACCTCAGCAGTTAAGTCCCATAGTGCTCAGAGCCATTTTTGAACCCATTTAATGTAAACACGGATTTCATTCAAGAGAAAGAATAACTGATAAGAGTGTGACAGAGTCGGTTGAATGAGGTTGCCAATCGAAACATTCGAGTACGCATCATTTAGTTCATGTAACGTGTGAAAATACTCCTTATGGTATCCCCCACAGTAGCTGTCAGAACAGAGACCAACGTTGACAGATAACATCTCAACTGAAATTACACTGCAAAATATGGGGTACTTGTCTTCATATACAGGACGTCGCAAGAAGACACCGACAAACTTTAGGGAGAGGTTCGTTATACAGAAATAAGAAATAAATGTCTAGTAAACATGGGATCGAAAATGCTTACCGAAGAGGTATGAGCACGTGTTCATCTTCGATATTACGAAACAGATCCCATCCACTGCAAGGTTTTTGCTTTCCATATTGTGCGAAGAGGAATTATTCGCAGAAAAAAGAAAGAAATTCCTAGTAAACAGGGAATCTACAATGCATACTTTAAGAGCTTTGAGCACTTGTACGCCTTCGCTGGTGTAAAACACTTCTCTTCAACTGTACAAGTGCTCACAGCTCTTATGTTATGCCTTTCAGAGCCCATGTTTACGGTACATTACTTCTTGTTTTGGTCCCTACTACCTCCTTCCAAAAAGTGAAAATCAAAGAACTTTCAGTAGAAGAGATGTACACTACTGGATATTAAAATTGCGACACCAAGAAGAAATGCAGATGATTAACGGGTATTCATTGGACAAATACATTATACTAGAACTGACATGTGATTACATTTTCACATATTTTGGGTGCATAGATTCTGAGAAATCAGTATCCAGAACAACAAAATCTGGCCGTAATAACGGCCTTAATACGCCTGGGCATTAGGTCAAACACAGCTTGGATGGCGTGTACAGGTACAGCTGCCCATGCTGCTTCAACACGATACCACAGTTCATCGAGAGTACTGACTGGCGTATTGTGACGAGCCAGTTGCTCGGCGACCATTGACCAGACGTTTTCAGTTGGTGAGAGATCTGGAGAATGTGCTGGTCAGGGCAGCAGTCGAACATTTTCTGTATCCAGAAATGCCCGTACTGGACCTGCAACATTCAGTCGTGCATTATCCTTCTGTAATGTAGGGTTTCGCAGGGATCGAATGAAGGGTACAGCCACGGGTCGTAACACATCTGAAATGTGACGTCCACTGCTCAAACGGCCGTCAATGCGAACAAGAGGTGACCGAGACGTGTAATCAATGGCACTCTATATCTTCACGCCGGGTGATGCGCCAGTATGACGATGACGGATACATGCCTCCAATGTGCCTTCACTGCGGTGTCGCCAAACACGGATGCGACCATCATGACGCTGTAAACAGAACCTGGATTCATCCGAAAAAAATGAAGTTTTGCCATTCGTGTACCCAAGTTCGTCGTTGAGTACACCATCGCAGGCGCTCCTGTCTGTGATGCAGCGTCTAGGGTAACCGCAGCCATGGTCTCTGAGCTGATAGTCCATGCTGCTGCAAACGCCGTCGAACTGTTCGTGCAGATGGTTGTTGTCTTGCAAACGTGGCTGCACAAATCGTTACAGCCATGCGGATAAGGTGCCTGTCATCTCGACTGCTAGTGATACGAGGCCGTTGGTATCCAGCACGACATTCCGTATTACCCTCCTGAACCCACCGATTCCATATTGTGCTAACAGTCATTGGATCTCGACCAACGCGAGCAGCAATGTCGCGATACGATAAACCGCAAACGCGATAGGCTACATCCGACCTTTATAAAAGTCTGAAACGTGATGGTACGCATTTCTCCTCCTTACACGAGGCATCACAACAACGTTTCACCAGGAAACGCCGGTCAACTGCTGTTTACGTATGTGAAATCGGTTGGAAACTTTCCCCATGTCAGGACGTTGTAGGTGTCGCCATCGGCGCCAACCTTGTGTTCAAATGGTTCAAATGGCTCTGAGCACTATGGGACTTAACGTCTGAGGTCATCAGTTCTCTAGAACTTAGAACTGCTTAAACCTAACTATCCTAAGGACGTCACACACACTCATGCCTCAGGCAGTATTCGAAACTGCGACCGTAGCGGTCGGCCACCCCGGCCGGCCAACCTGGTGTGAATGCTCTGAAAAGCTAATCATTTGCATATCACAGCATCTTCTTCCTGTCGGTTTATTTTCGCGCCTGTAGCGCGTCATCTTTTTGGTGTAGCAATTTTAATGGCCAGTAGTGTATTTCATGACATGGAAGATGAACAAGTGCTCATGAATCTTAAGGTATGTTCCCAACAGCCTGCAGATTTCGCTGTTTTATTTGCTCACGAATGACAGCTATGCTGAGTTCTCTGTACTTTGCTAGTGCTAGTCGTGTTCTGAACAGCGTTCTGTGTAGTTAGTGAGCGCATTATGTTTTAGCTAGTTGAGTGCGAACGTGGAAAATTATATGGTGAGTGCTTCCGCAACCAACGTACTCTAAGGGTACGATGTTTCAAGCGGAACTGTATCGTAGATTTATACCATATATAGGGAAAACGGAAAAACACCATCCGCTAAGTCGCGACGCATACGAAACTTTGTGTTGAAGGACCGTGCCAAGCATTCGCTAAACAGGATTGTGACCAAACCTAAGAGTACATCAGCTGTAAATGTCACTGAAGAAGTAAATATTACGTTTGCGAATCCTCTCAGCTCCAAAACAATACGATGGGAGCTCGAGAAGCTGGGAACTGTAGGTTGAGCTGGAATACCAAAACTACTCATCAGTGATGAAAATGTAGGGCCCAAGCCATAAAACCTACACTATGGAGCAATGGAAGAATGCTGTTTGGTCGGGTGAGTCTCGATTCACACTTTGTCAGACTTCAGGTCGAGTTTACGTCCTAGGGGTGAAATACGGTGGGGGCTTGGTGATAATTTGGGCAGTCGTATCGTAGCTCTTCGTGGGCCTTAGAGTTACCCCGCAAGGACGTATTACTGCCGAAGATGATGTGACCATTATGGGTGATCAGATATATCCCAAGATACAGTGTCTGTTCCCCAATGGTGATGTTGTCTCCCAAGAAGTGAGGGCCCCTGATCAAACAGCTAGTGTCGTCCAGCACTGATTTTGTAAGCACGAGGCTGAATTGTATCTCCTCTGGCCACTACAGTCACCACATCTGAGTATTACTGTGCCTTTGTGGCTTAGTTTGGACGGAAGGATGCGTGATCGCTGTCCACCTCCACTATCGGTGTATACAATTTTCAGTCTGCAGGAAGAATAGTATAAGATTCCTTTCAAACGGCAGGGACCTACAGTTATATATCATGAGTCGATTGCATGCCGGTTTGAGTGCCATTGGTTTTCCTACACCGTATTAACCATGGTAATACGTTGTATTTGAGATTTTTGCATATACTTATCCTCCCTCCTGTAACTCGAACTACTGGTAATCACGAGGATTCAGATACGTAAATACCGCATAAAAATTTAGTAATGAGTTGTATTGAAGGAGAGACTGACTGAGTTTGAAACCTTCCCGTCTCCTCTACATCTCTTATGTTACGCAACCTTCCCTTTTACAATAACCTATGAAACCTTCACTTAGGATTTCTACCTCTTGCTTAATAATAACAAATGAAATCTTCACTTTGAAATTAATTCTCTTCCTCAATTTTCGCATACCAATTTATTAAAAGTGATTTTCTGATTATTTCGACGAAACATAGAATGTGCCGTCGCCGTGGCCCTCAGTCGTTATCTGCAATAAACCAAAACTGTTTCTTACCTTTTTTACTGTTACTGGATTGCCATCTGACTGCTACATCGAACTGCGGCATGAATATTCTTACTCTGGGGTACTATACTCTATTAACTGCTGGTGGGCTGTCATAATAAGTGGCCGTATTTATTACCAAAGCTGACGTTATTCTTTAATAGCAAAGCTGACGCTATTCTTTAATTAATTTGACTGACGTTACGTAATTCATAGTTAAACTTTCTCTTGATAACAATAAAATTTTGCAAAGTTTTACGTTGATGGTTATTGAGATGGATAAATGAAATGATTTTACAGACGTTCAAATGGGACTTACTTTTTACAACAATCTTACAACTAGCATTGCGCAAACATACCTTCAGCAGTCTTGAGTTTCTCAAAAAAAAAAAAAAAAAACTATAATATTAGCTCCTCTTATGATAATAGTTAGATGATGTCTCTGTATATCCGTTTATAATCCCTTGTAAATCGTAGCTAGTGGCTGGAAGGCACACCGCTCCTCTCAACCTCTCGCTTCAGACCTGCTACCGACTCGCTTATTCCCGCTTACTACTGACTTCCTACGAACGCTAAAGTGCTGTCTCTCCTGCCAACAATGCTTTCTGGTGCAGATAATCCCTGCTACCATTACAAAATATTTCAATGAGCGGCCTTTCCCGCTCTTTTCTTAAAATGTATCCATACGCTGTCACTCCCGCCCATTTTAATATTATATCAACGTGCGGTCTCTCTTGCCAACAATACTTTGGTGCAGACATTCCCTGCTACCACAATTATTTCCAACATGACAAATATTAATTATTCCTACTTAATCCTATTAGTAATATATGAACACCTTCCATAAATTGTTGTTTGACAATAGGCAATATAAATATACACGTCTTATAAATTGTGGTTTGACAATAGACAATAGAAATATACAGGTCTTACAAGTTGACTGAATAAAATCGCGGATTAAATGACGTCTACACGATTTTGCAACCAGCTGGAAGCTTACCGAGTTCGCAAAGGCACGATGCTTCTTAACTCAACGTGCATGGATTCTTGACTCAAAGCGCGTCTGGCACACAAAGTTGTTGAAAACTAACCGAGTGATAGGAACACCCTAAGAATTTGTGTATAGGAAATCTTGTTTGCGACCAACCAGTTGGAATAAACGCACATAAATGAAAAGTTATAACCAACACCACGAACGCTGGCGTCACATCTAACTTCAGCTAAATGCCCAGCCGTACGCATCGTTTCCAGTTTAGTGCACTTTTCAAAGATGTTCCCAGGCATGATCTTTCAACTGCCAGCCTACTAACTGACCAATAGAGCCCTACGTCTCACACAGTTCGTTAGCACTCAATCGGCTACAAAGCAAAAGATTAATCCTGGTTTCTGAACATAGTCGACAGTCGTAGGTCACTAGAACTTACAAAAAGAATGTGGTGTTCGACATTTGCCGAGCTTACACAGTACTGCGTATTTTAACAACTATTATTAACGAGCGATACAATGGATTGCCCATACAACGGCAAAAATCTGCGTTCCACAGAAGTCTGTTTACTGGCCGTCTACCACAGACTCGCAAACATTAAGAGCTCCTATAAAATTCCACTTCAGCCACACGTAAAGGAATTGCGGGAGGCTAATAACAGTAACTGCATTTTGGCAATTTACGCCTTGACACGCTAAGCGGCCCGCCATGGAGCAGCTGCAGTGTAATTACATATTATCCGCTCGCTGTAATTCTGTGCGGCCACTGCGAACATTGACATGCTCTCACTCGATGGCTGTAAGCTCGGATTTTGGAACGTAAATTGGTAATAAATGTCGATACGGGCAAGTTATATCCCTCTAAAACATCGCTGATGCGTGTAGCAGAAACTGCGGCAGTAACAAAATTCGGGTTTTAATTTTCAATTTCGTTCATATTTTACGACGATCCACAGCAGGATATATGTTTTGAAACATGAAGCTATTTCGAATATCGCAAAAAATATAAATCTTACTGGAGATAAAAAATTCAGGTGTTGTGTATTTCTAACTGCAACAGTTACATATGAAGCGATGAAGAAACCGTTTTTATAGCAATTATTCATTTTCAGTTTACTTCATTACGTACTTTCTTTTCTTTGCCCTTTTGCTTTTCTACTTCTTGTGATCTCATTTCCTCGAATCCTGTTATATTCTCCACCATAAATTCTTCGTAGATTGTGTTACCTATTTCAGCCTTTGTTATCATTGGAAAGTTCCAGAATGGTTCCTTCTTCTGCAGCGGCCGCTAAATTTGATATACTTGAACACGTTGAAACGCCTTCCTCACGCTCATCGTGCTTCCTTGTACAGTCCAAAAGAAGTCTTTCCCAAACTGTTCGAGTGCCGCCCCTTTTTGTAGCTTACATATGCACCTCAGTTTTAGCATCTGGTTGGTTGGTTGGTTGTTTGGGGAAGGAGACCAGACAGCGTGGTCATCGGTCTCATCGGATTAGGGAAGGATGTCGGCCGTGCCCTTTCAGAGGAACCATCCCGACATTTGCCTGGAGTGATTTAGGGAAATCACGGAAAACCTAAATCAGGATGGCCGGACGCGGGATTGAACAGTCGTCCTCCCGAATGCGAGTCCAGTGTTTTAGCATCTCTTTGTAGTACAAGTTTCCCCTCCCACACCTTCGTACAGCAGACACTTCAAGCTTACGTAACGCTTTCCATCAAATTTTGAAAAACAAGTATCGTCTGAGTACGGTTAATAAAAGTATGAGTCGTATACTTAATCGACATACGTGCAGTATGCACTACTCTATGGACAGGACGACGACGTACCCATATTCAGTATTTTATGTTCAGTAATAACGATAATACAAATAAAATTCACCTATCATCTTTTGGTACTACAGGATGGATGTAACCAATCCAAACCTTCCAATCTGACTGGTGAATCAAGCCCTCAACATACTTCGCCCTGTGGATAGTTTCTGTTTGAAGGAAGAGAGTGCGACGATTAAATTCTTCAGCGTCAACAAAATACTCTCCATTGTTTACCTGGGCAGTGTTCTCATAGATTCTCCACTGATGCAAGCCACGTCAAATACTTCTCCTGTTCCCTAAGAAATGTCGGCCTTATAAATACAGTGGTGTGCCAGTCTTACGACGTAAGTAACTTTCGCATGATGTGTCACTACCAAGCAACAAAGGTCGATTAAACCAGACGTAGAATAACTACAGGAGCATGGTTCTGAAAGTAACTGAATGAAATACGTAACGAGTCTAAGATGAAAAACATTTTTATTCAAAGGCAATAGCTACAACGAAGTCACGTCGTCTTTTCAGGGGTGTATTCGGCCCTGACTTCATTTTTACGTGTAGTGCGTGCTGCTTCGCACGGAGCAAGTAGAGGAGCTCCTAGAATTAGAAGTTGTTCGATGAATGGGCTGTCCTGCACATTCCTCAACTTAAATCCTATTTAGCAAGTGTGGGATGCGTTGAAAAGGCCTATTGCTGAACTTCCACATACAGCAACGACGATCTAGCGATTGTCAACCACTCTGATGGAGGGATGAATCACCCAACCACAAGAACCACTCATCAGCCTTGCGGCAGGCACGGGAGTACTTTTACGGGGCACGCATCCCTATACGTCGTGACCAGACATCCTATTAGGAACTGCATCCCGTCTTTTGTAACGATCAGAGGATCATCATGAGCCACGATGACTTCAGTGTAATTGTTGTCTTTGAGTAGAAGTGTCATATCTGTCCGCCTCATTGCGTATTTCCTTCAGTTATCTTCGGTATTATACTGAGCACGTATCTCTATGTGTGGTCCAAGTTTAATCCAGCTATGTCACTTAGCAGTGAAACATCACGCCAAAGTTACTTTCTGTATCTCCAGCGGGTGGGGTTGAAACAGGCCTGCAGCCTATATGTGATTACCGAAACTGGTTAGAAGAACCGCCATAAATTACGTAAAAAGCTTTATTTATTTGTTGATAACTGGTTTCAGACATGTCCGAAAGAGGAGACATACATATAATTATGGCAAGAACGGCTAATGATCTCTTCATTGTGGCCGCAACTAGGCTTGAACTCTTATGGGAGTCGGCAAAAAGCCACGAGTATTAATGATAATGGGCAAGGGGCACTACAGTCTTATAGTATGGATAGTTGTGAATTTGGGTCTGATGGGAGGGTGCTAGGGTAGTCCATGCAGTTGTGATGACCACAGCGTCCGGATGGCGTAGTGGTCAGTAGATCTGCCTAGTAAGCACGAGGTCCGCAGCTCGTGGTCGTGCTGTAGCGTTCTCGCTTCCGCGCCCGGGTTCCCGGGTTCGATTCCCGGCGGGGTCAGGGATTTTCTCTGCCTCGTGATGACTGGGTGTTGTGTGATGTTCTTAGGTTAGTTAGGTTTAAGTAGTTCTAAGTTCTAGGGGACTGATGACCATAGATGTTAAGTCCCATAGTAAAAAAAAAAAAAAAATAGTAAGCACGAGACCTCTGTTCGAATCCCGGCCCGACACAAATTTTCGACTTTCCCCATTGATATCAATCCATGGCCACTCGCATCCAATGTCTCTCATTCTTCTGTGTCTTAATTCATAGTGGCTGCTGGAATAAAATGATGTGTATTCTTTCGAACACGTCATAAAGAACAGACACCAAATATGTAAAATTCAGTGCATGTTAAGATACATAGCTACGAAGGGTTTACAAAATTCCAAATTTGTTCAAAAGTAGATAACATACTATGTAAATAAGTATTTCATTACAACTAGCCACGCATGTAATTTACTGACCTTAAAACATATAAACGTGGCAGTATACAATTATAGCATCTGCACATGAACATCAGCGTGTGTGAAAGCATGAACTGATGCTATGGGGTACCTGCAGCTACCACGTCCTCACAACCGAGGCCGGAGACCCACAATGACGGCGTGCGTCAAGGGATTGGGTCTTCTTATTGTAAGACATATACAGCTTACAAAATAATTGGTAAAAATAATATCTTAACAATTTGTGCATAGTCTGTATCAATAAAACACTATAAAATATAAAAATAAGATTACATCACGTACTCTAAAAATATCACAAAAGGAAACAAGGAAAGGACTTATGGCAAATAAACAACAGTACAAAGAATTTACAACTGAAAAAAGATTGATACGCGACGTCTCTCGTACAACACTTAAGGATATATTGTAGTTATAATCTTCCAGTATATCATAAATAAACGGAACACTAAATGATCCTCAATACAGATGTTAAAATGCAAAAGAATTATAATTTGAAAGAAAAAAAGGTTACGATAGCCCTTGTACAATAGTGGTCTGTGTGTTTGTGTATTTGAAGCATTGCAATGACAGTACGAAGCATGAAGATACAAAATTGCTTAAAATACTGCTGAAGCATTACTACTGTTAATTAGTCAGAATATAACCACAAATTATGACTTTCAGATCTTATAAATAGTAATGGTCTGTAGCTGAATTAAATCAGATGGTCCTGAGAGAATTAGATTACGAAAGAAGACACTAAAAGCTGTGGTTAAGTTTTGCTATTTGGGCAGCAAAATAAGTGACGGAGATGACACTAGAGAGGATACCAAAAGCCGACTGGCCGTAGAAGGAAAAGAATTTCTCAAAAGAAAGAATTTCTTTGAAGAATATAAATTTAAGTGTTAGAAAGCCTCTTCTGACAATTTTTGTCGCGAGTGTAGACTTCTACGGAGTTGAACATGTGCGATAAGCAGATCAGACAAGAAGAGAGTAGTAGCTTTTCACATATTTTTCTAGAAGATAATGCTGTTGATTAGATGGGAAGACGGATTAACGAATGAGAGGTGTATTGAATTAAATTAGTGATGCCGCAAAATTCCAATTTAGTGAAGATAAACTGCCAGTTCATGTCGGAGGAAATCTCAACGCAGCCGTACTTGTAAAAGGTGAAAACTGGCGTCAATGGCAACAATTGGATCCAAATGCCTTCACCTAAACGACGAGCTCCCAAGGAGACAGTTTTAACGCCTGGCAGCGGGACATGTTCCATTTTCTCATAAACGCTGAAAGTGAAGGTGCGCACCCTCTGAATAAAGCCAATGAAATGCAATTATCCAGGCTGACACTAACCAAACAGGCAGATTCTTCGAGTGCCCGAAAACTATATTTGGTCCTACATCAAGGAAGATAGCACCTGTTTATGTCAAAGATGAAACCTGTCGGCTGACGTAACAGAGTGATATCCTTGCTCGGTGGGCAGATCATTTTGATGACGTTCTTAATCCCAAACATCAGACTACTGATATTCCATACATAGATTCACTTGAATGCCTGCCAGTCGATGAACAACTTGCTGATGCTCCTCCGTTCAGTGAATTCATTTCAGCATTGGCTAAGCTGAAAAATAACAAATCAGCAGGATTAGACAACTTACCATCAGAACTTTATAAATATGGTGTACCAAACATTACGAACCCACTGTTTGTATTGGGGAGTGCGAAATAATTCCACAAGATTGCAAAGATGCCTGCATTTTCAAGATTTACAAAGGCAAAGGTGACATTTCTGACTGCAGTTCTCACAGGGGAATCTCTCTTCTCTCAGCAGCAGGGAAAGTCCTCGCTCACATACTCAATAACCGGCTAACGCACCTTGCAGAAAAGGTGCTGCCAGAGACCCAGTGTGGCTTTCGCCCGAACAGAGGCACACTGGATACCATATTTGATGTCAAACAAATGCAAAAGAAAAGTTCAGAGCAACATCTGCCTCTTTTCATGTGCTTTGTAGACCTGGAAAAAACGTTCGACCGATTCCCATGGGAAGCTCTATGGATTGTACTAAAGAAAACCGGCTGCCCTGAAAAAATTATTAACTTGATTAGACAGTTTCATAACAACATTATGGAAAAAATCCGCCATGAAAACGAGCTTTCAGACCAGTTTCCCGTGACATGTTGTGGTAAACAAGGTTTTGTACTGGCTCCCACACTCTTCTCACTCTATTTCGCAGCTGTTACGAGAGACGCGGCCTAAGCCTGCAGTGGTCAAATGGGTCTCGATTCTAGAAGAGACAAAAGTGTCTTCTACATCTGTGCGGCTGGTCCCGGCGGTGGTTCGACTCCTCCCTCGGGCATGGGTGCGTGTTTTTGTCCTTAGGATAATTTAGGTTAAGTAGTGTGTAAGCTTAGGGACTGATGACCTTAGCAGTTACGTCACATAAGATTTCAAACACATTTGAAGATTTTTTTTCTTCTACATCTCTCGCCTCAGAACAAAAAGTCGCGTAAATAAAATCTATCTTAGAAATTCTTTACGAAAACGACGTGTGGCTAATTCTCCTGAATCTCTCCAAACATGAACCTGCTAAATGACTACTGCAGAACATTTAGTTTAGTCATAAGCATCACCAAAACGCAAGTCCTTCAACAACCACTTCGGGGTTCCAATACAGGCAACTACAGTATTAAGTTTGACAACAAACATTTGGAAAATGTGTCACACTTTAAATATCTAGGTAGCCAAATTAGAGGCGACGAGAGCCTCACAATAGAGACTGCAGCTCGTTTAGCCAATGCAGCCTCAGTTTTCGGCAAACTGAATCACCGAGTATGGAAATCACATGATCTGAGACTACAAACTAAAATTGCAGTTTACAAAGCAATAATATTACCAGCTTCACGCGTCGGAAACCTGGTGCTGTTATAAAGCTGACATTAGGAGGCTAGACACCTTTCATCTTCGCTGTCTGAGACCAATTCTCCGCATGAAATGGGAAGACCGTGTTCGAAACACGGAGATTTTGCGTCGCGTGAAACTCGCCTGGCATTGAAGCTCTCTTAATGAAACACCAAGTGAGATGGAGTGGCCATATCATACGCATGGACGACAGTAGACTTCCCAAAGCGGTGTTCTACTCAGAGCTCTCGTGTGGAAAGCGGCGGCAAGGTGGCCAACACCTGCGATATAAAGACACCACCAAATGCCACTTCACAGCCTGTGACATACCGAGCAAACGTTGAGAGGAGCTTGCATTGCACCGATCAGAGTGGCGCTCAACTGTACACGAGACTGTGGAACAATTAGCCTGCCTAAAGAACCTGGACGATAAACGAAAGCTGCGCAAATCGAAGCCCAAGCCTAATTACATCTATACGTATAACTCTCCTGGGCAAATGTATTGCACTCCGTGCGACCGGATTTTCAAAGCAAAGCTCGGTTTTGCAAGCCACATCCCAGCCCGCCGCATTACGGACTAAACGACTGATAGAGTCGCTGTCCCCGGACACGGCGCGGAGGACATGATGATTAACCGACTGATGGACAAGTGTCAGGACAACACTCGCATTGTGCGGGGTCTTTTCTATTATACGAACGGTATTTAACTTCATTACAAACAAGCAAAGAGGAGCTATTTTTCAGCTTGTCACCTATACAACTGCCAGCTGACAGAAAAGTTAATAATAAAAGTTTGAGAACAGTGATGTGGTTCAAATGTTTAAAATGGCTCTGAGCACTATGGGACTTAACATCTGTGGTCATCAGTTCCCTAGAACTTAGAACTACTTAAACCTAACTAACCTAATGACATCACACTCACCCATGCCCGAGGCAGGATTCGAAACTGCGACCGTGGCAGTCGCGCGGTTCCGGACTGCGCGCCTAGAACCGCTAGACCACCACGGCCGGCACAGTGAAGTGAACGCACGCACTCCACTGGGTAACTCAACCATGGGTTGCGTCCTCTCTCAACCACCAATTTGTGGCGTAGTTAATTTTAAAGGTCGGGATCAAAATAGGATAGAATTTACGATTATCTACAAACAATCAGTGGTACAAGTGTGTTAATAGATGAACTTAGTAGTTAGCTTATGCATCTTGTATGAACAGAATAAGTTTACGTAAGTTTCCTTAGAGCAGTTGTATGCGGGGCAGGGTGTGTTGCTAGTTAGCAACACAACCTGAGCCGGCCGGAGTGGTCGAGCGGTTGTAGGCGCTACAGTCTGGAACCGCGCAACCGCTACGGTCGCAGGTTCGAATCCTGCCTCGGGCATGGATGTGTGTGATGTCCTTAGGTTGGTTATGTTTAAGTAACTCTAAGTTCTAGGGGACTTATGACCTCAGTAGTTAAGTCCCGTAGTGCTCCGAGCCATTCGAACACACCCTGAGGAAGGCGCCTTGCTACAGTCGCCGAAACGTCGGAACTTAACAGATGCGGCCTCAAACCCAGAAGAATTTTATTGACTCTGACAACGGCCGCGGAAGGCTACGTTTACACATCGATGACAGCTTGAGTAGGGACTAGAGGTGTTGTACTGCTATAAAGCAGATCTCAGCCTACTGGATTCTGATGCTGATGGAATTCAGAACTTGCTGGCACTGTTGGGTCACGGCACTGAACGTTATTCCTGCATATGTCGCCTTCCAAGCGGAAGGTAGTATACCATCGAAGTGAAAAAAAGTATTATGGGAAAACAAGCTACCCCGTCGGATCATTGTGTTTAAATTGTTACTTACAAAAAAAATGTATGGCCCATGACTTGCGCATAGCCATACTTCTTTCAACCATTATTTGAGTTGTAAGAACTATACACTTAATATCAGACCCTTACGAAACTTTTTCACCCTGAAATCCCTCACGAATTAATGAAACAATGGGAAGTTTATGACTTATTACATTTTCGCATTGCATGCAATGAAACTGCCGCATCAAGCATGACGTTTTAATTTATTACGTCTTTACTACGAACGGTATTCAAGATACGTTTTGCAGGTAGTATTCATATATACCTCAGAATGTTCGAAAAAAATTGTATTAATGTACGACACATTGTTCTACATCTACATCTACATCCGTACTCCGCAAGCCACCTGACGGTGTGTGGCGCAGGGTACCCTGAGTACCTCTATCGGTTCTCCCTTCTATTCCAGTCTCGTATTGTTCCTGGAAAGAAGGACTGTCGGTATGTTTCCGTGTGGGCTCTAATCTCTCTGATTTTATCCTCATGGTCTCTTCACGAGATATACGTAGGAGGGAGCAATATACTGCTTGACTCCTCGGTGAAGGTATGTTCTCGAAACTTCAACAAAAGCCCGTACCGATCTACTGAGCGTCTCTCCTGCAGAGTCTACCACTGGAGTTTATCTATCATCTCTGTAACGCTTTCGCGATTACTAAATGATCCTGTAGCGAAGCGGGCTGCTCTCCGTTGGACCTTCTCTATCTCTTCTATCAACCCTATCTGGTACGGATCCCACACTGCTGAGCAGTATTCAACCAGTGGGCGAACAAGCGTACTGTAACCTACTTCCTTTGTTTTCGGATTGCATTCCCTTAGGATTCTTCCAATGAATCTCAGTCTGGCATCTGCTTTACCGACGATCAACTTTACAAGTATATGATCATTCCATTTTAAATCACTCCTAATGCGTACTCCCACATAATGTATGGAATTAACTGCTTCCAGTTGTTGACCTGCTATTTTGTCGCTAAATGATAAGGGATCTATCTTTCTATGTATTCGCAGCACATTACACTTGTCTACATTGAGATTCAATTGCCATTCCCTGCACCACGTGTCAATTCGCTGCAGATCCTCCTGCATTTCAGTACAATTTTCCATTGTTACAACCTCACGATACACCACAGTATCATCTGCAAAAAGCCTCAGTGAACTTCCGATGTCATCCACAAGGTCATTTATGTATATTCTGAATAGCATCGGTCCTATGACACTCCCCTGCGGCACACCTGAAATCACTCCGGAAGATTTCTCTCCATTGAGAATGATATGCTGCGTTCTGGTATCTAGGAACTATTCAATCCAATCACACAATTGGTCTGGTAGTCCATATGCTCTTACTTTGTTCATTAAACGACTGTGGGGAACTGTATCGAACGCCTAGCGCAAGTCAAGAAACACGGCATCTACCTGTGAACCCGTGTCTATGGCCCTCTGAATCTCGTGGACGAATAGCGCGAGCTGGGTTTCACACGACGGTCTTTTTCGAAACCCATGCTGATTCCTAGAGAGTAGATTTCTAGTCTCCAGAAAAGTCTTTATTCTCGAACATAATACGTGTTCCAAAATTCTACAACTGATAAACGTTAGAGATATAAGTCTATAGTTCTGCACATCTGTTCGAAGTCCCTTCTTGAAAACGGGGATGTCTATTTCGATATCTACCATTTTTTCATCTGTGCGACAATGTAGAGAAGGAACTACAGTGCAGTCTTCCTCTGTGAAACAGCTTTGGAAAAAGACATTTAGTATTTCGGCCTTTAGTCTGTCATCTTCTGTTTCAGTACCATTTTGGTCACAGAGTGTCTGAACATTTTGTTTTGATCCACCTACCGCTTTCACATAAGACCAAAATTTCTTAGGATTTTCTGCCGAGTCAGTACATAGATCAATACTTTCTAATTCAATGAACGCCTCTCGCATAGCCCTCCTCACACTACATTTCGCTTCGCGTAATTTTTGTATGTCTGCTAGGCTTTGGCTACGTTTATGTTTGCTGTGAAGTTCCCTTTGCTTCCGCAGCAGTTTTCTAACTCGGTTGTTGTACCACGGTGGCTCTTTTCCATCTCTTACGATCTTGCTTGGCACATACTCATTTATCGGATATTGCACGATGGTTTTGAACTTTGTCCATTGATCCTCAACACTATCTGTACTTGAGACTAAAATTTTGTGTTGATCCGTCAGGTACTCTCAAATTTGCTTTTTGTCACTTTTGCTAAACAGAAAAATCTTACTACCTTTTTTAATATTTCTATTTACGTCTGAAATCATCGATGCAGTAACCGCTTTATGATCGCTGATTCCCTGTTCTGCGTTAACTGTTTCAAGTAGTTCGGGTCTGTTTGTCACCAGAAAGTCTAATATGTTATCGCCACGAGTTGGTTCTCTGTTTAACTGCTCAAGGTAGTTTTCAGATAAAGCACTTTAAGAAATTTCACTGGATTCTTTGTTCCTGCCACCCGTTATGAACATTTGAGTCCCTCAGTCTATATCCGGCAAATTAAAATTTCCACCCAGAACTATAACATTGTGGGGAAATCTACTCGAAATATTTTCCAAATTATCATTCAGGTGCTCAGTCACAACAGCTGCTGAGCCAGGTGGCCTATAGAGACATCCAATTACCAAGTCTGAGCCTGCTTTAACCGTGACCTTCACCAAAATTATTTCACGTTTCCGATCTCCGTCAATTTCCTTCGATACTATTGCACTTCTTATCGCTATAAACACGCCTCCCTCTTCACTGTCCAGCCTGTCTCTGCGGTATACATTCCAATCTGAGTTTAGGATTTCATTACTGTTTACGTCTGGTTTCTGCCAACTTTCTGTCCCTAGTACTATATGGGCGTTGTGACCGTTTATTAATGACAGCAGTTCTGGGACCTTTCTATAGACGCTCCTGCAGTTTACAATTAGCACATTAATATTGTTATTCCCTGTTGCATTTTGCCTACTCCCACCTTGCCGCGTCTCAGGAGGCGTCTTGTCGGGCCGAGGGAGGGAATTCTCTAACCTAAAAATCCCCCATGTGCACTCCACACGTACTTCGCTACCCTTGTAGCCGCTTACGGCCTGTAGTGCACGCCAGATCTATTCAGAGGGACCCTACATTTCTCCACCCGATAGCGGAGGTCGAGAAATTTGCACCCCAGATCTCCGCAGAATGGTCTGAGACTCTGGTCTGAGCCTTCCACTCGGCTCCAAACCAGAGGATATCAGATATGATGCCATAAACACCGCAATGGATGAGAAACTGCCGTACCATCCACGACGTTTTAATTTATCACTTATTTACTACAAGTTCTATTCTCAACGAATTTCGCAGGCAGTAGCCACATATACCACTGGATGTACTTGCAAAATTCTATAATTGTACGACACATTGCGCAGGAGATACGTTGCCATAAACATGGAGCTATGTGAAAATTGAACTGCAGTGTGAATTTCGCTAGAGATAGAGGTAAAATATGTGTGCAGATACGTGTGAAATATCTTCAGTACAGGTGAGATATATTTGAAATGTGCGTCCGGGGACAAGACCACAGGTAAAAAGCTCATCCTAAATCCCTGAAACGATTTCAACCGAATTTGGCACACATGTTAGTTAAGAACTGGAAACAAATGCTCGGTTGACAGTACACATACTGAGGCTTCAACGAGTCATCAAATCATTGTTAGAGGAGGCGAGGAGGACAGCACAGAACAAAATATAAAGGGGAGAAAGATCAGATTTAACGTCCCGTCGACATCGAAGTCATTAGAGAGGAGCGCAAGCTCGGATTGTTTTAAGGATGGGGCAGGAAATCGGCCGTGCCTTTTCAAAGGAACCATTCCTACACTTGCCAGGAGGGATTTAGGGCGATCACGAAAACCTAAATCTAGATTGCCGGACGCGGGCTTCAACCATCATCCTCCCGAATGCGAGTCCATTGCGCTTACGAGTGCGCCACCTCGCTCGGTAAAATGTATAGGGAGACCAAGGGATTGAATACAGTAAGTAGGTTAAAAAAATGAGGGTTAAAGTAGAGATGAAGAGGCCTGCACAGGACAGACCGGTGTGGAGAGCTTGAGAGTTTCAGGTTTCTCTGGGACTCCCGCTGGCACTTTTAATTCAGTAGATCACTAAATTAAGGTGGTGTTTACGTGAATTCGTTCTTATTTTTGCCTTGTTAATTACTAAACGGATGATAAGCGATTACTTGGTTCATATATAGTGGGTTGATTCCATCCCCTAACGCTCTCATTGCATTTAGTGTAACATGGGTGCATATGGTACCTTGAATAACAGGCTGGCTTGTGCAAAACGTCCAAAAGGTGTGTCTTGCACTGGGTGCGGACAGAGTGAGAGAAAGAGAGAGGATTTTACGGCTGTTTTCCTCTTTGGAAAACAACAGGACTGAGGGTGTGGGATGAGACAGCTTACTTTGGCTAGTCGGTCCACTTGTTAGTGGTTTAATAGCACTTACCCGAAGCTTGCAAATACGGGGTGGGTGTGTGGGAGGGCACACAGACCTTTTTCTCCAGCCTCTCCAGAGAAGGACGTCTGTTTAGAATCAGGGAACGCACAACGTCAAAAGGCTCTCTTTGCGATGAAAGTGAGCCGTCAACGGCACCCCGTCATCCGAGGGGAAGCCAGAAGACTCTCCACAATAAAAATCAAGACCATTAGCAATGTGAAGGCACTCGACGCTTTGTGTGGACACCTGGAGGGGTGTGTTTTGATGGACACATCCGCTTTAGTTGGGAGTACTTGCTGACAGTGTTAGTGTCAGTTAATTATTAATGTCGGATACCGGCAGAAGTAAAATTGCGATGACGGGTCGTCAGCCATGCTGGGATAGCGCAGTCCGTACAGCGCTTGCCCGCGAAAGGCAGAGGTCCCGAGTTTAGGTCTCCGTCCGGCGCACAGTTTTAATCTGCCAGGGAGTTTCATACTAGCACACACTTCGCTGTAGAGTGAAAATTTCATTCTGGATTATTATCAGTTCCTTTGATCGACAGCTGCATTCGCGTTAGCCTTGCGACTGGTTATAGAAAAAGCACACTGCTCCGTTGCACATTTGGCGAGCCATTGAGGACGATACTTGGTCATTTTGATTTCAGACGCCAGACTTAGTAGTATTTCGTTCTGATTTTATTCTTTGTAGGCGGTAGCAATGATTTCCATTTCAAATTTCGTGGGCTACAGGTTTCATTCTGATTTCAGATGCCAGTCCCGGTATTAGTTCATAACGATTTCACATTTTTCGTAAATGGGAGCGGTCTTCCTTATTCAGGATTCCGAAGGCGGCAGTATACATTCTGTGTTAGATTCCGAAGTCCGCAGTAATCATTCGGTTTTCAGAGGCCGAACTCCGCAGTCGTCAATGTGATTGTGATTCGAGACTGGGCGACATACGTCTTTAGGTTTTGACACACTGAAGGGGACATTCTGCTTTCTGATCGCGACGTGGAGCAGTAGCTTGTTTCGGCTCACGACTGAAGTCTTCCGTCCTGTGCCTCGACATCAGCGCTGACGACTTACGGAAGCAGATTAGAGTAGCAGCTTATCTGCTACTCGCGAACGAAATTAGGATCGACTTTCAGGAGCCCTGCGCTGGCTGCAGCTGTAATCACTGAGCCAACTAAGGTAAGAGCACCGTACAGTGCGAAGATTTAAAGTCTGTTAAATTTCAGATTAAGTTACGTAGTGTTCACATCAACTGCGCTTGGACCATAGACCTTAGGCGTGCAGCTAATGATCTTTCGAGCTTTCCTTCTTGTATTGTTTGAGTCGAATAATCAGTCGCGGTAACCTTGTCGTGGACCGTGAGCAGGATAACCGCACTTATTTCCGTAACCATAGCCACCTCGGTCTTTCCTCCACTCATTCGAGATAAGTCTTGAATTAAGTTTTATTCATAATTGATGCTGTACAACATGACATAACCTTTTAGATAAATACAAGTCCTACTTCAAGCAAAATCAGAGCAGGACGACTGCTCTTAAAAACGTGGCTGACGAACTAGGGGAAGCTAGGGATAAACAGCAGGTGACTAGTATATGGTTTTTGGAAATGAGCAAGGCCTTAGACAATGTCGACTTCGACATTCTACTTGATAAAGCCACAAGTTAAAAATTTTCTTCGAGTGCTGTATAGTGTTTCCATTAATACCCTACATCTCGCCAACAGCTTGTAACGAATGGAACAAAATGTTATGGCGTAACCACAAGCACTGGGTCGAAGATGCAGAGCCAGGACCAGAGGAGGAGGTCAGGAAATGTCATCCCAATAACCCTCTGACAAGGACCGGGCCGCGCCATGAGCGCCCCCTGCAAGGGGTGAATATGAGCGCCCCAGCTGCCAGCCTCGGCCGCTCAGATCGGCTCCGTATATGGAAGTTAGCGGATTAGTGCTACGATATCAGACTGTCGTGATCCGTGTTAAGTGCTTAGTTGGACTTTGTCTGTAGCGACGAAAATTACTGTTTGCATGTTACTTGCGGCACCAATGTAACTCCAAAGTTAGCTTCTGTTAACTGCTTTATTGAAATAAAACTAGTAATGTTACTTCCTTGAACAGTTGTATAACATTCAGAGAACGCCGCATTCCTTAGGCGCCCTTAAGCGACGAGTGGGAAAGATCCAACACAAAAAGGTCACAATAAAGAGATGTAGTACCTCGTGTTCCACAAGGATTAGTATTGGGCCCATTATTCTCCTCATATGTTACCGATGAGTCAGTTATTCTCTCCCATCGCAAATATTGCCTGTATGATAACGGCATTCAGTTATATCTAAGTGCAAGTCCAACAAACCTGTGCATGGCAATCGAGCATGTAAATTGGATTTTCTTTCCCTGTCAAAGTGGGCGCAGAACAAAGGTTTTACAAATTTACTCATCTAAAACGCATGAAATCTTAGTCACTCGCAGAAGGCTTATTACCCCTCGGTTCAGGCACTCTCTTCCACAGAATTAATTCTAAACAGCACGGTTATCACCTTTTCTTCTTCTGCAAACAACTTGGGGATAATTCCGGACTACTGAGCAAACTGATCCGAACACACAATTGCAATCCGTCAGAAGGCGTCAGCGTCGCTTCGCCCAGTACAGAAATATAAAAATACTATTTCCTCTCAAGCTTACAAAGAAACTGGTAGAGTCACTAATACGTCCCTTTCTTGGCCATGGTGATGCCCTTCTCCAAGGACTTTCGTACGAACGCTCATCCAGGCTGGAACTGTCAATGAATGCTTGTGCACAGTAAATTAGTGATGTACGTCGTTTCCACCATAGCACACCAGCCTACGAACAACTATCATTGCTGCACATGTCAGATAATGACAATGTTATCAATCCTAGTTAAGCACACAACAAACACATTTACGTATCACAAATAAATGAGATACAAAATTGTTTTCGAGTCATCATGCTTCTGACTCCTTTGATACGGTCCGCCATAAATTCCTCTACAGTGCTGCCAAACTCTTCATCTAACAGCAACTCTTGCAACCTGCGTCCTCAATTATTTGCTGGATGTATTCCAATCTCTATCATCCTCTACAGTTTTTACCCTATACAGCTCGCTCAACTACCATGGAAGTAATTCCCTGGTATCTTAACAAATGAGCTATAATGGTTTCCCTTCTTCTTGTCAGTGTTTTCCACATATAGTAAACCCCGATCAAAATGGAACATGTATAATTCGGAAATCTCCCCAAACTGTACAACTAATTCAGTCCCGACGCATTAAATAGAATTTCATTTGTTAATTTTTTGTATGAGGCGGAACATGCCTATTTTGAGGCTCAATTACTAACTCACTGTACAACGCGGAAAAAAGCTTATACGGTACTACTGTCCTCCAGTGCACGTTGGTTATTCACGACTTTGCTAGACTCCTACTTTTAGCAGAAAGACTGTAGAGCCCGGCAATGCTGTTGAGCGCCACAAAACCAAGAAAAGGTGTTCGGAGCAACGGGGCGTTACAGGTGTGGACGTCACACCCCGGCGCTCTGTGCAACAATAAACAAGTTACGCGCAGTGCTGGTCCATAAAAAGAAATCGTTCCTGAGAACTCCGTCTGTCAGTATTTTTCGTTCTCCATTGTTACCGAAGCGCGTGGAGCACACTGGAACTTTGTTGCGCACCTGTAAACACCCTGTTGCAGTCTGCACATTGAAAGAGAATGGTGTTATTCTTCAACTATGGATTTAGATCGTAGGTTCAAGCACACCAAGGAAAGGCACTACCGGCATTATTTTCTGCCAGTTTCGGTGACTAGTAGCACTTCGAGTTATAATATGATGTCGAACAAAAAGTATGTGTCGCTAACACTCCACGAAAAGTTTAAGGTATTCACGGCGAATGAGAAAAAATGTTTAAATGAGTGTGAAATCTTATGGGACTTAACTGCTAAGGTCATCAGTCCCTAAGCTAACACGTTACTTAACCTAAATTATCCTAAGGACAAACACACACACCCACGCCCGAGGGAGGACTCGAACCTCCGCCAGGACCAGCCGCACAGTCCATGACTGCAGCGCCTAAGCCCGCTCGGCTAATCACGTGCGGCAGGCGAATGAGAAATATGTTGCATTTCAAATTCGGTAAAACACAAATTTATCATACTTAGGAAGCCAGAGATGGAATGAATGAATGAAAGGAAATGGGCAAATAAAGAAAAGGCGAATTAGACGGGAAATGAAGAAATTAACAAGGTGATGTGAGAATGATTCGTAAGTGCAAGGGCAAAAGCTTCCCTGTGTCTGGACTCATGTTGCAGAGCGAGGCTCTGAATGTTGCTTTACAGCTTGGAAATGCGGAGTGCAGAGCTTCGAAATACGGAGTTTATGGCATCCGCAGCATGGCTGGAGCGTTTCAAAGCTGGGCATGATGTGTGTGGGGGAAACTAAGGATGTGCAGAAAAGTGTAGCAAGAGAATGGAAGACAATACTGTACAACCTAATTGCAAATTATGACCAGAAAGGTGTTTTCAGTGTCGATGAAACGGGACTTCTTTTTATCGCACACTGTCGTCAAAATCTCTAGCAATACGAGGTGAAAAGTGCACCAGCGTAGAAATGTTTATGGAAAGCGGTACTGCTACATGGAAACATGTTAGGTGACTTGGAGACGCCACTGGTGATTGGAAGGGCGGCAAAACCACGTTCTTTCAAAAACATAGACATCAGTAAGCTTCCGGTCTCAATCCGAAAGAAGTCAAGTTATCAAAGGTGAAATTGGCTTGGTTCCCGCCATGTTCAATCAGCCTTACACAGCCCATGTGGTATGGCAATATTTAGCATTCAATCCCATTATAGGCTGTTCAAAAATGGTTCAAATGGCTCTGAGCACTATGGGACTTAACATCTGAGGTCATCAGTCCCCTAGAAGAACTACTTAAACCTAACTAACCTAAGGACACACATCCATGCCCAAGACAGGATTCGAACCTGCGATCGTAGCAGTCGCGCTGTTACGGACTGAAGCGTCTATAACCGCTTGGCCACTATAGCCGGCTGTAGGCTGTTATTGACACAGTATCTTATTCTTAGTGTTGAAGTATCCAAAAGTGCACTTACCTTGCATGGTCAGTGACTGTCCTGTGTGCAAAAATTTCGATGGACTTGACCTCAAGGAAATAAAGCTCGAAAGCGTTACCAAATGATTCAACAAAGCGGGGTTTGGAAGTCAGGAACAAGACGTTTCAGTGGCCATCGAAGCTCAGAAAATGCAACAACAACTGCCGAATTAATTAAAACACGAAACATCTCACAAAGTGCAGATAACTACATTCGAAATGGTAATTGTCAAAATTGAACAGGAGCTGTAAACAGGTTTCCCTCTCAAATATGTGGCGGAAAAAGTGAAATCTAAAGCAAATAAAGACAGGAATAATATTTACGTGCATATAACAATAAACGAATTTGGAGTCAGAGCAAAAATATAGAAATGTATTATTTATCAGTTAATGGAACAGTCTAGTTTTATATTGTACAATATACAGTAAATGAACACCTGCTGTGCAGAGGTAAAGGTACGTAAAAGCGTGCGTATTTAGACACTTGTGCTTTGGAGCGTGGTCACTGACAAATTTTACATAACCTGATGAGTTTTGTGTAATCCGGAAACCAATCTGAAAAGTTACTATAGTCCTAGGCGATTCGCATTTGATCAGGTTTAAGTGCATTCCTCTCCTCGCGGATTCTGTGGAGAACCTCCTCCTTGTAAGTCCATCTAATTTTCAACATTCTCCTACCGCACCACATCTCAGTTCTCTTCTGTTCCAGTTTTCCCACAGCCCATGTCTTACTGCCATACAATACTGTGCTCCGAACGCACATTCTTAAATACTTCTTCGTCAAATTAAGACCTACGCTTCATACTAGTAGACTTCTCTTGGCCACGACCCACGACCCGCAAAATCACTTGCCGCTACTGCAAACGGTTGGAAAACGGTGGAAGCGAATTTATAGACCTAACAGTTGAAGTACTGGGTGATCAAAAAGTCAGTATAAATTTGAAAACTGAATAAATCACAGAATAATGTAGATAGAGAGGTACAAATTGACACACATACTTGGAATGACATGGGGTTTTATTGGAACCAAAAAAATACAAAAGTTCAAAAAATGTCCGACAGATGGCGCTTCATCTGTTCAGAATAGCCATAATTAGCATAACCAAGTAAGACAAAGCAAAGATGATCTCATTTACAGGAAATGCTCAATATGTCCACCATCATTCCTCAATAATAGCTGTAGTCGAGGAGTAATGTTGTGAACAGCACTGTAAAGCTGTAAGTAGGCTGTTTAGGTTTTTATGTTGGTAACGCCACATAGCGCTCTATATGAAAATCACTGATCGTGCTGTGGAAGGCTGTGGTTGGTTTGTATTGTTGGAATTTGCTATTGTAGTGTGGGGCAGTTGGCTGTTAACAGCTCGTAGCATTGCGCAGTTGGAGGTGAGCCGCCAGCAGTGTTGGATGTGGGGAGAGAGATGGCGGAATTTTGAGAGCGGACGATCTGGACGTGTGTCCATCAGAAAGAGAAAAATTTGTAATATTGGTTATCATGGACTGATATATATATATATATATATATATATATATATATATATATATACAGGTATATATATAATGACTTTTGAACACTATTAAGGTAAATACATTGTTTGTTCTCTATCAAAATCTTTAATTTTCTAACTATGCCTATCAGCAGTTAGTGCCTTCAGTAGTTTGAATCTTTTATTTAGCTGGCAGTAGTGGTGCTCGCTGTATTGCACTAGTTCGAGTAACGAAGATTTTTGTGAGGAAAGTGATTTGTGAAACGTATAGGTTATTGTTAGTCAGGGCCATTCTCTTGTAGGGATTATTGAAAGTCAGATTGCGTTGCGCTAAAAATATTGCGTGTCAGTTCAGTGTTGATCAGAATAGGTAAAGAGCGAAATGTCTCAGTACGTTCAGTTCTGCTCAGCTGCTTGAAAATCAAATAATGTAAGAGGTTTGTCAGCACACTGATTCATTAATTTTTCTAAGGGGACGTTACAAAGCATGTCCGGAGTTTGGTGAGGCATTAGCGTCGGATGCTGTCTTTGAGCATCCCTAGAGATGTCGGTCAATCACGATACTCTTGCGACTACAGGTAACCCCAAAGCCAATAATCGCACAGACTGAGGTCTGGGGACCTGGGAGGCCAAGCATGACGAAAGTGGCGACTGAGCACACGATCATCACCAAACGACGCGCGCAAGACATCTTTGACGCGCCTAACAATATGGGGTGGAACGCCATGCTGCATAAACATCGTACGTTCCAGCAGGTGCTTATCAGCCTGGCTACGGATGATGCGTTTCTGTAACATATCGGCGTACCTCTCACCCGTCACGGTAGCAGTTAAAAAACCAGAATCACGCATTTCCTCGAAGAAAAGAGGCCCGATAACGGTGGATGTGGTAAATTTAACCCATACCGTGACTTTCTCGTCATGCAATGGAGTTTCCACGACAGTTCTAGAATTTTCGGTGGCCCAAATTGTGCAGTTGTTGGCTTTGACAGACCCTCGGTGCGTGAAATGAGCTTCGTCTGTCCACAACACGTTACTCCACCAATCCTCATCTTCCGCCTTGTTTTGAAGCGCCCACACCGCAAATGCCCTTCGCTTCACTAAATCGCCAGGCAACAGTTCATGATGCCGAGGAATTTTGTACGGACAGCATCGGAGGGTACGCCTAAGTGCAAACCAAACAGTAGTGTGTGGAGTGCCGGTGCGACGTGCGACTACACGAGCGCTGACTTCCCCATGCATAGACGAACCCGCTGCAGTCTCCATTTCATCCTAAACAATCTCAGCAGCATTACGCATTCTGCTCGGTCGGCCACTACGGGGTCTATCGTCTAAACAACCTGTGGCTTCCAACTCCGAAATCATTCTCTCCACAGCTGCATTTGTCAACGGACCTTTACCCGTTCGATTCCCTTCCTATGGCGATAAGATCGTAACGCTGAACTAGCACATTCACCATTCTCATAATACAGCTTCACTAAATGCGCCTTTTCATGTAACGTCAACATGCTGCGACTGCTGGCGCATCTGATTCTCTCTCTCATTACAGGTCCTTTTATACACGATTGTCATGCGCAGTCACTGACGTTTTGCTGCCCAGCGCCATCTGTCGGACATTTTGTGAACTTTGTTTGTTTTTGTTCTAATGAAACCCCATGTCATTCCAAGCATGTTTTATTAAGTTTATTAAGTGGTTTATTAAGTTTTCAAATTTATACTGACTTTTAGATCACCCGGTAGTCCAGAGCCACAGCTTTAACATCGATAGACAGAGCAGCAAAGGGACGTGTACCATGCCTTGTTCTGGTGAGCCTCCTGCAGGAGCTGCAGCTAGCTTCCGAACCGGCTGCGCGGCTCCCGCAGTGGACCAACACACAGCGGCCGGCCGGCTGGGAGCGGACCGACGCATTAGGCGGTCCGCGACGCCCGGAATACAAATGCGAGAGCGAGGATGCCGGCAGCGCGGCAGCTCCGTCTCGCAGCCGCTAACTCGAACTTATGCAAAGCGCCGCGCCGCGCCGCGCCGCCCTTCGACTACGGCCACAGCTGGGCGCGCGGGCTGCTGCCGCCCGGAGCCAGGCAGTAGTCCACTTCTGCGTGCTCGTCTGGTCATGTTTCGGCACCCTCGCCACTTTTTACCCACACACTCAACTCGCAAGGTGCTGATAACCAGTGTCTGGAGAGGTCAGAATCCGTTATGCCCAGACGAAACGACAATCGTCCAGCCAAATATTCTTTGATTGCTCTGGGATGTAGATCAATAGAGCTGTAACATCTGAAATACATTACTGGGCATTAAAATTGCTACACCAAGAAGATGACGTGCTACATACGCGAAATTTAACCGACAGGAAGAAGATGCTGTGATATGCAGATGATTAGCTTCTAAGAGAATTCACACAAGGTTGGCGCCGAGGGTGACATCTACAACGTGCTGACATGAGGAAAGTTTCCAAACGATTTCTCATACACAAACAGCAGTTGACCAACGTTGCCTGGTGAAACGTTGTTGTGATGCCTCGTGTAAGGAGGAGAAATGCGTACCATCACGTTTTCAACTTTGATATAGGTCGGATTGTAGCATTTCGCGATTGCGGTTTATCGTATGGTGACATTGCTGCTCGCGTTGGTTGAGATCCGTTGACTGTAAGCACAATGTGGAATCGGTGAGTTCAGGAGGGTAATACGGAATGCCATTCTGGATCCCAACGGCCTCGTATCACTAGCAGTCGAGATGACAGGCATCTTACCCGCATGGCTGTAACGGATCGTGCAGCCACGTCTCGATCCCTGGGGACGTTTGCAAGACAACAACTATCTGCACGAACAGTTCGACGACGTTTGCAGCACCATGGACTATCAGCTCGGAGACCATGGCTGCGTTTACCCTAGACGCTGCATCACAGACAGGAGGGCCTGCGATGGTGTACTCAACGACGAACCTGGGTGCACGAATGGCAAAACGTCATTTTTTCGGATGAATCCAGATTCTGTTTACAGCATCACGATGGTCGCATGCGTGTTTGGCGACATCGCGGTGAACGCACCCTGAAGGCGTGTATTCGTTATCGCCATACTGGCATATCACCCGGCGTGATGGTACGGGGTTCCATTGGTTACACGTCTCTGTCACGTCTTGTTCGCACTGACGGCACCTTGAACAGTTGACGTTACATTTCAGATGTCTTACGACCCGTGGCTCTACCCTCCATTCGATCCTTGCGAAACCCTACATTGCAACAGGATAATGCACGACCGCATTTTGCAGGTTCTGTACGGGCCTTCCTGGATACAGAAAATGTTCGACTGCTGCCCTGGCCAGAACATTCTCCAGATCTCTCACTAATTGAAAACGTCTAGTTAATGGTGGCCGAGCAACTGGCTCGTCACAATACGCCAGTCACTACTCTTGATGAACTGTGGTATCGTGTTGAAGCTGCATGGGCAGCTGTACCTGTACACGCAATCAAAGTTCTCTTTGACTCAATGCCCAGGCGTGTCAACCAGAGGTGGTTGTTCTGGGTACTGTTTTCTCCGGATTTATGCACCCAAATTCCATGAAAATGTGATCACATGTCAGTGCTAGTATAATATGTTTGTCCAATAAATACCCGTTTATTACCTGCATTTGTGCTTGGTGTATCAATTTTAATGGCCAGTAGTGTATTAGTTCAGTTTATTACATGAACCATAAAAAGGTTTACTTAGCTAGGTGCAATTCTTTGCCACAGGAATGCTTGATAATCTATAACTGTAGCTGACTGTTAAAACCTTACCTGATGCACTGATTAACCAACTGTTCTCTTGAAGTACAATGTTCAACATTTGCAAACGTACTTTTACGTTTGAGACTTGAATACTCATTAGGCCTGCTCGATGGTGCTGACTGCTTCTGCTGAGATGACGAACTAGGGCAGTGCTTCCATACTGAACCCTGTGTTGACCTCTGTGCGAGAGCGCTGCTGTACTGAGTGATAAGGCGTATCATCTTCAGCCTCTCTCATTCCACATCGCGGATTGCAGCGAGACATGTCAGTGTTACCGATGTGCGTTGCCGACTTTGGTGCAGCGCCGCGGTCTTTGGATCATAAAACGGAATCGAAGGAATCTGAAAACTACGGGGTTGATAGAAACTGTGATGGTTCAGAATTTAAATGGTGTCCCGCACGAAGAGTCACTCAGCCGTGGCAGTTCGAAATGACACACGAACAGAGTGGCGGCTGCAGTAGTGCGAGTCCAGGAGAAAGCTGGCAGCGACATCTCCGTTATATCAGCGCTGCTGCGAGTCGACGTGCGAGATCATCTGAACACACCAGGCAGAACTGGGAGTACGACCGAGCGAGAAACATGACAGTAAACCTTGAAGTACTACCGAGCAGGCGAACAGGAAGGATCTGGTCGGTTGGCTGTGCAGCCGTGGGCTAATCGGCGGCTGGTAAGATGAGTATGTAGTCCAAAGAGCAAAAGTCTAGTACGAAAGTAGTGTTTGATATAGAGCAGTTTGTTACTGGCGGCTTCTGGAAAGCACTGACTGGAGCAGCGTCTTCAGCTGCTTGTCATACAGAGCTACCGTGAAGCTTATAGGAAATAGACAATGCTCACGTAGGTCTTTAGACTGTGCAAGAGTAACGATTTATTACTGTGTGACTGTTAAGTAATTGTGTAACAGATTATCCCTGAGTATGAATACTTTTGTTATTACCATTTCAGCCAGCTGTGCAGCACTACTAAGTGAACAACTGGGTTATGCTACTGAACCGTCTTTCAGGTGATGTAAGCAAGTCCAAAATATCCTAGAGAATTTGTAGCATATTTTGGTGCATTCCATCAGGTATTGGTGGTAATTACCGCTCTTGTTCATTCTGCAATGAGTGTGTTATGAACCTTCCACATTCTTGTTAATGCTATTGCTCATATCGGCAGTTTCAAGTACAAGACCTAAAGCTGTTTTGGGAAGTTAGAGAAGTTATTAGGAAACGTTCTCTCATCTTGTTGTAGTTCTGAATTGGGCCGTTATTGTATACATCTTGTTATATTTGTGATTTCTCGTTGCTGTGCTATTTGGTAAAGACTATGCCCACAATTATTTAGAGCAAACTTATCACTGTCCGATTAAAATTTTTGTGGTGCCCTGGTAAATGTGCAGCTAACTTCTTTTTGAAACTGATATATGTTTTTAATTTGACCTCATACCGTCGGTTGCCCCTGTGTAATTTTATTGTCTTTGATACTATGGTTAGTAACTTTGAGGTCTGTTACATGATCCTGTATTTCAGTTAATTGTAATGGTTTTTGCATGTAACTTTGATTAAGAGGTTATTTGTCCGTTGCTGATTATTAGTTGTTATTCAGACGATTATTGCAATTTAACGCATTGTTATTATAAGATTTTTTAACATCGGTAATAACACAACACCTCTGCCGCGTTGTTAAAGTATTTAAGATTATGGTAACTCATGGCCAGATCCATCCATTTTACTCTCTCTCTTGCGCTACTGGTGGGATAATCTAAGCTTAAAGATTCAGTTCTTGATGAAGATTAAAAACGGTGTAACACAGGGATGTCCCTACTATTCTATCAGTACATCGAAGAAGCAATGAAGGAAATAAAAGGAGTTTCAGGAGTGGGATTAAAATTCAGGATGAAGTCGTATCAATGATAAGCTTCGCTTATGACATTGCTGTTCCCTGTTATGGAGAGGAAGAATTATAGGATATACAGAATAGAATGGTCTACTGAGTACTAACCAAGCGTTGAGGGTAAACTAAAGAACGAAGAAAGTAGCAGAAGAGACATTATTCACGAACTTGACATGAAACTTGGGGCCTACGAAGTAGACAGATTTGATAGCTTGGGAAGAGGTCGCATGTGATCGTCGAAGGAAGGAGGACACAGAAAGGGAATGTAATGACCGAATCATAAAAGAGTTACCAGAAAAAAGAAAAATCATCTAAAATGAGTATAAGGTGCAAATCTTGTAATTTAGGTGGAATCGTACGGGGCAAGCCGCTTTCGTCAGTCTCTTAAGAGATCATACAGAAGAGAAACTACTGAATTCACTCTCACAGACTGCAATTGGAGTAAGAAGCGACGCAGTCACGTTCTATCTGCAAGCAAACAGATTCAAGCGTGGTATATGGAGGCCCTCAAACGCCAAACAAGGCAGGGGTCAGAAGTCCACTGATCAGAAGATTTCCAGCCTAGAATGACCGACAGCATACAACGGATCCACTGTAACTGAGCATTTTCTTCATTTAAGTTTGTACACTAAGAAACTTGCAAAGCCTACCGGTGCATACCTCTAGACTAGGATTATTGCTTTCCATCATACATTTGTCTGCAAGTAACTCCGTGCATATGTCTGTTTCATTTTAACGAGTGATTGAACAACTGTGTTCAAATAGAGTAACAGAATCTGGCACTACACTCACTTGTAGTCCGTCGCACCAGACATTACTGTGCATTCCGAATCGTAATAAAGTAGTTGGCCAGGTAGCGTCATCTATGTTATATTCTTACTGTAGTTAAAAATTAGTGTCTGTCCTCTTCTGTATGTTCATTAGAAACACGTGAAGCAGAAATAGAAAGCCGCCCGGTTAGTCAACACATGGTCTCATATCTGTGCCTACCTCATATTCACCTCCTTAGCCTAACATCCGAGTTTTCCTATACCGTCTCCAACCACACAGACCTGAAAAATTTCAGTTGGCTCCGTCGCCGTTTCACTCTTGCACACAGCGCTCATGTACCGAGAAACAGAGACCTTCAGCCCTGCGCTACCTTTTCCCTGAGCCGGAGCTACGAGTAATTAAATACGTAGCGACCGACGTCTCGTTACGACAGAGAGTAGCAAAGGGGAAAAGGGAATTTCTGACTAAAAGAAGTTTACTACTGTCAAACACAGGCCTTGATGCGACGTAATAATTTCTAAGATACTGCGTTTCGAGCACGGCATCGTCTGGAAGTGAATATCGGTCTGTAGGAAAAATACAAAAGAAGAAAATCGAAGTGTCTGAGATGTGGTGTCACAAAAAAATGTTGAAAATTATGTAGACTTATAACATAAGAAACGACAAGGGTATCCGCGGAATGAGAGAGCAAAGAAATGCATGGAAAACACTGACAAGAAGAAGGGACAGGATAGTAGGACATGTGTTAAGACCTCATGTTATCAAGCGATCTTCGAGTGCATGCTATAATTACGTCGTTATTGCTGCCTCTATCAACTCCAGTAATTAAAAGCCAGGTGTTATACTGTGAGTAATGCCGTTAAGGAAGCGAATAATGACGGGTACTACGAAAAATAACATTGTTTAGCATAACTCAAACAGTAGGACTTATTGTAAATATAGCGACTTATACAAAACACAGTGAAAACCCCACAAGTTATAAATATTCCAAGTACCACTCTACGACACTGATACTCTCAAATGACAATGTGGTGCAAGTAATTTTATACCAAACAAATTGATATCTTTAACTGGACATTGCCGACCCGTACGTATTCCCAAATGCGTTGCGTGGCTCTCGTTACACAGCTCTGCCTGCCGACTGCGTATTGCGAACTGTCCCACAGCGCTGGCGCTCATCAACAACAATCAGACGTTATTTAAAACTGTCAGTGGGCAGCAATTACTTTAAACTTCTACCTCGGTGAAACCGTAGGTAGTTGCAACACAGTGACTGCTGATAAACTGCTCGATAAATTGATTTTCATCTGTCAAAAATGAGAATAAATAACTCCCAATGTGATGTTACAGGATCTTCACATATCCTCGGAGCTCAAAAAATAAATTTCGCCTGTAAATTTCCTTCGACATGAAGTTTCAATGTGAAATTTATCACTCAAGAACGGTCCCAAGAGATGGGAAAGACACAACAGCACAAAAATGTAACGTGACACTGCGGTATCACTACGTGAGCTCAGCTTACGTAATTAGGAATGTAATTGTTAAAACTTACAAGATAGGTAACAGAATTGGGGTTCTCTTTCAAGATTCGTTTTAAGTATCATCCAAATGTCGTAATATACTGAAAATATCTAAGACTATAAGCAAAGTTTGTTAGATCACTGCTCAGTCTCATATTCCGTACTTTTTGATTATTGATTGAATTTTTTCTTCTTTCAACACATATATGGTGTGATCTTTACTAATTTTCAGACACGTTTCTAAATAACCTATGCTGTCGAATGCACTACATACCGCTTTTACATATGTGGCAGCCGTCGTCTTCCCAAATTTCATCTCGCTGCTATAAGCGAAAACTCCTCCTCATGTTCATAATATGTGCTATATTGTTAATTTTATATTGTGTACTTCCGGAGTAAGATAAACGCACCGTGAATTTGTAAGAAACCGTAGTGATGTTCTCGAGCCTTAAAGTAAGAATTGTCTGAGAGTACTGTCATTACATACGCAATTCGATGAGCAGTTTTATTCGCTTTTTCATCGTATATGTGTGCGTGAAATTCTGTCAGTACTGAAGTTTCTTCTCTGTAGTAAATTTAATCAACATTTGAATTCTCTTTGTATCAAAATTTCAACACCCCATACTATTTTAAACCTGCGTAAACAGATTTATTTCAAATTATTCGTACATATTAAAGTGCACTGATTTCAGTTACAAACTATACACTCAGAGGCAGCCATTATTTCAATCGTACTTCTTCGTTACGGTGAAATAAATTCGGATTTTAGAGTACAACTTCAGAGACATCTTTTACTGGGTTTCAGCTAATGTTCTCAAATGACCAATATATTTGTCGAGTCATGTAGTTTTTAGCAGCAGAACTGCCAGGCTGCCCACAGTTAAAAATGATTAATTATTTAGTTTATATATTATTAATTTAAAACGTTTTCGCTACAACACGTGGGCGATATATTATTAATGGAAACCGAATACTGTGGAGTGAAAGGCACAGCATAGAATTTTTATCTGGTGAAAACCTATATGCTAATTTCACATGTAGTACGCAAACATATAGTTAATGCATTACCATTTAAGAAGTCAATTAGAATGCATATTTTGATTGGTTCGAACAACAACCAGGTATTACGGAGATGCTACGGGACGTCAAATGGCAGCTGCCCTTCTTTTCTAGGAGCACTAGTGAGATAACTTGGAGAACTGGCATTGGAGGCTGACTGCATAACGATCCTACTGCAGCGAACGTACATTTCTCATAAGGGCCATTAAGATAGGGTGGACTAGGACTGGTACGGAACCATATAGACATTGGTTTTTCCCGCTCTGTTTCCTAGTGGAATAGGAAATGAAGTGTGTGGTGGTTGTACGTATTCTGCAAGGCGACGTGTGATGCGAGGTGGAGGGTACACAGTAACACTACTTGTCATTTCATTTCCTGATCCATTCGCAAAAAGAACGAGGGAAAAATGACTACGTGCTCTTTACAAGCCCTAATCCATCTGGTATTGACATAATGGTCCTTACGCGAAATATAGATGTACTTCGCGTGTTATGAACTACAATTGCATTTTCCAGTTTACATTCACAAATTTAAATAGTAGTGAACTCAAGATTCGAGCTATATTCTTCCTGAGATGCATGTTGGCCCAAATTAAACGAGCATTTGTCGTGATTGTGATGTCGGTATTGCTTACACACGTTGAAATAGGTGCTTTGCAATGTACTGTGCTGTATGTAGTCCTCATTCCTTTCAAGTCATTGAAAGGGTTTTGAATTCAAGCCCCTACAAACCCATTTCTACGTATCATCGAACAACAGGATTTCCACTAAAATAGTTGAGATCCATGCAGTAACACAGAACTTGTTCTTTCACACTAAACGGTGGTGAAACTATTCACTATCCCTCAAACCTTACATTAACCCTACCAGTAAGTGCCATTCGTGATATGTTATTCAATTACGCCACGTAATGACAGAGATTTTTTTTTTCGACTGGAGTGTAATTATTTTTGATTAATTGAGATCAACTGCACTTTGCATCTAGGGTTACAACAGCAAATAAAGCGGGATACAAAAATTTAACCAAGTTTTTGTTTATCTTCATTTTTTGTTGTTTATATATGCTTAGCTTTTGTGACTATTTTTTCTCTAATTTAGACATTTTAGGTGTACTTGCAAAACATTAAATTTTACTAAAATGAGACTAAGGTTAGTTTGTTTAAGAAACAGAGCAGTACTAGAATTACAGATACAGCAGTTCTTATAACACGCAACAAAGATTCCACAAGGATATTTTTTAGTTTGAAGAGAATTTCATTAAAAAAATGAGCATCATTTGCTCTTTTTCGTTTGTTTGGTGCTGTCTTCGATTCACCCACTGAGCCTCAGGTTTAGCCCCCATCGTAGCTGTATCCCACCTTCCTTAGTACCTCTCTCCTTTAGACCGAACAGAAGTGGTAAAGCCAACCATGTTCTTCACTCTTATCTTCCAGAGTCTGTAGAGAAAAATCAACAAGTTAATGCCAGTAAATCATTATAACTGACATTCTGTATCCAACGGCACTGTAGCTTTTACTTGCTGTACAAGTCCTAGATAATTCTCGTTTCTATTAAACGAGGTGCAAGTAGCTCAGGTTTTATTCCGTTAGTTGCCAGTTCCACATTAAATAAGCCAAATCTTGCTGTTCCGGAAAACGTGGTTTCAATGCTGAGTCTTCGTCATAGTCGCTAAAATAAGAGTCACTGTTAGTATCTGGCTGCTGTTGATGTTGGAAGTGGCTTAGTGGTACTGGAATTGGCAACTCCTCACTATATGGCAGTGGAGCAATACAAGAGGTTATGACAGTGTAAACCAGATCCGTTCATTTCTTTTTACTTTTTATCTTGGTATCTTCACAATATAGAAATAGCAATAGTCATAATTGTTTGTGCCCCCCACCCCAAATTTGAGAGACTGCTAAAAACAATATCTTTCTTACCCCATGAAGTCACCCTTTTAGTGTAGACCTGCTACTTCCGCATAAAACATGGGGAGCCCAAGAAACACCCAGATCTCCAACAAGCATTCCAAAATAATGTTTACATACAACAGAAAAATTAGTACATAATACAACATCCACAGAAATAACAAAGGAGTCAGTTGACAACTTAGACCTTATTCCGATTGCCATCCAAGCCACATCTAAAGGAGACACAACAAAAAACGTACAACCTGTTTGGAATAACCTTGTAATCAGGGAAAAAATTTTGCTCTTGAGTGTTATACATTGGTAACCTACGGTACTAATAATGAGAACGGGGGCACTAGGTATCTTAATTGTAAAATCCTTTGTCTAGGTCGACAAAAACTTTGCACATGTCTTAATTTTTACTACGTCTTACTTTTATTAACAAGCACCACATCATAGCCGATTCTGTAATATCTGTGCTCTTCAGAAAACCCAGGTGTTCATCATATGACACATTCAATTTTCTTTTCCATTCCTATGCGTAATATTCTTGTTTTCAAGTTGGTTTCATGAGCTCTTAAGCTGTTTGTACGGTATTTCTCGTACTTAACTGCCCCACTGTGTCTTTGCGATTATGTGGATGACGTTCTCCCTTAAGACTGTTGGTATACCTTTGCCTATAATTTTACCAAAGTTCGTTTTAAATTTTCTGTACGCCGAATCAGTCCAACATACGATAGCTTGTTTTCCAATTTCTTCGCATTTTTCCTGCAGCCATTTCCTCTTGGCTTCTCTACCATTCCAGTACGTTGTCCTCGAAGGTGAGTGTTCATCGGAGGTCGGGTTTCATCTGGAGTGGCCCAGGGAAGTGAAGTAGGTCCGCTGTTGTTTTCTATCTACATAAATGACCTTTTGGATAGGGTGGATAGCAATGTGCATCTGTTAGCTGATGATTCTGTGGTGTACGGGAAGGTGTTGTCGTTGAGTGACTATAGGAGGATAAAAGATTACTTGGACAGGATTCGTAATTAGTGTAAAGAATGGCAGCTAACTCTAAATATTGATAAATGTAAATTATTGCAGATGAATAGGAAAAAGGCTCCCGTAATGTTTGAATACTCCATTAGTAATGTAGCGCTTGACACAGTCACGTCGATTAAATATTTGGGCGTAACATTGCAGAGCGATATGAAGTGGGACAAGCATGTAATGGCAGTTGTGGGGAAGGCGGATACTCGTCTTCGGTTCATTGGTAGAGTTTTGGGAATATGCGGTACATCAGTAAAGGAGACCGCTTATAAAACACTAATACGACCTATTCTTGAGTACTGCTCGAGCTTTTGGGATCCCTATCAGGTCGGATTGAGGGAGGACATAGGAGTAATTCAGAGGCGGTCTGCTAGATTTGTTACTGGTAGGTTTGATCATCACGCGAGTGTTACGGAAATGCTTCAGGAACTCGGGTGGGAGTCTCTGTAGGAAATGAGGCGTTCTTTTCGTGAATCTCTAGTGAGGAAATTTAGAGAACCAACATTTGAGGCTGACTGCAGTACTATTTTACTGCCGACAACTTATATTTCGCGGTAAGAGCACAAAGATAAGGTAAGAGAGGTTAGGGCCCGTACAGAGGCATATAGGCAGCCACTTTTCCCTCGTTCTGTTTGGGAATGGAACAAGGAGAGAAGATGCTAGTTTTGGTACGTGGTACCCTCCGCCACGCACCGTATGGTGGATTGCGGAGTCTGTATGTAGATGTAGATGAAGATTTCACGAAAATTTTCTCGTTTTCAGAATACTGAAGGTGCGATATGTTTTACTTGCTAAAATACGTTCAGTATCCTACATCGCACAATATATTTCTTTATTTAGGACAATCGGTTCAAACAGACTTTGCTGTTATTTTCAGATTTCAAAAATATTTGTTCTGTAAAACGTGCTCTTCATTGTACGTTGAAATCTCAGCCAAGTTGTCAAGTGGATGAACTTCAGCACATTATAAAAGGTTTATCGTAACTAAAATATTTAAAAACATAAAGCACCTCGTGCAAAGGGCCTTGTCTATGACTATATGGCCTTCGCACAAGGTGCTTTATGTTTTTAAATATTTTAGTTATGTCAAACCTTTCAACCTTTCACAATGTGCTGATTTTTATCCACTTGACAACTGGGCGTGAGGTTTCAGCGTATAATGAAGACGTTTCACCACTAAAAGCATTATGAGACCTGACGATGACAGCAAAGCGTGACGAAACGGGTTGTCGTAAATAAAGAAATGTACTATGCCATGTAGGCTATTGAATGTTTCTACAGTTCCTATTTATTTCATTCCTACGTAACTTATCGTTACGTGCACGATAGCTCACATTCTCTAAGGGGAAATGGGGGAGGGTAATATCTCGATATTTATTGATCACAGAGATAAGGGGTCAAGCGTTTTGTGGGTAGCCCTTGGCCTAGCGATCATATGTATACCTATCGAAAGAACGGACATTCTGTAGTAAGTCTACAATACAGGTTCAAAATTTAAATTTTACACACTTCCTCCAGTCCTATCATAGTGAGCAAATCTGTTGGTTCTTTTGTATTAGATGTGGTCTAGGTTGGACCTTGGGCAGCTTATAAAGGCACCATTTATTCAAGTGCGATTCCTGAATAAAATCCAGAGAAACAACGATTTTTGGATCCAAACCATCCAATTGTATAGACGGCCACCGCTATACTTTTTGTGCATGGCAGCTTGTCGAAATTTTTACCATCGTGCTTAAGGTGATGTTCCTAGGGAACTCTGAAACTTTTCCGATATAATTATCCGCTACCGAGGTCTATTAGTTAATTTACACAACTGATGCAGAAAACCGCCTGAAACGGCCCTTTGCCTTTTTTGCACTGCGGGACGCAATTACCTAAATAACCAAGCGCAGCAAACTGTACGTTCCTTAGATACTTATCTAGAAACAATGTTTTCCAGTTTTCGAAAATCTGTGTCATTTATCAAGATACACCCGGAAAACTACGTGTTTTGGGTACCAAAAGTATCAGTTGTGGGGATGTCCACTTCTACAAATTCCATGCATCGCAAATTATCAAATTTTTTTCACTTACTGTTACGACTATGTTCTCGGGGAACATTGACACTATTTTCGATATCACTATTCGAACCAGGATCCAGAAGTTCAAACTTACCGTACCTGTTCACGTAAAACATGCACGTAATACCCTGTCTGAAGAGTAAATGCAGTCCTAACGTAATGAGCAAGTAGAAGGGTTTCTAAGTCATCGCAAGGGTTCTGTGGTCATCAAACCATGTTTTTAGTCGCCATCTGTTCACCAAACAAACCTTATGACGCACTGTGCTTGTATGATGGCACATCTCGCTTATACAGGCTGCCCTGACCTAGAAATTATTCTATGATACTGCCTGTTGGCCTAAGCACCTCACAAAAATATTTTAATTCATGTGAAATACTTTGTACTTGCAAATAACAACTACGCTCTTTTTGGTACACGGTACTTGTAGCCTAAAAATGTAGTGCTTTGTTATGTAAAGCAGTGTAAAACAAAGTTCTGTAGGATGTGAGACGATTTTGCGTCAACCTTATACTGCGTGTGCCAACGGCATTGCCGCTGTGGTGATATCGGTTTCCGTCAGATCACCGAAGTTACGGCCGGTCGGACTTGGCTAGCACATGGGTGGCACTGTTGGCAAGCGGGATGCACTCGGTCCTTGTGACGTCAATACGTCAATTCAGGAGCTCCCATTGGCTGAACACGACATGGTAGTCAGTCGGCACGACTACACCTTCCGAGACCACTTCAGATGGAGTTACCTTATGAGTACTTACCAGTTGTTTACAAATGTCGAAGTATTTAAATAAACTATGTGAACTTTTTTGATCTAGACAATTAGTTTTTTACAGGGTGAGTTACTAATTATAGCCACCTAGAATAACTCTGAAAGTATAATAGTAACTGAAACGTTTGTGGGAAAAATGTATGGGACAACGGGGGCCATAAATTGATGGTCGTTTTTTGTTGTTAGTGCGGTAGCGCAGGAGATGCGAAGGTCAACTTGGTTTTTTTTTAATGGTATGCTGTAGTTTGGTACTTATTTTCTGATAGCGGCTATCTATACGAATCTAATGATGTGTAACAGCAAGGCTTTGAAGATCAACGAAGATCAGAAAGGTGGCATGAACGTCCATTTACAGAAGGTGTTAGAAGTGATGACCATTGGTATCAACGAAGTGCTATAATTTTCTAATCATGGATTGAGTGGTATTCCTTACCAGTTTAGCACTTATCGAAGCATATGCTCTGATAATTCTCTCTCGTATATCGTGCAGATAGTAAATATTCGCCGAATACGGTATGTCCATCTAACGTGCCATTGACATGCAAACACTATTCTACGGTTTCGAAGTACAACACTGATAGGAACGGTAAGACTAGTATCATCGAATCAAGCGAATGTAAATGATGTATTCCTTCGAAGAACAAGTCGATATGCTTCTAATTTACGAAGAATGACAACGAAATTCAATGAGAGCTAGAGACTTACATGCTGAAATATATCCTCACCGCACTCACGTCGTACATTTAAATATGTGCATGATAAATTTAGAACAACTGCATCTTTAACGCATCCGAAACATACCTGGAAAAGGAAAACTACTAACAAGGAATCGGAAATTATTGCCTCTGTGGTTCGAGATCCTTGTGCTAGTTCTCGTCAAACCGCAAAGAAATATGACATAAACGAGAGTAGTGTTGTTCGTGTTCTGCATTGCCATAAATATCATCCTTACCGTTTCAGTCTTCACCAAGCATTAATTGGTACGTAATGTATGCGTCACATTGTATTCTGCCAACTGTCTCAACTTCAGATTCAGAGAGATGACACATTTATTAATTTGATTTTATTCACTGATGAGGCTACATTCACCAACCATCGAAATGTTAATTTTTATAACAAGCATTACTGGGCAACTGAAAATCCATGTTGAGTGCTGCAAGCTACACACCAAAAACCGTGGTCGATGAACTTATGGTGTGGGGCTCTAGAGGACAGAATTATGATCCCCTATGTCATTGAAGGAGATCTTAATGGTAGGAAGTACACCACATTCATGAAAGAAACATTAGGTCCATTATTGAAAGAAATACCTTTAGGAACAAAGAACAGAATGTGGTTTCAACACAATGGGTGTACGGTACATTTTTCGCCTCTGGATTTTTTATTGTGGGTATTTGTGGAAGACATTGTTTATAAAGACGTTCCAACTACACCTGAAGACATGAGAGAGAGTTTTGCCACAGCATGTGCTTGGATAAGTGCCGAAGTGGTAAGGAATACAACTCAACCCATGATGAGAAAATAACAATTGTCATTACTTCGAACACCTTTTGTCAATGGACGTTCATGCCACCTTTGTGACCTTCGTTGATCTTCAAAGACCTTACTGTTACACTTCATTGGATACGTCTCGATAGCCGCTATCAGATAATAAGATATTAAGTACCAAAATATAGCATCGTATTTGAAAAAAAAGCAAAGTTGACCTTCATATCTCTGACGTGAGCGCACCTAGAAAAAAACCGTCACATTATGCCCCCGTTGTCCCATGCAACATTTGTCCCACAAACTTTTCAGCTACTATCGTACTTCCTGAGTTATTGGTTATTCTAGGGGGCAACAGTTAGTGACTCACCCTGTATAAGTTAATTCCCTGATGCAACACAGAAAAGAACGGAACCCCCCGAAAAATGCATACAAAATACACCAGTAAAGCGAATATGTTCCTTTCTAAAAGACTGACAGTAAAATGGGAAACGAGCTGCCCCAAATCCTCATTCCGTCTTCCTCAACAAAAAATTTTGGCATTCGAAATTATTCGCGGTTCCTGGTACTGAAAGGGCGTAGCAGAGAGATCGTGCCGGTGGAAGAGAAAGGAGACAGTGCCATTGGCAGACAGTGATGTGAGAGGAGATATTGGCAGCGCGAGAGATAGAGAGTGTAGTGAAAGACAAAGAGGAATCAAAATAAAATCAGTGGGAGGAAGACAGAAAGGTCAAGCAAAAAAGAAAGATGTATTTGAGTGGATAGTTTGCATGGGCTTGGGGAGTCTACATGCCCCGCCCCCCACTACCCCCAAGATAGTGGAATTATAACACTTAGGTTTAGGAGAGGGTAGACTTTAACACGTGGTTGTAAGAGAAAAAATAAGTTCCACCCATAGAATTTTTCAGCTGAGAAGACGCATTGTTGACACCGGCAGTGGAATATACTGTACATGGAGGGAGAAAAAGGAGATTAGGAGAGAAACGTATATAGACAGTGGCAGTGAGAGGATGGTGCTGAATATGAATGCTTAACTACAAAGAGAGAATGGATGGAAAAGTTTAGAACGACGTGTGTTAAAAAGCACGAATATGTTTGCATGCCAAAATTTTTGGTGAGGAGAGTGAAATGAAGACTGAGGCAGTATTTGTGCTCCGACAGGACCATTTTTTCCCCTGGTGATGCTTCATTTCTTTCTTTCCATAAACATTGCTGTTCTTCCTTCTTTCGTCGGTCAGTATTTCTTCGCCGTTTTCTTCCTTTTTACTTCGTTTTTACTAGGATATTGTTGCCTCGTACTTACAAATTGCTAGACATAGTTACGTAAATCCCACATATCAGGTGATTGGGACAAATCTACCTTCGACTCTTATGGTACAGTAACAACCTGGAACAAAATATTAACTTGAGTTCGATATACTTATTATTAATCTGTAAGGAACTTCTTCGGAGAGATAAAAATACAGAGCTGCCATCGGCTACGATAACGATTATTAAGACGACTGCTGACAGTAAAGCTCAAACCAATCTTAAGGAATGTGATATAGAAATGTGCATCTGCGGTTTTCAAAGTATCGCGCATATCAGTTTCGTACTGACTTGAGGAAAGGGATCCATCTGAGATATTGTTTCGCCTGCTTATTACCTAAGTGGCGGCAGAAACAAACAAAATCATACATATTACCGTTGTGTTTGCGTAGTATACGCACTAAACAATTTGACGCCAATGTATATATTCGCCACTTATTTCATTCCGCGCACCGTTTGCAGTGTAGTACTTTGCGAAATGAACAACGGGTAAGGGCCATCATTAATATAATTCGTGCACACGGAAACTTACGTCAGATGCCGTCCTTGTGGATAAACTAAATCTAGAAAATTTAGACAACTTTTGTTGGACTGTTATCTGGTAGGATTCAGACTGAAGAATAAAATTTTGACACATTCAGCAAATACTGTTATACCCAGAAGGAGTTAAAATGTTTGCCTCTGTTTAAGTTTCTCATCGTCGTGTTCCTTTCAGTGTTATCTACTAACATCAGTTCGCAGTCCTGTTGGAAATCTCGGACAAAGATTTTACAAAACTTCCCACCCATACCCAACAGCTTGCGGTTTGTAATTGAACAGTAATAAAATAGTTCTTCTTAGGCTGCCTTATGATTCATCCCTTAAGAGAAAGCTTCTGAGAAAGTACACGATATTCCAAAGTTGTGGATTGGGGAGAGTGGGTTTAATTTATCTCACGACATCCGTTAGAGTTTGCTATTTCTAGCGTATTTGTTCCCGCAAATAAGCTATCACTAATTGGTGTATTTTTTAACGTGCTCCATTTAATTTCATATGCCTATCTTTCACTTTTTATTTCGTATCACAATAAAAAAGTAATAGAATTGAAAGATAAACCTTTATAACGGCAACACAGCTCATTAGAATATGTACACTGAAACAATTTACAACCACTTACAATCGATTTTCAAGAAGTTTATCGCGGGTAGCAGTGATTCCTTCTAAACGGTGAAGCGTGTGACTTCTATTTTTCTTCCATATGTCAGCACCATTGGTGGTCTCTGGTGGCTGAAAGAGTACTGTCATCCCTTGAACAATTTCAATTTTGTTAGTTGGCTGAGCAACTGCACCGGAGGGGGACAAATAGATGGCCTCACACTCTTCAAACCTACGGCGGGGGTCAATTTTACAACAGACATTTGAAGGTAGTAATGAAACATATATTTGAAGGCAGTAATAGAACGATATGTTATAAACCACCACACGACGTTCTCTCACATGAAGGCAAGTAGTGTGGAGCGTCTGAGCAGGACCATAAAAAATTGTATGAGAATGAGCATTTATCTCTGATGTTATACAAATGACTAGAGCACTCTAATCGAACTAGCCATACTACGATTAAGATGAGAGCTGTTGAGATATGTGATAACAGACTTCTACGTACAGTATACCATTGTATTAAGATGATTGATCCGTGCAAGCAGACATTTAATATATGTGGTTTGGTACTTCTTTCAAACTACAAAATTGTGTCTGAGAGGTCATACCACCGATTAGTGGAGATATGCACAGTTTCCAAAGTGCAATACATGGACCCAAGAACTTGTATCTTTGAGGGGAAGGTGGTGAATAAATTGCCAGAAGTTTTTACAGAGAGCAATTGAGGAACAGCTCTGAACAACAGGTGTATCTCATGGAGCATGTTATCAGCTGTGGTAGGGACAAGGCATTAATTAAATGTCTATACTTCTCACCAAAGAAGAACAGATGGGTGAACATTCAAGATTTGGTATACAAGCAGGACTCATAAACGTGAAACGAGACAATGATGTGACATGAGTGCTAGTAAGCACATCAGAATACTAGTATATTCTCGATAAGTTAATATTTCAACTACAGTAACGTCGGCACAATACTATGGAACTAGAACAAAGGTGAAAAAGTGAGTAGCTCATCGAGACAATAGAATTAATATAATGGGCTATGTCTGTAAGGAACATGATATTGGTTATGCCACAAATAGAAATCATCATGTGGCAGATCGAATGTAAGCGTTGAAGAAAGGATATAGGTATAGGAATAGACATGCAGCATTTGAGATGGTAAATGTATGTGTGCCAGACTTAAAATGGGTGCTGGAATGAACTTGAAACAAATTGTGAACACTGCTCATCATACACGAAAGAAGAGAAAAGTAGTGGATATTAAAAAAAAACTGCACAGACAGCCATGGCAGCTGGTAAAAGTATTTTGAATCAGAAAGGAAGACGAAGTAGAAAAAGAAGAAGAATAAGAAGAAGGAAAGAAGACGATAAATCATATGTCGAGTTAAAACACCTATGGTCCTACCCATACCTAAGACATCTGGAGGAATCTTCTGTTCCTAATTCCAGTGCTCGCAGGGCTGTCTGCAGTCGAAGCATTTGCTGGCAGTGAAGAACTCAAAAATACTGAGGAGAGACAACAGGAAGCTAAAAGACATAACAGGACAATGGAGGCATTCACTATCAGTAAGGAACTTTATTTGAAACCATACAACAAAACCCTCTAACTGTAGTACAAAGCAGACCGCGTACCAATTCTGAACTCCTTAAATTCGCCAAGAAATTCAATATAAGAAACTAAAGATTCCGTGATTCTGTATAGTGTTTATGTGGGATTGGCTACTAAAGAAGACGTGTAAATGCAAAGAAAGTGTTGTTATCAGTTTAGATATTCCAGAAGGATATGGCACTCACTGGGTTGCATATTTTGCTTTGACTCATATGAGGCTAGTGTGTTGATTGGATACCACATGAAGATTTATATTGATATTTTAATGACAAGAACAATATTTTCGACGCCATCAAGACTTCAATTCGTTCCCTGCAGTCATTTCTGTTTAATGGTTTTCCTGACAATTGCATTAAAAGAAGCGGTATTCATATTACTAAATAAATTGAGGTATAGCTGTGATGTTGTACTCTCTTACTTTAAAAGAGCTCTCATCATTGTTAAGAGTGAACTACTTGCCCTAATAGATCCAAGCAAGGAGGAGTGAAGTACTGCATTGATTTGTCTGGAAATATAAGTGCATACCTAATGTCACTTAGGTGAATAATAGACTACGTATCGAAAGTGGTGATGTTGTGGTAATACCTGCCAGCTCATATGATAAAGACGATTTGAATGTATGAAATGTACAAGGGTTTGAATTATAAACAAACAGGGATAAAAAGAAGAAAACACACAACAGACTTTAGGCTCAAAGATTCAATACGATCACTACCACGTTTTTCAGGGAGCCATGAGTTGGCAACTAATAGTAATGAAATGTATGGGGCGAATTCCTGTCCATTTCGTCGATTCTTGTTTAGTGTAATATCGCCACGAATTCATATCTTAATGACAGATTAATTCACACAATATACGGATTTTTTCATGTAGTGGGTGCAGGTCACACAAAATTGTTTCGCTGCCAGACAGGCAAATATATTTCCCAGTAGCTATACAGAAATTAGACCATCTTGATTTGTATATCGTAGATCAGATAGGAAATCTACCTGTTTTTCACTGTGAGCAAATTAGATTATGTTTACATCTGAATCAGCGTCATGGGCTTAATGTACTGATCATTAAACATTTTTATGCACGAGCCAGTACTGACACAGCTGGGCGGCACCTTAAGCCACATATGTACCGACCTTATTGGTAACCGGCTTACAGAGCAGCTATGTTTAAACTTCCGCGGCGTGAGGCAGTGTAGGCAGAAAACTATTTGTATATGAAGATGGTATCTATTCTTTCGGACATGTCCGAAAGAACAGATACCATCTTCATTTATATATAGTCAAGGCTCACCGATTATTTGATCATCTTCTTCTGTGTGGATGCACAAACAGTGCCCGAACTCTTACGGGAATCGGCGGTAAAGTCGCGAGTAATGAGACTCATGGGCAGGGGCACTATGAATATAGTGCGGGACAATAAGCTGCGAAAGTGGGTCTCACCGGAGGCGTGCCAGAGATAAGTCCCTGCAGTCGCACTATCCTCTGTGTCCACGGTGGCTCACGTCAGATGGATAGAGCGTCTGCCATGTAAGCAGGAGATCCTGGGTTCGAGTCCTGGTCGGGGCACACATTTTCTACTGTCCCCATTGACTTATACCAACGTCTGTATGCAGTTAAAGGTATTGATTTCATTGTAAAAAAATTATTTAGTGTACTTGTTTCGTTAGTGGTGTTACTGCCATGACTTTCCATTAGGCACTGGTACTGTTGTGACGATGTTGGGCTGAAACACGAGCGTCAGACAGCATTACAATTACAGATTGTCAACATGGGTTTGAAGAAGGTAAGCAGCACTTCACTTGTAAAGCTCTTATCTCAAAACAACAGCAAGTGTGTTGGTGCATTAAAGGGATACGGAGACGTCCTCTTTCCGCACTAGGGCTGAAGAATATAATTCAGAAATTTGAAGGCACTGGCGATTTGTGAATTTCTCCTAGGAGATGCCGATGGAGAACTGTACCAAAAATTGTTGAAGAAATTATGGTTGCCATGGGTGGAATTCTGGACGCAATGTCCGATTTTCATGCAGTGAACTGTCACGACAGCTGGAAACAATTGTGAAATAGTATCTCTAATGCTGTTCCAGGCAGTCACGCATGCAGATGTTCGTCACATTTAGCAACGCTTGTAATTCTAAATATAAACATGATGTACAGCTAAAACGTGCTGGCCTCTCAGGCTGAAACTAAACAGTGATCTTTTCAGTGGTTTATGTGTTATTTCTCTTACGCATTTCCTGACAAATATTAACAAAATGTTTCATTGTTCTAACACCGCTGGTTTTTCGTAGGGGCTCTCTCAAGTAGCAAAAGTTTAATTATAACCATACTGTGTGTTAGTGTGGTTTCAGCTTAAACTAAACTAGATGTTTTTGAAACGGCTCTCATCTTTATAGGCTCTTAACGTATGATAACGTATTTGGATTCGACTGTTAGCCGATAAATTGGTGTCAATAATTATAGCATACAGCTGTGGCTCAAGAGCCACATGAATATCTGATGTGGGTAGCAGTTTGACGACCACTGATCATTAAAAGTCGGAACCTTTCACAACACTTTGTATTGACCATTCTCTGATTCACACTGCTACGACCCTCAGCGATCCCAAAGCAGTGGCGCTGCAATTGCTGATATAGTGCTGTCGGGTATTCTGTGTGAACAGATGATTAATTGGTTAATAACAGTAACTTTGCTTATATTTAAATTCATAAGCAATATGAGACATGATCACAAATGCTTACTAAACCTTGTGAATGTAATTTTTCTTCTGCTAATTGAATTTTAAGAGGAGTGCCTCAGTAATGCTCGTTAAGGAATCCATGGTACCACCATTTGAAATTTACACCATAGATGCTGATCGGGATGAGTGTGCATGTCCGTGAGTTGGTAGTACTGAAAGACGAACAATAATGCATTATACCACTCATGCCCCATAACCCGGTAGTGGCCTTGCTACTTGCTCCTCTACTATTGAGCTAAGTGGCCAACTTTATTTAGCTCATGGCCAAATTCACCAATGTCACTTAAAAAGGATCACATCTTAAAATATTACTGTCCCTGTAAGTAAATCTTTTTTTTTTATTACACAGTGAAACCGTCTCTCATCTTTATATGCTCTTAACGTATGATAACGTTTTTGGATTCGACTGTTAGCCGATAAATTGGTGTCAGTAATTATAGTATACAGCTGTGGCTCAAGGGCCACATGAATATCTGATCTGGGTCGCAGTTTGACGACAACTGTTTTAAAGTATAAACAGAGCACACACAGCATCAGAAGAGCACTTCTCAGCAGATGTAAAACGTGATAACAAGCGAGAATAGCAAGTTTCTTAAATCAATAGGACTGAAGCCTCGCAATGACTTCAATCCATATATCCACTCCAGTTCAAAACGACAGTTGGATCATTTATCAGGAATGTTTGCCGTACAAATTCTTTGCTTTAACCGCCTTCAACAAAAACGAAGGAAGAAAAATTCTTATTCAGTACCAAGATGGGTTACCACTTCCAAGCAGCAGTTTCCAAGATTATGAAGGAAGGTTTAGGGCCATCAAAAGGGCTGGAAGGGCTCTACCAACAGCAGCACCATAGTTTTCACGTAATGGATTTGCCCTTCTGTTTCAAAAAATGAGATATAAGCTTTATGGTATCGAACTACATGCACAAGAAATGTTGGACTCACATGCACTGATAAAACATATAACTCTGCAACAACTACGGACCTGGATGGTTTAGATATGGATAAGAAAAAACAGAGAGCCTATAGTACTGTGTAGGGAAGGGCCAGAAAACACTTCTGTTTTACCCAGTAACTTTCGGTCATGTTACTACGAACAATGACCTCTCTGACAGGAAATCAAGAATTCAGTCACATAACTGAGACGATATTCTATAAACACGCAATTTGATTACAAGCCGCTTGTGAGCTACCGTGTCAAGTCTTCTGGATACGTAGAAATACGGAAACAATTTTAAATCCTTTCTCAGCAGCGCTCAACACTTCATGTGAGTAAAGAGCTAGTTGTGTTTCACAAAAATCCGTGTCGATTAACGTGTCTTCAACGTAATTCATCTGGCCATCAATACGTAGACTCGTGCAAATGTGCGGTGACAACAACTGAAATAGTTGTATGTTTACGTCAGGAAACGTACAATTACTATTAAGTTGGATTATCAATAAATAGTTAAAAAGGGCTTTCTGTTTATTTATTCATTTCTTAATTTTCCTATAACCTCATTTGCAGGTTTCCGGTAAGTATTTGTTATAGGCTGTCAACGCAGCTCTCTTAGAGTTGGTGAAATAAGTTTAGAGACTTTTTCTGCATGATGCTGAAATTGAAGTCAGGCCACTTCAGCCTGCTCCCTTATCCCAATGTGGGTCCCTGTGTATAACGTAACGTGCCAGTTGTCCAATACATGAGTCGATGTACACACCTTATCTGGGAAGTGAACTCTTTTCTCCATGCCCCATACTAACAGACCTGACCACATGCACGACGTCTGCTTGTCGTTAGTGTCGATGGCCCACTGTGGTCAACAAGGCTCACTTTGCCACGTGAAAGTGCTTGTATTGCCAAAATGCATGTGCGAGCTCTGTGCCGTATTCAGGTTGCCAATATCGCACGCAGTTCACAGCTAATTATAACGAATACACTGCACTTTCAATTGTGTGAAATGGGACGTCTGTGATGTGATATAAGCTCCTTAAATTATGCATATTTGCGCCGGCTGCTTTCGTAACATCACGCAGTCATGCATTTTTCTTGGCGGGATGTGTCGAGATGATGAAGTATGTGTCATCCACGAGATGAGTGAAGAAGAAAGCTAGTGATGAGAAGTGAGTCAATAAAATTACACATATGCAGACTGATTGCTTTCATACCCATGTCCTCGGGACTTCACACTTTTTCTTTGCAGAGCAGCCGGCCGGGGTGACCGAGTGGTTCTAAGCGCTTCAGTCTGGAATCGCGCGACCGCTACGGTCGCAGGTTCGAATCCTGCCTCGAGCATGGATGTGTGTGTTATCCTTAGGTTAGTTAGGTTTAAGTAGTTCTAAGTTCTAGGGGACTGATGACCTCAGCTGTTAAGTCCTATAGTGCTCAGAGCCATTTGAACCATTTTTTTGCAGAGCATGTGGAATTAAGTATTACTGGTCATACCACTAATAACAACAACAACAGTGATAATAGTATTAATTTACAGTTGCATAGAGGGCTTATGATGATTTTTTCTTTTAGACACACTTGATGACAACTTAGTCAGTGATGTGGGTGTTTTAGTGAATGAAAAACTATCTGAATGCATCTCCAGTAATATATGGAATAACAGAAAAGAGATGTGGTTGAATCATTTATTAGCATCAGTGAACTGCAATACAAGTATCAGAAATAATCAATCACTGATGGATATGTATATCAACTAAGTGTGTGTGTGTGTGTGTGTGTGTGTGTGTGTGTGTGTGTGTGTGTGTGTGTGTATTGTTGGGGGAGGAGACCAGACAGCGAGGTCATCGGTCTCATCGGATTAGGGAAGGACGGGGAAGGAAGTCGGTAGTGCCCTTTCAAAGGAACCATCCCAGCATTTGCCTGAAGCGATTTAGGGAAATCACGGGAAACGTAAATCAGGATTGCTGGACGCAGGATTTAACTGTCGTCCTCCCGAATGCGAGTCCAGTGTGTTAGCAACTGCCCCACCTCGCTTGGTGTGTGTGTGTGTGTGCGCGTGTGTGTGTGTGTGTGTGTGTGGGTGTGTGTGTGTGTGTGTGTGTGTGTGACGCTTATCGAAGTCTGGACTTGGGTTAATCACGCGACCGCTGTCGATGTGCTGGTTGTCACAAGCACCACAACTCAGGTCATTACGCTCGCTGTCCTTATCATTCACGATACCATAGCCACAGCCTGGGCTGACGATGAGCCCATAACGATTATCACCCCAGCCTGGACCCTCCAGCTGGTGGCCACAAGCACTGAGGCGCAGAGTATCAACTCGGGCACATTTACCATGGTTACCTCAGTCACACTGGTCTGGACTACTGAATTTACCATATTAGTTTCGCAGTCACCCACCATAGCAATACCTGGGGTCTAGCAGCACTAGGATTCATCGAGCCCATCTTGTTAACGAACTTCAGGTAAGCCACGCAGCTGCATTAGACTATTCTGTTTGCTGCTGCTTTCAGTGGTAGGTCTTTGCAGTCCAACACTGGTGACACCTATGTGGGGTACAAAGATGTGGCTACCTTCTATTGTACTTTCAGCACAGTGTTGGAAAGAAAGCTCCATAAAAATCATTAACACCCATCGGTATCCTGTGGACAGCGACTACTGCTGTTGCTGTATTTCAGGCTAGAACTTCTGTGTATCCTTGTCTGTAACACTAGTAATAAATACGTTAGTGCAGCGAAACAAAATCAAATAATAATATAAGGTAGATGAATACTTACTGATGGCCTCCTGCTTCCCAGGTAATCAGTGTTGCAGGTGGTACTTCATACCGTATTGATATACAGACAAGCAATGCTGTTGGCAGAAAATCCGCAACTGAGCATTACAGCAGACGTTGAAAATACCGCTTCAGTTGTAAATTACTTTATTTTTACACGACCGTTTGCGTACTGTTATAGCCCCATTCTCTAAATCCGTATTCTGGGCTAAGAATTTTATATTACTGTAAATCCTTAATCTGAGCTCAGAGAGCTGTTCATTGGATTCAGCATCTACAGTAATATTACATTTTCATTGAGGGCAACACTGTTATCACCGATACGCTTTAACCCGGAATTATAATGAAACTCCTCAAGCTTTCTTGTACTTCAGTCATAGCTTCTCTGATGCAAATCTACGCCTCTGTCGTACGTCTTCTTAGCATGAACATTCCTCTCTTGGTTTTCTGTTCTTGTCTTTTCCTCGTGCTTCTTTATACGGGGTGTTTCAAAAACAGACTGCATCATTTCAGGTCCGTATTCCGCATACGAAGACGATTTCATAAGTGTACCGCGAATATCAAGAATTCGATAAAACATCAAATCTCCGACATCGATGCGGCCGGAAAAAGATCCTGCAAGAACTGGACCAAGGACGACTGAAGAGAATCGTTCAACGTGACAGAAGCGCAACCCTTCCACAAATTGTTGCAGATTTCATGCTGGTCCATCAACAACTGTCAGCATGCGAAGCATTCAGCGAAACATCATCGATATGGGCTTTCTGAGCCGAAGGTCCGCTCGTGTACCATGACTACACGACACAAAGTTTTACGCCTGGCCTGGGCCCGTCAACGCCGACAATGAACTGCCGATGACTGGAAACATGTTGTCTGGTCGGACGAATCTCGTTTCAAATTGTATCGAGTGGGTGGACGTGTACGGGTATGGAGTCAACTCCATAAATCCGTGGACCCTTCATATCAGCAGTGTACAGTAGCTGGTAGAGGCTCTGTGATGGTGTGGAGCGTGTGCAGTTTCAGTGATATCGGACCCCAGATACGTTTATATACGACTCTGACAGATGACACGTAGGTAATTATCCCGTCTGATCACCTGCATCCATTCATGTCCATTGTGCATTCAGACGGACTTCAGCAATTCCAGCAGGACAATACGACTACCTATACGTCCCGAATTGCTAGAGAGTAGCTCGAGGAACACTCCTCCGAGGTTAAACATTTTCTCTCGTCACCAAACTCCCCAGAAATAATTATTATTCAGCGCATCCGGGATGCCTTGCAACATATTGTTCAGAAGATATTTCCACCCCGTTGTACTCTTACGGGTTTATGGACAGCCCTGCAGGATTCATGGTGTCAGTTCCCCCCAGCACTACTTCAGGCATTAGTCAAGTCCATGCCACGTCGTGCTGCGGCACTTCTGCGTGTTCGCCTTATACGGTGGCAGGCAGGTTTACCAGTTCCTTAGGCTCTTCGGTGTATGTCGTGCTCTGGAGATGGATATACAAACTATTTTAAAGGGCCTTATAATTAGCAATCGTTAGGATTCAAATCTGGTGAACTTGGAGAGGAAGCAGCTGGGTCACCCTTACCTGTCTGGCGAGGAGGAAACATTCGAGACAGGCATCCGCGAGCCGTACTTGGATTGAGCAGAAGCGCCATTATGCAACACGTTAGCATGTTTACTAATGATCTGTGGAATGTCTTCAAAAACATGAGGTATAGTGTTTTGCAGAAAGTTTGTGTATGCTTGCACGTAAGTCTATTTACCATTGCATGAATCCAACTAACCAATCACAAATGATACGGGCCAATACGTTCAGGAAGAATCGCACTTTGTGATGAGATGGAAGAACTGTGGGTTTTCATACGTCCATACAAGCAGCTCGAAGAAGTACGTAACACCATCCTATCTGAATTGTGCTTCATCTGTAAATAATAATAATGGATGTTAAATTCGGATAGGTAGCACATTGCTGCAAGATCCATTAGTGGAACGTATCTGTGTTGTTGTGGTCTTCAGTCCTGAGACTGGTTTGATGCAGCTCTCCATGCTACTCTATCCTGCACAAGCCTCTTCATCTCCCAGTACCTACTGCAACCTACATCCTTCTGAATCAGCTTAGTGTATTCATCTATTGGTCTCCCTCTACGATTTTTTCCCTCCACGCTGCCCTCCAATACTAATTTGGTGATCCCTTGATGCCTCAGAACATGTCCTACCAACCGATCCCTTCTTCTGGTCAAGTTGTGCCACAAACTTCTCCCCAATCCTATTCAATACTTTATCATTAGTTATGTGATCTACCCATCTCATCTTCAGCATTCTTCTGTAGCACCACATTTCGAAAGCTTCTATTCTCTTCTTGTCCAAACTATTTATCGTCCATGTTTCACTTCCATACATGGCTACACTCCATACAAATACTTTCAGAAATGACTTCCTGAAACTTAAATCTATACTCGATGTTAACAAATTTCTCTTCTTCAGAAACGCTTTCCTTCCCATTGCCAGTCTACATTTTATATCCTCTCTACTTCAACCATCATCAGTTATTTTGCTCCCCAAATAGCAAAACTCCTTTACTACTTTAAGTGTCTCATTTCCTAATCTAATTCCCTCAGCATCACCCGACTTAATTCGACTACATTCCATTATCCTCGTTTTGGTTTTGTTGATGTTCATCTTATATCCTCCTTTCAAGACACTGTCCATTCCATTCAACTGCTCTTCCAAGTCCTTTGCTGTCTCTGACAGAATTACAATGTCATCGGCGAACCTCAAAGTTTTTAATTCTTCTCCGTGGATTTTAATACCTACTCCCAATTTTGCTTTTGTTTCCTTTACTGCTTGCTCAAAATACAGATTGAATAACATCGGGGAGAGGCTACAACCCTGTCTTACTCCCTTCCCAACCACTGCTTCCCTTTCATGTCCCTCGACCCTTATAACTGCCATCTGGTTTCTGTACAAATTGTAGATAGCCTTTCACTCCCTGTATTTTACCCCTGCCACCTTTAGAATTTGAAAGAGAGTATTCCAATCAACATTGTCAAAAGCTTTCTCTAGGTCTACAAATGCTAGAAACGTAGGTTTGCCTTTCCTTAATCTTCCTTCCAAGATAAGTCGTAAGGTCAGTATTGTCTCACGTGTTCCAGTGTTTCTACGGAATCCAAACTGATCTTCCCCGAGGTCGGCTTCTACTAGTTTTTCCATTCGTCTGTTAAGAATTCGTGTTATTATTTTGCAGCTGTGGCTTATTAAACTGATTGTTCCGTAATTTTCACATCTGTCAACACCTGCTTTCTTTGGGATTGGAATTATTATATTATTCTTGAAGTCTGATGGTATTTCGCCTGTTTCATACATCTTGCTCATCAGATGGTAGAGTTTTGTCAGGACTGGCTCTCCCAAGGCCGTCAGTAGTTCCAATGGACTGTTGTCTACTCCCGGGGCCTTGTTTCGACTCAGGTCTTTCAGTGCTCTGGCAAACTCTTCACGCAGTATTGTATCTCCCATTTCATCTTCATCTACATCCTCTTCCATTTCCATAATATTGTCCTCAAGTACATCGCCCTTGTATAGACCCTCTATATACTCCTTCCACCTTTCTGCTTTCCCTTCTTTCCTTAGAACTGGGTTTCCATCTGAGCTCTTGATATTCGTACAAGTGGTTCTCTTATCTCCAAAGGTCTCTTTAATTTTCCTGTAGGCAGTATCTATCTTACCCCTAGTGAGATAAGCGTCTACATCCTTACATTTGTCCTCTAGCCATCCCTGCTTAGCCATTTTGCACTTCCTGTCGATCTCATTTTTGAGACGTTTGTATTCCTTTTTGCCTGCTTCATTTACTGCATTTTTATATTTTCTCCTTTCATCAATTAAATTCAATATTTCTTCTGTTACCCAAGGATTTCTACTAGCCCTCGTCCTTTTACCTACTTGATGCTCTGCTGCCTTCACTACTTCATCCCTCAAAGCTACCCATTCTTCTTCTACTGTATTTCTTTCCGCCATTCCTGTCAATTGTTCCCTTATGCTCTCCCTGAAACTCTGTACAACCTCTGCTTCTTTCAGTTTATCCAGATCCCATCTCCTTAAATTCCCACCTTATTGCAGTTTCTTCAGTTTTAATCTACAGGTCATAACCAATAGATTGTGGACAGAGTCCACATCTGCCCCTGGAAATGTCTTACAATTTAAAACCTGGTTCCTAAATCTCGGTCTTACCATTATATGATCTATCTGATACTTTTTAGTATCTCCAGGGTTCTTCCATGTATACAACCTTCTTTCATGATTCTTAAACCAAGTGTTAGCTATGATTATGTTGTGCTCTGTGCAAAATTCCACCAGGCGGCTTCCTCTTTTATTTCTTAGCCCCAATCCATATTCACCTACTACGTTTCCTTCTCTCCCTTTTCCTACACTCGAATTCCAGTCACCCATGACTATTAAATTTTCGTCTCCCTTCACTATCTGAATAATTTCTTTTATTTCATCATACATTTCTTCAATTTCATCTTCATCTGCAGTGCTAGTTGGCATATAAACTTGTACTACTGTAGTAGGTGTGGGCTTCTTATCTATCTTGGCCACAATAATGCGTTCACTATGCTGTTTGTAGTAGCTTACCCGCATTCCTAATTTCCTATTCATTATTAAACATACTCCTGCATTACCCCTATTTGATTTGGTGTTTATAACCCTGTAGTCACCTGATCAGAAGTCTTGTTCCTCCTGCCACCGAACTTCACCAATTCCCACTATATCTAACTTTAACCTCTCCATTTCCCTTTTTAAATTTTCTAACCTACCTTCCCGATTAAGGGATCTGACATTCCACGCTCCGATCCGTAGAACGCCAGTTTTCTTTCTCCTGATAACGACATCCTCTTGAGTATTCCCCGCCCGGAGACCCGAATGGGGGACTATTTTACCTCCGGAATATTTTACCCAAGAGGACGCCATCATCATTTAATCATACAGTAAAGCTGCATGCCCTCGGGAAAAATTACGGCTGTAGTTTCCCCTTGCTTTCAGCCGTTCGCAGTACCAGCACAGCAACGCCGTTTTGGTTATTGTTACAAGGCCAGATCAGTCAATCATCCAGACTGTAGCCCTTGCAACTACTGAAAAGGCTGCTGCCCCTCTTCAGTAACCACACGTTCGTCTGGCCTCTCAACAGATACCCCTCAGTTGTGGTTGCACCTACGGTACGGCTATCTGTATCACTGAGGCACGCAAGCCTCCCCACCAACGGCAAGGTCCATGGTTCATGGGGGGGGGGGGGGCGTATCTAGAGCAGGGTTATTGCTGGTGTAGGGCCTGCACACTTGGCAAATGATAAGGATGCAGCTGCAGCTACCAAAAGATTCTGTCGTACGAGGAACACTCACGTGCAATGCTATCCTTCGTGTGCTGACAGGAGGCATGTGCACAGCATCCAGAATCTCCTTCTCGACATCTCGAATTACACGCGTGATCATCCCCTACCCAAACCAGGAGACGTATACATTTCCATGGGTGCACAGAAGATGATGGAGATCTTCAAGTGTCTTCCGATCTGGACACCTTCGCTGAGGATACCTCGCCTGGTGCAAACGACGAACCAGTGCATAAGTGCCGTACGCTTTGCAGTACATCAGACGCTCGTCTTCCAGATCCTGATCTGGAACGCCGGACACAACGTTCAGTTACCCTTCGCCTCAGAATTAACCTTCCTATTACTGTCTTCCGATGGCAGCTACTTGTGGAAAGAAAACGTTCTGTTGAGTCTCACCTTTCTTTTTGAATCTTGCCTATATGTTTTTTACACATTTCCTAAAACAAATATTTTTTACTTACATCTGTTTTTATTGCCTTCCGCAGCTGATATTCGCAGTGGAGAAATTCAAATGCCTTGGAAGCAAACCCGTTTGGAGCGTTCACTTCCTCAACCCCAGCGACAGACTTCCCAGGCTCATTTTTCTTCTGGCGGACTTTCCTGTAAGTGGCTAATAAGCTGGTCATTATTTTAATTCGACCACATCCACGCGGAGTTCTGTCACGGTGGAATCCCACGATTCACTTATTTTTTTAATTTTATTTTATATTGGGAATTTGCTGCATCCCACAGCACAGGATATCGTTCATAAGTTTTTATGTATTTCATGGCCAAATCATCGGTCCACTCCATTTTAATAGAAAGTCCGACGTCCACAACACAGAAAAAGAATAATACCAAGACAAAACTGTACAAGTTCAGCGAGCCAACTGGTCAATGCTTGTTGCCGTCCACACCACTCGCGCAGCTCGGTGAGCAACCCTTTGATGTACCGACAGCAGCAGGCGGCTCGCAAGCCTGTTTCCCGGCGAGCCCTCGGAGCCTACCTCCGTCCACAATACTCGTAAGGCTCGAAAGTCTCACAAGTACACGAGCCACACGAGTAGTGTGGACTCACCTTTTGCAGCCACCTGGCGGCCGTACAGCCGAACATCTCTTCTCGACCATGGTTCGCCTTGGTGCAGCTTCGTAGACGTCATGTAACATAAAACATTTACGTGAGGCTACGACACGCGTGTTATCCCGCCCACCTATTTCGGCTGAAGATTATCACGTCTGGATACTGCGATAAGGACACAATGCCAGTAGCTGAACTTAGCTACATCATACTGGTACGTTCCAAGTACACAATTGCATAGTCAGTCTTGTATAAGAAAATGGCTGCGAAAGGTTACATCCCTCCCACCAGTGTTCCTATTTTACTCCACCATTTTGATAATATAACTTGCCCACAGACTATTTGAAAGCCACCGACATCCAAATTTACTTTATGAGTTGCCGATGTCTTCATTTCCACATGACATCGGCTCAGTTTGTAACCGGGTGCGTAATTTTGTGTTTTAATTTGCGTAGTGACAGACGGTAAATCATCGAGTAGAACAGAAGTAATATCTGGCGTTCCGCAGGGTAGCGTCATAGGCCCTCTGCTGGTCCTGATTTACATAAATGACGTAGGTGACAATCTGAGCAGACCCTTTGGATTGTTTGCAGATGACGCTGTAATTTACCGCCTAGTGAAATCACCAGACGGTCAATTACGAGAGAATTTCTGTATCGTGCGACAAGTGGCAATTGGCACTAAACCAAGCAACGTGCGAGGTCATCCACATGCATACTAAAGGAAATCCGATAAATTTGGGGTATATGATAACTCGCACATATCTAAGGGCTGTCAATCCGACTAAATACCTAGGAATTACAATCGCGAGCAACTTAAATTGCAAAGACCACATAGATAATATTGTGGGGAAGGTGAAACAAAGACTGGTCTTTGTTAGCAGAACACTTCGAAGATGCGACAAACCCACTAAAGAGACAGCCGACATTAGACCTGTCCGTCCTCTGCTGGAATATTGCTGCGCTGTGTGGGATCCTAACCACGTAGGAGCGTCGGAGGACATCGAAAATGTGCAACGAAGGCAGCTCGCGCAATAGGGGTGAGAGTGTCACTGGTATGATACGTGAGTTGGGGTTGCAGTCACTGAAACAAAATCGGTTTTCTTTGCGGCGAGATCTACACTCCTGGAAATTGAAATAAGAACACCGTGAATTCATTGTCCCAGGAAGGGGAAACTTTATTGACACATCCCTGGGGCCAGATACATTACATGATCACAGTGACAGAACCACAGGCACATAGACACATGCAACAGAGCATGCACAATGTCGGCACTAGTACAGTGTATATCCACCTTTCGCAGCAATGCAGGCTGCTATTCTCCCATGGAGACGATCGTAGAGATGCTGGATGTAGTCCTGTGGAACGGCTTGCCATGCCATTTCCACCTGGCGCCTCAGTTGGACCAGCGTTCGTGCTGGACGTGCAGACCGCGTGCGACGACGCTTCATCCAGTCCCAAACATGCTCAGTGGGGGACAGATCCGGAGATCTTGCTGGCCAGGGTAGTTGACTTACACCTTCTAGAGTACGTTGGGTGGCACGGGATACATGCGGACGTGCACTGTCCTGTTGGAACAGCAAGTTCCTTTGCCGGTCTAGGAATGGTAGAACGATGGGTTCGATGACGGTTTGGATGTACCGTTCACTATTCAGTGTCCCCTCGACGATCACCAGTGGTGTACGGCCAGTGTAGGAGATCGCTCCCCACACCATGATGCCGGGTGTTGGCCCTGTGTGAGTCGGTCGTATGCAGTCCTGAATGTGGCGCTCACCTGCACGGCGCCAAACACGCATACGACCATCATTGGTACCAAGGCAGAAGCGACTCTCATCGCTGAAGACGACACGTCTCCATTCGTCCCTCCATTCACGCCTGTCGCGACACCACTGGAGGCGGGCTGCACGATGTTGGGGCGTGAGCGGAAGACGACCTAACGGTGTGCGGGACCGTAGCCCAGCTTCATGGAGACGGTTGCGAATGGTCATCGCCGATACCCCAGGAGCAACAGTGTCCCTAATTTGCTGGGAAGTGGCGGTGCGGTCCCCTACGGCACTGCGTAGGATCCTACGGTCTTGGCGTGCATCCGTGCGTCGCTGCGGTCCGGTCCCAGGTCGACGGGCACGTGCACCTTCCGCCGACCACTGGCGACAACATCGATGTACTGTGGAGACCTCACGCCCCACGTGTTGAGCAATTCGGCGGTACGTCCACCCGGCCTCCCACATGCCCACTATATGCCCTCGCTCAAAGTCCGTCAACTGCACATACGGTTCACGTCCACGCTGTCGCGGCATGCTACCATGTTAAAGACTACGATGGAGCTCCGTATGCCACGGCAAACTGGCTGACACTGACGGCGGCGGTGCACAAATGCTGCGCAGCTAGCGCCATTCGACGGCCAACACCGCAGTTCCTGGTGTGTCCGCTGTGCCGTGCGTGTGATCATTGCTTGTACAGCCCTCTCGCAGTGTCCGGAGCAAGTATGGTGGGTCTGACACACCCGTGTCAATGTGTTCTTTTTTCCATTTCCAGGAGTGTATTTACGAAATTTCAATCACCAACTTTCTCTTCCGAATGCAAAAATATTTGTTAACACCCACCTACGTAGGGAGAAATGATCATCACAATAAAATAAGAGAAATCAGTGCTCGAACGGAAAGATTTAGGTGTTCCTTTTTCCCACGCGCCATTCGAGAGTGGAATGGTAGAGAAGTAGTATGAAAATGGTTCGATGAACCGTCTTTCAGGCACTTACGTGTGGATTGCAAAGTAACCATGTAGATGTAGATGTACAGACGTCCAGTTGTACATTAAATTTTCACTTTTGGTCTCCTGTGCTTTTTATGTTACTGTTATACTGGCACTATTGTACATACCGTTGGCTGTATGTCTTGGGTTTTTCTTTTACTTTAAGTGCGTCTGTCTGTATGCTACGTTTTTCATATTGTTATATGATGTTATTTGCAATTCAGTTGTACGGTGATTGCCCTTCCATGTTCTGTCTTTTACTGTAAGAGCATATGCTTGTTTGTCATAATGTTGCTCTGTAGTGCTGTGCTAATTCTGCTCCAATGTGATTCTCATCTCCGCAACCGGCTGTCTGGTGTTTGTCTGACTGTACTTCTACTTTACTTTAAAAGTGTGTTTGCATGCTAACTTCGTAAATTTGTGCTGTTTCCCTTTCTTGCGATTAATGTAATGTATTTGCAACAAACATGTAATTTAGCTACAGCCAATATTGCCTATGTTCATCTGTGAAACGGGACTCGATAAGCAATCTGAGCTATCAGTAAACGGAATCTAACCTGTATAATACTCTGTGCATGTTGTATGAGTGTCATTTAAGCCCTCAACAGATTGGTACATGAAAAACTTAAAACTAACATTTGGATAAGCCATCGGACTGCGTATTATAATAAGAGTTTACAAGTAATACAGAATCTGGCTTCTGAAATGGAATTTACTGGACTAGAGTACACGACATGTTGTGGTGTGTCAATGTCTCTGTTTTGGTCCTAAGTTTTACGCTTACCCCTTTAGATGGCTGCCTTTCTGCATGCGGTTTACGGCAATGCGCAGCAGCGTGAAGCAGCAGCGGCTGAAGCTATTATTACTAAGGATAAATTTAATAAAAGGGAGTTCGCTTGGTTCCTGTTACTACTAAATAACTTTTGAGAAGGGATTTCTTTAACTAAGTACATTTAAAACTTCAGAATCATCATGAGCAAGTATTAATAACGAAAATGACAAATGACGTATGTGTCAATAATGGATGAGTGCCAGATAACTGATTATTTCAGTTCCATAGTTACGCTAATATTTAGTAACCACAGCATAATATTTAGATGTGGAGAATGATTATTATTATTAGGAGGATGGGAGGCATCTTTCACTGAGAAGCAAAATTTGCGATTTCTGCAAACTCGGACTAACAATCACGAACCTAAGACTGCAACTTGTTTTCGCTATGCTTCCGATTTTTACCTTGAATTCCATCTCCAATCGTAGTTAAGCCATCCAAATCTCTGCTGGCTACATAAATGAAACCAGGCTTTGAGTGTGATAAGATCTGCCATCACCGACATGAGGCCAGCATGACACGTCTTCTGTCTCCGGGCTCTCGACCCACACTACTACGTCCACTCTCGCGGACCGACCTCGTCTCACAGTGCTTAGAAGCGCACTCCCATGTGTCGTCCGCAGATTGTTCCTATCGATATCTGAGCGCTTACATAATGCGAAGAATAGCTTTAAGTAGGATATATTGTTTATGTAACGTTGCTGGCCAAAACAAAGAAATTAAAAATCGGCTAAGTAGTACGTCGTACTACCTGAGTATTATGTTTTCCTAATCGACTAGTAAAAGTGAGTTACAAAGGGTGGTTTCTCACATATCTAACAGTCTGTTGACCTCTCACCATGGTACTGTTTCCAGAGCCTGTTGGGTTACAGTATGCTGTGCAGCGTGCTGTTCTCGGCCGTTCCGTACCGCGGACGCCACGCCGCACACCTCCTACTTCTTGTCTGGCGGGTAACCCAACGAGATTCCCGCTCGGCCTGGTCTAGCTCACCGCCGGAGCCCAAAAGTCAACAGCAAGTGTTTGCCAGCGCAGCTCGGCGCAGACAGCGGAAAGACGCCTGCACCGCCGTCGCCGTCGCCGTCGCCGCCAGCCCAGCACGGCTCGGCAATATCGCGCCAGCCGGCGGCGCCAGACACGGCAGTCGCCGGCGCCGCCCCCTCCACCCCCAACCGCTGCCCTCCTACTCCTGCCCGCCTCCCTCCTCCCCCTTTCCCCCCCCCCCCCCCCCGACACCAAACCCTATGTTTGCCGTGCCTACTCCCACTACTCCCAGGTGAGTTGCTACGGAATGAGCGCTGCTTCCGTAGCCTGTCGTCGGCGTCGCCTGGTCTCGACTGGGGGAATAAAATCGCTCCTCGGGAACAGCCCTGCTACATTGCACTCCCAGGTCTCCCAAAGCGTATTTCCACTTCCGTGAGAACTACAGTACCTTCGAATTAGCCTACTACAAAACGTTCAAAAAAATTACTCCACAGATGCGCTACACAACGTAAGCACTAAAATACATATAGCACTTTCGGACCTGGTACCTATAATTGTGAGGGTGCGGTTGGTTGTTGTTGCAACGTAGTATTATTCCACTGTACCAATGTGCCTTGAATGAAGCGATTGTGAAATAATCGTAGCTTCGTGCAGAATTCTAAGCACATCGGTATCTTGTTACGTACGCCAGATATTGTGTCTTAAACTTTCGAAAGTTACAAGACGTTCTTTGAGAGCATCTGCATCCTAGTAAGTCTTAATTGTACATTATTTGTTACGTTCTCAAATACATAAAAACTGCGTTTCAAACTCTGAAAGATCTACAAAAGTAAATAAAAATCATCCCGCCAAAAATGATGTCTGCAACATCCATACGCACAACGTACTGTAGTAGGCTCATTTCAGTCAATGCCTGAGGTTAATACTTGGAGCAGATAATGAAAACAATACATCATATTACCGCAGGCTTTACTCATTACTGTCAGAGTGCGTTAGATTTTTTGAATTCTTAGTTTTAGAACTTATTAACAAGGAACTTCAGGCGTTATTTGGCGAATCCAAAGTGGAAGGCTTCATTGGGTTTTCGACAGGTGTCAGAAGAAGTGCTAATTTCCTCAAATTTTTGTGAAGAACACGTAAATGGATCTGATGAAGAGCTACCAAACAAAATATATGATCCAATAAATAAACTCTGTGATGACAAAACGCTACATTAGTATCAGCTCTGGCCTAGTACTGATGATTTGCACTTCATTAATTTTCGCAGGCAATAGAATCGCATGCAGACGTCAAGAACTATTTTGTCAGAAAATCATTTCTTACATTGATATTCAGGAAAGCAGTACCGATTTAAATGTGTAAGATGGTCCTGATCCACACAAGTCCATGGGTCCTAAATTACTTTGTGAGAATGTATAACACAAAATTTCTTACCTATTAATACCTCATTCTAGGAACATGTTAGCTACAAAATGATTGATCTCTAAATGTTACTTCAAAATATAATGGAAGTCTGCAAGGTTTGGATATATGAAAGAGACTGCAATAACATTTTATCCTCCTACGTATTTTCTGCGTAAGTTGGACTTCAAAGTGTGGTGAACTGACGATAGTAATATGCCGCCCAGGAAGTGTAGTTTTCAAGACTGTAGAATGTCACTGTTAACGAACAGAAAACTTCATACGTAAAAGTATCCAGTGGTGCACCATCAGAGAATGTTATATTATCTAGTTGATGCAGAAACTGAAATTTGACACACAGCACAGAAATGTATTGCACGTATTACCGCATTTAGCAGCGAGGGCACTTCGGTCGGCTTGTCGTGAGTTTCAGTCGGTACTGGGTGATTAGTTAAGAAGGAAAAGATTTTAGTTATTTGTTACAGATATACCAAGGAAGATAGAAACACACTGCGCATGTCATTATATAGAGGAAGGTTCAAAATCTTATGTCCGCATGGACACAGTACCTTACACTCAGAAGTGACCCAGAGAAGTGTGATAGGACCGTTGCTAGTTTCTATATACACGACTGATCTGGCTGACAGGACGGGCAGCAATCTGCGGTGTTCGCTGATGATGCTGGGGTGTACAGGAAGGTGTCGAAGATAAGTGACTGTAGGCTGATACAAGCTTACCTAGATAATTTTTCTAGTTGGTGTCCTGAATTGCAGTTAGCTCTTAAAATAGAGAAATGTAAGCTAATGCCGATGAGTAGAGATAACAAACCACTAACGGTCAGATACAGCATTAGCAGTGTCCTGCTTGACCCACTCATGTCGTTTAAATATCTGGGCGTTGCAAAGAGATAGAAATGGAACGGGCATGTGAGAATTGTAGTAGGACAGGCGAATGGTCGACTTAGGTTTAGTGGGAGAATTTGAGAAAAGTGTGATTCATCTCAGAAGCAGACCTATTCTTGAGTACTTCTCGAGTGTTTAGGATCCGCACCACATCGGATTGAAAGAAGACTTCGAAGCAATTCAGAGGCGTGATGCTAGAGTTGTTACCAACAGGTTCGATCAGCATGGAGGGAAGAAGCATTAATTTCGAAAAACTCTCCTGAGAAAGTTTAGAGAAACGGCATTTGATGCTGACTGCCGAATGATCCCACTGCCGCCAACTTATATTTTGCGTAAGGACCACGAAGACAAATATGAGAATTCTGAGCTTATACGGAGACATAGAGATAATCGTTTTTACCTCGCTCTATCTGAGGGTGCAACGTGAAAGGAAACGACATATGTGATAAAGAGTGCTCTCCACCATACACCGTACGGTGGCTTACGGAGTATGTAAGTAGATGCAATTGTAGATACACTCAACATGAGCACCATACGTTGCTCGAGAAACATCCAAACCGTAGTACATTGCATTCCACACACGAATTAACAGGCCTCTCTCTAATGAATCGCCAGGCTGGAGTGGCCGAGCGGTTCTAGGTGCTACAGTATGGAACCGCGCGACCGCCACGTTCGCAGGTTCGAATCCTGCCCCGGGCATGGATGTGTGTGATGTCCTTATGTTAGTTAGGTTTAAGTAGTTCTAAGTTCTAGGGGACTGATGTCCTCAGATGTTAAGTCCCATAGTGCTTAGAGCCATTTGAACCAGGCCTCTCTTTATTGAATCGACAGCATCAACAGTTAGATTTCTCAGCTCTTGAAGAGCAGCTGCCATAGGTGGGACAAAGACTCTGTCTTTAGTGTGCCCCCACAGAAATATATCGAGAGGTATGACGTCTGGGGACCATGGAGGCCAATAGGAATGAACAAGATCTTGTTGGACATTTCTTGCAAGGCAACGCTGTGGGATTGTTAAGATAACGGCATACATCATCATAAAAGTGAGGCGGGGTGCCGTCATGCACAACGAAATGACTGACAAAGTGAGGAAACAAGAAGATTCGCAGCATGTCCAGGCATAACATTCCAGTCACAGTTTACTCCGCAAAAAAAAAAAAGGAATGCCCATGAACTTAGTGAACGGAACGGCACAAAACACATTACTTTTCGTTGAGTCTCATTCACGTTCGTTGACGACGCCAGGATTTTATGAGCATCAAATTCTTACATTATGGTGGCTTACTTTGCCCGATATATAAAAAGGCGATTCGTTCGAAAAGATGAGGCCTTCGGTAAACGTGCCATTTCCTGGAGATATGCAAAACTCGTACCTTCAGTTATGGTAGCAGGGACTTTGTTGCTCCGTCAACTGCAGCTTGTACAGCTTCATATACAGGCGTCGTTTCAAAACATCCAACAGCGTTGTTTGAGGAAGTTTAAGTTCCTGGCCTGCCTGTTTAATGGACTTCCGAGGGCGGCGTGTGAACGCTCAGATATACTACTGGCCATTAAAATTGCTACAGCACGAAGATGACGTGCTACAGACACGAAATTTAACCGACAGGAAGTAGATGTTGTGATATGGAAATGATTAGCTTTCCAGAACATTCACAGAAGGTTGGCGCCAGTTGCGAAACCTACAACGTGCTGACACGAGGAAAGTTTCCAACCGATTCCTCATACACAAACAGCAGTTGACCGGCGTTGCCTGGTAAAATGTTGTTGTGATGCCTCGTGTAAGGAGGAGAAATGCGTACCATCACGTTTCCGACTTTGATCAAGGTCGGATTGTAGCCTATCGCGATTGTGGTTTATCGTATCGCGATATTGCTGCTCGCGTTGGTCGAGATCCGATGACTGTTAGCAGAACATGGAATCGGTTGGTTCAGGAGGGTAATACGGAACGCCGTGCTCGATCCCAACGGCCTCGTATCACTAGCAGTCGAGATGACAGACATCTTACCCGCATTGATGTAACGGATCGTGCAGCCACGTCTCGATCCATGAGTCAACAGATGGGGCGTTTGCAAGACAACAACCATCTGCACGGACAGTTCGAAGCCGTTTGCAGCAGCATGGACTATCAGCTCGGAGACCATGGCTGCGGTTACCCTTGACATTACGTCACAGACAGGAGCGCCTGCGATGGTGTACTCAACGACGAACCTGGGTGCACGAATGGCAAAACGTCATTATTTCGGATGAATCCAGGTTCTGTTTACAGCATCATGATGGTCGCATCCGTGTTTGGCGACATCGCAGGTAAACGCACATTGGAAGCGTGTATTCGTCACCGCCATACTGGCGTATCACCTGGCGTGATGGTATGGGGTGCCATTGGTTACACGTCTCGGTCACCTCTTGTTCGCATTGACGGCAATTTGAACAGTGGACGTTACATTTCAGGCGTGTTACGACCCGTGGCTGTACCCTTCATTCGATCCCTGCGAAACCCTAAATTTCAGCAGGATAATGGACGACCGCATGTTGCAGGTCCTGTGCGGCCTTTCTGGATACAGAAAATGTTCGACTGCTGCCCTTGCCAGCTCATTCTCCAGATATCTCACCAATTGAAAATGTCTTGTCAATGGTGGCCGAGCAACTGGCTCGTCACAATACCAAGGCCGTTAATACGGCCAGAGGTGGTTGTTCTGGGTACTAATTTCTCAGGATCTATGCATCCAAATTCCGTGAAAATGTAACCACATGTCAGTTCTAGCATGATATATTTGTCCAATGAATACCCGTGTATCATCTGCATTTCTTCTTGGTGTAGCAATTTTAATGGCCAGTAGTGTATAATCCACATTTTCAAAGGCCGACCAACACTGTTCCCTTTTCATATGCAACCAACAACCAAGAATATTATATGTCGGTGATAAATCAGCTTGGTCTGAGGCGGCTTCTTGCTGAATCGACGGCAGAATGCACGTTGCACTTGAACAATGAATTGACTTCTCGCAAATTTCAACATACGAAATCATTTCCCTTGTGGTATAGTTGCCATGTTGCTGCAATCAAACAACAGAATAGCTGTGTAAAAACTTTGAACATTCCTCTATCCAGTGTCATTCCCATCTGGTTTACATCCATTATAATTTGCCTGCATTGGACCACTGAATCCTGTGCTTTCTTTTCACCCGATATTTCACAAGAACACACAGAATAACTTGAAAATATTCGCTAAATACTCTTGAAATCATTAAGAATATGATGCAGTTTCCTTAGTCATCACTGTATTAGATTACTGTAACGTCACCACCTGTTTCCGAGAACGGCCACGAGAGGCCAATTGCAATAATATCGTGGTCGGTTAGTAAATAAGCAGGAACACAGTTTATTCTATGTTTACACGATTGCAGAAATATGGCAGTATCTGTAAGGAGTGATTTAAGGTGGAAAGACCTCGCAAATATAACCGCAGGCAAAGTAAATGGCACATAGAGATTCATAGGAACAGTTCTCAGGAAGTGACGTCAACACACATAGCAGATGGCTTCACAACCACGGCTCGACCACTACTTCAGTACCGCTCGTCTGCCTGGCATCCGTACCAGGCATGGTTCATAAAGGACGTAGAGAAATTCCGGTGAAGAGCAGGATATTTTGTTGCAGATTCTTTTAGTAGCACGAACACTAAAGAGAGGGGTTCTCCTTCACTGTATCATATGCTGATAAAATTCTCACTACGCTCAGCGGATATATTTTGCTTCCTCATACGTATATCTCTCGAAACGATCATGAAAGTAAAATGATTCCAGCTCACACAGAGGTTCACCAACAATCGTTCTTCGTGCGGACCATTCTCGACAGGAAACTGCGAAGTGACTGCGATACGCAAAGTACCCACCGACACATAAACCATACTGTGGCTCGCGTTGATGCAGGACAGCGGAATGGGTAGAGTGTTGTTGCAGTATGTTCCTCCGAGCGTTGCGCTGTCGTGGTTAAGGAACTGCGGTCCCACTGCACGGTAGTCGGGATTAAAATTTCCACAACACATTCAGATTTGGACTTCTCTGATTTCCAAAGATCGCTAGAGAGAATCTTTTAGTACCTTCCTGTGCGGCTGGTCCCGGTGGAGGTTCGAGTCCACCCTCGGGCATGGGTATGTGTGTTTGTCCTTAGGATAATTTAAGTTAAGTAGAGTGTAAGCTTAGGGACTGATGACCTCAGCAGTTAAGTCCCATAATATTTCACACACTTTTTTTTAGTTCCTTCGAAAAAGGTACGCCGATTTCCTTCCCCATCCGTATCTTCGCAAATCTGTGTTGTCTATTCCACGACCTTGTCACCGAGGCATCATCGAACAGATTTCTTCCTTTGAGAACACCTGTCGTTGAAAACCTTAACTGCATAATAAATGGACATTATCTGTTAATGTTTCTTCAGAGGCATCTTGCTATTAATCACCATCCAGGAACTGCTGAAAGTCCTTTACATTAACGTGGAAGGTTATTTGATTAAAGTTTAAGAACAATTGGATGATTTGTTCAAGAGAAAGAGCTTCACACAGTGAGCAGTCAATATCTGTTATGTTCTCCTCAGGTCCTTATGCAAGCAGTCATTTTGCTTGGCATTTATTGACAGGGTTGGTGGATGTTCTTCTGATATCGCGCCAAATATTTTTCCAATTGGCGCGCTAGATCGCCAGATTCCGAGATGGTTGGAGAGCAGTGCCAACTTGCTGGCCAAGATAAGATTTGGCAGACAGGCAAGCAATAGAAAGTCTCGCTCTGTGAGGGCTGTCATTATCTTGCTGAAATGTAAGCCCAGGATGCCTGCCGTAAATGGGAACAAAACGGAGTGTAGAATGTCGTCGACGTACCACTGTGCTATAAGGGTGCCATGGACGACAGCCAAACGGGTCCAGTTATGGTTTTATGTATAATAACGAGGTTCTGAAACTGCTGAGGAAGCAGGGGCTGTTGTACTTCCGGTTGAAATGAGAACGCGCAAATGATGAAAAACAAAGGTTAGCAGAGATTCGTATGTCTATGAAAAGATATAGGAGCTAAGCATACAAGTACCATCATCGTCTTACGTTAGCAAAATATGTGGCAGAAAACTCGAGAATGTTCTGGTCCTAGACTAAGCGAGTCTAACGTTTCCATTGAGTCATTTGTTGACGGGACTGGTGCCACAAAACGAAATTTTTGGATTTCACGTTCAAGAATTCGCTCACAAGGGAGAATTGTACAAACATCAGTCGTATGACTATCGAACAGCTGAAGGAGTTAAATAAGCACCAGGTCCCGATCAAATCCCAATTCGGTTTTTCAATGAGTGCTCTATGGCATTAGACCCTTGCTTAGTTCGCATTTATCGCGAATATCTAGCGCAGCGCAAAGTCCCTAGCGACTGGAAAAAAACGAAGGTGATTCATGTGCAAAGAAGGGCAAAAGAACGAACCTGAAAAATTACATACCAGTATCCGCAACACCGATTTTCTGCAGAGTCCTTGAACATATTCTCAGTACGAATACAATAAAAATGGCTCTGAGCACTATGGGACTTAACATCTGAGGTCATCAGTCCCCTAGAACTTAGAACTACTTAAACCTAACCAACCTAAGGACATCACACATATCCATGCCCGAGGCAGGATACGAACCTGCGACTGTAGCGGTCGCCGAATACAATAAATATCGTTGATAGCGAGAAGCTTATGTCCACGAATTAGCATGGTTTCAGAAAGCATCGGTCTTGCGAAACTCAGCTTGTCCCTTTCTCACATGAGATACTGCGAACTACGGATGAAGGGCAACAGGTGGATTCCATATTTCTAAATAACCAGAAAACGTTACACACGGTGCCTTATTGCTGGCTGTTTAAGGTGGTAAGAGGATATGGAATAGGATCACAGACACGGGAGTGGTTCTAAGACTTCTTAAGTTATAGAATGCAGTATGTTGTCCACGACGGCGAGTGTCCCTCAGAGACAATGGTATCCTCAGGAGTGCCTCAGGGAAGTGTGGCAGGATCACTGTTATGCTCTAGGTAGGTAAATGATTTGGCGGACAGGGTAGGCAGCAATCTGTGGTTGTTTGCTGATGATGCTGTAGTCCACGATAAGGCGTCGTCGTATGACTGTAGGATGATACAAGATAAATTAGACAAAATTTTCTAGACTGTGTGATGAATGGCATGTAGCTCTAAAATGAGTAGGAAAAACAAATGCGTGATGAATGGATAGACCATTAGTAGCGTCCTCCTTGAAACAGCCACGCTGTTTAAATATCTGGGCGTAGCACTACAAATCGATATGAAACGGAACGAGCATCTGAGACGTGGCTAGGGACGCCCCGACAGCTGTAGGATTCCAACCTGACTGTTTATGATTTGGGAGGGTTGGAGGTAGTACGTTAAGGACGCCTGTTGCACATTGCTTTAGTTTATTTAACACTGTATAGCACATTCTTATGTATTGTTCACCGTGAAATGCCGAGAAACGTTAGCATGAGCACAGTTTTTGGTCTATGATTTCTATTTTCTGTGTATAATGCTGTGGGATATTTTTGCGCCCGTTGGCGTAATATTTTCAGTGATATGTGAAGAACGATTGTGTTGTAGATGACCGTGAAAGAAGTTTTATCACGTGTAATTAAAAGATCATTCTTATACATTTTAATTTAGTAATATGTTCCGCCTCAGAAGATATTATAAAGCCCCCTTTTCGGATACTTTACTGATAGTTCATAATTTTTAATAATCGTATGTTATATCAAATTAATTCTTTCACTGGATGACAAGAAATATGACACCTCTCAACAACGGTCTGGATAACTTAGACGAATGGTCGACTTCGGTTTATTGGGAGAGTCCTAGTAAAGTGAGGTTCATCTGTAGAGGACACAACATATAGGCCTCCAGTACGACCTATTCTTCAGCAGTGTTCGGGAGCCCGTACCAGGTTGGATTCAAGGAAGACATCGAAGCAGTTCAGAGGAGGGATGATAAATTTGTTACCGGTAGGTTCAAAAAACACTCAAGTAACACGGTAACGCTTCGAGAACTCAAATGGGAATCCCCAGAGGGAAGGCGACATTCAATTCATTTCGACGAACGCTATCGAGAGAACTTGGAGAAGATGCATTTGAAGCTCACTGCTAAATGATTCTGCTGAATCCAACATACATTTGCATTTAAGAAATACATACGAAAATAAGATATGAGAAATTAGGGCTGATATGGAGGCATGTAGATAATCTTTCCTTCCTCGTTTCTCTGCTAGTGGAATGGGAAAGGAAATGACCAGTGGTACGTGGTACTCTCCACCACGCGAAGTAAGGTGGACTGTGGAGTATCAGTATAGATGTAGACATAATGAAATGTCCCTTCATACCATCATTTCTGGTTGTCGGACTTTATGGCGAAAACAGTCAGGTTGGTATCCTACAGCTGTCGTGGCGTCCCCAGACACGTCTTCGCTGGACAAAAATGGTTCAAATGGCTCTGAGCACTATGCGACTCAACTTCTGGGGTCATCAGTCCCCTAGTACTTGTTGTTGTTGTTGTGGTCTTCAGTCCTGAGACTGGTTTGATGCAGCTCTCCATGCCACTCTATCCTGTGCAAGCTTTTTCATCTCCCAGTACCTACTGCAACCTACATCCGTCTGAATCTGCTTATTGTATTCAGCTCTTGGTCTCCCTCTACGATTTTTACCCTCCACGCTGCCCTCCAATACTAAATTGGTGATCCCTTGATGCCTCAGAACATGTCCTACCAACCGATCCCTTCTTCTGGTCAAGTTGTGCCACAAACTTCTCTTCTCCCCTATCCTATTCAATACTTCCTCATTAGTTATGTGATCCACCCATCTAATCTTCAGCATTCTTCTGTAGCACCACATTTCGAAAGATTCTATTCTCTTCTTGTCCAAACTATTTATCGTCCACGTTTCACTTCCATACATGGCTACACTCCATACAAATACTTTCAGAAAGGACTTCCTGACACTTAAATCTATACTCGATGTTAACAAATTTCTCTTCTTCAGAAACGCTTTCCTTGCCATTGCCAGTCTACATTTTATATCCTCTCTACTTCGACCATCATCAGTTATTTTGCTCCCCAAATAGCAGAACTCCTTTACTACTTTAAGTGTCTCATTTCCTAATCTAATTCCCTCAGCATCACCCGACTTAATTAGACTACATTCCATTATCCTTGTTTTGCTTTTGTTGATGATCATCTTATATCCTCCTTTCAAGACACTGTCCATGCCATTCAACTGCTCTTCCAAGTCCTTTGCTGTCTCTGACAGAATTACAATGTCATCGGCGAACCTCAAAGTTTTTATTTCTTCTCCATGAATTTTAATACCTACTCCGAATTTTTCTTTTGTTTCCTTTATTGCTTCCTCAATATACAGATTGAACAACATCGGGGAGAGGCTACAACCCTGTCTTACTCCCTTCCCAACCACTGCTTCCCTTTCATGTCCCTCGACTCTTATAACTGTCATCTGGTTTCTGTACAAATTGTAAATAGCCTTTCGCTCCCTGTATTTTACCCCTGCCACCTTCAGAATTTGAAAGAGAGTATTCCAGTCAACATTGTCAAAAGCTTTCTCTAAGTCTACAAATGCTAGAAACGTAGGTTTGCCTTTCCTTAATCTTTCTTCTAAGATAAGTCGTAAGGTCAGTATTGCCTCACGCGTTCCAGTGTTTCTACGGAATCCAAACTGATCTTCCCCGAGGTTGGCTTCTACTAGTTTTTCCATTCGTCTGTAAAGAATTCGTGTTAGTATTTTGCAGCTGTGACTTATTAAACTGATAGTTCGGTAATTTTCACATCTGTCAACACCTGCTTTCTTTGGGATTGGAATTATTATATTCTTCTTGAAGTCTGAGGGTATTTCGCCTGTCTCATACATCTTGCTCACCAGATGGTAGAGTTTTGTCAGGACTGGCTCTCCCAAGGCCGTCAGTAGTTCCAATGGAATGTTGTCTACTCCGGGGGCCTTGTTTCGACTCAGGTCCTTCAGTGCTCTGTCAAACTCTTCACGCAGTATCATATCTCCCATTTCATCTTCATCTACATCCTCTTCCATTTCCATAATATTGTCCTCAAGTACATCGCCCTTGTATAGACCCTCTATATACTCCTTCCACCTTTCTGCTTTCCCTTCTTTGCCTAGAACTGGGTTTCCATCTGAGCTCTTGATATTCATACAAGTCGTTCTCTTATCTCCAAAGGTCTCTTTAATTTTCCTGTAGGCAGTATCTATCTTACCCCTAGTGAGATAGGCCTCTACATCCTTACATTTGTCCTCTAGCCATCCCTGCTTAGCCATTTTGCACTTCCTGTCGATCTCATTTTTGAGACGTTTGTATTCCTTTTTGCCTGCTTCATTTACTGCATTTTTATATTTTCTCCTTTCATCAATTAAATTCAATATTTCTTCTGTTACCCAAGGATTTCTACTAGCCCTCGTCTTTTTACCTACTTGATCCTCTGCTGCCTTCGCTACTTCATCCCTCAAAGCTGCCCATTCTTCTTCTACTGTATTTCTTTCCCCCATTCCTGTCAATTGTTCCCTTATGCTCTCCCTGAAACTCTGTACAACCACTGGTTCTTTCAGTTTATCCAGGTCCCATCTCCTTAAATTCCCACCTTTTTGCAGTTTCTTCAGTTTTAATCTACAGGTCATAACCAATAGATTGTGGTCAGAGTCCACATCTGCCCCTGGAAATGTCTTACAATTTAAAACCTGGTTCCTAAATCTCTGTCTTACCATTATATAATCTATCTGATACCTTTTAGTATCTCCAGGGTTCTTCCATGTATACAACCTTCTTTCATGATTCTTAAACCAAGTGTTAACTATGATTATGTTGTGCTCTGTGCAAAATTCTACCAGGCGGCTTCCTCTTTCATTTCTTACCCCCAATCCATATTCACCTACTATGTTTCCCTCTCTCCCTTTTCCTACACTCGAATTCCAGTCACCCATGACTATTAAATTTTCGTCTCCCTTCACAATCTGAATAATTTCTTTTATTTCATCATACATTTCCTCAATTTCTTCGTCATCTGCAGAGCTAGTTGGCATATAAACTTGTACTACTGTAGTAGGTGTGGGCTTTGTATCTATCTTGGCCACAATAATGCGTTCACTATGCTGTTTGTAGTAGCTTACCCGCATTCCTATTTTCCTATTCATTATTAAACCTACTCCTGCATTACCCCTATTTGATTTTGTGTTTATAACCCTGTAGTCACCTGACCAGAAGTCTTGTTCCTCCTGCCACCGAACTTCACTAATTCCCACTATATCTAACTTCAACCTATCCATTTCTCTTTTTAAATTTTCTAACCTACCTGCACGATTAAGGGATCTGACATTCCACGCTCCGATCCGTAGAACGCCAGTTTTCTTTCTCCTGATAATGACATCCTCTTGAGTAGTCCCCGCCCGGAGATCCGAATGGGGGACTATTTTACCTCCGGAATATTTTACCCAAGAGGAAGCCATCATCATTTAACCATACAGTAAAGCTGCATGCCCTCGGGAAAAATTACGGCTGTAGTTTCCCCTTGCTTTCAGCCGTTCGCAGTACCAGCACAGCAAGGCCGTTTTGATTATTGTTACAAGGCCAGATCAGTCAATCATCCAGACTGTTGCCCTTGCAACTACTGAAAAGGCTGCTGCCCCTCTTCAGGAACCACACGTTTGTCTGGCCTCTCAACAGATACCCTTCCGTTGTGGTTGCACCTACGGTACGGCTATCTGTATCGCTGAGACACGCAAGCCTCCCCACCAACGGCAAGGTCCATGGTACTTAGAACAACTTAAAGGTAACTAACCTAAGGACATCACACACATCCATGCCCGAGGCAGGATTCGAACCTGCGACCGTAACGGTCGCTCAGTTCCAGACTGTAGCGCCTAGAACCGCACGGCCACACCGGGCGGCTTCGCTCCTCATTTGGGCTCTATTCGAAGCAGGAGGACTCATCATAAAAGACAATTTTACTCCATGTAATGAGATTTCTGTCCAAAGACGTGTCTGGAGGTGCCCAGGATAGGTGTTGGATATACATTTACAGTTTGTACGTTTACACGTACAAGACATTCTGAGTCGATTTTAGATGCTCCAGTTCGATGTTTCTCGTAAATCACACCGCTTGAACTTGTATGCCAGATTTGTTCATACTGGTTTGCATACACACACAAAGACTTCGTGTGTTCATTATCTTTATTCTTTCTTTTCGTCACAAATTCTAACACATATACCTTACCTCCGTGTCTAAATACTTAATATTTGTTTCATATAAAATATTTTACATTTACTTATACTGAATGTATTTTCTTCAGTGGCGACGCTACGCTTGCTTAAAGTGAATTTATTTATCTACTTTAAAAATTTTCCAACAACCCAGACGAGGCTTCGCTAATGCAGTTCTTGGAGTCTTACGACGGCGGAGATGTCGTCATTGTGAAATATGGCTTCCGCAGCACATGATTTGTAGACTGTTAGGTACTTTAGACAACAAGTGGCAGAGACATTATTCCTGCACGATTCTAGGCCAGAGTTTAATACACTCTGAGGAAGTGTAGTATGAGGTTGTGGTTATTGCTCAGAACTCATTTACTACGAGGAGTCCTCCATATCTTTATGCTTTCAGAGAGATGTAGGTAGTACGTTAAGGACGCCTGTTGTACATTGCTTTAGTTTATCTAACACTGTATAGCACATACTTATGTATTTTTCGCCATGAAGTACCGAGCAACTTTAGCATGAGCAGAGTTTGTGATCTATGGTTTCTATTTTCTATATATAATGCTGTGGGATGTTTTTGTGCCCGTTGGCGTAATATTTTCAGTGATTTGTGAAAAACGATTGTGTTGTAGATGGCCGTGTAAGAAGTTTTATGATCTGTAGTTAAAAGATCATTTTTGTATAGTTTAATTTATTTATGTAATCCGCCTCAGAAGATGGTATAAAAACCACTTTTTGGATACTTTACTGATATTTCATAACTTTTAATAATCAAATGTTATATCATATTAATTCTTTTACTGGATGACAAGAAATATGATACCTCTAAAGTACGGTTGGGAAACTTTGAGAAAAAACATATGGAAGGAGGACCCACATAATTTGTCATTTGTTGTTTCATGAAATATACTTTATTGCTTAACATCAGCATTATAATTAAAATTAAAAGTCTTCTTAAAAGAAACACAACGCTCGCCATCATTAAAAAACTTGAACAGGCTCAATTTATTAAAATCAAATTTTACAATTTATACCATTAAGAGCTCGGCTTGAAACTGGGAGTATGCACTTCGCAAAAACAGGAAGGAAGTCATACCAGCCGGCTGGAGTGGTCGAGCGGTTCTAGGCGGTACAGTCAGGAACCGCGTGACCGCTACGGTCGCAGGTTCGAATCCTGCCTCGGGCACCGATGTGTGTGCTGTCTTTAGGTTAGTTAGGTTCAAGTAGTTCGAAGTCCTAGGGGACTGATGACTTGAGAAGTTTAGTCCCATAGTTCTCAGAACCATTTGAACCAAGTCACACCAACTAGGCAGGGCTGCAAACAGGTTCAAAAAACAATTTTATCAGCAAAAGGAATTACAATGACAGCCACTAAATGTACTAACAGTTTCCAAGCATGGATATGGATAATACGTTACTCAAGTGGATAAAACCCATCCAAACTACAGAAAGGGTAACAAGTCACGTCGCTGGTTGTGGCTGTTACAAAGCCCTTAACAAGCCTTAATAAAAATCCCTTAGGCAATAAAATAAACAATCCCCCAAAATACAGTCAAGGCTGGGAAAGCATGACTCCCAGCTGGTACACACAAGCAGAAACATTGACCCTTAAATAAATATACTGTTGCCCAAAATACAAGATAAGTTGAGACGACATCCAGTTTAAATGTGACTACAAACTGGTGCACAGCAACGGAAACGTTGACAATGACCCTTAATACAATCACTGAAAACACAAGATACGTTGTGAGGTCATGCAATTTAAATGTGACTCTTAACTGGTACACACCAGCAGGAACGTTGACAATGACAGTTAATAAAAAATACAATTGCCCAAAAATGCAAGGCAAGGTGAGAACTACAGCAGGCGTCTATCACAGGCCACAAGGCAACAACGAACAAGTAGGCAAGTTTCGCAATGACTGGAGTTAGCTAATGACTGCGGGCGAAAGGAAACGTTCAACAGTTCATCTTGGTAAGTAAAAGGCCTTACAACTTAACGCGATCGGAAGTAGTAATAAGGGTGCAAATTTTGACGAGTAGTTAAAGAGCAGGTATAGCCAGAAGGAATGTTGGACTTTCAGAACACGCTTCAAAGCTCATGAGCTTACTGAATTCACCAAATAGGGCAGGCTACAGGTTGCCGATTAATCGGCGATACTGTGCCGTGGCACGTGTCAAACGGTCAACTTCACATAACTTGCGCCAGAACGACACGGCTGGAAGAAGCACCAGATTGCCGGCCAGTCCAGAAGCCGTCCGATGACGAAAGTGCCTTAACAGCAGAATGCAATCACGTCTCTGCGCAGGGAAAAAGAACGCGACGTCCGCTGCCAAAGCTATCCTGCCAACATACATAAGAAGGGAACAGTAATCTGCGCAAGTAAGATTACAGACGAGAATGCCTAAGATGTAAGAAATCTCAGTTTCTCAAGCAAGCGACTACACAGGCAAGTTACAAGCTTAACACTCCTTAAAATGACTTGCAAATTAGAAGGCGAAATATCAGCTCCGGCTGATGCAATGATTAAGGCATTCTCATCAACAAGGGATGGCTTGCCTCCCATACCGATTATTAAAAATTTAATTTCGTCGATTCGATTTATAACACTTGCACGGAATATGGCTGAAACAAATAATTTCGAACAATTAAACTGAGCGATAGTCATACACAAGGTCACTCCGAACCGCGTTAATATAACAGTTCCATTTCCACATTAACATAGACGTCGCCTCGCAAGATCAAGTACCCAAAAAATGAGAAAACAATCATTAACTCCACTCAGATATGAAGGAGCCGTGACTTCCAGGATTCAAAGCTGGGGTGTAATTGTCTCCAGTGGGTCTTCGGGAGATACCGTAAAATTTAAGCTTGCAGAGTAGGCCGGCAACTTGCCGATCAGGTTGCACGCGACGTACGCTGCTCTTCCCCCAACTTGCGGCTACCAGTCCCTAAGAGAGCCGACAAGGCTTATCTCCGATCTGTTTAACCACTCGCGGCTTCTCGATGCCCGTACCTGACAGACGGAGGCCCCCAAAACCAGCAACTTGCCGACCAAATGCCCTCCAGCCAGCTCGTTGTACCAGGGCCCGCCCAACCAACAACACACGCCTCGACCAAAGATTCTAGCTCGCGACATAGAGTCAGATCGATTTCGGCAACCCAGGTAGTTAGTTGCGCCAGCGGAGCGTCACACCGCCAAGATTCAACCCGCCACGGCTCAAAATATACTGTCTATAACTATGGGCTAGATGTTGTACAATATTTTACTAAGGCTACATGTTACGTCGCTAGAGACGCTAGAGGTTCTTTCACGAACCTTTTAGTGGAGATATTTGTGTTTTATTTAATATTATATAGTAATTTTTAAAATTATTTCGCCAGTCGACAATTTTCATTCTATCCTGTTTATGTCATTTGCAATTTACGCCGTAAGTGACGCCATGTTTTTATATGGTTCGTTGTTATTTTAATGGAGTTTGAGCTGATTAAGACCAAAGAAGTGGCTTTACTTTATCGTATATGCCACTGCGCATTTTGTAACGTGATATTACAATAGAACGGCATTTGTTCAGACAGTAAAGAATTTGGTCCTTTGTGAGCAGTGCTACTAGCGCTTATACCTGGTAAATGCTGGTGTTTTCGAGCTTCAGTTCGCCTGATCAGCATACTTGTTGTTTGTGTGGTGTACCACCTGTATTGCCATTTTGGATTGTCAGCTGTGGTTATCTCCATACATGCATATTTCAAGTTATCTAGATGGTGAGTAATCTTTCACGTAGTTTTCACATAACAGGGCCTAATGCCTATATTAATTCTTTATTTTTTATTATTGTACCATCCACTGTACCTTCATTTTTATGGGATTGTTTGAAAATGCCGTAATGTCCATAACTGGTCATAAATATTTAAAAGATACTTCCTAATTCGACTTTCGACAGAATTCCAGCTATCTATGTCAGTTGTGTTATTTCCGAGTAACCCCCTGTCATACTGTGTGTGGGTGTTACGTTGACGAGTTGTGCAATAGATTTATCTGACAAGTACCTTTGGCTCCTGCAAGAAGCAATTCCCACGCCACACTACTACAGAAGTCAGACAGACGCTCCTAACGTACCAAAAAGAAATTCCAGAAAAAATTTCAGCAATTAATATATTTTGGAGTCGCCTGCTGTAAGGAAACGACACCAAAATATTCTATTTTCTTACTTAACTAGAGGGATACTTGGGTACTGGAGTATCGCTAGTTAGTGTAAGAAAAACATTAAACGAACAGAAAATATTATTTATTGCCAATTTGGAGAAAATCAAGTGAAACTTTTTATTTATAAGTTGATACACAAATTTCTGGGGTCTTTTCGGAATAGGAGGTTACCCCTTATGGATAGGAATCATTGAAATGAAATTTATATACTAAGTGTGGGAAAGCTCTTTTATCCCTTTACATTAAGAATGTTATTTACTCGCCAGAATGGCTAGAGCCACGCCAACTCAACTTGAATAATTATCTGATTGAATTTTTCTTAGTACGGTCGAGGCTATCGTGTGAGAAATCTAATGGAGAGACGCGAATGAAGTATGTTATTTCTATTGGAGGAAAGATGGTGATGGCCTATGCTGTAGCGCACAATACCATGAGCTGCGACGACTGCTGCTTGCATCGTTCTCCATTGAAATATAACAAAACTATCTCTTTCTATCTGAACTACACCTTCATGAAGTCAAGGACTCCTATCTGCCCCTAGTCTAACTATTGGCGTGGTACATCAGTCAGATAACCAGTCCACCGCAATGCCACTCAATGTTCGCTCGCATGCGCTAACTAATACTCTGTCTGTGTTCACACTGCACATTAAGTGTCATGGCCAAAACAAAAAACCAACGCATAATCACAAGTGACTCAATATAGAGCAGCACTCCGATTTTCTAGCGACAGAGGTACACCCTCAATGCAGTACTGAGTAGACACTTTGTTCCTCACTCTCTGTGAACATGCACTAGCGCACTCGCTCCCGCTACGTGTTCCCGCTTCAAGAGCATCACCAGAACGACCCCTCCCCAGGAAAAAACGAACGGGTATATCATTCGCTGTGTTCCCACACTCCTCCGCCTCACTGCGTGAGAAATAGTCCGCTAATCAGGGTTACTCTTACAAACGGGAGAATGGCACTCCGTTTAAGCCTACCAATCCGTAAATATATAGCATCTGCATTAAGCGTTTACTGTCCACCTGTGAGAACTCTGAAACTGTGCATTAGGTCTGCCAAAAAAGCATATGCTGGGGCACTCCCAAACAATACAGCTGGTTTTGCTTTTAAAGTGAACACACAGTCCATTACCCCTTTTCTCTGGCAAAAAAACTGTTTTGGTCCCTGGGCAGTCAGCTGGCCGGCGCAGCTGCCTGCTATCTCACCCTCCTATGGACTTTCCAGCGGGCTGGTTGTCTCTGCCGAACAAAAACTCCTCTGACCATCGTGTCTTGAATGTTTGTGTACGCGAGTCTTGACTTTTTAATCTTGGTGCGCACTTGCTATTTATTTATTAGATTTGCATATCGATTAAATGGAAATAAGTAAAATTGACTCTACCCTATCGAGTTAGGGCTCAAATGAAACATCTTGATACGCAGAATACAATGGTGACGTCAGAATATGTAAGAAATGAAGGTCAGAAGACCACGCCACCTTACAACACATACGTTGACATCACCTATACCTGTCTCAAATAACTTCTTTCTTCATCCATGGTTAATGTGACATCTAGGTCACCGTGATGTGTGGTGCAACTTATATGTAAACGTTTTGTTCGCATTTTACATTAATTTATATCGCTGCAGTTAATGTGCTTAAGTAATTATAAAATAATGTTCTGCAAAAGTACTCAAATGTTAAAACCATATCCTCAGAAAAGGATGATGTGTAGGGGTAGCAAATATGTAATGATGTAAATACTGGAGGGAAGTCCATCCCTGAGGAAACTCGCTTGGTAGGAATAAAAATGGTGGATTTATCAGTAGAAATGCCGGGGGTCGTTATGTGGTAGAGACAATCAGAAACAGTCAGCGCCTAGTATGCAAACCGTTCACATCAGGTGTGCTAAATGGGCCGAGGAAAGCAGCTATATTGAAAAATAATGCCTCTGATGTGGAGGTTCCTGGCTACTTATTCATGGAAATTACTGGTTGGTTCTGATTTATAAAAGTCCATTTAAACATCAAGTGCCATGAGTACATTTGCCAACTTTATCTTAGCCACAAAACATCCCCACAACCACCGTATGTTGAGTACTGTAATCTTCCATGGATCAGTTAATTGCGTTACCTAAAAATAATAGCTGCCTTTAGTTCAACTTTGTTTTGAGAATCTTAAACTAATCCAAAGCCATTTCACCTAAATAGGACCCTTTTCACAGTTGAGTTGGGCTGCAAAGTCGATATCTCGCTCCCAGGGAGTTGAGCCCCTTCTTTGCCAGTTCGAGCATCTTCGGTCTCGCTTTGTGATAGGACGGAGGGAGTAGAGAAAGCGACAGGGATGGGGTCGAGGCGGACGTTGTTAGTAGCGGTGTCCGACGGAGAATACATGCTTGTTGTGGAGCAATTGGCCACTGTTGCTGCCGTACGGATTTTCCCATGCGAGATTCGGTGTTTACCTTTCAGAACTGTGTGGTTCTTGATGTGATATCTTTGGCGAGGCTATCCTTGTCCTGGATTTGCTAGTTTCCGTGGTTTCAAGGTTCCCCTAGGTGATGTCAGCGCAATTCATAGAAGCCTATGGATAGAAACCTACGGATCTTGCCCCAGGCGGCCCCAGTTGTTATGAGAGCCTACATGTTGTCGGGGGGCCTTGTCAACGACTTCTTTGGTTTTCTGGTCGAAGACAGAGCCACGTCTTGGCTCCTTATGTTTACGGGTGAATGGCACTTGTAATATTCGTAACAAACTTGTCTCGTTTGTCTACAGTTTGTTTGAACCAGCTTAGCGCTTGCCTCCCACTAGGTTTTCAACTTCAGTTGTGCAGCCTTCCCACAACAACAACTTATAAAAGTGCTGGTTATTTTGCTTTATAACAGAAGACTTCTAACATATGCAGAATTTTACTTTGCATTTTATGTTTCGGAACGCCGTGCAGCAATATTTGGGTAATTTAAAAATTCCCTGCTACAGAGAAAGTGTAAAGTATATGGCTGAAATACTTTAGTTGAATAAACAATTAACTGAATAACAATTTATTCAACAGTAATATTCTAAGCAATATCTTCCATTACAGGGAACGATTTAGTAAGGCCTCAATGTTGCAAAAACTGTCACTATATTATTTAGCGATGCTGTGACCGGCTCATGCAGAGAATAGTGTACGCACAAGATGCGTTGGTGTCGCTGACAACACATGATTTCCCAGTCCGTCTGTATTGTGCTCTGTTACTGATTGCGTAGGCAATGCTTGTCTTAGTGAACACGTTTCTAGAAGCAACATTGTATTCACTGTACTTTGATACATACATAATCTATTGGATTTGTTCACCTCGCTTGTCAACAAATACAGTGCAGTACCTTTGACCTCCTGCATACATTGACATTTCAAAGTGTAGCATGATGCAGGGGTCAGAACGAACAGCAACGACTTCTGAGATTCACTCTGACTACACAATATGTTTATTATACTTCCCACTCAATCCACAAACTGTGATGAAACTTTCGGGTGCATGTTCAGTTACGGATATGTTGCGCTGTGTGTATATTTATTTATTCCTTCTTCATCCAAGGTTACCATCATCATTACATCTCTTTCTTCCGAATCATAATACTTCTCTGCATGTAAGTTTTCTGGGTATGGTACCGCGTCAAAACGTAGAAAACTACTGCTGCTGGAGAAAAACCCACGTTTTCACCACGGTTGCAGCGCCCTTCTTCTGGGTCTATCCAGCAGCAATAGTTTTATACATTATGAAGCGTTACCACACCCAGAAAACTTATATGTCGACTGACTCTGGCTGCGGAAGCCTACGCAATTACATAATACTTTTATTTACATTCCGTCCCACCATTTCTTGTCTTCCTTGATTCTCGTAATGTTACAGTCTTCCGACATATATTTTTCTGAAGTTGGTATACCGCTTCAGGGTTATTTTTTAAAGCAACATTCTAACAAGTGGGCTAATAAGGCGGCGACAAAAACTTGTTTAATGTGCGTTCTTCAATGAACTCATCTTGAATGCGAAACAGTGACTGACTCGACATATAGCACGTAGTTCTACTTTGCTTCCTTTAATTATGAGTAGAAGGTCTCGAAAATGTGTTTCTAATAGCGTTTTCAAAGAATATTGCGTCAATAAATCGCCTACGCTCATGCATCAACATTGCTGCCAAGATAACATACAGAAGAATAGAAAACCAAATTGAGGGTGTGCTAGATGACGATGAGTTTGGCTTTAGATAAGGTAAAGGCACGAGAGAGGCAATTCTGACGTTGTAGCTGATAATATGGAAGCAAGACTAAAGAAAATCAAGGCACGTTCATAGGATTTGTCGGCCTGGAAAAAGCACTCGATAATGTAAAACGGTGCAAGATGTTCGAAATTCTGAGAAAAATAGGGGTAAGCTACAAGGAGAGACGGGTGATATACAATACGTGCAAGAGCCAAGAGGGACTAATAAGAGTAGACGACCAAAACGAAATGCTCTTATTAAAAAGGGTGTAAGAGAGGTATGTAGTCTTTCGTCCCAATTGTTCAAGAAGAAACGAAGGAAAAAAAAGAAAGGTTCAGGAGTGGAATTAAAATTCCAGGTGAAAAGATATCAATGATACGATTCGCTGATGACATTGCTATCTTGAATGGAAGTGAAGAAGAATTACATGATCTGCTGAATGGAATGGGCTATCTAATGAGTACAGAATATGGACTGAGAGAAAATCGAAGAAAGAAGAAAGTAAGGAGAAGTAGCAGAGCTGAGAACAGGGAGAAATTTAACAGCAGGCTTGATGGTCACGAAATAGATGAAGTTAAGGAATTCTCCTACCTAGGCAATAAAGTAATCAGTGATGAACAGAGCAAGGAGGACATCAGAAGCAAACTATCACTGGCAAAAAGGGTATTCCTGGCCAAGAAAAGTCTACTAGTTTCAGACATATGTTTTAATCTGAGGAAGAAATTTCTGAAAATGTACATCTGGAGTAGAGCATTGTATGGTGCTGAAACATGGACTGTGGGGAAAACCGGAACAGAAGAGAATCAAAGCACTTGAGATGTGGTGTTACAGACGAATGTTGGAAATTAGATGGACTAATAAGGAATGAGGAGATTCAGCACAGAAACGGAGAGGAAAGGAGTATGTGCGAAACACTAAAAGGGGAAGGGACATCTCTTAGGACATGAGGAAATTACTTCCAAGGTACTAGAGAAAGCTGTAGAGGGCAAAAAGTGTAGAGGAAGGGAGAGATTCTACTACAGCCCGCAAATAATGGAGGACGTAGTTTGCAAGTGCTACTTTGAGATGAAGAGGTTGGCGCAGAAGACAAATTTGTTGCTGGCCGTATCAAACCAGTCAGATGACTGATGACCACGAAAAAATTTCGTCTACCAGTAACCCAACACCAGTCTCCTGCTTTTTATATCTTTTGACGCACAATGTAGAAGTTTTCATTGCACCAGCAACGTTTAGTCCACTTGTTCACAAGACCGGAAACATGAAACCAAGGAATATCACTCATACAAACAGAGACAGTTTCATTTTGGCGTCTGAAGTCATTTTAAGTAGCTGTTTGCAGTAGGCAAACCCCTCACATTTATTCGCTGGAAATAATTCCTAAGTACGCGAAAAGCGGAAAAATTTCAGGCAAGGACTTTAGTAGAAAATGACATGATCTGTGTTAATCAGGGGCTGCTGTATAATTTGCCTCACAGATTTTTTCGGTCTAACAGTAATAGTCTGCAGAGTGTATGTAACCGCTTCCGGATTTCTAACTATAGGTTTCTATTTCCGCTGCGAATTAGAGAATTTACCACTGGACCCCCATTTTCTTATTAACGAATGAACAATAGTTTTTGCGTCAATACGAAAGATATGGAGTAATGAAAAATTTCACGAGGTTTCTTGATGGGACTAGTACGGAAGCGAGATTGCATATTACACTTCCCTCCATTCACAGAACTCAGCTCCCTGTATTTTAATACATTACAAATGTCAAATGGACCGTTAGAACTGCACCTCTTCTATGACAGAGGCACCCTGTTACGCACAACACGAAGATGATCAGCAGTTTACACATCAGACGTCCTGGAACTACATGTACGAAATTTACGCTGTTAGGTCATGTCAATCACATACTACATTATTTTTGCTAGATATTCTTCCTTCTAACACACACCTTCATTTGACGACGTTACGCTGATGCTTCAAAAGATTTCTGTATATCATTAACACGTCATCAGTCCTCCATCTGCTTTAAAGAGCATCAGAGTTTCATTTCCTAAGAGCTTACGAAACATGTCTTGGGGCATTGTGTAATCTTGACGAAAGCCATAGTAAACAAGCAAGTCAATACGTTATGTTATTCTATAAAAGAAAAATTATTACTTTCAGATAGATACGCAGACCTACGTATCAGTTCTTCAAATCTAAATCTGTTCGTTTTACAGTCGCCTTGTGTCTTAGCTTGTTATCCGCAGGAGTCCTGAAGGCACATATAATGTCGTATGATAACGACAGTCTTTTTCTAGGCTACTACATGCTTAAATTAGCATAAAATAGATTTTTTTTAATTTTTAGAAACTTTTACAGATGGCATTACATTTGATACCTTGGAGACCAAGTACTGCATAACATAAATGCGAGGGAAAAAACTAATTATGTTTCAAATTTGCAAATTTAAGCTTTATCTAACGTATTGTTTATTACTTCCTGTGTAACTTCAAGAAACGTTTATGTTAACTTATGATGCAGAAAAATACCTTGCATCTCGTGTAACAAATGAAGGTGCAACCCCAACATCTCATAAACCTACAGCTGCATATGTACTTCTGGAGATAATTTCTCATCTATGGCACGTGTAAAGCGATTGGTGACCTAGACTGAACTAGTGGCATCGCATGAAATACACTCACACGTTTGACCTGTTGCTGCTTATCACTCTCTTCTCACTTGCTCTCATTTTGTGAAAAGGCATCTTGTAGTATGTCATATTTTGAGCAAAATCAGGATCAAATGCATAGTATACAATATATTCATTCCTGCTGATTTATTGTGGATACCATTCAGTCTGTAGTCTACCCACGCAGCAGCTATTTCGTTGTCCACAAAATGGTGAATTATTCTTACAGTCCATTTTCTAGTTCTCCCTTTCATGTCCTAAACGACTGTCCAATACGCCTACGCCAGTAAGATATATGTACTACATAATAGCGTTTCTCCTAGAGATGCTCACGTTTTGCGTCTTTCTTCGGCCAACGCTAAGCTTATAGCTCAGGTTCAACACCACAGGCAGATGAAGCAATAAATATTGGTTTGCTGTCATACCATTTCCCTAACACCTGATGAGAAGAATCCTGGTCTCCTTGCAGTTCAGTGGGTTTCCTGTAATTGCAACCTTGCGCATGTTCATGTTATATGCCATTCATCAAACAATAAAGAAGGGGGAATAAACTGTCGAGAGTACTGAAATGGTGTCTTCACCTTAGGAACATTACGAGACGGAGGATCATGCAGAGTTACTTGGAACCTAAGAATGATATAAAAACAGTGTGAAAATGATATGAACTCACATTGCTCATATTTTTATATGTGGATAATGTATTTGCGAATTAACTGTTATTTTATTCCAGATACTCAGATCTGTGTCTTGGATCAATCACCTGAAATAGCTGCAGAACTTCATTTTCAGACAGGCTTGTATGCAAGTACATTTACGTATGAATATAACCCAATATTATAAAATGTATAACTTAATCCGTGTGAAATTTTGTTACGAACACTTTGTGAAAGTGAGAAAACCCGTGTTTTTTAAATTTAATGTCAGAGTCATCATATTAAGGGTTATGTAGTTCAGGGTGCACCTATAAATGGGTATCACTACCAAACGTAAATGTAATAATAGAGCCCCGGAGTATCGTGGTTCACACCATGCAGAAAACTGTTCGTTAGTAATGGTAATATTTTTAAGCATTGGGTTTTGTGGCATGTTAGTTCGAAGAAAAAGCAAGATATAAAAACATCTAACTTAATGACAATAGATAAAACTCTTTAATTTACCTTCGTTGTTCCACAAGTCATTGCAGCACAATATCTGCTACTTTCGAACCCGGCGGGCATCTGCAGTAGAGCTCTGCATTTCGATGAAAACAACCGCTCGAGCATTTCCCCTTTCGTGCCGGTGTTCGACGGCTGGGAAAGGCCCACGCTGCTATACGGCCGTGGCCGTCTAACGCACCATGTGGCCGGTTGTCCTCCACCTCTCGGTTATCGGTTGGATAGTCGACCACTGCCGGGCGCTCGAGCGTACTCCCAATCTCGGCCGGTGACAAAACAACCGCCGAGCGTTCTACAGTGCCGAATCGCATTAGAAACCGTGTGTAAACGCAGTTGACGACCTGGCTTTGAGCAGCGCAGACAGCGCTATGGACAAACCAAGTATAGGTCGTAAACGTTCCATTCATGAAACGAAGAGGAGTATTATGGAGAGAATTAGGAGCGGCTCATTAGTCCTGAAGAAGAAACACATGTCGGAAGAGGAGGCGAAAAGTGAAGCTTGGAAATCGTTTACACTTGTAGTGGATACTGTCACGCAGGCTTCTGCTGGTTTCGTGCAATGTACCACATGTGATACCATACTTTCGTACCAGTCAAGCACAACAGGTATGATTCGGCACTGCCAAAGTAAATGCGGAGCAGAAGTCCATCGGCTATTTGCACTACCAAGTAGCATAAAGAAAGTTGTTGTTGACAGGTTGGTCGATATCAGTGGAATAGATTTACTACCGTTAAAAACTTGTAGTAAGATTGGTTTCAAGAATTATTCGCAGGAGCTCATCAATGTTGGCGCCACTTACGGCAAAGTCAGTATAGAACATGTTCTTCCGCACCCTAGCACCGTATCGCGGCATATTAAAGAAAAGGCAGACAAAATACGGGTGACAATGGTTCCCAAGCAAATATGTGCCTTAAAGAACAAAATGTGCACTTTAGACGCTGATCTGTGGTCTCATAACTACTAGAAGATAGGAAATTTTTTGACTGTGACGTCGCATTATATGAATGATGAGTGGCAGCAAGAAACTCCTTGTTTTGATAACAACCGAGTTTCCGGACGTACGGCACGAAATCGAAGAGCGGATGCTTGCGTTAGGAATTAACAAGAATGATCTTACGAAATGTTACTTTGTCACCGACCAAGGAGCTAATATGAAGAAGGCACTTGAATCTTACGACCGTTTGCCTTGCTTTGATCATTGCTTGATGACTGCGCTTCGTCACACAGTTCAAGAGACTTTTTTAGAAGACGAAGCCCCTGATCCTGTCGTGTCTACTATGAGCAAGAGCTGAAGTAGGCTATTTGAAGAGATTTGGTCACTCGGGGCGTCTGCGGCAGTCTCTGAAGCAAGAAGCTGTAACTCAGTGGAACAGTATACTGTTAATGCTCAATTCCGTCATAAGTCAAATCGACGATATTCGAGATCTACTAGAATCCCGGGGGCAATCGACACTCTTAGAAACGTTCCAGGAAGGGTGCGTACGAAACAATGTCGCTTTTCTAACCGCCTTTAAAGAAGCGAGTTTGGATTTGGAAACTGCAAAGATAACAACGCTGGAACGTGTGCTGCCGTGATACAAGAGTCTGTTACATCATTGTGAACCAATAGACAGTGACAGCGAGGTAAGAACACTTTCTGTAGGTTACGATCTTTTATACAACTGTTGTATTATCAGAATGCAATTATGTATATTGGGTTTCCTTTTCAGCTCATGGTGCAAATAAAAAGAAGAGCAGCATACTTCATCAGAGAGAAGTGCAAAATTGAGGCTATCCATTACGTTGCCACGGTTCTATCGCCATCACGGCGTCATTTGAAGAAACTCACAGCAGACGAAAAGCAAGCCGCGTATGCTGAAGTTCGGCGATTATACTCGGAACTGCCCGTAAATGGTATAAATGGTAAGGTTCATTCACTGAAACCAATTAGAAAACGAATGTTTGTTTGTTTAATCAGCCATCTTTCGTAAGATCAACATTTATTACGTCTGCAATGTGATATTTGGGAAAGGTTTCGCAGCTTAAACATTCCACAATTCGTTTTGATGTAATTTGTGCGATATATATAAAATGTCACCGTAAATATAGTCGTTTAGTAACCATTAATTCTAACTACGGTGTATACATATTTGAAGGTGACAGGAATATCTTACGGATGTTTTCATTCATGTTTAGAGTCCATTCAAGCAAACAGTGACCAAGTTCTTCCCATGAAAAAGTCCAGGGTGGACTGGAGTTCGGATGAGGACGACGAAGATGGACACACAGTTACTACCAATGAACTCGACAGGTACCTTTCGCTCTCCAAATCCCACTGTAGCTGTGCCGAGGGACAAATTTTGCAGTGGTGGAGAACGCACGCGGTGTTATTTCCAATGCTGTCGGTAGTAGCCAGAAGAGTTCTCTGTATTCCTGTGCTGCCAGCGAGAGAAATTTTAGCCAGGCCGGTCACCTGCTGTCCATCAAAAGATCTTGCCTGGAATCAGACAAGGTGGATGATCTCTTATTGACCCATCACTATTGCGTAGGTATTCACAACATACCACGTAATCACAAGGAAGGAAACATTCCTCAAACTCTATAAATGTATGATTCCACTTTCATTGATTTCACAGGAAGAAGTTCAAACCGCCAGCTGTAGTAATAGCTCCAGGAACACAATAGACGCCTGTGTATCAGGGAGCACCAATGACGAAAAACGAATTGTATAGTCATGACTCACTTGTAACGTTATTTACAGGTCATAATTTGTTCAGAAGTTAAAGTTTGTGCAACAAAATTTGGTGAGTATTACTTTTAACTCCGTCATTACTTCCCGATCCTGCATTCAATATTAGTACAACGTATTCGTGGCCGAGTTTGGAGATAGGCTACACATAGTCCATGATTAGACTACTGTGTTCCCGTTTGCCTACCGAACGGAACAAAATACTAAATAGATACATTACAGTTTTTAACGTTACAATTACTGGAATACATGATAACCTCAAAGGCGAAACTCCAGCAGTCTGCAACATATTAACAAACATCAAATGTAACATATACAAGTGTATTATTTAGATCCTACAACTGGTAGTAAACAACGAAAGACATTTGTATAAGAAATAATTGAGTGGTTAATGTGAAGCGGTGGCCTCTGATCTCAAGGAATGTGACGAAGCGCCGCTCGCTGGCACTGAGTCCACCGGTTACTGGCGACCGGCCGAGCGTTTGGCGATCGGCTGCCCACAGACGGCGGAAAAGGACGATCGCATACTCCCGAGAGCCAGAGGGGCGAGCGGGACTCGCCGGTAAAAATCGTAGATAGTGCACAGACCTCTAATCTGCAGGGATCGCTGAGAATATGAAGCAAGTGATAAACGGCAAGAGTGTGACGTATCACATGCGATACCAGCGGAGCAGCTCGCCAACGACGTCGAGGAATGGAGAAAAAATAAAATCCCGTGGTACCGCATATGATGCCAAAGGACGCTGGAGGAATTCCTCACGACCGTTACACCGAAAGGACTATTCCACCGGTCCTGTCTCATTCACGTGACCTCCACTGTCGCAGTATCCAAGATGAAGCAAGCGGACTGCGTTCATTGATACAAATCCAAGTGAAAATCACTTAATCTCGTAAGTTTAGCATCTCATTCCAGTTTCAAATTATCACATAATATGTGGGTAATTACATGTATCTCACGAATTAATTTGCGCAGTATGACCAGAGTGAAGTACTGCTCGTGATTTGAAACAGAACGTAAAAATGATCAAATTTTCTCGCTCTCCACATTAATGTACGCGTATATTTCTTTAAGTTCATGATAAATGACTACAATTCAGAATGTAGTGAGGCCACAGGGTACGTCATACAGAGAAACGAAATATACTAGAAAAATGAGCTCACTTCTCTGCTTCGGCCTCCTGAGTCCTCAAAAAGCAATAACATGACACGTTTACTGGAAAAAATGTTAAATAAAAATATCAGCGCTGCTTAGACGTAACGTTATCTTTGACGTAAATAAAATACTGCGTATAGTTACCCAGAAGAACAGTATTCGGAACTGTATACTGACGGTGTTTAATAAATACAGTAAAGTCTGTTTAGCCTTATCTGTGAAGTAGTTTTACTAAACTGTAAATATTGTTGGAGCCACTGAAATAATTTGTCTGAAGAAAACTCTTGTATTTGTGAGATTAAAATATCTCATAGGGCTTTAGAAACAATATTCACTGGCATACACACACGTGCCAATAAGATTGCACGGTTAAATAAATTGTTTGTTGCGGCAAGAGGAAGTTGGTCGCGTACAAGCTATCTTGTGAGGCTCTATGTATCATTCGTGTTTCTCTGCTTTCTAGTAAAACAGCACCAAAATTCACAGTAGCGACGAGAAAAATACACTATCTGATCAGAAGTATCTGTATACACCAAAAAACATATGTTTTTCATATTAGATGCACTGTGCTGCCACATACTACCCATACTACCAGGAACTCTACATCAGTGACCTCTGTAGTCATTTGACATCGTGAGAGGGCGGAAATGGGGGGCTCCGCGGAACTCACGGACTTTGAACGTGGTAAGGTGACTGGGTGTCTCTTGCGTCATACATCTGTACGCGAGATTTCCACACTCCTAAACATCCCCACGTTCACTGTTTCCGATGTATTACAAAAGAGAAAACGTGGAGCGGCACTTAAGCACAAAAGCGTACAGGCCGACCTCGTCTGTTGACTGACAGAGACCGCTGACAGTAATGTCTAATAGGCAGACGTCTGTCCAGACAGTCACGCAGAAATTCTAAACTCCATCAGAATCCACTGCAAGTACTATGACAGTTAGGCGGGAGGTGAGATAATTGGATTTCATGTTCGAGCGGCGGCTCATAAGGCACAAATCACGCTGGTAAATGCAAAACGACGAATCGCTTGGTGTAAGAAACATAACCATTGGAAGATTGAACATTGGAAAAACGTTGTGTGGAGTCATGATTCACAGTACACAAATTGGTGATCCGATGGCAGGGTGTGTATGTGGCGAATGCCCGGTGAGACGTTATCTGCCAGCGTGTGTAGTGCCAACAGTAAAATTCGGAGGCGGAGGTGTTATGGTGTGGTCGTCTTTTTCATGAAGGAAGCTCACACCCCTTGTTGTTTTGCGTGGCTCAATCACACCACAGACCTACATTGATGTTGTAATCACCTTCCTGCTTCCCACTGTGGGAAAGCAATTCGGGGATGGTGACTGCATCTTTCACCTCGAACGAGCACCTGTTCATAATACACGGCCTGTGGCGCAGTAGTTGTTGTTGTTGTTGTCTTCAGTCCTGACACTGATTTGATGCAGCTCTCCATGCTACTCTATCCTGTGCAAGATTCTTCATTTCCCAGTACCTACTGCAGCCTACATCTTTCTGAATCTGCTTAGTGTATTCATCTCTTGGTGTCCCTCTACGATTTTTACCCTCCACGCTGACCTCCAGTGCTAAATTTGTGATCCCTTGATGCCTCAGAACATGTCCTACAAAACGATCCATTCTTTTAGTCAAGTTGTGCCACAAACTCCTCTTCTCCCCAATTCTGTTCAATACCTCTTCATTAGTTATGTGATCTACCCATCTCATCTTCAGCATTCTTCTGTAGCTCCACATTTCGAAAGCTTCTATTTTCTTCTTGTCTAAACTATTTATTGTCCATGTTTCACTTCCATACATGGCTACACTCCATACAAATACTTTCAGAAACGACTGCCTGACACTTAAATCTATATTCTATGTTAACAAATTTCCATTCTTAAGAAACGATTTCCTTGCCATTGCCAGTCTACATTTCATATCCTCTCTACTTCGACCATCATCAGTTATTTTGCTCCCCAAATAGCAAAACTTCTTAACTACTTTAAGTGTCTCATTTCCTAATCAAGTTCCCTCAGCATCACCCGACTTAATTCGACTACATTCCATTATCCTCGTTTTGCTTTTGTTGATGTTCATCTTATACCCTCCTTTCAAGACACTGTCCATTCCGTACAACAGCTCTTCCAAGTCCTTTACTGTCTCTATCAGAATTACAATGTCATCGGCGAACCTCAAAGTTTTGATTTCTTCCCCATGGATTTTAATACCTACTCCGAACTTTTCTTTTGTTTCCTTCACTGCTTACCCAATATACAGATTGATTAGCATCGGGGAGAGGCTAAAATCCTGTCTCACTCCCTTCCCAATCACTCCTTCCCTTTCATGTCCCTCGACTCTTATAACTGCCATCTGTTTTCTGTACAAATTGTAAATAGCCTTTCGCCCACTGTATTTTACCCCTGCCATCTTCAGAATTTGAAAGAGAGTATTCCACTCAACATTGTCAAAAGCTTTCTCTAAGTCTACAAATGCTAGAAACGTAGGTTTGCCTTTCCTTAATCTTTCTTCTAAGATACGTCGTAGGGTCAGTATTACCTCACATGTTCCAACATTTCTACGAAATCCAAACTGATCTTCCCGTGGTCGGTTTCCACCAGTTTTTCCATTCGTCTGTAAAGAATTCTCGTTAGTATTTTGCAGCTGTGACTTATTAAATTGATAGTTCGGTAATTTTCACATCTGTCAACACCTGCTTTACTTGGGATTGGAATTATTATTCTTCTCGAAGTTTGGGGTAATTTCGCCTGTCTCATACATCTTGCTCACCAGCTTGTAGAGTTTTGTCAGGAGTGGCTCTCCCAAGGCTGCCAGTAGTTCTAATAGAATGTTGTCTACTCACGGGGCCTTGTTTCGACTTAGGCCTTTCAGTGCTCTATCAAACTCTTCACGCAGTATCATATCTCTCATTTCATCTTCATCTACCTCTCTTTCATTTCCATAATATTGTCCTCAAGAACATCGCCCCCGTATAGGCCCTCTATATACTCCTTCCACCTTTCTGCTTTCCCTTCCTTGCTTAGAATTGGGTTTCCATATGAGCTCTTGATATTCATGCAAGCGGTTGTCTTTTCCCCAAAGGTCTCTTTAATTTTTCTGTAGGCAGTATCTATTTTACCTCTCGTGAGATAAGCCCCTACATCCCTACATTTGTCCCCTAGCCATTCCTGCTTAGCCATTTTGCACTTCCTGTCGATCTCATTTTTGAGACGTTTGTATTCCTTTTTGCCTGTTTCACTTACTGCATTTTTGTATTTTCTCCCTTCATCAATTAAATTCAGTATCTCTTCTGTTACCAATGGATTTCTACTAGCCCTTGTCTTTTTTACCTACTTGATCCTCTGCTGCCTTCACTACTTCATCCCGCAGAGCTACCCATTCTTCTTCTACTGTACTTCTTTCCCCCATTCCTGTCAATTGTTCCCTTATGCTCTCCCTGAAACTCTGTTTAACCTCTGGTTCTTTCAGATTATCCAGGTACCATCTCCTTAAATTCACAACTTTTTGCAGTTTCTTCAGTTTTAATCTACAGTTCATAACCAATGGATTGTGGTCAGAGTCCACATCTGCCCCTGGAAATCTCTTACAGTTTAAAATCTGGTTCCTAAATCTGCCTTACCATTATATAATCTATCTGAAACCTTCTAGTATCTCCAGGGTTCTTCCATGTACACAGCCTTCTTTCATGATTCTGGAACCCAGTGTTAGTGATGATTAAGTTACGCTCTGTGCAAAATTCTACCAGGCGGCTTCCTCTTTCCTTTCTTAGCCCCAATCCATATTCGCCTACTACGTTTCCTTCTCTTTCTTTTCCTACTGTCGAATTCCAGTCTTCCATGACTATTAAATTTTTGTCTCCCTTCACTACCTGAATAATTTCTTTTAGATCATCATACATTTCATCAATTTCTTCGTCATCTGCAGAGCTCGTTGCATATAAACTTGTACTACTGCAGTAAGCGTGGGCTTTGTGTCTATCTTGGTCACAATAACGCGTTCACTATGCTGTTTGTAGTAGCTTACCCGCACTCCTACTTTTTTATTCGTTATTAAACTTAATCCTGCATTACCCCTATTTGATTTTGTATTTATAACCCCGTATTCACCCGATCAAAAGTCTTGTTCCTCCTGCCACCGAACTTCACTAAAACCACTATGACTTTAACCTATCCATTTCCCTTTTCAAATATTCTAACCTACCTGCCCGATTAAGGGTTCTGGCATTCCACGCTCCGATCCATAAAACGCTATTTTTCTTTCTCCTGATAACGACGTCCTCTTGAGTAGTCACCGCCCGGAGATCCGAATGGGGGACTATTTTACCTCCGGAATATTTTACCCAAGAGGACGCCATCATCATTTAAGAGGTTACACGACAATAACATCCCTGTAATGGACTATCCCGCTCAGAGCCCTGACCTAAATGTTTTAGAACGCCGACTTCGTGCCAGGCCTTACCTACCGACATCGATACCTCTCCTTAGTGCAGCACTCCATGAAGAAAGGGCTGTCATTCCCCAGGAAACCTTCCAGAACCTGACTGAACGTATGCCTGCGAGAGTGGAAGCTGTCATCAAGACTAAGGGTGGGCCAAATCCATAGTGAATTCTAGCAGTACCAATGGAGGCACCACGGACTTTCAAGTCATCTTCAGCCAGGTGTCCGGATTCTTTTGATCACATAGTGTACTCCATCTCATGAGAAGTGTGTTGATATCTAGCAGCTGTCATTGATATAGGGTGTGCCCACACTTGCATGGGGTGTACCCACCCTTCACCTCTAAGAAAGTTGATCTCTGCTGATGATACTCCTAAAAAGGTATGTGAATGTCTGTGGTGGAATTGTAGCCCGTTTTTCGTCAAGATACGGAACTAGAGAAGATAACGTTGTTGAACACTGGGCTCTGAAGCGAAGTCGACGTTCCAACTCACGCTAACGGTGTTCCATTGGGTGCAAGTTATGCTCTGGGCATGCCAGTCCACGTCGGGAATATTATTGTCAACGAATCATTGCCTCGCAGAGGCAGGGTGCAGTGTCACGCTGACATTATCGGTTATCGTTTCTGAACCTTTTCCTCTAGTGTAAGATATACACATTGGCGTAAAATGTATTCATATCCTCCCGCATTTACCGTTTTTTTATTCGTAATAAGAAGACTGCGCAATAACCATGAGAGACACCCAAATACCGTAACACAATTTCCTCCGTACTTCTGTGTTGCACTACACATGATGGTAGGTGAGGTTCTCCAGGCATCCCCGTAACGCAAACCCTTCCATCGGACTGCGATGAGATAACGCCTGACCTGTCACTCAAATTAATTCGTCCCAGTCATCCACTGCTATGCGATGTTGTTGTTTACACCACCACATTGCTCACCAATAAATACAGAGATGTGTGTCTTAGGAAGAGATACTCGTCCATTACGCCACATTCTCTCTAGCTGCCTATGCACAGTCACTGTGGTAACGGGACTGCTGGCACCGCCTTGTAACTCGCGAGTAATTTTTTCCGCTGATTTCATCAGATTATTTAAACCTCCTTCGGCATGTTCGGTGATGATGATGATGTTTGGCTTGTGGGGAGCTCAACTCAGCAGTCGTCAGCACCCATATAAAGTCCCAATTTTTTCATAGTCCAACTTTTTTCATAGACCAATGGAGCCACTGTCACGTATGATGAGGATCATGATGAAATGATTAGGACAACACAACACCCAGTCCCCGGGCAGAGAAAATCCACAACCCGGTCGGGAATTGAAAGCGGGACCCCGTGATACCGAGGCAGCAACGCTAGCTACTAGACCTGCGGACGGCATGTTCAATGGCTCCTCTCCGTCAGTACATGAATTCTGTCTGGTCTTCGTATCCCTCGCGTTTCCACTTTGCAGTAACATCATCAACAATTGAATTGGGCAGCTTAGAAAGGTTGAAATGTCCCACCTGAATCTCATAATCAGGTGACATTCAGTGACTGGTCCTCGATCGAAGACACTGGGCTCTATTGACCATCCCATTCTGGTGTTAACTGCTTCTCTGCTGACGTCACAGCACTCTCACAGTCCTTTTTTACCGGCGCGTCCGCCTCTAGTAACATGTAGTGGTAGCTTTCGCTATACATGGGGGTTTCTGGGTACTTTTGCCCAGTCAGTGTAGTCATGCTCAACAAGTCTAGTTTCTGAAATGACATTTTCTCTGTTGGTCAGCTTCTGTGTTATTTTCAGGTGGCTGTAGGCATGCCACCAACCAGCCCATCCGGCAGAATTTGGCAGAACAGCTCACTGTTTTATCCTCATGCACGTCAAATGCCACTTAAAAATAGCGCGGAAGCCAAAATTGGTCAGTAGATTAAATAAACGATAATTACAATCGACAGCCGAACTGCAGTCATTTTGAAATTCTTATACGACAGTGGTACCTGGTTTCTTGTTTACAGAGGTTACCGAATTTATTTTTATTGTACACAACAAATTCTTCTTTGGTACTTAGTTTTACATTACATTAACCAGTTAGTAACAGAAGTGACTGTGCGTCTTTTCCTAGAATTAGATATCGGGAAACTAAGCCTTTAGTCAGTTCTTCGAGTGATGGGAAAGGAATAGGCAGAAACAACAGAAGCTGTCTCGTCATGAACGTGATGTAGCTTAATTCTTTTTTTATTCCTATAATCAGCAGTTCGTCGACCCACAAAGGAGGTCACTGAATGTCTGTATACAACATAAATTAAAGACTCCCCCTCCTCCAATTCGCACTCGTTTTTGTACCTGTGGTCTACAGGTAGCGTCTTTGATTCATCATCAAAACGTCTTCGGTCCCGGGTTCGATCCCCGCCACTGCCTAAATTTTGATAAATAATCAGCATTGGCGGCAAAAAAAATTCCGGCATAAGAAGTCAGCCTCTTTCTGCCAACGGCCTTATCGAAGTGGGCGGAGGAGCGGATAGAGATTCAGGGCACTCTCTTGTCCTAGGGGTGGGAAATGGCCCCTAAAGGCGGAAGAATCAGCAATGGTCAACGACATGAGGATGCAGAAGGCAATGGAAACCACTGCATTAAAGGCACGTACCGTGTATCCACAGGACATGTGGCCTGTAATTGAAGATGTGTCATGATGATCTCCCCATTGGCAAAAGATTCCGGAATAGTCCCCCATTCGGATCTCCGGGAGGGGACTGCCAAGGGGGAGGTTACGATGAGAAAAAGATTGAATAACCAATGAAAGGATAACGTTCTACGAATCGGGGCGTGGAATGTCAGAAGCTTGAACGTGGTAGGGAAACTAGGAAATCTGAAAAGGGAAATGCAAAGCCTCAATTTAGATATAGTAGGGGTCAGTGACGTGAAGTGGAAGGAAGACAAGGATTTCTGGTCAGATGAGCATCGGATAATATCAACAACAGCAGAAAATGGTATAACAGGTGTAGGATTCGTTATAAATAGGAAGGTAGGGCAGAGGGTGTGTTACTGTGAACAGTTCAGTGACCGGGTTGTTCTAGTCAGAATCGACAGCAGACCAACACCGACAACGATAGTTCAGGTATACATGCCGACGTCGCAAGCTGAAGATGAACCGATAGAGAAAGTGTATGAGGATATTGAAAGGGTAATGCAGTATGTAAAGGGGGACGAAAATCTAATAGTCATGGGCGACTGGAATGCAGTTGTAGGGGAAGGAGTAGAAGAAAAGGTTACAGGAGAATATGGGCTTGGGGCAAGTAATGAACGAGGAGAAAGACTAATTGAGTTCTGTAACAAGTTTCAGCTAGTAATAGCGAATACCCTCTTCAAGAATCACAAGAGGAGAAGGTATACTTGGAAAAGGCCGGGAGATACGGGAAGATTTCAATTAGATTACATCATGATCAGACAGAGATTCCGAAATCAGATACTGGATTGAAAGGCGTACCCAGGAGCAGATATAGACTCAGATCACAATATAGTAGTGATGAAGAGTAGGCTGAAGTTCAAGACATTAGTCATGAAGAATCAATACGCAAAGAAGTGGGATACGGAAGAACTAAGGAATGACGAGATACGTTTGAAGTTCTCTAACGCTATAGATACAGCAACAAGGAATAGCGCAGTAGGCAGTATAGTTGAAGAGGAATGGACAGAAGTTGGGAAGGAAAACATAGGTACAAAGAAGGTAGCTGTGAAGAAACCATGGGTAACAGAAGAAATACTTCAGTTGATTGATGAAAGGAGGAAGTACAAACATGTTCCGGGAAAATAAGGAATACAGAAGTACAAGTCGCTGAGGAATGAAATAAATAGGAAGTGCAGGGAAGCTAAGAAGAAATGGCTGCAGGAAAAATGTGAAGACATCCGAAAAGATATGATTGTCGTAAGGACAGACTCAGCATACAGGAAAGTCAAAACAACCTTTGGTGACGTTAAAAGCAACGGTAGTAACATTAAGAGTGCAACGGGAATTCCACTGTTAAATGCAGAGGAGACAGCAGATAGGTGGAAAGAATACATTGAAAGCCTCTATGAGGGTGAAGATTTGTCTGATGTGCGAGAAGAAGGAACAGGAGTCGATTTAGAAGAGATAGGGGGTCCAGTATTAGAATCAGAATTTAAACGAGCTTTGGAGGACTTACGGTCAAATAAGGCAGAAGTGATAGATAACATTCCATCAGAATTTCTAAAATCATTGGGGGAAGTGGGAACAAAACGACTATTCACGTTCATGTGTAGAATATATGAGTCTGGCGACATACCATCTGACTTTCGGAAAAGCATCATCCACACAGTTCCGAAGACGGCAAGAGCTGACAAGTGCGAGAATTATCGCACAATCAGCTTAACAGCTCATGCATCGAAGCTGCTTACAAGAATAATATACAGAAGAATGGAAAAGAAAATTGAGAATGCGCTAGGTGACGATCAGTTTGGCTTTAGGAAAAGTAAAGGGGCGAGAGAGGCAGTTCTGACGTTACGGCTAATAATGGAAGCAAGGCTAATGAAAAATCAAGACACTTTCATAGGATTTGTCGACCTGGAAAAAGCGTTCGACAATATAAAATGGTGCAAGCTGTTCGAGATTCTGAAAAAAGTAGGGGTAAGCTACAGGGAGAGACGGGTCATATACAACATGTACAACAACCAAGAGGGAATAATAAGAGTGGACGATCAAGAACGAAGTGCTCGTATTAAGAAGGGTGTAAGACAAGGCTGTAGCCTTTCGCCCCTACTCTTCAATCTGTACATCTAGGAAGCAATGATGGAATTAAAAGAAAGGTTCAAGAGTGGAATTAAAATACAAGGTGAAAGGATATCAATGATACGATTCGCTGATGACATTCATATCCTCAGTGAAAGTAATGAAGAATTAAATGATCTGCTGAACGGAATGAACAGTGTAATGAGTACACAGTATGGTTTGAGAGTAAATCGGAGAAAGACGAAGGTAATGAGAAGTAGTAGAAATGAGAACAGCGAGAAACTTAACATCAGGATTGATGGTCACGAAGTCAATGATGTTAAGGAATTCTGCTACCTAGGCAGTAAAATAGCCAATGACGGACGGAGCAAGGAGGACATCAAAAGCAGACTCGCTATGGCAAAAAAGGCATTTCTGGCCAAGAGAAGTCTACTAATATCAAATACCGGCCTTAATTTGAGGAAGAATTTTCTGAGGATGTACGTCTGGAGTACAGCATTGTATGGTAGTGAAACATGGACTGTGGGAAAATCGGAACAGAAGAAAATCGAAGCATTTGAGACGTGGTGCTATAGATGAACGTTGAAAATTAGGTGAACTGATGAGGTAAGGAATGAGGAGGTTCTACGCAGAATCGGAGAGGAAAGGAATATGTGGAAAACACTGATTAGGAGAAAGGACAGGACGATAGGACATCTGCTAAGACATGAGGGAATGACTTCCATGGTACTAGAGGGAGCTGTAGAGGGCAAAAACTGTAGAGGAAGACAGAAATTGGAATACGTCAAGCAAATAATTGAGGACGTAGGTTGCAATTGCTACTCTGAGATGAAGAGGTTAGCACAGGAAAGGAATTCGTGGCGGGCCGCATCATACCAGACAGTAGACTGATGACCAAAAAAAAAATATCGATAAACAAACCCGTAGTAACCGGAACATCAACATGCTAAACATAAACTTTACGAACTTTCTGACCAGACTAACACATATAATATAAATTAAAGACTCCAATCAAACGAATTTTCTTATTTGTGTACAAGTTATCGATAATTCTGTATGTAAGGAAAGATTAGGCAGCGGGATTCTCATCCAGATGTCGCAATTAAATATTGGTAATATGTGAGAAGATCGTCTAATGTCTCGCGTGAGATGGAGAAACCTCCAACAGCACGTGTCAGGACAGACATATTTTTGAAAAGTGTGGATAAAAGTCTGGGTTAAAATAGCGAAAATTCCTTATTGATTAGTAGTTTCAGCTCACTGATGAGCCATTTTTAGATCAATAAAACTTATTACTTAATCCAGTATGCGTCAGCCACCATGTCTTACACACCTTGTAATCTTCCCTCGATGATTTTAGAAGTATTAAAAAAAAACTGTACGTTATCTAGCAATTTAGAAATGAGAAAGACGATGTCAATTGGCTTCGTACCCGAAATTTATGTAACAGCGGTAATTAGTTACGGAACGTGAGATGTGACGAAAACAGTGTTAATAGTCTCTGGCCCATCTGTCGTCCACTGTCTCATAGTAGTCGGAAATTCGTGGCTAGGGTAACAGACGGAAGAATTAAAAAAAGTCTTAGTATTGATATTCGACAAGCAACAGTTCAGCTTTGGAGAAGACCGTGTGATATGGAAATCTTAAGTTAGATTTTGTCATGGTCTGACAGAGGTTCCGAAACAAGATACTAGACTGCAAGGCGTACCAAGGAGCAGCTATAGACTCAGATCACTATGTAGTTGCGATGAACAGTAGGCTGAAGTTTAAGAGATTAACCAGTAAGGATCAATACGCAAAGAAGTGGGATACCGAAGCGCTTAGGAATGACGAGGTACGTTCCATTTTCTCTAAGGCTGTAGATACAGCAAGAAAGAGTATCCCAGTAGGCAGTTGAAGAGGAATGGACATCACTAAAAAAGGAAATCATAGAAGTTAGAAAAAAAACATTGGTACAAAGAAGGTAATTGCGAAGAAACCATGGGTAACAGAAGGGATACTTCAGTTGATCGATGAAAGAAGAAAGTACAAAATGTTTCCGGGAAATTCTTGAACACAAAAGTTCAAGTCGCTGCGGAATGAAATAAATAGAAAGTGCAGGGAAGATAAGATGAAATGGCTGCGTGAAAAATGTGAAGAATTCGAAAAAGCAATGACCGTTGGAAGGACTGACTCAGCATGTAGAAAAGTCAAAACAACCTGCGGTGAAATTAAAAGCAAGGGTGATAACATTAAGAGTGCGGCGGGAATTCCACTGTCAAATGAAGCGGAGAGAGCGGATAGGTGGAAAAAGTAGACTGAAGTCCTCTGTGAAGGGGAGGAGATGTCTGATGTGATAGAAGAAGGAACAGGAGTCGATATAGAAGAGACAGGGGATAAAGTATTAGAATCAGAATTTAGTTTTTGACGACCTAAGATCAAATAAGGCGGAAGCGCTAGTTAGCATTCCATCAGAATTTCTAAAATCATTGGGGGAAGTGGCAACAAAAACGACAATTCACGTTGGTCTGTGGAAGGTATGAGTCTGGCGGCAAACCATTTGACTTTCGGAAAAATCTAATCGATATAATTCCGAAGACAACAAAAGCCGACAAGTGCGAGAATTATTTCAGAGTCAGCTTAACGTCTTATGCATCAAATTTGACTGCAAGAATAATATATAGGGGAACGGAAAATAAAATTGAGGATGTTTTAGATGATGATCAGTTTGCCTTTAAGAAATGTGAAGGCACAGAGTGGCAATTCTGACGATGCGGTTGATAATGGAAGCAACAAGACTTATGAAAAATCAAGATACTTTCTTACGATTTGTCGACCTGGCAAAACCTTTCGGAAATGCAAAATGGTCAAGATGTTCGGAATTCTGAGAAAAATAGGGATAAGCTATAGTTAGAGACGGGTAATACACAATATGTGTAAGGGCCAAGGGGGAATAATATGAGAGGACAACCAAGAGCGAATTGCTGGGATTAAAAAGGGTGTAAGACAGGGATGTAGTCTCCCACCCGTACTGTTCAATCTGTACATCTGAGAAGCAAGATAGGAATAAAAGAAAGGTTCAGGAGTGGAATTAAAATTCAAAGTTAAAGGATATCAATGATATCATTCTCTGATGACGCTGCTATGCTCAGTGAAAGTAAATAACGATTACATGATCTGCTAAATGGAATGATGTTAAATTAGTACAGAATATGGATGTAGAGTAAATCGGAGAAAGACGAAATTAATGAAAACAGCAAGAAACATCTGGATTGATGGTAACGAAGTAGACGAGGTTAAAAGATGCTACTACCTAGGCAGCAAAGAAACCAGTGACGGACGGAACAAGGAAGGCACCAGATGCAGAATAGCACTGGCAGAAAGGAAATTCCTGGCCAAGAGAAATCTACTAGTATCAAACATAGGCCTTAATTTGAGGAAGAAATTTCCGAGAATGTACGTTTAGAGCACAGCATTGTATGGTTGTGAAACATGGACTACAGGAAAACCGGAAAAGTAAAGAATCCAACCGTTAAAGATCTGATGCTATAGACGAATGTTGAAAATTAGGTAGACTGATAAGGTGACGAATGAGAAGGTTTCAGATATTCGAATACATCTAGCGATTAGTTGGGGAGGTAGATTGCAAGTGCTGCTCTGGGATGAAGAAGTTGGCACAGGATAGGAATTCGTGGCCGCATCCAACCAGTTAAAAATTTGATGACTGAAAAACAAAAAAATACATTTTTACCCTGCTTAGTAAATTTCGAAGATCAAGGTTCCTGATTAGCAGTTCCGATGCAGAAGTAAGTATTAAAACCTATAAAGTTGAATAGAGCTGTTGATAACTGTCAGTGATGTGGAGAAGTGGTTAACCTTCGGTATCAATGCATTTTCGATAGTACTTTTTAAATCGACATTGTCTTGTAAGAAGGTTCCAGAGCCTGAGAAAAGTATATTTTGGCACACTCTTAGCAATATCAATGAACTTACGACAACGTGTAATGTTACTTTATGCCCACTGTGAAAAGAAAAAAAGATTAAAATTGCAAAATCCCTTAATTATTTTAGTTTCAATCACTGCATACTTTTTAAAGAGATATTGATATGCAAGTAACGTCCTTAACTTGAAAATATTGAATTTGACTTTCACTGGGGAAAGTGACCTCTATCACCAGGAATTAAATTTTTGCGGTAAGTAAATGTAGAACATGCAGGGAATCTGATAGAAGAATTCATTAAAGACAATAAATAATTTTTTTTAATTTTAAAATGTAACTTTACTGACTAGATTGCAATGTTTATAAAACACCGACACGAAGTATTATCCAACCGCCCACTTCTTGATATTACATGTGTAAGACACATGATTCGTGCTGTTCAGTAATCCAGACACATATTTCATACGACGCGCAAGGCGAAAACCGGGATAGTTCTTTTAAAATGATATGGCCGACTTCCTATTCTTTTCCATTTTAGCTCTTACTCTGTCGATATTGATTTCCTTCTTTTTTTCCATTACACTACACAAGAGATTTGAGACATTTTTAATCGCTAATGACTGATCACCGGACTCTGCAATGAGTACTGCAACTTTCTCTAATCTATGGTGGAATACCTGAAGACGTGCTAAGACTTTAAGAAGAACTGAATTCGGTTTTCCAATTGCTCACACCTCTAAACGAACGTTCGGCCATTTTCAAAGAATTTTCATTGGGAATAAAACGTCGAAACGAAGCATTTTATATGAGTACGTGTATCCAGTTTATTCATTTGAACAGAACACTCACTTCGTGCTACTTTAAGTGGAAATACAAACAATAGTATTTCGTGGAGTATAAGTACCTACATATTTCTGTGATGTTATAGCTGAACATGTTTCTGGTACACATAATATGACAGAATATTTACAACAGAGGAACGAACGGCTTTTGTTTGTGCCGATTTGCGGCAGATGGCAACTAATAGATGCAGCAGGATCTCACCCTTAAATTTAAAATGCTAGGTACCACAAGGCGGCTGGCAGTTAAGAATATGGTTAACAAGTTCAAACGTACGGGTAATGTCGTGTGGAGAAACGTTCTGGAAGTCCATACATAACTCGAGAAATCGTGAAAAGGATAAGATTACACGTAGCCCCTCTCCATTTACCGGAAGAGTAAGCATGTAGATAGGTATTCCACAATCCATAGTTAGGAAAATGCTGCTATACACATTGAAAAACTTTCATACAACGTCCAGATTCTCCATAAGCTTGAAGTCAAGGATTTTAGAACCCGACAGGCTGTGTGTTGTGATTCCTTATAGGGTACAGAAAATCAAAATCTCATGAAACATGTGCAGTAATGAATCAACATTCCACAAAAGTGGGCAGAGGAATAGCTACAACTGCAGAATCAGGAGGAACAAACATCCAAATGCGCCGCAAACTATCAACGAGACACCCCCGTGGTGACTGTGAGATGACAGTCTTTCCCGCCTGTGGACCCATTATGTTTACAGGGAAAACAGGTAACGGTGACACAAACCTCGATAAGATGCATATTTTGCTCCATCCACAGTTTGTACAAGAAGTAATAAGAGATTGGGCTGCTTTCGAGTACAAACATTTTGCCCAAGTCAGTCGCTATTACGAGAATGTACCATTTTCCAGTAGATGGACAGGACTAGGTTCTCAAGGGCTCTCGTCCTTTCACTCTCATACCTGGCCTCACTAGATTTCTTTACGTGGAGGTTTATCAAGTATAAAACGTAGCACAACTGAAGCAGTGAATTAGGGACACAGTTTATCACTTGATGAAATCTGATCGGGGTTATCAGCCGAATTGTGGTATGGTGTTGTCGCTTCGTCGCTATTCTTCGTCATCAAGGGAACAGTCGGGTTCACGCCCAGCTCATTCCTTTACAGCCGCTTGGGTGGGGGGGGGGGGGGCAGACTTCTCTGCTGCAGGCCCAATGAGTGCCTCTGAAAGACAGATCGCTGCCGGAGTTGGCGTGGAGAGTATGGCGGGGGACGGAGGTGGCCTGACCGTCGAATCGTGGTACTGGCTGTCTATTCTAACCGCCGCCTCACGTTATAGCGCTCCTGACGTTCTTTTTTTCTGTCACATCCCATCCTGTTGTTCAAATCCCTACATCAATGTCGAACAGAGTGCTTCGATCCTTGAAGGAAGGCTGAATGCCTTAGCTTAAAACATTTCATGCAAACTCGGCTAAAGGCCTCATACCCAAAATAAATAACAATATTATGACTTGAGGACAAGAGCAAGATTTTGAATTTTCAGTTTAAGACTGTTTAAATCTCGGCTGAAGGCCACACACTATGGAGAAAGTAATTTAACGGCTTAAGGCCTACAGAGAAAAAAACTTACAATTTTAATAAGCTAAAACTTTGTTGAAGGCCACACAGAGTGCTTAAGACTAACAGGAAATCACTGTGTAAAACACAAGGAGCGGCCCTCAGAAGGTTCCAAGGGTCGGCCTAGGAAGTAACACTAACGCACATTTAGGTGAGGCCGGCAAGGGTGGCCGAGAGGTTCTAGGCGCTACAGTCTGTAACCGCGCTACCACAGCGGTCGCAGGTTCGAATCCTGCCTCAGGCATGGATGTGTGTGATGTACTTAAGTTAGTTAGGTTTAAGTAGTTCTAAGTTCTAGGGGACTGATGACCTCAGACGTTAAGTCTCATAGTACTCAGAAGGATTTGAACCATTTAGGTGAGACAGGCAGCCAGACCGACAAGCTCTTAATCGGAAGGCAACCCAACCGAAGGCCAGCCAACAAACCAACCAACAACATCAGTTCTGCTCCACTCGACAAGCGAAACTACAACAAGACATCAATAGCACAACCTTCTGGATACTGGTGCCCAATCCAGCCAAGTCAGAATAAACGCCCGAAACTACCAACACACCTCAGCTGTCGCACTACACGCCGTACTGGACAGCAACAACACGACGAGGAAAATCCACTGCCAAAAACAACATCAACGCCCATGGCAGGTAACCGGAACGTTAACGGCCACAGGGCAGAAGATACCACTGGTGCACTCCATTAATGAGGGAGTGAATTAGATTAAGTAAAACCACATCCAAGAAAATGGCTGCATTTATAGCCGACTTCAATGCACACACGTTGTTGCTTCCGGTAACCTCGCAGAAAGCAACAACCTGGATCAAACGAAGAGAAGTGATAGCAGTTGAAGCTTGATAGTAGGTTAAGTGAGTACTCAACTTTGGAGTCCAAGATCGGTGGGCGACGAACTTCGCAACCCTCGCAAGAAGTGCCTCAAAAATCCAACCGCGCGTGCACGCCGCCAGCCGCTCCAGCCCGACTCGGCGACGGGGACCTCATCGCTGGTCTGCGCCAACCGACCGACTGCCACACGCCCGAAAACGGTCAAAAGATCAAATGCACGTCGGCCGATGAGACGACCGACTGAATGACCAACCAACGGTCGTTCCCGCTCCAGTCTTTTTCAGTCGGACAGTACACGTGTGTCGGCAGCGGTCGGCAAGAACTGGCTGTTCGCACCTCAGTGGCGCTCCGTGCCCGACGCCCCTTTTTCCCCAACTGGTGCTCTGTGCCCCACTAAGCTCCCAACTGATGATCCGTCTGCAACTCTGACACACGACGACACGGGACACTGGCGTGGATCCAACCGTGCAGGGGAACACCACGTGACATCTCCGCACATGAAGGAACTGTCCGGCTTCCCACAACATGACCAACAGAAGGGGCCGAGAAGCGGTCGGGCGAGTACCAGCTGTCCGGCTCCATCCACGACTGAGCTGCTGGCGCTGCTCCTACTGAGCTCCCCACTCCACTCCAGACACGCGACGACCCAGAAATACTATCGGTCGCCTACTCATGGGCAAGTAAGGCAGGGAGTCAGTGACGCCAGTAAATGGAATAAGAAAACTAGGCGGCAGTACCGTAAGAGAAGATGACAAACAATAATCGGCATGAACATGAGTCGGGCACGGCTCTGTAACATCAAATATAGTGAAAGTAATATGACGAACAAAGTTCGATAACAATTTTCTGAAAGCCTTATTTATTCAGGGACTATATAAATACAACGTACATAGCTAACACAAATCCATGTTCTCAGTTATTTGTGCCCGAACAGGAAACCTTGCCTGAAGAGCACCTTAAGAAAGCTAGTGACTTTACACCACAAGAAGTTCGACGGCTTGCCTACACCTTTGCAGTGGCACGTCAACATAAAATACCCCAATCTTGAACTGACACTTAAGTGTCGGGACATGACTGGGTTTCAGGATTTCTAAATCGACATCCAACACTCCCCATTCTAACTTCTCACGCAAATAATCCGTCATGATGCAGGTAGCTGCAGCAAGCACAACACAGTCTTACTATTTGACTTCCTGAACGATGTTTTCAAAAGGTGGATACTGATGCCTGGTGACAGGCTGTAAAGTAGATGAAACCGGAAGCGCTACAGTCCAATGGCGGGATAGAATAGCAGCTTGAAGCGAATTAGGTTCCAGAGGGCGTGTAACATCTGCTAAATGGATCCGCAGGATACTTTAAGAAGTTTGTAAATTCAGCTTTCGATGCGTGAGCCACAGGAAACAGACGACCAATAGCTATATACGAACTCCCAAGCATTGTGAAAACTGTTTTACCAAATTCAAGCCGGCCGTGGTGGTCGAGCAGTTCTAGGCGCTACAGTCTGGAATCGCGCGACCGTTACGGTCGCAGATTCAAATCCTGCCTTGGGCATGGATGTGTGTGATGTCCTTAGGTTAGTTAGGTTTAAGTAGTTCTAAGTTCCAGAGGACTGATGACACCTGAAGTAAAGTCCCATAGTGCTCAGAGCCATTTGAACCATTATGGCAAGAAACATACTGGCTGGATTCAAAGTGACAGGCATCTGCCGCTTAAACACGGACATTTTCCTAGATAATAACTTTCTGATTTCGTACATAACAGATAGACTTGATACTATGCTGTTGGTTGTCGTTTAATTGCTGAAGCTGACCCTTCAATTGTTCAGGAACACATTGGTTGCCCTGTTTTGTCAGTAACAATGAATGTTAAGTTAAACGTCATATTGAGTGAACGGTGGTGCTCACCAACCACCAACGCCTGAAGAAGTCAGGACATTTGAGAAGCCGCAACCGAAAGGAAAGACAGATAGAAAAACTTCAACGACATCTGAGATGTCGCAACTAAGAAAAAAGGCAGCAAGAAAAGCTTTAGCAATACTGACAGATACTCCAGTGAAAGAAGCATTACACCGCGAACAAGACGCCTCCAAAGAGAGAAAGTAAAATACTTTAAAGAGAAATACTGATACTCTGCTTAAAAGTGGTGGTGGTCATGATAAAGTTCCTTAAATACAGGGCAGGAAGAAAGTAGGTATTCGTAAGAAAGTTCTTCAGGATGAAGGCGATGAGGATGCCCTGTTTCTTAGCCGTCTTAAACCATTTTCTGACACCAGTCCATGTGATTATTGGATTCAGTGTACAAGTTACAAGCGGTGGACACGTCTTTTATGTGTGAAAAATTACGTGAAAGGACTTTTTATGAATGTCTGAACAGTTACCTCCTGTTGTACAATCAGGCGATCGCTAATAAAAGTTCTGGACATGCTTTTCTGTCAAACAATTGTTATAATGATGGTAACACAAATAATGATTGTAGTTTTGTCACGAAGCTGTGGGTATTTCCGTTAAAGTAAACGCTGTTTACTGAAGTCGATGTATTTTCAATTAAATAACCAATGTAGTAACTAATTAGATGATAAAATCGTATGAGCCAACATACTCCAGCTTCTGGGCTAAATTACCTCGTGGGCATTATAGGTTGCCCGATGTGGTATTATTGTAGTAAATATTTTTTATGAATAGACAGTCAGTGAGACGCCATATTCACTTAGTTGCAAGGGTGCTGAAACAATGTACCAATGTTTCCACATAAAAATATTAGTGCAGACATTCAAAATAGAAGTCAGTAAAGATCAAGCTGAAAAAAAAATGGTTCAAATGGCTCTGAGCACTATGGGACTTAATATCTGTGGTCATCAGTCCCCTAGAACTTAGAACTACTTAAACCTAACTAACCTAAGGACATCACACACATCCATGCCCGAGGCAGGATTCGAACCTGCTACCGTAGCAGTCGCGCGGTTCCGGACTGAGCGCCTGAACCGCTAGACCACCGCGGCCGGCAAGCACAAAAAGTTGGCCAACCTGCCATGGTCCCCATTACTACGAATGGGTGTAACTAACTGAAGGGGGTGACATGCGAATCCCCGACACCTTAAAACTGATGCACTTGGGCTAAAGGAGTCAACCCTGACAGAAAACGGGCAGATCTGGAGACCTCGAGGTGGCGTCCCCACCCTCAGACTCACCCTGCACAGTCCTCTTGGCCAGTGGACATTTACTCACTGCAAATTCATAAACAAGGCTCGGACTTCGAAGAATTCACATAGGACGAACACAGCTCCGATGAGGGACAAGGGAAAATGGATCCCAAGAAAAATTAAAATGGCCACTTGTGGACGTTAATAAATAAGCAAGTAAAGAGGAAAAATTAGTAAACTTTTTAAAAAATATTAGAACAGACATCACTGCAACTAACGAAAGATGTAAGATATTACAAGTGACATACATAGGCGACTATCTGATGTTCTACACTAGATTAGTTCCACAAGAGAGAGCCAAAAATCTGTTGCCACTTAACACCTATAACAACTGGGGATAGAAAATAAAAGAATATAACCATGTTTCTGACGGAATCATAATGTTGACTATCTAAGTCGCAAGAACAAAACCGGCAGTTATTGCTGTTTATACGAGTGAAGACGGAAAAGTTTATATGACACCTTCCAAGAGTTACTACACTGCTCGACCATTGCTAAGGAACAACTGACACTTGCTAAGTAACAACGGCCAACTGCAACGGAACAACTGATAATTTCTACGAAACGTAAGGAACACCAGACTAATAAAAGAAAAAGGAAATGTAGATGGGGAGGGTGGAGGGGGTTGGAGGCATCTTAACCGCAGGAAAACATATTTACTAACACCCTGTATACACTAAACTGTTCATGCAGTTCAGTGTTTGACGAAAACTGGTGTGAAACCAGAGTAGTGCGAAATTCCGAATGGCATAGAGACATATATGCAAGGCATAATTTCTGTACTTACGACCTTGGGAAAACAATTGGAAGGCTTGAAGCCAGTCCAAGTGTCGCTATAGTGACCACAGTAATGGTTGTGACCTAAAGATTCATTTGACGATAAAAAACGATGCCTGAATTTGGAAATGCCATGCCAAACCACGCCGGTGGTCATAGTCGGAGCGTTACACCACATGAGGATCGATACATAGCCCTAGTGGCGAAAAAGGAGCAGACACCTCAGCCCTAGGCAGATCGCTGCAGACCTCTCAACCGCTACCAGACCCATTTCACGGCGATTAAATCAGGCTTTTTTGTATGCTCAGAAGCCTGTTAAATGCATCTCACTGCAACAATCCATCGTCAAGAAAGAGTTCGTTGGTGTAGACAGCCTGTTGGCTGGAGTCAGGAAAAGTGGTCCAGAGTCATATTCTCCAACGAATCCTTCACTGTCGTACAAGACTCTGAGTACTAGTGAGTGTGGAGAGAGAGCGGAACAAGGGGGAAACGTTACAAACTATGGAGTTTTGACGAACGTCATGGGTATGGCCTAGGCGTCATGGCGTGGACATGCATCATGTACAATGGCTGAACACCGTGGCGTATCTTTGCACGCGGTACCGTTACAGTACAGCGATATTGTAGGGAGATTATTACGGATCATGTTCGCCTATTTTGGGGTACGTAAGTCGTGAATTTCTGATTATGCACGACAATGCTCTCCCATGCAGGACCGCTTAGGTCTCAGACACTCAGACACACAAGAAGATCGAGATATGTAACGTATGGAATGGCCTGCGCATGCCCTTGACCTAAACCCCACAGAGCAGGCGTGGTTCTCTACGAATATCCCTTCCTGGAAAGGGGAAGAACTGAAAATCACCTTGGAAGAGGATAGGATCAATATCCCTCAAGGACTCTGTTGTGGTTGATAGAAGAGACAACACCGTGTTACTAGAGGAGGCCGAAATGCACGCGATTTAGCTCTCGCAGGCTGTCGTGAGGTCTGGAACAGGACAAGAAAATTAGAATTTAGAAAAACGGATACAGCTGGTGGAATACTTAACTTTAATCCATTAATGATGAACGTCGCTCTTGACGGTACATGATTCACAATATCAATAGTAACTGAATATGGTGCCTTCCTAGGTCGTAGCAAATGACGTAGCTATGCTAAACTATTGTCTCGGCAAATGAGAGCATATTTTGTCAGTGAATCATCGCTAGCAAAGTCGGTTGTACAACTGGGGCGAGTGCTAGGAAGTCTCTCGGTCTGCAATCACTGATAGTGGCGACACGCGGGTCCGACGTATACTAACGGACCGCGGCCGATTTAAAGGCTACCACCTAGCAAGTGTGGTGTCTAGCGGTGACACCACATTCCTCCCCCGTAAATCGGCATACTGTTGTGGCATAAGGCTTCCGCCCGCCGTGGGGAGGACTCCATGTTGACGTATGCGACGAGGTGGGGAACCTGAAAACCTGCTCCAGGGTGCACGCCAACTTGCGGTGTATGCGCTCGCAGAGAGACAGGAGGGACCGAAGGGTCGACCTCCATCGGGCCGGGGCACCCGACGGGCGAAGATGACATATGGTCCGGAGCGGGCAAGAGTTCCATGTCGGAGGACAACTGGTCACGGGAAGCGATCGGCGGCGTGTGACCAAGGGAGGCGCCCGGCGGTTGCAGCGACCCGTCCACTGCGGGCGGCGCCGGCGGGAGAACAGGCGGCAGCGGCGGTGGCGAGGCGCGTCGCCATGGGGCAAATTGGAAGGCAGCGTCGGTAACACCTGGGGTTGAGGAGAGCCAGTAGATGGGTCTCCAGGGCGCTGACCGGACGGCACCGTCGCTGAAAGCAGACGGCGAGCGGCAGATCCCGTGCGACTACAGAGGCGCAGCTGGTTGAGATGCCGACGCACCTCACCAGAGGCCCGCAAAACCAGATACATAGCGCGGCCGAGGCAGTGAAGAATGCGCCCTGCGAGCCAACGCCATGAACCTCGATAGTGGCGATAGTAGACAACGTCGCCTGGAGCAAAAGCAGGTGTTTGCCGCGCTGCACAGGAACCTGATGCGGCGGATGTAGCAAAGACATAAAGGTTCGATGATGACGACCGTGGAGCAACTCAGGCGGTGAGCGACCACCTCGGGGCTGAGAGCGATACAGGGACAAAAAGAACAATAATGCGTCCTCCCGAGAATGCGACTCTTTCAACTTCAACATCTGTGACTTGAAAGTCCTGACCAATCGTTCAGCGGCACCGTTTGACTGTGGCGAAAACGGCGCGGACGTCAGATGATGAATACCATTGGCCTTGCAGAATGACTGAAATTCTGCGGACATGAATTGTGGGCCATTGTCGGAAACAATAGTCTGTGGAAGATCTTCAATGCAAAAGATAGCAGATAACGCTTGGATGGTGGCAGATGACGTCGTGGAAGGCATCCGGACAACAAATGGAAAATTACTGAATGAATCTACCACAACCAACCATCGAGCATTCCAGAATGGACCAGCAAAATCGATGTGTAAGCGTTGCCAAGGGGAAGTGGCTTTTGGCCATGCAAAGAATTTCCACGGTGGTGCTGATTGTTGTTTGGCACACACCATGCAAGAAGAGCACATATTCGTAATCGCGGCATCGATTCCGCACCAAGTACAGTGCTGACGAGCAAGTTGTTTCGTTCTTACTATACCCCAATGTTCTTGGTGGAGAAGCTGTAAGACAGAGGACTGTAACGAACGAGGGACCACGACCCTGGACTGATCATTATCAGAACGCAACAGCAAAACACCATGTCGTACAAAAAGTCTCTCCTGGTGAGCAAAAGATCGGCGAACCAACGATTCCCCGATCCGTGACTTTGACAAGGGCCATTGCGTAGCAACAACACGCAGAACGGTAGCAAGGACAGGGTCGGCAGCTGTGGCTGCAGCTACACGACGAAAATCAATCGGAAACGATTCGACAATGTTATCGGTTTCCGAATCAATGAACATGCAATTAAGTTTGGAGGAATCGAATGCTCTATCCTCAACAACAGGCAAACGGGACAACGCATCGGCGTTTCCGTGCTTAGCAGTGGACCGATACAAGATATCGTAGCGGTACTGCGAGAGGAAAATAGACCAGCGAATGAATTTCTACGCTGTACGTGGAGTTACAGGCTGGTTCGGATGAAAATGCGATGTCAAAGGTTTGTGGTCTGTGATGATGGTAAAGTGACGACCATACAAGAAAACATGAAACTTTGTAACACCAAATACGAGAACCAATGCTTCTTTCTCGATCTGTGAATAATTTCTTGGCGCAGACGAGAGCAATTTGGTCGCAAAGGCAATAGAGCAATCGTGCGATCCATCTTTGTGCGCAAGCACAGCACCGATCCCGAAATCCGATGCATCCACCATCAACAAAAGGGGCTTCTGGGGATCGAATGGCGTAAGGCAAGTATTGGAAAGCAACGCCGATTTCAACTGGCGACAGGCGCGTTCGCATTCCGTCGTCCAGATGAACGGAACACCATTACAGCGTAAGCGATGAAGTGGAGCTGAAATGGAAGAGGCATGTGGCACATATCTGTTATAGTAATTTATTTTTCCCAGCACACACTGTATCTGCTTCAAATTCTGCGGCGAAGGCAAGTCTTGTATGGCACGAAGGTGCGTGGGACTGTGATGTATGCCTTGGGCATTGAGTACATGTCCCAGGTATGGCAAATCACGAGCAAAAAACACACATTTGTCCTTCCGCACGTGGAGACCATTTTGTCGCAAAACCTGAAATAATGTTCTGAGATTGACTAAATGTTCTGCTTCCGCCTTTCCGGAGATCACAATATCGTCCAGATAGTTTGTTGCACTAGGGACCGACGAACAAACAGTTTGTAGATATTGCTGACACAATGCAGGGGCGGATGCACACCCGAATGGCAGTCGTTTGAATTGATACAACCCAAGATGCGTGTTAACCACCAAAACGCGATGGGATTCTTCGTCCACCGGTATTTGCAAGTACGCATCTGCAAAGTCCAACTTCGAAAAATATTTACCAGGGCACAACTTGTCAAAAAGATCTTCCGGGTTGGGTAGGTAAAGGAAAAGTTGCAATCACTAGTTGTGGATTCTCTGTTGCCTTGAAGTCCACACAAAATCTCAATTTTCCCGAAGGTTTTGGCAAAATTACTAAGGGTGATGCCCAGAGAGAAGCCTGCACACGTTCAATTACACCTTGCAATTCCAAATAGTGTAATGTTTTTGCGATCTCATCACGCAATGCGTGGGGAACATTGTGCGCTCTGAAAAATTTCGGTTGCGCGTTTACTTTCAGTTTCAAATGTGCTTTATAGTTCTTAGCGCAACTAAGGCCCGGTGCAAAAATGTCTGCAAGTTTTTCACATAGACTATAAACACTGTCGGAAGGCACAGTCTGGTTCACTGATAGGACCTGATTTACTATAGACAAGTTAAACAACTGAAATAAATCGAAACCAAACAAGTTCACTCCAGAAGAAGAACGAAGGATGTAAAATGACACAAGTTTTGTTTCTCCTTTGTATGTTGTAAGTAGACTGCACCGTCCTAACACAGGGATCTCTTGATCTGAATAGCTAGTTACCTTAACATTTGCGGCACTCAACAGAGGTGTGCCCAGCAGTTTGTAAGTGTCTTGACTGATCAGTGAAACTGCCGCTCAGGTATTGAGTTGGAATGGTATCACTTTGTCGTTAATGTCCAAGTCCACAAAAAGTTTATTGTCCTGCTGACAACAAGAGCGACTGTCTCGTGCAATGTGAACTGACACTGGTACATAATCACTCGCGACTTGACGGGATTTCCGGCGACGTCGACGAACACTATTTGTGGGACGAACACAGTCACTCTTGAAGAGAGTGGCACTGAGCGGAGTGGAATGAATGAACATTAATTTCCATAGGCGAAGTTTCGCGAGCCTGAGTATCCTTGGTTCGATGCCGATTCCGGTGCAAAGCAAAGGGCTTGGAATGGTTGTGAGTTTCTGATCTGAGCTTTTTCTGGCAAACACTCTGAACATGTCCTTTTTTATTACAGAAAAAGCAAATAGCTTGGCGTGATCGGCAATACTCACGCGAACGTCTAGTAGTGCACCGCGGGCATGATCTTAGCACTGCATTTGCTTGCCGGCGCGGCACACGTGGTTGGGAGCCTGGCGGCAGCGGCGCGGCTGGGTGCGAGGGCAGTTTACGGCTCCGTGCAGCTCGCCCGGCGGGCAGGTTAACCTGACACACGGCTGGTGAAGTTTCAAATGATTCCTGAGCAAAGTCAAGTGTGTCCTGCAGATCCAATATGTCCATCACTTGTTGAAGGGAAGGATTGACTAGTTTCAAAATCTGTTCCCTTATGCGAACATCAGAAACATTCTGTGCAATTGCATCACGTAACATAGTATCTGAATAAGGGAGTCCACATTGACACTCAAAGACACAATCCCTAGTAAGGCCTTGCAAGGTTGCAACCCACTCCCGATTAGTCTGACCTGCCGTATGTTTTGTACAAAAGAAGGTATACCGTTTCGCAACGACATTGACTGATTCTTTCAAATATGTATCTAATGCAGACAAAATTTCTTCGTAGGACAGAGTTGCTACGTCGCGTCGGGGAAATAATTTGACTATCACACGGTACGTGTTCACCCTGACTGATGATAACAAAAAAGGCTGCCGCTCGTTGCTTTGAATTCTATAGGCGGCGAGATGGAATCCAGATTGGCGTGACCACTCCGTCCAGCTTTCCAGTGCAGCATCAAAAGGTCGAAAAGTTGGTGCAACTTCAGATTGTGGCTGCGTTGGCGGTGGTGCGGCTGCTGCCGCATCGTTTTGCATCGCACGTTGACCCTGGACGAACTGTCCAAAAGCATCCAGTACAGCCTGCGTCTGCTGATTCTGTAAGCGATAAAATTCGGACAGAACATCTGGAGATTGTGGCGAAGCCACTACACAAGTAAATCAGGGTAATATCGATAAGAACGCGGTTTTGCCTCGTCGCCATGTTGTGGTTGGCAGGAGAGCCAACACCGTGTTACTAGAGGAGGCCGAAATGCACGCGTTTTAGCTCACGCAGGCTGGCGTGAGTTCTGGAACAGGACAAGAAAATTAGAATTTAGAAAAACGGACATAGCTGGTGGAATACTTAACTTTAATCCATTAATGATGAACGTCGCTCTTGACGGTACATGATTCACAATATCAATAGTAACTGAATATGGCGCCTTGCTAGATTGTAGCAAATGACGTAGCTGAAGGCTATGCTTAACTATCGTCTCGGCAAATGAGAGCATATTTTGTGTGTTAACCATCGCTAGCAAAGTCGGTTGTACAACTGGGGCGAGTGCTAGGAAGTCTCTCTAGACCTGCCGTGTGGCGGCGCTCGGTCTGCAATCACTGATAGTGGCGACACGCGGGTCCGACGAATACTAACGGACCGCGGCCGATTTAAAGGCTACCACCTAGCAAGTGTGGTGTCTGGCGGTGACACCACAGACTCCTCAACATTTTAATAGCCAGGTTGAATAACAAGTGCAGGATGTCCACCAGTCCCAAGGAGAGCGTATTCGTTATTTAAGAGTCCGATATCGACCTTCGTGTTGAGAGTACGAGCTGTGAAAAACATGGACAATATTTAAGTCTGCTATCCTGCTTCGTGTTATGTTGAAATCTGTTACATTTTTAGTTATAAACCACTTCACTTCCGTTATGTATGTGTAGTGTATCATGTCGTCCACCAATGTCTGTGATTTTTCCTGCACAACAATATCTCTGTTCCTTAGCAATTGTCAAGCAGTGTGTATTAATATGAATATAAAAATAACAATAAGCACCAAATAATACTTTTGGGAAACCTTAACGCTATAGAGACAAATACTCACATATCGGAATTAGTGGGAACAGTGGGGAAGCAAACTTTAAACGAAAATGTGAAGTTGCTAAGAGAATTCACAAAGATGCCATTTACTGTTTCTTTGGGATGCTGCGAAGAAAATTCATATAAATGCCATTTACTGTTTTTTCAGTTGATGCGTCTTTGCTGTACTTCGGCTGTTGATGAAGCACTGCAGAAGAACAAAATGATACAACGTTAACTCGAAATGTGGATACCTTGAAGCGATAATAAAGCTCAATCATCAGACTTAATTTGATTATCTTAAGAATCTAACTCAAGAAAGTCAAGAGATTTTTCACCAGATAAGAAACATTTGCCAAAAAGGCAGTAAAAGGTGCACGCCTAGAATCTGGTCACGGCCTATAAGTATAGTATAATCGGAGAAGACATCCCCAGAAGACAAGTATAAGACAGTGAAAATGCTTAATAAAGCAGAAAGAGAAACAGTAAAGATAATAACATAAGACAGCGGCAATGAATAGAAGACCATAAACCCTTTTGGTATGCACACAGGCAGACAGAAAATACGAAATCGCAATATACAGAGGTTCGAGTTTTGGACGATTTATACATATAAAATTTGACGGATTTTCCCTGAGAAATGGGAAACCTACGTGCAAAGGCAACGATCTCTAAAAATACGGTTAATTTCACTCCATGTGACAGTAGTAAATGAGTTCAAAATATGTTGGAAGAGAAATGTTATGCTTATGACACGACAACAGACAAATTTATAACGTTGTTCAACAATCGAGGGAGACGTGGTTGTTACAATAAAAGAAACAGGATGCAGCGTACTAAATTTACACTAGAATCTTCAACAGCAGATCAAAATTAATGTCAGAGTGTTCACTAAGTCAAGAACAAATTGGCTTCCATAAAGGAAGAGTGTCAACAGACATAGTATTTGTGATGGAACCTGCCATTGAATGACATAAGGAAGAGAATTCACAGAGATCCACTAAGCATTTATTGATCTGTAGAAAGCTTTTAACAAACTGAATAGATGAAAATTACTGAGTATAGTAGAGAAAGCAGAGAGAGAGATGAGAAAGACAGAGAATGACATGCAAAAACGAATTTCCCTTGTAAGAAAAATAGTCGATGACTACAATATGCATATATGCACAAAGAAAACTAGGCCAACGGCCTTGCCACAGTAGTAAGACCAGTTCTCATCAGATCACCGAAGTTAAGCGCTGTCGGACTGGGCTAGCACTTGGATGGGTGACCATATGGTCTGACTATCGCTGTTGGTAAGCGGGATGTACTCAGCCCCAGTGAGGCAAACTGAGGAGCTACTTGATTGAAAAGTAGCGGCACCGATCTCGTAAGCTGACATACGGCCGTGAGAGCGGTGTGCTGACAACATGCCCCTCCAAATCCACATCCAGTGACGCCTGTGGGCTGAGGATGACACGGCGGCCGTTCGGAACCGTTGGGCCTTCATGGCCTGTTAGGACGGAGAGAGTCCATCAAGAAAACTGGAACATTGGCTTTTGTAACACGTGAAACCACAAGAATAAAAATGATGGTGAACAATACACTAATTGAACAGGCCTATTATTATAATTATTTGGGATGTGATCGTACATGAATGTGGCAGGAAATAGCAAAATTTGGAAACCTGTGGGAAAAAATAAACAGGTACTTTAGGAACAAGAAACAAAAAATATCCCCAAGGAACTCTGATAAAGTAATCGCCATCCTCACACTTCTCTACGGAGTTGTGCGTCATTTACAACCGACAAGAACATAAGACCTAGGAGCTGAAATGAGATATCTTTGGACTCTGAAAGATTCTGCCAAAGTGCTCAGATTATGAAGCAGTAACAATAGGAAGTGATCACATATATTTAACGAAAGAAAAAGAACTGTGTACAACAGATGAAAGTGTAATGAATATCTCGACAGAATGAACACTGGCAGACTACCTTACAAAGGCATTATCACCTGGTAGGCAGAAGAAGAATTGAAAGGAGAAGGAACAGGTATGCTCCAAAGTTGATAGTCTCATACTATTTATGTGGTGTTGGTTCTTTCAAACATGTCCTACAGAACAGACACGATTCTGATCCAGCAGCCACTACGAATCAAGAGACATTCGAACCCGCGTCTCCTGTTGTGCTGACCCCAGCGCCATCTGGATACATTGGTCGTCACAACTGCACCGATTACTCTAGCACGCCTCCCGTCAGACCCAAATCCCTAACTTACCCACACGCCACAGATATAGGGCCCCTTGCCGATTACCCTAAAAACTGGTTCAAATGGCTATGGGACTATGGCACTATGGGACTGAACATCTGAGGTCATCAGTCCCCTAGACCTAAGGACATCACACACATCCATGCCCGAGGCAGGATTAGAACCTGCGTCCGTAGTAGCAACGTGGTTCCGAACTGAAGCGCTTAGAACCGCTCGGCCACAGGGTTCGGCCCGATTATTCTCATCATTCGAGGAATTTAGCCGATTTCCCTAAGAGTTCTGGCATGGTGAGCATCCACAGTGAAGGGATCATTGGTTGCTCTCGCCTTAATTATATATTATACATGTCTGAGAGAACAGACATCACACAATTAATTAAGGAATATCAGAAAGAACAGACACCACATATACATTTAAGACGAGGACGGCCAATGATTACTTCAGTGCGGATGCCCACAGAATTGAGCTCTTTGTGGGAATCAGCGAAATGCCGTGAATAATGATAATAATGGGCAAGGAACACTGCGGCGGTAGTCTGTGGATAAGTTGAGAATTTGGGTCTGACAGGAGGCGCGGTAGAGCATGCCAAGGATTCATGAGGTTATCTCCATACCTGTGCTCGTCCATCCGTTCGATACAGTTGAAACCCCTGCTAAACCCGCTGGGCAGAACAGGTGATTAGGATTGTGGAAAGGGCCAAATAAGGTTGGGGTCATTTTCACCATAAAATTGTAATTTATTGTAATTTAATAAGACATTTACAACCAAGTAGCACATAGCCGAACTTTTAGAACTACGAGTTTCAAACTCCAAATCTTTCACGGCTGAAGGTCTTCAAACAAGAAATCTCAAAAATCAACTAGGTAGGCCGGCCGCGGTGGTCTAGCGGTTCTAGGCGCTCAGTCCGGAACCGCGGGACTGCTACGGTCGCAAGTTCGAATCCTACCTCGGACATGGTTGTGTGTGATGTCCTTAGGTTAGTTAGGTTTATTTAATTCTAAGTTCTAGGCGACTGATGACCTCAGAAGTTAAGTCGCATAGTGCTCAGAGCCATTTGAACCATTTTGAACTACGTAAATTTTCAAATGACCGAAAACACGCAATTACAATTAAAAACAAAGAAATTAAATAATATATATTTCACAGCTAGGCTTAAAGCCACAAGGCAAGTGTGGATAGACAAAGATAAACAAGATGCATTACAAACGTCTGAATGCTCACAATAAAATTTTCAAGACTTTAAAATAAATTACCATAACTTTTCAAAGGCAGAAGCCCGCAATGTTTAAGCTTGAAAGGTAATTTTAAGAATAAGTTCCCAAGGCTGAAGGCCCATAATTAATTTTCCAAAATTTTAAATAATTTAACGAAAAGTCTTAGGTTTTAAGTAGCTGAAACCAGACTAAAAGAAAAGACAACACAATGGCAATAACTTTTCAGCACTTCCGGCACTTGCCGGAATCAAACTTACTTACATAAAACACAGTAAAACCACGAATTTTTTTTATCGTTGGCTATGATAGATTATAAACAGACAATTAATCACCAGTGAGAAAGACAATAAAGACAACGGCACTCAGAAGCATCCAGGGAGCCTGTCTGCCCTTGTTCACTTAGGTGAGACAGGTGGTGAGCCAAACTACACTTGATCCGTCGGAACCCAACCAAGGGACAGCCACGGACCGACCGATAAACGACTTGCTTGCCACCAATAGGTACATGAGAATTCAAACACAAATGTTACGGGCGTGATTATCCACTATCAAATATGTATACGTATTAAGCTGCCAAAACTACACACCGTGTTGGACAGCGACAACAGGTGAGGAAAGGGCATTGCCTGAAATTACGTTAGTGGCCAGGGTAGGTAACCGGAACACTAACGGCCACAACGCAGAAAATTCCGCTTGTGCAATTGGATTGTAGTCAACTAATATAGTTAATACCACCACATGGCGGCTAAATGTCGGCAATACAAACACTTGGTGCAGCTCAAAGGAAAACCCACCAACAGCGAACCAACGAAACGAACCACACAACACGAATGGTTACTTGAAACCACTACTCAAACTTGACGTCCTGGGTCGCTGAACCACGAAACTCGTAGTGATCAGACAGCTCCACACATGCTCCGACACTATGCAGGGACTGCCAGCGGAGCCAGCCGACTGCAACGCGCGGAGATATCTTCCCTGGTCCACTGCAACCGACCGACTACCCTCAGAATGTCTACAACATCCAAAATAATTGTCAGTGGAATTAACACCAACTACACACACAACCTGACAAATATTGCACGAAGACAGTAACTAAGGAAGGACGAAGACAAATCGGGAGTCGATTCACACACACAGCCGACTCATGAACGATCGGTCGGCGAGCCAAAACGCGTCGTCCGGTAGGACGAGCGACCAACGATACACAAGACCGAGGCCCAGCTCAAATGATGCGTGGCGGCAACGGTCCGGCCAGCCATGTCGACGAAGACCTCACTGCTGCCCCAACCCGACTGCACTAGTGCCACATTGCAACTCCCCGACTGGCAGGTCCGGACTGCGCTCCAGACGCGTGCCAACTGACTGGCAGCCCGAACTCGCGACCCGAACTCCCTTACGGCAGACAACGACCAGGAAGTAATAGCAGTCGAGGAAAGATACTACGAGGGAGGATATATCGATACGCGCTGCTAGCGCCGTTCTCGGACGGGCAAGGCAGCAACTCAGTGACAGTAGGAATTTAAATTAACGTAGAGAGGTGGAGGTACGTTAAAAACAGGCTGTCAAATACATGATGGCGGGAACAAGAGCCACGGACGGCTCAACGGTTTGCCATGAGCACTATGTCTGGATGGCGCAGTGGTCAGCGCATCTGCTTACAAGGGAACCTCCCCGTCGCACCCCCCTCAGATTTAGTTATAAGTTGGCACAGTGGATAGGCCTTGAAAAACTGAACACAGATCAATCGAGAAAAAAGGAAGAAGTTGTGTGGAACTATGAAAAAAATAAGCAAAGTATACAAACTGAGTAGTCCATGTGCAAGGTAAGCAACATCAAGGAAAACGTGAGCTTACGAGCGCCGTGGTCCCGTGGTTAGCGTGAGCAGCTGCGGATCGTGAGGACCTTGGTTCAAGTCTTCCCTCGAGTGAAAAGTTTAATTTTTTATTTTCAGACAATTATCAAAGTTCAGGCACTCACACATAATCAACTCCGCTCTCCAAAATTCCGGGACATGTTAAGATTTGCTTGGACATATGCAGGATTTGACGGACTACACACGGAAACATTTGAAAACGTAAAAAACATATGTTTTGACAGAGCACAGGGAAAACTGTGCGACTGTGAAACTGTTGCATTCATTTCTTGCAGTTTATGTGACAAACTCTTATGTTTTCATCATATTTTTTGGGAGTGATTATCACATCCACAAGAAAACCTAAATCGGGAAAGGTAGAAGAATCTTTTTACCCATTCGCCAGGTGTGCAAGTTACGTGGGTCGACAACATATTCCTGTCATGTGACGCACATGCTGTCACCAGTGTCGTATAGAATATATCAGACGTGTTTTCCTGTGGAGGAATCGGTTGACCTATGACCTTGCGATCAAATGTTTTCGGTTCCTATTGGAGAGGGACGTCCTTCCGTCTACTAACCGCACGGTTTTGCGGTGCGGTCACAAAACACAGACACTAAACTTATTACAGTGAACAGAGACATCAATGAATGAATGGACAGATCGTAACTTTGCGAAAATTAAGAAAATAAAATTTTCCGCTTGAGAGAAGACTTGAACCAGGAACCTCTCGTTCCGCAGCTGCTCTCTCTGACCACGTGACCACGGCACTCCTCTGCTTAGAATGCGATTGATGTTGAATATCCGGCGCATGGACTACTCAGTTTGTATATTTTGCTTATTTTTTCATAGTTCCACACAACTTCTTCCTGTTTTCTCGATTGATCTGTGTTCAGTTTTTCAAGACCTATCCACTGTGTCAATTTATAACTAAATCTGAGGGGGGTGCGATGGGGAGCTTCCCTTGTTAGTAACTGTAAATTCGTCTTGCGCGTCGAGCGAAGAGGTTGTTGGTGTTCCAACTTTCGCTTGCCGCGTGTGTCAGTCTTGCTTGTAGTCAGTCTTGCCCGTAGTCAGTCCTGTCTCTGCATCGGCGGGTGTCGCATCATTTTGCCTAGAACTACTTAAACCTAACTAACCTAAGGACATCACACACATCCATGCCCGAGGCAGGATTCGAACCTGCGACCGCAGCAGTCCCACGGTTCCGGACTGCAGCGCCTAGAACCGCACGGCCACCGCGGCCGGCTTTCATCGTCGGGGTGCAGTTCATTTCTGTTCCGACAAGAGTGCACTTCGTATCCAACCGGGCTCTCCATAAATTCACTATTGGTTGTCTGATACGATTCGGGTTACATCTGATCAGGTAGATACTGCCTATTTCGATTTTGATCTGTATACATTTTTTTGAAGTTTCACGATCCCCGTAAGTAGACCGGCTTCTCTCTCAGGTTGGGTCTCAGGTGACTTCTGCACTTCATGTTGGTTTGTTAAACCAGTCCTTCTTTCTTACACGGCGATAGAGTATTTTCCTGTTAGAGTTTAGTCTTCCACCCAAAGTGGAGGACTCATTTCATAAGGTGGCATTGCTTCCTTATGGAAACGTTCGACATATCCTGCATGAAAGCTGGTCTGCTCAGCAGCGATTGCAATGTTCCAGTGGCATCCGAACTGTAGACACGTATGTTCAAAATAATATTTCTTCTCACCTTAATGTTGGTGGTTACCGCATTCATGTTACATATACCGGACAAGGAGTAACCTACTTCCTTTGTAATGAAAGTGGCCATCTCAAACCCAGTTGTCTGCGTAATGCTACGGTTTTAAAGTCGTCGTATGAAAAACGTTGTTCTTTGGCATTAGCAGACCTAGCGTCTTCGCAGTCTGCTGTCAGTACTTCCCCAGGTCTAGGGGACGTTGGGGGACATTGCCCTCCACTCCGCGCGACTTTCCGCCATTACCGGCACGTTCAGATGCGTCCCCTGTTGCCGTTAAGGCACCAGCACCAATAGCACAATTTCAACGCTGGCGCACTCAGGATGGTGAAGATTTTGAAGTCACCCCTCCACAATCTCGCGTCTCCGAGAAGGTGGTGGTGGAGGGTGCTTCTTCCAGTGGAGATACTTTTAATACTGACGATAATTTCGGTTCTAGTTTCGCCAGGCATGACGAGGTTGATTATGTTGTTGTTGAAATGAATGTCGCATCTTCGGGCTCTCCTTCACCTGTAGGAACGTCTGTTCCGGTGGATTCCGACAATTTAATGGAGACATTATTTACTGTTCTGCCTTTAAAGTGTTTTAGTAAAACTGTATCATTTCCTCAGTCTGCTACGATGGACAACAGGTTGCTGAGGATTCCTCTTCTGGAAGTCAGATGATGTAGCCAGCTTCAGACGCTGCATTTCTGGTTTCTCCTTTATATTATAAACATGTTCATCGCTCCCGGTTGAGTTTCTCGCAATCCGTTGGGTGGAGTGGGGACGCCTTCGTCCCCAAAACGGACCTTGATGAGCCACCTACGCTTCCGTGTCAGGGAGTTAAGTTGTTACGGGATGAAGCAAACAACGTTTCTAAACTCAGCGCGCAGTGTCGTGATGAAAGAAACAAACCACTGAATCTCCACCTTAGTGTGGATAGGATTAAAATCCTTCGTCTCCACCGGCACCGTGGTGAGCGAAACGTGACGCGTACATTTTTTTTTCTAGTTCTATTTTCATGCCTTACATGTGTAATGCAGGCATATACGTTCCCTATCCTGAATGTTGACAGGATAAGCTCTCTATTACGGCTTGCTGCGTTACGAAAATTTGTTTGTAGCTCCAAAGCTGATGCTGTGTGTTTGCAAGAAGTGTTATTTGATGTGTTTTGTCTCCCGGGGTATTTTATGTTTTTTAACGTTTCGCCAGAAAGTTGTACCGTACTTTATGGGGGCGGTATTCCGTTAACAGATCTTGAAACACTGGACGACTGTCGGGGTAAATGGTTTCTATGATGTCGCCTTAATTTTTCTTTATGATCCATTGGGGTCTGGTAGTAAATATGACTGCTCACACCTGTACAAGGAACATGCCATTTATTTACTTCTTCAGAGTCCGCGTAACACTTTGGTGGGAGATTTCAACTACATCTTACGCCCTGTGTACCATACTCCCAGCTACAACTGTTGTCGTTAACTTAATGATATGGTGGCGTCATAGAGTCTACAGGATGCTTGTATCTGGAGACATCCCACATTAGTGCGTTTTACGTATTTTACAGCTACTTCTAGTAGTCTACTGCTTTGTTTTCATTTGTCTGCTATATAGCCAACTCTCCACAACTGATGCAATCTATGCCAGTTTAACTGATCACTATGCTGTTTCAGTGACTCTTAACCACTTCCTGTAGTGGGTACACTTTTATTGCACTATCTGGAAGGTAAATATGTGACATCTGGCTGACACCTCTCAGGACGATTCATTGATTCCATAAGGGGGCGGACAACCAGTTCCAAGAATCGAAATGGTAGTATTCGAGACGTCCCTTTAAGCATTATGGAAGCTCAACACGAGAAGACGGAACTCCTGTAACTCGAAAGACTGCAATTTGTTTGCGATCCCAGCCACTTTCTATTCTCCAGTGTGTGTTGCCGCATCTGTATCACCCAAATCGGCTTCGAAAGCGATCTCATGGGACGTGGTTCTGTATTAATAGTTCTGTAGACGGTCTTGAGTAATCACCCCAACCTCATGTAATGCGTGAACTTTTCCGATATTTTTCCTATCTTTACACTGGAGTAACATCAGACGGTATACCGTCTGCTCATTTTGCTTACCTCCCTGATAGTGTTGTTACGCCATCACTCCTTGAGAAGCTTTGGTCAGCTTTGCACAGTGATGAGGTATCTGACATTGTAATTCGCTCTCCTTACTGCAAATCGCCTGTCTTGGATGGGCTTCCCAAAGAATTTTGTATTCGGTTTTGGCCTCTGATAGAACATATGACAACTTCTGCGGTGAATTAAGTGGTGCAAGTGATACGCACTCCGCTCTTCTTTAAGGTCGAAAAATTGTTGTAATTCCCAAAAAGACGGGACGTCTGTTCATAGCTCGGGTTCGACAGATAACGCTATTAATATTACAGAATTATGGCGCAGGCGATCAATGGCCACTTTCGCTTGCTGATATTAACGGGCGTTGCAAAAATCGACCACAGGTCTTACTCTTCTGACTCCGGCTGCTGAATGTCGCGATCTTATCCCGATCGTTCCTGTGCCGGCAGCTTCCTTTTATTTATGTTGATCGTGCGTCAGTCATGATGTTCTGTTGCGAGTGTTGATAGCTGTTGGTTTTAATGATGCCTCACGACGACTCATCGCCTCTCTGCTTATTGGTACTCAGGCATCTATTCATTTGAATGATCGTCTTACACTCCCACAGAATTGTGTAGAGGTGTCTTGCAGGGAGTCACCTTGCCGTTTGGTTATTCCTGCTACTCCTGGCACCCTTAATGCAGTCCATAGCTGCTTGAGTGAGTGGCTGGTCGTTATTGGGACAAAGACTCACCGTTCGCTCATATGCTGTGCTACTTATTGGTACTCGTGATGACGTACCAGTGCTTAAGGACATTTCGGATACACGTTGTCGTCTTACGGGAGCACAGGTTAACAAACGGAAGTGCCTGTTACTCAGTTTCCTAGAATTCCACACGGCTGAGATTCCGTGGGCTACGGCGGTCGCCCGCCATCGATCGGTGGACGTTATAATTGACCAATGTCCAATGAAGAGGGCTGCGTTAAATTGGAAGTGCGTCACTGACGAGACTCAATGAGCGATCCTGCAACACGAGCTCGCTAATTCTCCTTACTTCGTAATGTTCGGACCTTGGTAACTTAATGAGGAAAGCCTATTTTAATGTTCAGTACTTTCCCCTTACTGCGATGATGTCCCGAAAGCTACAACGACTATCGGGCAAGTTCATCTGCTGAAACTATATTTTTAGAGAGGGCTAGGAGGCTATGGTGAGACCCTGGCTGATGGGAGTTTTGGGACTTGCTGATGTTCGGGCCAAGGCTTCTGCTTTATTTCTTCGACACACTGTTTTAACCTGTCTTCCCGTACGCCAGTCACATGCAGCTCGCCTTTTTTCCTGTCACAGACGTGTGAGCTTAGCCCATCCAATGGATGTTAATGGGATAAATAATAAGTTAAGTCATATTCGTAAATATTTAGTCGCATCACTATAGCAAAATGCTATTATGTTGCTGAACGTTTCCAAATCAGGTTCCTTGTGTGGCGTCTCTATTGCCAGAGAGCGATGGGAAGGTTGTCTGGTCCAGTGTCAGCCTATCTATTATTCCTAATGGAGTCGCGTTCTCGCGGTACCAAGTCGTTCATAATCTTCTCTCCACCAACCGACATTTTCGCATTGCATGGTGAGACAGACTGATAAAGTTGTTACCATGAAACGGGTATATTATGTTATCGGTTGGACACCTGCGGACACAGACATTAGAATTGGCTTCGACGGAAATGGCCCTCCCTTGCGAGGACAACGGAAGCGGCAATCTCCAATGAGAATCACCTGCGTCCCGATTCAACCGTGTTTCCCAGAACGAAATACAATACAGTAACGTTCCTCGTCGGGCATTACTTTCAATAAGTAGTGGGGAGCGATTATGACCCTGAGCCTTGTGCAATTTTCCAATAGATGGTTACAGCCCATTGGACATGGCAAAGGATGCAACGTTATGTGCCTGAATGTGTTAGATAACGATCAGTTTGGCATTAAGAAAGGTAAAGGCACCAGACAGGCAATTCTGACGTAGCTGTTGGTAATGGACGGAAGACTAAAGAAAAATCAATACACGTTCATAGGATTTGTCTAACTGCAAAAAGAGTTCAACAATTTAAAATCGTGTAAACATGTTCAAATTCTGAGAAAAATAGTGATAAGCTGTATGCAGATCTGGGTAATATGTAATATGCACAAGAGTCAAGAAGGAATAATAAAGAGTGGACGACCAGGAACGAAGCGCGCGGATCAAAAAGGATCTAAGACAGCGATGAAGTCTTTCGCCCTTGATGTTCAATCTTAAATCTAAGCAGCAATGATGAAATTAAAGGAAGGACTTAGGGTGGAATTAATATTCAAGATGAAAGGATATCAATGATACGATTCGTTGATGACATTGCTATCCTGAGTGAAAGTTAAGAGGATTCACACTATCTCCTGAATGGAACGAACAGTGCATTGACTACAGAATACGGAATGAGAGTAAATCGAAGAAAGACGAAAGTAGTTAGTAGTAGCAGAAACGCGAACAGCGAAGATCTTAACATCAGGACTAATGGTAACGAAGTAGATGAATTCTGATAGCTAGGCAGTAAAATAATCAATGACGGACGGAGAAAGGAGGACATCAAAACCAGATTAGCACTAACAAAAACGGCATTCTTGGCCCAGAGAAGTCTACTAGCATCAGACATAGGCTTTAATTTGAGGAAGAAATTTCTGAGAATGTACGAGGGTTATTCCAAAAGTAAGGTCCGATTGATTGCCAAATTGAAACCACAGTGAACATCAGAAATGTTTTACTTGTAACAATTAGCTACACCTTTCAGCTACTTCTCTACGTAGTCGCCGTTCTGACTTAGACTTTTGTCATAGCGTTGTACCAACTTTTCAATAGCCTCATCATAGAAGGCAGCCGCCAGTGCTTTCCGCCAATTCTCCACGCTGGCCTACACCTCGTTGTCTGTGTCAAAATGTTGTCGTCAAAGACAGCGGTTCATGTGACCAGAGATGAAACTCAGGGGGAGACAATTGCGGACTGTATTGTGGGTAATCTAACATTTCCATTTGAAAACGATGCAGGAGCATCTTCATTGCCCCTGCAGAATGCGGCTGAGAATTGTCGTGAAGACGAAACAGCACGACAGTTATGTAATGTTGGCTGCATAGCTTCAGGTGAAATTTCTCACCAGGCCCTCGTACTTGGCGGCAGACACTATTTTCTAGACATCTTTACGCACTCACTGCGAGCTCAGAAATGAGAAGAGCGACGTGAAGCTAACTGGGGTTATACTAGAGACACTACCCAACACATCTGTGCAAAGCTTTATCGGATTTTCATAGTCGTTTCCATTTCGCGACCGATCGGACCTTACTTTTGGAATAACCCTCATACATTTGAAGCACAGAATTGTATGGTAGTGAAACATGATCTGTGGGAAAACCGGAACGGAAGAGAATCGAAGCATTTGAGGCGTGGTGCTACAGACAAGTGTTGAAAATTAGGGGGACTCATAAGGTGAGGAATGAGGAGGTTCTGCACAGAATCAGGGAGGAAAGGAATATGTGGAAAACGCTGACAAGGAGGAAGGACAGGATGATAGCACATTAAAGACTTCAGGGAACAACTTCCATGGTATTAGAGGGAGCTGTAGGGATTAAAAGCTGTGGAGGAAGACAGAGATTAGAATAGGCCTACATCCAGCAAATAATTGAGGACATAGGTTGCAAGTGTTACTATGGGATGAAGACTTTGGCACAAGGGAGGAATTCGTGGTGGGCCGCATCAAACCAGTCCGAAGACCGATGACTAAATTAACATTATTGCTGACCATGACTGGAAATGAATTTCTTTTCTTTTTACAGTGGCAAAAACAGTAAAGGATTAAGCCCAATTCTGTTTCTCTCCATCAGGAGTACGATGTTGTTACGTTTCAACACAAAAAATAAATAGAGAGGAAAAAGGCCCGATACCGTGTGTTTGACCAGACAAGTGAAAGGGGGGGGGAGGGGGGAGGGGAGTGTGGGCAGGAACTGTCCGTCCTTTCCTCCCATAAAAAAGAAACGTAAGAAGGGTTCTAGGGTAGAATCTAGTCAAGCACTAATTTTAAGCTTTCTTCATTGATTTAAATCAATGCCCACTGGCAGTTAATGCCATTAATTACTTTCTGTGTTAATTGATTACTATTTGAATGGCAGGAGTAGACGGGTCCTACGTTGTTGCGGAGTACTTGTTTACATAATACAACAAAACTTCGTTGGCTGACAAATTTTCATAGCTGTTCGATTTGTAACACGTGCTGCAGGCAGAGTACATCACGATCTCGTAAGACACACGAGGGAATCATCGTTAGGTTTATGAAGCAAATCAAATGTTTCCGTCACATTACAAAATGTAAACAAAACTTGTTGCACAGAATACAGAAAAATACGCAGAGTTGAATGAGATTTTCACTCTGCAGCGGAGTGTGCGCTGATATGAAACTTCCTGGCAGATTAAAACTGTGTGCCCGACCGAGACTCGAACTCGGCACCTTTGCCTTTCGTGGGCAAGTGCTCTACCAACTTTTTTTTTTTTTTAGTCTCATTTTGTTCGTTGCTTCTGCTCGGGGCGGACGTCGTAAGACATCCGTTGAAGTTCATTGTTGATCGATTAACTCAGTTTTTTTATTGCAGAGGGCAGCTATCCCTCTGACCGAACTCGCTGAGCTACCGTGCCGGCTACCAACTGAGCGACCGAAGCACGACTCACGCCCGGTCCTCACAGCTTTAGTTCTGCCTGTATCTCGTCTCCTACCTTACAAACTTTACAGAAGCTCTTGTCAATTAACCAAAGCTTTGGAGCGGTTTTTTGTCGTCGAAGGTAAATTTCACATGTAGTTTCATAATAGCACAGAATTAGTGTGAAAGATCAGTAGCAGGGTCGAGTGTGGTTCGGTTAATTCTAATGCGAAGTAAATTTAGAAGGTAAAACAAGTATTAGGCGACGTGGGAAAGAAAGACTTGTTAGTCACAACTGGTAAAATAGGGACACAGTTGATCGTACGTCGTGGAGGTAGTATATATTTTCCTTCATAAATGTCTTTAGGTCAATGTTTTGCACCTTACTGCGAAATTTAATCTAATACTTAATATTTCATTGTAAAAATACAGCAACCAGCCACTTTTTAATGCGTTTTATTTATGCCAATATGCATTTCGGGTTTGCACCCATCTTCAGCTGGCAAATTACATGGATCTTCAGTTACTACAGTAGTACAATCTCGACAGCAGTTTGGATGCTGCAGCAGGCCTGTGCAAAAGCAACGATTCCAATCATTTACTTCAATTTCGCGAGTTTAAAGTTACGCACTATCAGTTGTTCATTTTACTTACATTCTCCTCTCCTTGTTTTTTCTTGGCTTTTCTTCTTTCTTACAACAACACAAACACTTTTTAACACGTATTTTACACAGGCGCACTGCGTTATCCGCCATGTTGACGACTGACAGTTTTTGTTTACATACAAACGGTTTATCTATGGACAGAGTTATATTTTTCGAAAGTGTCGACGTTATAAGATAAGCTACTGTTTTCTAAACGTTGACTTGGGAGACAGAAGTATTCTAAGTACAATGTATACAATTTTTTTTTGTAGTATTGAAGATAATAAACTAACATAACACATTTATACAACGCAGTAATTCATACATTTACAATATAACAAAGATAGAATTAAGATTTTTATGTTTTATACTATTACATGCATTTGGTTAGGTTTATATTACATTATGTTATTTCTTGATTGTGCTTAGTGATTGGTTTGATAAGTAGAGTGTGGAAGTTTTTCAGAAATATTCGGTTTGGTAGCTCTGTTTGGTCGTTAAGTATGTCAGAAGGGGATGCATGTTTATGTGAAAAAATTTCGATTTCTTCTAGGAGGTTCATTCTTTTTCCTTTGTTGGCTAGGTGGAGAACTTGTAGGTTATGGGATATGTCTGTTACTTGATGTTCTTCTTCTGCTACATGTTAGGCGAATGTGGATTTACTTAAGTTTTTTAAACGAAGAGCATCCATGTGTTCTCGAAACCGTATGCTGAAGTTTCTCCCAGTTTGGCCTATGTACGTTTTTGGACATGAGTTGCAGTTAAGTTTGTATATTCCTGCTTGATTGTATGGTTTGGTATTATTTTTAATGTTATGGATAGCTTTGTCCTTTATTTTGTTATTTGTATAGTAGCTGATTTTGATATCTGTTCCTCGGAACAGCTTTGCTATTTTATATGACAGCTTTCCTACAAATGGCAAGCTTACATATTTTTCTTTTGGCTGTGTTGTGGCATTCTTTAATGTTGTTTTGTTATTGTATTTGTTTATGTGGGGATTTATCTTAGAGTTTAGTTCATCTATTAATTTTGGATTGTAACCATTATTGTAAGCAATTGCTTTGATGGTGTTTAGTTCTTCTATTTGATCAGCTGGTTCTAGTGGTATTTTGTGCATTCTGTTTAGCATTGCTCTGTATGAAGCCGTCTTATGTTTATCCGGATGGCAGGAGGATTTATTAATTGTGGTATCTGTGTATGTTGGTTTCCTGTATACTTGAAATTTGTGTTTCTTGTTGGAGCTACTTATGCAGAGATCCAGAAAATTTAAACCTGCTTCTGTCTGGTGTTCTACAGTGAAGATGATGTTCTGATGCATTTTATTCATTTCTTTTGCAAGGCTATCAATTTCTTCTGTTGTGCCATCAAATATGATTATTATATCATCAACATACCTTTTGTAATAAATTATCTTGTTTACGATCTGGGGGTTTTCTTTAAGAAATTTACATTCTAAGTTATTGATGAAAATATCTGCAAGCAAACTGGCAAGGCAGCTACCCATAGCCAGGCCCTCTTTCTGCTGGTACATCTTGTTATTAAAAGAAAAATAGTTGTGTGATAGTACTAGTGTTAATAGATCAATGAATTCATATATTTCTGGTAATGCCAAATTTTTATGTTTAAGTAAATTGTTTTTAATTATTTCTATTGTTTCTTTGACCGGTATGTTTGTGTAGAGGTTTGTGATGTCAAGTGATGCAAACCTAGCAGTATCAGGAATCTGAATTTTCTTTAGACAATTAATAAGTTCATAAATGTTCTTTACTGAGTATGCCTCTTCAAATTTGAATGTGTTGCTAAGGATCTCATTCAATTTCTTGCTGATTTTATAAGTTGGGCTGCTCCGAGAATTAACAATTGGACGTATGGGACAGTTAACTTTATGGGTCTTGGGTTGTGCTGGTAGACGTGGTGCATAAGGGTTCATAACAGTGCATTCATGTATATCTTTTGCATTTAAGAGGAACTTACTTTTTTTCATCATATTTTTAAGTTTGTTCTGTAACTTAAGAGTGGGATCAGACTGAATTTCTACTATATTATTGTTACTGAAAAATTCAATGGTTTTTCTTACATATTCACTTTCATACATTACAACAATAGCATTGCTTTTATCTGCTTTTACTACTAAAGCTTTATTGTCGCTTAGTTCCTTATTAACACTTTTAAGTATTGTAGTGTCATGGTGCTTTATACTATTATTATTATTTGCTCTCTCCATTTGTTTGGTGATAATATTGTTAACTTTGTGGCCTATGGCAATCTGATCATTCTGAGTTAGTTTTGCAGTATCACAGGCTGTTTTGGTGCCTACTATTAATTCTTTAATATTATTTTCAGTCAGAGGTGGGGTGATATTATGTTGAAGCCCTTTATTCAGCCAACTTACTTCTTTATCACTGAAGATGATGTTTGTAGAATTTACTAGACGTTTGGAGAATTTATGCTTAGTGGAAGGTACATTGTCATTCACCTTTGGAATTTGTGACATAAGCTTTTTCAACTTATTGTTATGCCTACATCTGACTTTATGCTGTTCTTTCATAGCTATTATACTGACAAAATCTAATGCATGGTTGAATTGTGTGGGAGTAAGTTGTTTACCTAGCTCTAAATGCAATTTATATAACTGGTGGTTTAAAAACTGCTTCTTTCTGTGTTGGTTTCGGATTTCAGATTGGAGCCATATAATTTCACCTCTTTCTTTAGCTATTTTCGCTGCTTTGCTTTGACTGTTGATGTTCACTTTGACATATTTTGGAGTTACATTCGCACTTAAACACTTTTTATTGAACTTGATACTAAGAATTGTTCTTTCTAACTTAATTTTGTACTTTCTGAAGTCATGTAAAGCTCTTAGTACCTGGCTAGGTAGTGTCAATAACAATTTGTCCATTATATTTGGACTGTTGAGCTCCGTGGCCGTGGATAATGATATTTCATTGTAAAAATACAGCAACCAGCCACTTTTTAATGCTTTTTATTTATGCCAATATGCATTTCGGGTTTGCACCCATCTTCAGCTGGCAAATTACATGGATCTTCAGTTACTACAGTAGTACAATCTCGACAGCAGTTTGGATGCTGCAGCAGGCCTGTGCAAAAGCAACGATTCCAATCATTTACTTCAATCTCGCGAGTTTAAAGTTACGCACTATCAGTTGTTCATTTTACTTACATTCTCCTCTCCTTGTTTATTCTTGGCTTTTCTTCTTTCTTGCAACAACACAAACACTTTTTAGTAGTAACTGAAGATCAATGTAATTTGCCAGCTGAAGATGGGTGCAAACCCGAAATGCATATTGGCATAAATAAAACGCATTAAAAAGTGGCTCGTTGCTGTATTTTTACAATGAAATATCATTATCCACGGCCACGGAGTTCAACAGTCCAAATATAATGTACAAATTCTAATACTTAAGTCGTTAATCGATGGGAAAGGATTTGATTCGGTTCACGTAAATTACCTCGTGTACGAACGTAATCGCTATTTCTTTCTACATTTACTGCCTCCTTCGCTTTGCTATTTCGTTTCCCATTTTCTAGAACATGCCGAATTTTATGGACCATTCGGCGCAGCGTAAACACCGCTTTTGTAAAGCAGTTCTGTTCTCTAAATCGCCGCCATAAAAGGACGGAATCGATGAAACCTAGGCAGTCAGCCGTTCCGGAGGCCATTTTTTCCCCACCGCGCTTTCTGCTGCGACGTCTAATCTGCGAGACACTCCGATGCAGGTTGAATATTGGCTGCGTCGTTCAATAGGCGCTCGTTACGCAAAGTAGGGCCTGTGATGAATCGCTGATTGTTGCACCAGACAGCGGTAATGTTCGTCGTCCCGTCGGCTTTCCTTTTTCCAGAGGAGCTAATCGGTCGCTGCGAACATTTCAGTCGTAAATGAGAGAGGGTGAGAGTAAGTCTCTTCTTGTCTGATTGTAGGACGCATTTTAATCTCCTCCTAAAAACGACTGTAGCTGTATTACAGATGCACTTCACCTATACTTATAAGGTACTTCTGCATTCACATCTTCCGCAGCTCGTGGTCGTGCGGTAGCGTTCTCGCTTCCCACGCCCGGGTTCCCGGGTTTGAATCCCGGCGGGGTCTGGGATTTTCCCTGCCTCGTGATGACTGGGTGTTGTGTGCTGTCCTTAGGTTAGTTAGGTTTAAGTAGTTCTAAGTAGTAGGGGACTGATGACCATAGATGTTAAGTCCCATAGTGCTCCGAGCCATTTGAACCATTTGCATTCACATCTGCGTCAGTACTCTGCAAACCACAGTTAAATTCAAGGTATGCAAGGTAGACAGTAGGCCTAATGACTATTGTAAAACTTGTTATGATTTCTCCTAGTTCCATTCCCGTATTGAGCACGGTTAAACTTCTGCTAAAATGCCTCCATACCCGCGATTATTAATTTAATCCTTAGAGTTCTGTACTTCTTTGCGTGATTGTTCATTTAATGTTGGTTCTTAAAATTCATAGTATGCCTTACAGTTCAGATTTTTCACCATTTCTATCTCCTGTGAGTCAAACAAACTATGCCCATTCGTATTATCGTTCGTTGCAGACGTCGCTAGACCTTCTTATCACCGGTCCACTGTATTTGAGTAATAATCTAGGATGGCGCACAGAAGTATTTTGAACGAAACTCCTCTGTAAAGGGACTGCATTTTCCCAGTATCTTGTCAATGAAGCCAAGTCTGCCACGTGTTTTTTCTGTTCACGTGACTGTTCCATTTTATGCCCACGAAGTAGTATACCTAGATGTTTTAATGAGTTAACTGATTCAGTTGTGACAGCCATAACATACTATGTATATCGCACAACCTTCCTACTCTAAACATTTGAAGAGTAGAACTGGGCACCGTTGTGAAATCTAATTAAGATCTGACTGAATATTTGTGGAACTTTTTTCACGTAGGAATTCATCACAGATACTGCCACATCTACAAAAATCTAGGTTCAAACTCATGTTCTATTTCTTTATTCGATTCTTTGTAATCTCCATGCAACCACTGTTACGTCATTTCCTCTGTCTGTACTCGGCATCAACAAGTCTCATTAATCAGTAACATTCATTATTACTGTACTAGCACGTAAACACTGTCTTATATAATACGAATATAATCGCTCATTTGTATAGCAGTGAAAACAGATGTCTACCACCCCAATTCAGTTCATAGTCCTACTTTTGTGAATTCAGAAACATGATATTATAACTGTAACTATCCTCTAGAAGGTAGTTTAAAGTTCTTTTATGTCTAAGCTTATGCACTTATTAATATTATGATTATATCGGTTGCTATTCGAACTTTTGCTAATGGAATTCACTGTCTCTCCTCAAAATGTAATGTGTATCAATTTTGGAACTCCATCAGGTGAAATAGCTCAGGACAAGGGATCCACCTAGCTACCGTGGATAGCATTGTCAAAATCTGAGTATATCGTGTGCTGTACAAATCTCTACCTCCATATTTTAAATGTGTTGCGTAAATAATAAGTCAAAATGCATCAGCGTTTTAGTTCTCACAGGTGAATTGTGAGACATTATTTTGTATGAAACACGCACTGTGAAAAAAATTTAATGAATGATTGTGCAGTTTGATTTTATTTGAGGAAAAAGCTATAAAAATATACACAGGTTTTTGTGTCTGTGCGGAAGAGATAATGTACAAGGCCGTCCTATTGAAAATTAAGAAATATAACATAAAGCGATTGGGAAAGCATTTCTTCATATCCCGCAGTATATGAAGTTGTAGTGTGTTGTGATCTGTCTTGATGCAACTCTCCATGTTACTCTATCCTGTGCAACTCTCTTCATCTCAGAATAACTGCTGTAACCTGTATCCTTCTGAATCTGCTTACTGCAGTCTTCGCTTGGTCTCCCTCTACGATTTTTATCCCTCGACCTCTTCCCCCATCCCCAGCACACACATATTTTTCTCTAGTACACGATATCGTAATTCTGGAAATATTATTACGATCTGGCACGTACTACTATTCGAGCCACTGTACGCAAGGAAACTTTATTTACTTTGAGTCGAAAGCACATGAGGAAGTAGATATATTTTAACATTTTACGGAAAGGGATGTTAGAGGTTCACACTGCCAAAGACGATTCATAGTGATTATGAATATGACGTGGAGTCATTGTATCAGGCAGTATTCTGATGAAAACGGTCCCTGACTAGATAATATGATGTCGATATTCTCAAAGAAACAGGGGAAAAGTCGATGAGATTTCAAGTAATACTGACCAACAGCGCGACATGTGCAACCATTGTGGCTTTAAACGAAACAGTTTTAATCCTATTAAAATAACAGCTAGATTTCACGTGATCAGACACAGATTAGAAACTCCATCTACAAAGAATACAGGACAGGGGAGGATTTTTCACAGTTTTTAGTGTACCCGTTACTGGAGACAAACGTGGTTACGTACGAGGGTGAAGCATGGAGCTCGTGGTTGTTTACTTGAGGTGAAGTTGTTTGATGGAGGAAAAGCGAGGATTGACACAATAAAAGTGTCTCTGCCATGTGTGGAAGGATGATGGCAATTCAAAAACCATTTCTTCACTGTGAGGTCATATGTTTCAGTCTCTATTCTGTTGTCAGCAGCAGGAAAGATTACAGCATTAAATTTGGAGAAGTAAACTGTAAATGATGTATGGGAATAGCACCACGTCTTCTTCCGTAAAAACATCACATACACACTATTCTGACGACCTCTTCAAATGCCCAGATCACCTTTTCTATAAGTCGATCATGTACTTCACATTTCTGACCACCGACCACTAGATGAAATTTTGTTTTCATTCATAACAAACTCCGATTAAGGTACATAGTTCGAAACAGGCCTGTGAAAAGCGTCTAAGCAGTGTTTCATTGAGAAATCACAGAAGTTCTCTAGGGACTGGATTTTGTGTTCTCCTCAATATTGGCGAAGTTTTCTGATCAAGTGGGACATATTTCTTTTGATAATCTTACATTAAATAGCAACTTCTCTCCCTTTTACATTAAAACAGGAAATAAACTTTCTTTAGAACCCTTTAAATTGCAACTGGGTACGCTGTACACAAAAAGACAATAGTTTTTGTGTGTTTCAGACCACACCACAAGATATTTTCAGTCTGATGTAAGGCTTATCAGCTGAAGATGTATGGCAACCGCTCTGACGCCTCATTCGAACGTATGGTGATAGCTAGCTGCTAACGAGTAGCCATCTCATTTACAGACACAGAAAACGTCTCTATAAATCGTTTTCGCCCACGCATGGAATGAGACATTGGATTTCAAAATCGCACAGCGCTGGTCACTTTAATATTATTGCTGGTTCAGCACTCAATATTAGTTATGGTGTGAAGCAATTCTTCAAACCATCTGCGAGATGAATGCCACAGCAATTGACTGCTAAATTGATAGATAGTTATGTCCACGCTTGTCGGGGATGTTTGCGTCTTTTACAGGTCTTCAGTAATGGATTTCAGGACAGACTTGTCATAGGAGTCTGTATGCAACAGAGCTTGATAAAAAAAAACAGTCTACAATATGTCTCACATTTTTTCCCAGCATTTTTACTTACCACACGCGCTACCTCGGATTATGTGATTTCCCCACTATTTTTGCTTAGTACAAGTTCACCAAATTGGATTCCTACATAGTAGAGACTGCCGTCTTTGATTTTATACTTAGGACAATAGGGCGGAGTCGACTGTCACAGAGTCTTCCATTTGATACATAGAAGACAGGACCACTTCTTTCATCTAGGATTGCCTGTCTTATCTGATCTGCCATCTACGATTGTTGGGTGACCTTGGTGGGTTGTTAAGGGGACGGGGTAGAAGAGAGTAGAGTAAATCATTCTCTTGTTGGTAAGGATGGCAGGAAGTCGTAAATCATGTCAAAGCGGTGCGCTAGTATGCCCCTCGTTGCACTACTGTCACCCACCAAAAGCTCTGCCATAATGCCCATTCTCTTGGGCAACGAGCAAGCAAACATTCATATGCAAAACATATGAATCTTTGCAAATTTTAATCATGGTCACAGTGAACAAGTTGCTGGCAGAAGTGCTAACTGTGGTGGCTGAATGAAGGCGCTTCCTCCATTTTCATGGAGCTGGGAAATTAATTTTCCGCTGCCGAAGGTAACTTTATAATCCATTTTTGTGCCGTAAGTATTATCAATTATTCTAATCTGCATTTGCACTCCCCAATCCACCTTATGGTGTATGGCAGAGAGTACGTAGTGTACCATTCCCATTTTCTCACTTTCCTGTTCCAGTCACGAATGGTTCGTGGATAAAACGGTTGATGGCAAGCGTTCCGGTGATCACGAATACCTCTAATCTTCATGGTCCTTTCGCGAGATACACGGAAGAGGAAGCAATATAACTGCTGATTCTTTTTATCAAATTGTGCTGTAGGCATTTTCACACAAAACAACATCTCTCATTTAGCATCTGTCACTGGTGTCGGAGGAGCGTCTCCAAGGAGTAACTGTAATAAAACACGCTGCCCTGCTTCAGGTTTACGGATCTCGTAGACGAACTGTGGGAGCAGCGTTGCACGGCATTGTTGTATATGGGACTCATATTCATTCTTACAGGGGAGATTTTCGTTCTTCTGAAATGCGATAACATGCGAACGTAAAAGATAGCCAAAAATCCTGCAACTTACTTAAGTTAGCGGCGGAACCTTTATTTATTTCGGTGCGCCTTTTCGACGACCCTTCTTGATATCTGGAGTGACCTGTATTCTTTTTACTCATTTGGAACGCTTAGCGCGTCCAGCAACCTAGGAACGCGTCGCTATTCCAGTGACATGTAGTACACTGCTTCTGAACGAGAAGCTAGTTCAGATAAATGAGGGTTCTGCATTATAGTGGGATATCTTAGTATGGTTTCGATTAGACTGCGTAATGTAGTCTTCATCACAATACTTTAAATAATTATGGAAGTACCCGATAACGGGCCATCAGGAGAAGCTTCTGTATTAATAGAAAGAGTCGTAGAACTGAAAGGACAAAAACATCTCTGAAGAATACAGTTAGGAATATACCCCACAAGTAATTGAAGTAACTTATTCTAAGTACCACACTGAGACAAAAGGGATGGTCAAAGAGCGGAAGCTGCAGTAAGCTGCCAGAAGACTAATGTTCCCAGAAAACAAGGAATACTGCTGCTGCTGATGATGATGACCTTTTGAAAACGAGCTTTCGTTTCTTTTTATGACTGAACAAAGATGTAAATAAGTCAACTGTAGCCTTGTACGAATTATAATGTCATAATGCATTACTTTTCTTTGTTCATCGAGACAACAAAGTTCGGCACTTACTATCAGCCGACCAAGATATTGGAATCATGTCGAAGAATTGTAGCGGGGCACACATATTCGACCTTCTCCGTTTCCTCTGCTTAACCACTGTACTTTGCAGATAGGCACTACCTTGTTTTGTAACGGGCCTGATGATTACTTCTCAGATCTGTATGGTCTGCGTAAACCAGAGCATCTTTTACGGATGGTACGTTCTGCACAATTAACGTCAGAGTTGCCTGTACTCCTTTCGATTTTAAATGTTGACTTTTTTTAGACTAGGGTTATACACGTTGTTCTGGGATACGAAGTTTCATAAGAGGCAAACTTAATGCGCCAGGGATATACATGAACGATCGCGTAATCAGAGAAGAACACAGCAGTCAGTCACGTATCGATCTATATGTTTTGGCAAATCTAGTTATATTTCAACCACATTATGACTATCCTTGGTGCGTTTAGTAGCGAGTCATACACACTAGAGCGCCAAACAACACACGCATTGAAATACAGAGATATATAAACAGGCAGAATACGTGCGCTGTGGTCGACAACGCCTATATAAGATAACAGGAATCTGGCGTAGTTGTTAGATCGGTTACTGCTTCTACAATGGAAGTTTATCAAGATTTAAATGAGTTTTAACGTATTGTTATAGTCGGCGCACGAGCAATGGGATCAGCATCTCTGATGTAACAATGAAGTGGGATTTTCCCGCACGACCATTTCACGAATGTACCGTGAATAGCAGGAATCCGGTAAAATATCAAAATTCGGACATCGTTGCGGCCGGAAAAAGATCCTGCCACAACGACGACTGGAGAGAATCGTTCAGCGTGACAGAAGTGCAACCCTTCCGAAAATTGTTCCATATTTCAGTGCTGGGCTATCAGCAAGTGTCAGCCTGCTAACCATTCACCTAATCATCATCGATATGGGCCTTCGGAGCCAAAAGACCCTTCATGTACCCTTGATGATTGCACGACACAATGTTTTAGCCGTCAGTCGAGTCCATGCCACGCCGTACTGCAGCACTTCTGCGTGCTCGCGGGGGCGATACACGATATTATGCAGGTGCAACAGTTCCTTTGCCCCTTCAGAGTAGAAACACGGATCTTGAATAAGCACATGTTATAATTTGAGATATGAATCTTGAAGATCGTTCTAACAACGAGCTTTTACGAGCTCTCTAGATCTATAAGGCTCGTTGCTAAGCGCAATGGTGATGACTTTGCTGTAGTTGACATCTTGCCAGACGTACCTTAAAATACAGATTGTATGTGAATGGTTCCTGATTACAGTCATCTCACAGTCGCTAAGCACAGCTATTCTTAATGGAACCCAACCTGATAAACAATGCTCCTGTTATGGTGGATATCAATATGAAAGCGTTTGCTGACGAGACTTTTGTGTACTTTTGTGTAGACCTATTCTGAATAACTTATACGGAATTTTTATTTCTTACGATGAATGGCAGCTTCCTGGAAATATAGATAAATTTGCGTTAATTCACAGGATTAGTACAGACGGCCAAGTAATGTTCAAATACAGTAGTAACATTATGCTGCAGGACTCAGTCACATTCATTATACACTGCTGAAAAAACAAATGTGCACTCTTTTAGAGGAGGCCAGTTCACTCAAGATTTATTGTTGCAGCAGTGGATACGAAGTATGTGAAATGATTACATTTACAGAGCAATAGCATACCGGTTGTGAAGTACCAGGTATCGGCCCATGCTGAAGCACGTGGTGTAGCCTTCATTGGCGTCAATTGATCCGCTGACTCTGGCGTCCATCGGACAGCTGGCGAATACTGTTCTGGGGTTCATAATAACACTCCTGCTCGACCCTTCCAGGTAGTTATGTAAGAGTTGTAGGTTGACTAGTAAGACGAGTCACAACTCGTTCCATCATAAACCACACATGATCGACTGAAGAGAAGTCTGGCGATCGTGCTGGCCAGGGGCGTTGCACATCTTTCAGACAACGCTGAGTTTCTAGGGCAATGGGTGGGTGAGCATTATCCTGTTGGATCGGCAAAAGTGAATCAGAGTTGCCTCTTATTTAACCGTGACGGTAAGGTCAGACGTACATCCGCAAAGACTCCCATACTACTGGGATTGCCTGTACTGTTTGGCACTCAAAATAGCAGTCCCTAAAAGTTACTGGCATTTGTATTCTAACTTCTCGGTGAGTTCACCTTTATGGGCTTGTAACGGTTGACAAGCGATAATACGCAGTCAAGTACTCCTCCCTGGTCGGTGTCATACATCGCAAAGGCGCTGGCACAACGATGGATTCCTCTCAAACACTTCAACAATCGTTTCACTCGTAGCAGCACTAATGTAAGGTTTCCAAGCGTGGCATGTGCTTCATTCAACACTGCAGCTTTAGTATGAGCATCCGTCAAGCTGTCAGCAAGATTTCGTAGTAATGTGGCATCATCAACTGTGCATCAATATTGTCCAAGCAATCACCAATAGCATGGAAGTCCCTATTGGTGGTAACGGCAGATGACATTAAAGATGCGGGCAAATCACGAAGCTGTCTAGTGTTCAGCATATCGCTTTCCAAACTGGCGAGCTGGGTTGTGTGCAATTTCACTGCCCCTGGTTGTTTCCCGGTTCCTTTACAACTTCCTGTATCTTCTTGATGTCAGCTAAGTCATCGTCATCGGGATCACCAAACACTGTCTTTAACATCTCAAAACCTGCGTCCTGCCATTCTCTTTTTCCGGATAATCTGTAGGACCAACTCCTTAGTCTCTCGAAGTTGCACATGCAACTTTGCAACGTCCTTGCAAAAAACCCCAGCTGTGTCCATTAACTATAAAAACTGCTATTGTTGAATACTATGATCCCATATGTCCTAATCAGAATAATATACAGCTTTAACCTGAGGTAGATAAAAATAATTTTGGAGTTTGTCTACAGTTATTTTCTGAGCGCCTGGTATGTGGGACATGCAGTCTCTAATGTGAATCGCGTATCACTGTAGACAGAAATGTATACTCCGCAGCTACCTTAAGGCGTGTGGCGGAGAGTTAGTCAGCCTTCCCAAATTTTCCAGTTGTATTCGCGAGCGATATTTAGATCGCGTAATAAGACGCCATACTCTGAGTTTCGTGATATTGTAATTTCGCGAAGGCTATAAAGGAGGAAATAATATGCTGCCCGATTCTCTTCGGAACTTACTCTCTCGGAATCCGCGTTGTACAACAACTCATCAAGCATCTGCCACTGCAGTTGAGCATTTCCATAACGCTCTCACGCCTACTAAATAATTTCCGTCGGATCTCTTCTAGCTTTTCTATTACTCCAAGCTGGTAAGGGGCCCAGACTAATCAGTATTACTGAAGACTTGGCCGAACAATGTTTTTGTTGTTTCTTCTTTTTTCGTTGATGAATTACAGTGAGTCTGAGCTTGGCATCCGCTATTCCTACAATTACTTTTAAGTCATCATTCGACTTCAAATCTCTTCTGACTGTTAACCCCAGATATTTTATCGTTACTTCAGTTCCCATAATCGAACATTAGCGGACTTCTTCAACTGTTTATATGCAGTATGTTATAATTAATAGGATTTAAGGGTCCTATATGTTCCTCTGCTACTAAACGATTCTCCGCAAAAGTTTCTCCGTTTCCCTTGGAGTCTTTTGGCATTGCAACCGTCCTATACACAACAAGTTTGCCTCCGTGTAGCCTCAAGGAACTTTGGACGTTAAACAGTAAATTGACCAAGATCTTCTTCTTCTTTTGCTTACGCCTTTGTCCCACAGTTTTCGCAGGGTCGGCGTGGTTACAATCGGAGTTGCCAAGGTTAACTTGAAGGGGTGACCGGATACCTTCCTGCCGCCACCGCGTACCGCCCAGGACGGAATCAGTGTACCCCAGCTGTCTGCATTTAGTGTAAATCATGAAATAGTGCGAACGTGTTTCAAATGTCTGCGAGTCGTGTAACTGAGACGGGACGTGGGGACCAACCCGGTATTCACCTAGTGGGATGTGGAAAACCGTCTAAAAACCACATCCAGCCTGGCTGGCACACCGGCCCTCGACGTTAAACCACCGGGCAGATTCGACCCGGGGCCGGCGAGCCTACCCGAGTCCAGGAAGCAGCGCATTAGCGCTCTCGGCTAACCTGGCGGGTAGTAAATTTACCAAGATCTGTGGGGTCAATTGGAGTGTCCGATTGCACTCGTCGGCTATGAACAATGTCGTCGTACCTAACTCAGAGAGGTTACATAGAGACAATCTTTGAAAGCATCAAATAACGCTCTAGTGGGCGGTTAACGGTTTTAAATCACCTCGGGGTATGACCTTGCGGTGCATTTGAACTGCTGTCGTCGCACGGAGGCGCTGGCAGCAGTCCACATACGCAGAAGTGTGTTGGTGCATGTCAGAGTACGGTGCAGCGACTAAGTGTGCAGCCATTTTCAGACTTGCTAATGGTGACTGTTGTGGCGTAACAAGCTAGCTACGCCACACTGAGAAGGGAGCCGAAAGAAAGGCACGCGTACACACACGCCGACTGGCGTGAATTCTGGAACAGGATAGTATTGAATGGTAGCAAGAAAAGTACGTAGCTGCTTTATACTTAACTTTTAATCTTTGTTGGTTTACAACGTTCTTCGTGAGACATTTATACGATAACTCTCAAACTAGGTAAGGGTAATGGCGCCTTGCTAGGTCGTAGTCATGGACTTAGCAGAAGGCTATTCTATCTGTCTCTCGGCAAATGAGAGGAAGGCTTCGTCCGTATTGTCGCTAGCAATGTCATCGTACAACTGGGCTCGAGTGCTCGTCCGTATCTCGAGACCTGCCTTGTGGTGGCGCTCGGTCTGCGATCACACAGTGGCGACACGCGGGTCCGACATGTACTAAATGGACCGCGGCCGATTTAAGCTACCACCTAGCAAGTGTGGTGTCTGGCGGTGACACCACAGTGACCATGAGTAGAAAATGGCTCAAATGACTCATATTAATGACGTTATGAGGGTTAGAATACTAGGGCGACTGGAGGCTGCTCAAATACAGCAGGTCTCAGCACGGGCCCTCCGTATGCCACAAAGTGTGATCTTAAGATTATGGTAGCGATTCCAGCAGACAGGAAACGTGTCCAGGCGCTACAGTACGGGACGTCCACAGTGTACAACACCACAAGAAGACCGATATCTCCCAATCAGTGCCCGCAGATGGCCACGGAGCACTGCAGGTAGCCTTGCTCGTGACGTTACCGCAGCCACTGGAACCGTTGTCTCCAGGCACACAGTCTAGAGACGACTGAACAGACATGGTTTATTCGCCTGAAGACCTTCAAGGTGCATTCCACTAACCCCTCGTCACAGGAGAGCCCATAATGCTTGGTGTCAAGAACACAGTACATGGTCATTGGAACAGTGGTCCCAGGTTATCTTCATGGACGTGTCCAGGTGTAGTCTGAACAGTAGGGTTTTCATCTGGCGTGAACCAGGAACCAGATACCAACCCCTTAATGTCCTTGAAAGGGACCTGTATGGAGGTCGTGGTTTAATGGAGTGGGGTGGGATTATGATTGGTGCACGACAACTCTGCATGTCTTTGACAGATGTACTGTAACAGGTCAGGTGTATCGGGACGTCATTTTGCACCAGTATGTCTGCCTTTTCAGGGGTACAGTGGGTCCAATCTTCCTCCTGATGGACGATAACACACGGCCCCATCCAGCTGCCATCGTGGAGAAGTACCTTGAAACAGAAGATATCAGGCGATTGGAGTGGCCTGCCTGTTCTCCAGATCTAAACCCCATCGAGCACGTCTGAGATGCTCTCGGTGGACGTATCGCTGCACGTCTTCAAACCCCTAGGACACTTCAGGATCTACAACAGGCTCTGGTGCTACAATGGGAGGCTGTACCCCAGCAAGTTCTCGACCACCTGATCCAGAGTATGCCAACCCGTTGTGCGCGTGTGTACTTGTGTATGATCATATCCCATATTGATGTCGGGGTACATGTGCAGGAAATATTGGCGTTTTGTAGCACATATATTTCGAGATGTTTTTCTCAATTTATCACCAACACCATGGACTTACAGATCTGTGTGTTCCCTATGTGCCTATGCTTTTAGCGTCAGTTTTTGTAGTGCCAAGTTGTGTGGCACCACATTCTGCAATTATCCTTAATTTATGAGCATGAATGTATATCGTCAATAATTAAAAGTAACGAAAACAAATTATACTACCGTAATTTACGCGAGTAGGAAAACTCAGAGAATCTTTAAATCCATTATAATGCATTACATCATAATACTGCGAAATAATGTGAACTTTTAATAATATTTATTAAACCTAAAGCGACTAGCGTACAAGTATAGAAAATTCATAATATGTAGGATCTCACAAACACTGGAACTTTTAACCAGGACTGACCTGTACAGGTGAATTCTACTTGCCGATTCCAACCACTCCACGGTTCGTAGTTTACAACGTTTTAAAAAGTGTGTGCACTACAGTGTTACAGGATTTCTACGTATGGGTTTTAAGGTCTTCACTGCTATGAAAAAGAGAAAATATCGAACATGTACCTACAATACGTTACTTTCTCGTAGTAGTTATAAGACCAATAAGAAATATAGAAATCTATGCAAAATTATAAACAATCGAATAGTTGGAATCGATAATTACACTGGATCTCCTATATAAGTCAATTCTAGTTACGGATTCCAGGTATTCAATCTTTTTTTTTTTCAGGTGAGTGCACTCAAATGTAGGCTAATAGGACTTCTGCGTTTGCAATTTCTCCCTGAAGTACTGCAGAAAAGTTACTAATGTTGGAATCGCTAACTAGAATTGACCTAGATATTAGTTCAAGTTACTGGTTCCCGTTGTCTCTCCTCGTGTACTGTTATTCTCTGGCTGATTACTCGTCATACTGTGTAGTTTCCCACATGTTTGTTCCAGTGTGCTAATCTCATTCCAGTGCTCCCAAATGTTGAAATTTACCCTTAATGTCCACTAGTAATACGACACAAAATCGTGTGTCTGCTTGTAAAACACGACAGCTCCTGACGCTGTACATACCTTAGCAGATTCGGCTACAGACCCGTATTTCAATAGGCCTAACAAGATCAGACTTCATGATCCATTCGTCCTCCATGGATCGAAAGTGCTCCCGGATGCTGCTTCCATCTTCTCCCATCGCGGACCAGGAACGTATGTCTTGTGGGGAAAGAAAATATGTCAATCCTGCATCCCTGCTGTAGGTCTCAGTATATATCGACTTTTTGCCGTACTATTGTGTACTTGTGTACTTGTGGAGTATCGGGGAGCAGATGGGGAGCTAGCGATTAGTATTAACCGGCGACGTCATCTCTTTTCTTGCCTGGTAAGGGCCATTATACCACAACCCAGATTTCTTCGTATTCCTCTTTAGCACATAAGGCTTCATTAACACAACCCACTGACCCATTTGGTGTATAGGTAACACTGCTTTTAAATTATGCACACTTTCCTGTTTCTCTAAAGCCTTTGTATTCATTTTTTGTACTTGTCTCCAGATTAGCGAAATCCTCTCCTAGCGAAATCTTTTACTGTCGAGATATCCCCTTTCGGCGGGGCCTTGCAAAACTCAAAGGGCGATGGCATCTTGCATCCAAAAATAACTTCATACGGGGATAGCCCTGAGTGCTGGTGAACTTTCTACTTGTATAAAGACACGCCATAGGCCAATAGGACGTCCTAATGGTTATGCTAGGAATTAATATAAAAGCTCAACATTTTCAATCCTTTCCTGCAGACTCGTTCAGTGGGACCATTAGCTTGAGGATACACGCACTCGTCCATAATTTATTAACGTGCTACAGCCTGGATAACTGCTGAATTAATTCTGACATAAAATTTGGTTCCTGATCCATGATTATGGTTTCAGGTGTTCAGAACTAAAGTATCCACTGGCTCACTGTAGCCTGAGCCACGATCGTCACTTGCTGGTCCGGCAAAGCTGTCATGGAAATACAATGAGGAAAATGGTGAATAATGGTTAATACGTAGCGATTCCCGGATGGTGCTTTTATTAGGGGTCCTAGGATATCCAGGCATACCATTTGGAAGGGCTTACCACCTTCTGGCAATCTCTGCAGTTTAATTTTCTGGTGGTTAAGCTGTGCTCTTTGAGTACAAGGAACGTATTTTTTACCTAACTTTCTGTTTCCTACCCACCCGTTATCCACCAGTAATTCTCTTCATGGCTCTTCGACCCGAATGTCCTGCTAAAATCGAATCATGCGTCTGTCTCAACACTTCGTCACCCAAGCTCTGTGGTACTACTAACTGCAGCCCGTTTCATGTATTTCGATACAGTACACCGTCCTCCATGTAAAACTGCTGTTGTTTAGCAACCCACTGACAGTCCAAAGCCATTCACTTAACGTCAATGCCTGTGCATTCTATAGTAAGCATCTTACAGCTGAGTCCGTCCATGTTAGCGTAGGACCTTCCCGGCCGATGTATTATCTGGTAATCCTATTCGCTTAACCAAGAGGTCAATCTCGTTGGAGTTTTTTTAAGTTCTAATAATCACTAGAGCCCTTTAAATTGTCTACCATAGAGGTAACATCGAAACTACCCAATTCTAAAAATCAGTAATACTATTTCCTTATCTGCTGTGTAATGAATTCGTTCAGCATTATTGAGCTGCCATGCAGTGTACGCAATAAGGTGCTCCTGTCCATCTGTTTCCTGGATCAAAATAACTCATTGTGCAAATTTGCTCGAATTACAAGAAATAATAAACGGTTTCTTAAATTCCGGATTGACGAAAGCGGGACTATATGTCAGCAGATCTTTTAACCTCTGGAACACCATCTCACACTCAGATGTCCAATGAAATATCACTCCTTTCCATAACAGTAGCGTGAGGTGTCTTGCAGTTATGGTAATTTCCGAACACACATACGCCAAAAATTACGAGCCAAAATAAGATTGCAATTCCCTTACCTTGATGGACGTTGTAAAATTTTGAACGTCCTCATTTAGCTTTCCATCGGTACGATTTCCATCCTGCACTATAACGTGACCCAACTACCGCACTTATAGCAATACAAAATGGCATTTTTCCATACCGAGCGTTAACAGTGCTGTGCGCAGACGATGAAACACTTCACGCAACCGCTCCAAATGATCCAGAATACTCCTTGAATACACGATTATGTCCTCCACGTATATAATGCCCTTTTTTGGATTTAATCCGCGCAACACAATATCCAAGGATCACTGAAAGTTTGCTGGCTCGTTTTCAAGTCCAAAAGGCATGTGGCGGAACCAAATGGCACGTCGGCGTTGAGAACGCATTTTTCGGTCGGTCCTCGGTTGTAGCTTCCAACTGGTGGTAAACACTACGCAAATCCAGTTGACCAATACCTCTGGTATGTTAGGCGTAAGATACGCATCTGACATTGTTGCCAGTAGTCACAACGAAAACGACATGCTTTGCCACCATCTGGTGAGTTTTTGTTACAATTACAATGGGAACAGCCTTGTGACTACCACTACGTTCTGTGATGCTTTCTCTAAGTTGATGATCCATTATCGGATCTAAATACCTTGTAACTCGATACGGTCGTTTGTGGACGGCTGCTTCACTTCCTGTAGGTATTTGGGAAGAACAAACGGAGTTGCAAGTAATAGACACGAAGGGTTAAATAGTTCCACATACTCACTCAACTGTTTTTCCACTAATGACCTACCATGTGCTTCCAGTTGTGCAACCTGACCCCTTAGCGCTCACAAGTCGACAGACTCTCCCGTAACTGTGTTATGTGCTGTAATATCACGGTCCAGTTCATCCTCATGTAACACTTCTAAATTCGCAACCAGTGTATCCTGCGACAACTCTGCTACCTTAGGACCAAAATTATAAATATTGCCAGGACTACCCAAAGTGTCGCCTACCTCACAAACGCAGGACACGCTATGTCGTTATCCGTCAAAGGTTGTCAACGATATACACCGAGTATACTGGTAGGTCAGTACCAACACCAGTGCAGACTATTTTTCCTGTACCTTTCGGTATGCGATCCCGCGAATTGACCGAGGTGAAGTCTCTCAGACCGACCGAAAATTTTCGAGCTCGGCGTCCAATGCCACTTGTGGTGGAATGCTTCCACACCCTCCTTAAACTGCCAAGCTTACGATGTTTTGCTGTCGGTGGCGTTATCGCCTTCTGTGTTTATTATTGACACGTGTTATTGCTAGGTGTTGGAGTCTCCTACACCGCGGCTAGTGAACTACGTGCCTTTTTTCTTGAGTGCGGTACCATATAGCGCAAAATGTGTTGGCACGAATGTGTAATTTTTAACTTTTCCAAGTTCGATGAAATTGTTAGTCGGTCTATGTAGGAAGGTGTCAGTGATGTAGACCAAGAAATAAACGAAAAAGACGACGATTTTACATTAGCCAGTGATCACAGTTAAGCTATCGAACAATAGTCTCATTCAGAGGAAGAACGTCAGGAAAGTTCCGATGGGGATCTGGCTGCTTCTTGAATGAAATACTTTAAGTGTCTGTTAAAATCGAGGGTGTTCTGAATGGTGATAAAAATGTAGTTTTCAGCAATGAATATCAGTTTGACAGACTTTCTTTTTGTACCTATCGGGTGGAATTTTTATGCGCAAACTTAAACCCAGGAATTTAGTTATATTTTGAAATTCATTTGCTACAGAGACTATAATTTTTTAGAATGTAAAATTCAGTACTCTAACAGTCTGTTCATGTGTACTATTTAAAAGAGCCACACAAAACTGTGTGAAAAATAGTAAAATGTTGCAGGCTTTGTTTAGTGTAATAAAATAAACTAGAAACATTTAAACAACACTTAAATAATTGCAAAAATAAATGTTTTACTGCATAAATTAAAAATTTCAATTAATTTTTGTCTTAAATCTCGGTTTAAACATAGGGGTCACAGAGACCCCACTTAGTGGTATACGTAACAGGAAAGTCACCTCGCTAATTAAGGGTTAAGGAGCCTCGTACGCATTTTAATTGATTTCCCCTTGCCGTTGTGCGGACCTTGCAACAGTTAAGGTATTGAGGCTGTAGAACGTACCTGAAAAAAAAGTTCCATCCAATTCTATCAAATGCCGTTCCAGGTCAGTTATGGCGCAATGTGCAAGCAGAAAATCAATCCGAGAACCATATCATACCTACCACTAACCATAGGAAGACCTTCTGCATCCACTTGGGAGTTAATCTCTCCCACTCGTAGCTCAACACTCCAGCATCTAGCGAATTTACGCGCCCTCCACCTACGCTACTTACAGTCCAGCCTGAAGTACTTAAGCTATTTCCTCGAAATACTCGTTTTCTCGCAACCGATACCTGAGAACTGGTATCCAACAACATTGTACATAATTTCTCTCCCACACAACCGGTCATAAAAAGGTTTGTTACATGCGCTAACTCCTACTGACAATATTACACCGTAGAACATCCCGCCCCCTGTACGTTTAACTGCTGATCGTTAAGATCTACTCTGCAACTGAAACTTTCGTTGTTGCTGATTTCTGATACGGCATTGCCGATTCGACTGACCCAATTTATTACAATACATGCAACATTGCTCGTTGCAGTCTCTTTGTACATGACTTTTTCGTGCACACCCAAAAATTTATGTCTGTACTAAACACTGTCAGAAGTTCACATGACCTCGCCAATGACTCAATTCCCTCTAATGATAGTGCAATGACCATTGGTTCACTCAAAGACTTGGGAAATTCCAAATGAACCTGTCTTGGCATTTCCTGTTGTAACCTACTGAAAAAGACGTCAAGAGACCTTTGCTATGCTCTCCGCTAAATTACCGAGTCACCCATATCACCATTCGTGAGCTCATAGGTACCAAGATTTATGTTACCAATATGGTCAGCGAAACTTTCAGTCGATTTATTCTGGTTACGAAAAACCGTATTAAGTTGTTCCCGACTATATCTCGTAGTGTTATTCTTCCGATATCTCTCTATTAACACTTCGTGAAAATTGTCAAATATTTTATTCTCCCACAGATTCTCACTACACTTAATATGTCCTCCAGCATCTCCCGTTAACTTCAGTCTAGCAACACGTAATAAATGCTCCTTACTGCATCCCCCTTCCCCACCCCCCAATTCTGCGGCTGTGACCAAATTGTCAAGAAAGATAAATGCGTATTACCCTGTTTCCCTGAAAATGGGGTAACCAATCCCGCAGGATTTCCTTCCAGGGTGGGTGGATTAGGACGTGATTGCTCCCTCTCGGCTGCTTGAGCTTATTTTCCTCTATCTGTAGTTTATCTACCTGATACCTAAGTTGCTCGATAAACTCAGGAGCTGCAAGATCCTTCGCCATGATTACAATTTAATCAAGAGAACAGTATACCCAAAGAATAAAAAATTTGATCCAGGGAAAGGAACAACGCAACAGGCTTGTAACCAAAATAACTGAAATTGCCGTCGCTGTAGGTGCTCCACACTGCTAACTCTTAACTCCACGGGATCCATTCGTTACTATGCCTCAGTATTCTTCCTGAAAACTTCTACAGTTCATCGTACGCTACCTTCGCTTCTGAGCATGTCTCGCCGTGAAGGTACACCCTTCTTTGGTAACATGTGTTCGTTCGATAATTGAGCGGTATTCATCACCTACTAATAAACAGCCGGCACTGGTGGCATGCGACTGTCTTCCGACTGTCGTGTCCTGTCCTGATATAAATTACACTGGTGTAAAATTCTTTTCGTTTCTTTAGGTTTCAAACCCATTTTCAGTGGTGTAGACACTTGTGGACTGCAGTGTCATGGCTTCTGTTAAGATTAGAACGGTTAGTGTCCGTGGTTTTAACTTTATCTCGTATTAAAGCAGTCCTGGCTTTGCGGGATACTTACGACTTTGAGTTGTTTCACTTTCCTCGGCCTCTTTACTTTTCATGTTTGCAACACCAACAGGTTTTGCTGCTGGATTTCGTTATCCAAAGCTGTGGCAGTCTGTGACAGCAATCTGTCTACCTGAAACGTGTCGAGAAGCTCGCTGCTATAAAAGAGAAATGTAACAACATAAGGTGGGCAATCGCTACGACAGGCAATAATGATTCTGGGAGTAATCGCAACTGTGGCAACTGCGCTGCAAAGGAGAGCTCCAGGCTTAAAATATGCAGATCACACGAATCTAACGAAATGTCCTTGACATCGCAACTCGATTCCCCTCTCTATCGCAGAATCCTCTGAAGCTTCACTATGAATGATACGGTAACATCAACTTCAGCAAAATTCAAGGAACCACTAAGTATCGTTTGAGAGCTTCCTCACCGTTATAAGACCCAAGGAATATGACAATGTTGATCTATAGGAAGGATTCCAAAACAGGAGCAATATCTAGGCGTAACACCATGATGAATGTCAACTGTGGCCACAAGACAGCTGGCTGTATAGTTTAACTCTGACTGGATGCTCTTCCTCTACAGCCGTGTGTCGCTCAGTGGGTGATGTTTCCATGGAATGTCAGAGACAGGCTCTTACGAAAAGACATCTAGTGGATGACAAAGAACTGTGTTCTTCACAGATGAATCTCAGTTCATTTTGCAGAAATGTTATCATTGCATAAGGGTCTCGTCGGGAAGTGCTCCATGCTACCTTTAATAGATACGTAATGTCGAGAGATTTATTTATTTATCTCAAATATTGTGTTAGTCTGTTATCTAGATGTAGGAGCAGACCTCATGTAGCACACGAATTGGCATGAATATAGTACGTAATATATAACACAATTTCAAATGTGGTATTAAAAGTAAGCATTATTGTGTATAAGGAGAAAAATCTACATAAAATATCTACGTAAAAGGAAAAGAATTAAAGAAGAGGAAGGAAGTGTACGCACTACCATATGGAAATATGGCAAATAGATATATGTCCATCTGGAATCCAGATAAAACTTGTCTATTACTTTCTGCTGCATTGATGGTCCGTAAAGTTGGTAAATTATGTATACGGAATACGCAACTATATACGTCTATCAGAACCAAGCTAGATTTCATATATGTCTGGATAGCTAATACATGACGCGCATAGGCTAAACTCAGGACTCACAGGGGCTCCGCTGCTGTACCACCAAAGGTGTGGAGATTGGGGGGGGGGGGGGGGTGGCTGTTAATGTCTCAGGAAATCCTTCCTGGTCCAGGCCCACCTCCTCACCAAATCCGGAAGGTTGTCGTAGGTGGCTCTTCCTCTCCTCGTCTGTAACATCTATCTTGATGGCACATTGCTAGACGCTGCAGCCCGAGTGCCAATCGCTCCACATTAACTAATGTATGAGTATGTGGTACGTAGCCTGCCCGACTAGCCGCGCGATCTAATGAACTGCATCCCGAGAGGGAAGGCGTGCCGGTTCCCGGCACGAATCTGCCTGGCGGATTAGTGTCGAGATCCGGTGTGACAGAGAGCCTTGGATGGTCTTAGGGCGGTTTTCAATCTGCCTCGGCGAATGCGGGCTGGTTCCCCTTACTCCGCCTCACTTACACTACGTCGGCGATTGCTGTGCAAACACTGTCTTCACGTAAGCGTACACCATAATTACTCTACTACTCACACATATGGGGTTAGACTCGTCTGGTATGAGACGTTCCCGAGAGGGTCCACTGGGGCCGAAACCCAGAATAACCTTGGGTTCGGTGTGGGGCAGAGGTGGGGTGAGTGGACTGCAGTAGTCTGTTGTGGGGTTGTGAACTACTGAGGGCTACGGCGGGGACGAAGCCTCTCCGTCGTTTCTAGGTCCCCGGTTCACTACACAATACGCAATGTGATGTGTTGTAATATTTCTAATAAGGAATGGATCATGTACCTGCGGGTATCGTACAGCTCCTTTGGTCAGAAAGAAGTTTGACACTCTGATCCTCGCTTTTATGTTAGGAAGGAAATGGTAAGTTGACCTCCCATGTTTCCGCCCTGTCCCAGCTTTCCTGTCATTCTTTAAAAATGCATGCCTTTATTTCTGTATTCAATGTGTCTCTTATGCCTAGTATCTTCTTTAGCTTATCATGTTCACCCTTTTTCAGAGAATATTGCGGACCTGTCTTTCTATAGAAGTTTCGCAGTAGAACCAGTGTTATCCTAACCTTTCTGGCTCCATGAACGCAAACACTCGACCTGTAGCTCACTATAGCGATAAAGACTGCATTGCGATACTGTCTTACTGGTCTTAGTGAAAGTAAAACACTTCTTTGGTAGTTGTTGCTATTTCGTTCAGGTTTTTATTGCCTGTATTGCAGACGTTTACTAATGTGCGTGAAAGAAATATTTTCGTCAATGTTGATGTCAAGATAAGAGGGCTGGTCATGATTGGGACCTGGTAGGAGAAGGCGTTATCCTCCCTGGCTGTACAATTTTTGTTGGTTAGCAGCGGGAGTGTTGTTGACCACAGCAGAGGAGCTGATGTCCAGAGGGGCCTACAGAAGTGAGATACTGCCCCCGCAAGCTCAATGTTCCTTGAAACGATTGGCCATACATGGTGGTCATTTATATATTGTTTCCTTCCACTGGTGATAATATCTGTTCACATCGAACTGCAATGGGATATAAGATTTACGTGATGGAGAGTATTTACAATCTGAAATTGCAACAGCATCTCCAAATCTGAAAAATATTAACTGAAAACGGAACACGTCACAAGAAAGTCACGGCGGATAACCGTATACCATGTTACTTGTTCCGTTGTTAACAGGAGAAATTTAATACACGTACCTCTTTCTCATATATCCGTTATTGTGAACTATGAACGTGGTTCATTACATATTTGGATATATTTGTAAGATAAACATCACGTGATTAAGTTGAGATAGTTTTGTAGCTCTTCAGACACCCAGTTAAAATCGTTATGTTAGAACCAGTATCCTTTATTTCCTTCTTCCTCATTTTTTCCGCACCTTTCAAGCACTGGACCTGTCTAGAAAGGGCCACATGAAGCTTTCATCTCGTTTTTCACATGTAGAGCTTTCAATCGTGTGTGTGGACGGTATTTTCTAAGGAGGGTATTTCACAGAGAGCTCAGCTATTTAGAACTTCATACGCCCAACGTGTGGCAGTCAGCCTTATCCAGAAACAACGGCATAAAATCATCCTTAGTTAATTCGTTAACACCCTGAAGGTATCGTCTTTGTACTCTGGCGTTCACCCTTCTGAACATGGAATTTACGGATCACAATCAGTCGTTCATGTCGCTCGCCTCATTCAGTGTCGGTTGTTTTTCTCAGAACTAGAAATAAATTTCCATACACTGCAACGAACTGTATACAGTCTCGTTGCTTTGGTGCAAAAATTTACAAATTTCACGGCGAATGATTCCTGCAGTCATATTTCATACTCACTGTTGCCAAAATATCACAATATGCAAACATTTCGATCTGATCGCAATAATACAAACCGAGGAACGGTTCTAGTCAAAGTAACTGCGAATAACGTGGGAATTTCTGAAATTCTCTATTATCCATTCATTCAGCACATTTGGACGAACTTTAAATTATGCTCAAGATTTTCCGTGATGAAGAAATAAATCGTTAATATTATTTTCTTTTCGTACGAGGATTCTTGTTATGGATAACCACGACAGTGATAAACATATCGCTATGGCCAGAGGAACAGTTTTATAGATTCACAAACGCTGATAACTCTTTAGCATTGTTCTCAGGCGAAGCTGACAACAATGAAATATCGCGGGACGTGATGCGTCTGTTGCCTAGCATTAGTCTGCGTGATGAACAGAAGCTATTCGCGCGTGTATCGAGGCTCTTATAAAGTCAGTCTCGCGTAACCTGAAGTGTGCACCATAGCTTCGCTAGAAGGAGTTCAATTCATCTCCGAGAAAAGGTTAATTATTGTAGACTGGCAGATATTAGAGTTAAAATATCATGAAGCCAACGGAGGTAAGTGACCAGTAATAGTCTGTACTCAGCCATCATGCACGTCCTTGCAAAAAACCCCTACTGTGCCCATTAACTATAAAAACTGCTATTGATGAATGCTCTGATCTCATACGTCCCAATCAGAATGATATACAGCTTTAATCGGAGGTAGATCAAAATAATTTCGTAGTTTGTTTGCAGTTATCTCCTGAGCTCCTGGTATTTGAGACATGCAGTGTCGAATGTGAATCGTGTATCACTATAGACAGAAATCTATACTCCGCAGCCACCTTAAGGCGTGTGGCGGAGAGTTCTTCTGCCTTCCCAGCTTTACTGTTGTATTCTCGAGCGATGCTTAGATCGCGTAAGAAGGCTCTGGTTACTCTGAGTTTCATGACATTGCAATTTCGCGAGGGCTATAAGGGAGGAAATAGTATGCTGCCCGATTCTCTTCGGAACTTACTCTCTAGGAATCCGCGTTGCACATCAACTTTTTTATCACCTGCCACTGGAGTTGAGCATTTCCGTAATGCTCTCACGCCTACTAAACAACCCCGTGGCAACACCTATCGATGTCCATTGGATCTCTTCCAGCTCTTCTACTACTCCAGGCTGGTAAGGGGCCCAGACTAATCAGTATTACAGAAGAATTGGTCGAACAAGGTTTTTGTACCTTTTTCGTGGATGAATTACGTTTGCTCAAGACTCTTCTAGTGAGTCTGAGCTTGGAAATTTGGAAATCTGTGGTAAGGTCTTATGGGACCAAACTATTTAGGTCATCGATCCCTAAGCCTACAAACTACTCGAGCTAACTTAAACTTACGCTATGAACAACACACACACGCATGACCGAGGGAGGACTCGAACCTCTGACGGGGGGAGCCTGACGGACTGTGGAAAGGCGCCTCATACGGCATGGCTACTCCGCATGGCTCTGAACTTGGCATCTGCTATTCGCAGAATTAATCTTTAAAGTCATCATTCGACTTCAGATCGCTTCTGACAGTTAACCCCATATTTTTTCGGTACTTCAGTTTACATTGACTTATCACCAAATGCATAATCGAACATAACGGACTTCTTCAACTGTTTATATTCGGTATGTTATAATCAATAGGATTTTCAGGGTCCTACATGTTCCTGTGCTGCCGGCCACGGTGGTCTCGCGGTTAAGGCGCTCAGTCCGGAACCGCGCGACTGCTACGGTCGCAGGTTCGAATCCTGCCTCGGGCATGGATGTGTGTGATGTCCTTAGGTTAGTTAGGTTTAAGTAGTTTCTCGGCAGAAATTTCTCCATTTCGCTTGATGTCTTTTGTCATTGCAACCGTCCTATAGACAAGAGGTTCGTCTCCGTGTAGGCTCAAGGAACTTTCGGGGTTAAACAGTAAGTTAATCAAGATCTGTGGGGTAATTTCTATTGTCCGATTCCACTCGTCGACTCTGAACAATGACGTCGTACCTAAGGCTGAGAGGCTACATAGAGGCAATCTTTGAAAGCAACTGATCATATTTGTATACAAGAATAGGATGAAATTACAATCACAGTTCATGTTATTAATTACTTAGCCACAAAATATATCGTGAAACACGTATGTAACGCAGCAGCGATGGCGAGGCATTGTAGCATCTGACCAGAGAGTATGCGCTTGACCGCGCGAGTGTTGCGAGCAGTTCGCTAGTTGTCGCTATGCAGAGCAGTACTCTGTCAGTAGTCGTTGCGAGTCTGTAGCTCTATCTAGTTGAGAGCAGTACTCTGTCAGTAGTCGTCGCGTGCAGTACGCTAATAGTCGTCATGCAGAGCAGTCGGTCAGTGATAGCAGTCCAGTGCAGGTGATGTAGGCGGTCGGCAACACTGGTCAAGATGCTGAATGAGGTATACTGTTAATTAATATAATCATTAGATAATGTAAAATTTATTTATTGTAATTAATCTCCAACAAATCCCCCAATAATAATTTTTATTTCAAAAGCATTTTTTCAAAAATTTAATTTTTTATTGAACTAAAGATTTCGTTGCACTTCCCATTTCATTCCACTTCTTTTGAAAAAAAATTTCACTAAAATCACAAAAAAAAGGGAATATTATTATTTGCAATGCAGTTCCTCCAAGCGGTGCGCAACAACAAGAGCAGAAATTTGACTAGGTGTTGCAATGAGGTAAGAATTTAATTTTGATTTTTGCACAGGGCCAAAGACCGATATTTCGGTATAATTGAATTTTCTTATCACTGAATAGACTTTAATTTTTTTGTGAAGAATTTATATTTGAGTCAGATTGCGAATTTCACATTTTTGTTGCCATTGTCAGTACATTTCATTGTGGGCAGGTTACGCTTAGAGCAATGTCCATTAGCATTCTTAAATAATATTGTCCATACTTTTTCAAAATTATTGCAGGGAGGTTATTCTTGGCTCCTATTCATTTGACATTTCTTTCTTTTAAAATTTTTGTTGGGAGGTTACACTCGGCTCCTATTTGTATTAAATATTGTCATTTCATTTCTTTTAAAAATTACGGTGGGGAGGTTACACTTGGCGACCCTGCCAGGATCGTATTTCGTTGAGAATCTTTTGAACAACAGTCAGATATCTGCTCTTATTTGCTTAGATATAATTAGGATTTGGCGCAACGCTTTTATTAACTTGTGACTTTCTTTCTACAGGTCAACGGCAATTCGTTGCTCTGTTGTATTTGTTTGTTGCCTTTTTGCATTTGTGCTTATTGTTTTGTGAATATTTGTGACTATTGTAAAAATGCCGCAAAAGACTGTGAATAGTGTATCGCGAGGTATTTTGCATGAAATTACCGACTTAAAGAGCGTGACCGATAGTAATTGTGACACGCAGTGTAATGATGTCAATCCTGCGTTCACCAACAATCAGTGCATTACAACCACTAATGATGACTTTTACCTTAATGATGAACAAACGAACCTAATTGTCTCGTCTGTTAATTTAACAATTGATGACGCAGAACGCTCTATTGTAATGCGCGCTACCCAGCTTAACATACCTGATTTGGAAAATTCAGATGACGTACAGACAAATTTGTCTAATGAAAATGAACAGGATACTCAAAGTACGACGGATTTATTTAATTCCGAAATAGTGACTGACGGTGTACGTCCGACCGATAAACCTTTCTGTAAATTACAGAATGACCAAATGGTCACGCAAAACGAGAAAATTCCAGATCCACCACTAAACAGCACAGAGAATATAAACGCTAGTTTTGACTTGGTACGAATTATGAGAAGTTTGCTACAACAGCAAAGTGAGAAAATAGATAACAGTAGTAAAGATCTCAAACAACAACTTAGTGAACAGGCAAAACAACAGAGTGAAGATCTTAGACAACTTAGTGAACAGGTCAGACAACAGAGTGAAGATTTTAAACAACTTAGGGAACAGAACAAACAAGATAATGAAAATCTCAAACAACACTGAAATGAAAAATTAGACGACAATTCCAGACAGTTAAATGAAAAATTAGACGACAATTCCAGACAGTTAAATGATAAATTAGACGACAATTCCAGACAGCTTAGTGAACAAATTAGAGCCGTTGCCGCGCAGTGTCATGACACTAAGGAACAGTTGCGCACGGAAATTGAGGCTTGTTCACAAAAAAATAGCGAAGAAATTAAGTCTGTTGCGCAAGAATTAAGGGAAATGCAAACAGCCGCAACAGAAACACTCAGAGACGAAATTAGCGGAGTCGCTAAACAATGCTCTGAAAAAGCTACACAATTACGGGACGAATTTAAAGCAATGACGGTAGAACTTTCGCGCACAATGGATGCAAAGATAGACGCGAAATTCGAACAGCAGAACACTCAGATTAACGAGCGCTTTAATCAGCACATACAGAACAGTGATACGCGTTTCCGCAAATTTATTCAGGATCAAAATAAAGTCAAACGTCAGGTTATGGAAACAATCACTGCACAAAGACAAGAGGATAAACGTAAAATGTTCGCGAAAGCGAAGACGTATGTAGACAATAATATTACTACAGTGTCCGACAAAATTAATACCATAGAACAATTGAACGCGGAATTACGGGATGAAATTTCTGATCTTAAATCAAAAACAGATACACACACAGTAAATATTCAAACAGTGACAGACAGATTCGAACAATTAGATCTAACACAGGATTGCGATGTCATCAAAGCTGATGTTAAAAAACTGAGCGAAACTACGCGTAAGTTGCAAAAACAGATTAATGCGTCCGATTCTAAAACCGATGATCAGGCAAAAATACTGACTGAAAAATATGATGAATTGGCCAGTCGTATTGATGTTATCGAAAATACTAATGACAATAAATCAGACGATACTGCACCGATTTCATTTAACCAAACACCTGAATTTCAAAATTTACAGCAGACAATTAATGAGATCGATTCATCTAACAACACGTTACGTAGGACGTTGTCAAGTTTACAACAAGAAGTAACAGAGATGAAAAACATTTCAGTTAATAACATACCACAACAGACGCCACTTTATGAACATGTGTCAGACTCACGCAGCGCGTATAATTTGGGTAATCTACAGAGAGTACGGGACTTAGATTCCGAACAACCACAGTTCAATTGATACTCTTACGATCCTGAACCTGTTGCATCACACAGAGATGATAATTTCGATTACAAACATTTTCTGTCAGTAAGAAAGTTCAAAATATTTAAAAACGATAGAACGCAGATTCACCCACTGGATTGGATTCAACAGTTTAGCTCTGCTCTTCCACCGACTTGGCCTGTAACACATAAACTTGAATTTATTTGCAGTTTTTTGGAAGGCGAACCGGCAACACGTATGAGACCGATCGCGAGACAGTGTTACTCGGTAGAGGAATTTCAGAATGCTTTTCTGCCAGCGTACTGGTCGAAGACGACACAGCGCGGAATTAAAGATCAACTAATTAGTTTGCCAAACTATGAAAACTCAAATTTTCCCAGTGTAACGCAATTTTTTGAGCACATGGTACAACAAAACCAGTACCTAAGTGAACCGTACAGTGAATCCGCACTGATACAATTATGCATTTCCAAATTACCACGGTCATTACGAGTGTCACTCCTAACAGGTCAGCAAAAAGAAAATATTTCAGCGTTCAGAGATCTTTTACAGCTCTTGGAAGTACAGCAATCTGATTATTCTTTTGTAAACAAAAACTTTTCTTATAATAACCAAGGTCAACAAAAGTACAGCAATTATGATCAGACACGTAATTTTAATAGGAAAGATAACAGACGCTTTAGGAACGACAACTACTAAAATTCTAATAACAGCCAAAATTCTAATTATCAATATCGTCAAACTTTTCAGCAACAGGAACCGCACTTTAGTAACAATAGAGGTATTTCACAACAACAACATCAAAACCAGCCGGTTAGCATACCTAACCAACAATGGAATGCACAAGGTCAACCAGGCTTTAATGTTTCGCCGCGTGGACGTATAGTCCCTGGTCCAACAAATAGTAATGGACGGCAGCAAGGAAACAACTACGTACAAAGAAGACAGTATTTCAATTCCCATCGCAATGCACCGTATAGGAATGACTATTACGACAGACGTAAAAACGATGAGCACAATTACCAGCGTACATATAATAACAGTCGGTCTCACCAACAGCAAAATCATACGCAAGAACATATTCGCATGAATGAACCCGACAGTAGGTACCATCCAGAGCGTAACACGTCTGGAAGAAGTAATAGGACAGTTCAAATAGTCGAAATGCCACAGAATCCTCCTAATAATAATAACACGTTAGATAGAATCTGACTAGATAATGTACAGGACGCATCTTCCAATAATACAAGCACTACCTTAGACACGCAAAATGTTGTTCACGAAAATGTAATTACTTTTGACGACATCAGAGACACTCTTTTACAGGAAAGACCAGTTATTCAGAAAACCATTTCACATCCTGTTATCGAAATTAAAATTGGTTCATCGAAATTCTCAGCAGTAATTGATTCCGGATCACCAATATCAGTAATAAATGAGGAGACTTTCAACGAGTGCAACAAAGAGAATACCTATCCGACATTACCTTTAGGCAAAACAAAAGTGAAAGGAGCAGTACCGAGTAAAGGAGTAGACGTTAAATTACAGACGCATTTATCATTTTGTATCGCAGGTCACACTTTTCACTCTAATTTTTGGATTGTTCCTTTATTGACAACAGACGTTATTTTAGGTACAAATTTTCTGGTACAACACGACGCAGTTATCGATTTTCAAAATTCTTATTTAATGTTAAAGGATGAAAATGTACAATTGGCTTTAGAATTTCAGCACTCTTTATCTGCGGAAGAACAAACAATTAACCGCACAGAGGTCATTTCCGCAACACGTAACATAGACTGTAATCCCGCATTGTTCACGGATACGTACGTACACAACTATAATACTCCAGACGAAGCTGACTACGACGTAATGCAATTGATTTCTGATAAGGTTAAAAAGAGCAGTGCAACTACAGACGACGAACGAAAGCAATTACACAAAATTCTTTTACAGCAAGCTCCAGTTTTCGACAACATTCCTGGTACTATGTCCGGATTTATGTATGAATTTCAAGTCAAACCGCACGACACATTTAAAGCAAAGCATTATCCCATCCCATATATTCACAGAGAACAGGTTAAAAAGGAATTGCAGGATATGCTTGACCAAGGAATTATAGAACCGGCAGTTAGTCCATACATAAACCCGCTACATATTGTTAAGAAAAAAGATGGCTCACTTCGCCTTGTACTTGATTCACGTCACATTAATGACATTATTATTAATGAAACAGATCGACCACAGACATTAGAGGAACTTCTACAGAAATTTCACGGTACAGCTATTTATTCTACACTAGATTTGAAATCGGGATTTTGGCAAATTCAACTTCATCCGAACTGCAGAAAATACACAGCTTTTCTCTGTTTCGGCGACTGTTATCAATTTTGCAAATTACCGTTCGGGTTAACTATTTCTTCTGCAGCTTTTATTCGCGGTTTGAACACCATACTTCCGACAGAACTTAAGGACAGAATTACGACGTACGTAGACGATGTTCTTATCGCAGAAGCTAACTGGTCTGAACACAATCTGATTCTTGAACAACTGTTACAAACTTTCCATGCACAAGGACTTACAGTTAACCTCAGTAAATCGCATTTTGGCAAAACTTCCATAAAATTTCTTGGACACGTAATTTCAGCAGAAGGCATTGCGCCTGATCCAGAAAAACTTCAGGCTCTACGTGACATTAGTGTTCCTACGACGAAGAAACAATTACGCAGTTTTTTGGGCTTAATTAACTTTTTTCGTAAATTTATTCACCATTCTGCTTTAGACACGCCTAGACTATGCCAATTAACAGGTAAAAACACTATTTGGTCTTGGGATAAGCAAGCACATTCTGAATTCATGAACCTGAAACATGCTCTGTTGAATGCTCCACTTTTATCGCACCCAGATCTTACTAGAAATTTTTCCATTGCCACCGACAGTTCCAACACCGCTTTAGGTGTACATATTTTCCAGGAAATAGAAGAAGATGGTTCAACAGTAATTAAAAACATCGCATTTGCAAGTCGCATTTTGTCACCCGCTGAACGAAATTATTCCGTTACAGAATTAGAAACATTATGTGTTGTATGGGCTTTTACGAGATTTAGGCACTTTCTTTATGGCAGACATACCACCGTTTACACAGACCACAGAGCGATACAATTTTTACTTTCGGCTAAATTCACTCACGACAGGTTAAGTAGATGGAAACTTTATTTACAGGAATTTAATTTTACGATTGTTCACATTCCCGGCACACAAAATGTTATAGCAGACGCACTATCGCGTTCTCTCGGCAACAATCAGCAAGACGTAGCAACCAACTTCTGCAAAACAAATTTCAGTGTCTTGTACATTCAACAAGTTGCATTTGAAAACTTTATTTCATCGTCATTACAGGACATAGCAAAGGAGCAAAATAAAGACAATGTGTGGAAAGAAATTAAACACCTTTGGGAAGATAGGAATAATGTTACGATTAGAAACCATTACACTGTGCGCAATGACATTGTGTTTCGCCGCTCTCATCCTGACAGCAACAATTGGTTATTATTCATTCCCGACGAACTGGTTAACAAATTAATTTGGTACACTCATTTAAGTTACGCACATTACGGAGCACGAAAATGTTTTCTTATACTGAGACAGAACTGTTATTTTACCAACATGGAGAAACGTATACGACGAGTTTTAGCGTCTTGTAAAATTTGCCAGAAAGCTAAATCAGACACCACCTCACATATTCCTCCATTATATCCCATTGTACCTGTTAAATTAAGACATATGGCCGCTGTAGATATTTTTGGTCCGATTCCCAGAACTAACAGAGGTTTTTGCTACATCTTTGTCGCTGTTGAGCTCACTTCAAAATTTGTTACTTTCACTCCATTACGCAAAGCTACTGCTAAAACTGTTTCGAAAGCATTTGTAAAACATTTTCTATCTCATGTAGGGCATGTAATGAAAGTAATTTCTGACAATGGATCTCAATTTCGTAGTAGCGTATGGACACGCATGTTACGAGCCAGAAACATTTCTCCGATCTATATATCCAAGTACCACGCTTCTTCGAACCCCTGTGAACGATTAATGAAAGAAATTGGTAAACTATGCCGAATATACTGCCACAAAAGACATATTGATTGGGACACATACATATTCTCATTCCAAGATGTAATTAATTCCATTCCAAATGAATCCACTATGCTATCTCCGTCTGTTATACTGAAAAATGCTGAACCACCTAACAAAATTAAAGAATTGATAACAATTCCTACATCTCGTCGATTACGACACCATGAAATAATTGACATTGCGCTGAACAACATCAAACGTGCCGCAGAGCGCCGGAGAAGACAGCAAAAACAGGTTTGTACACACCGCATCTTTCACGTTGGACAGAAGATACTAATACGTACACACTATTTATCCAGCAAATTAAAAGGTAAGTGCAGTAAATTTGAACTTCTATACGCAGGTCCATATCGGATTCGCAGCATCCCTCACCCCAATGTTGTACACGTCGAAACTTTGAGAACCAGAAAATCGAAAGGCAATCACCATATCTCAAACATTAAACGGTTTATTGAGTGAAACCACTGTATGATTCAACACACTGATGATGCCATTTACTAATGCAATTATTTCACTTGACTAATTACTGATGATTATCGAATTTTTTCTTGGCAAGTGCCCGGCAAGGTAAGGTTAGCAGGTCGCTTTTCTTGTCGTTACACATCAGACCGTGCATACTTTTCCAGACGAACCTACGTATTTTATGACTAATTATGCAATGTTAGCTAATGACATGTTAATGTCATTACATTTTTTTTCATTAAAGTCTTTAAGTCTCGCCTCGATTAACTACACTACATACAAGCTGAACACAACGAACGTGACATTTGTCTTTTTATGTACGATTGTATTCCAGTTTTGTTTATATGCACTGTGAAATAATTAAGATATAACACACACCAGTCGACTTTGACATTTTTTTTTTGCCCTATGACATCTCAACATCGTGACTGTTTTACATTTTTTGCTGCTGCATTGTGTTATTCTCTGTACATTTTTAGCTTTGAACACTGTCAATTTCTTTGACATATTACGTTTTCTGTCATGATATGCTGTATGCTTAAGTATGTTACCATAAACCAGTCATTATTTAGTGGGTATAGGATTTAAATGCAAGACATTAATCTTTGTTCATGAATTTCAGAAAGAAATGATGCATGTAAGAAATAAATTCAACAGAAATGGGAATTTCACCTGCGGAATAAACGAAAGAAGATGCAATAACTTTATGAGGAAGAGTAAATGGATCAGGATTGGCAGGCATTAACAAGAATATACTATACTCATCACAGAATAGCAGTCTTAACTAATTTTTTCTTTCAGAATACAAGGTGATTGATGCAGGCTGTCAGACAGAACTACACATCTTAGTTTTAGTGATGAAATATGCTAGAGATAAGGAATAGTTGTATAATGAGTAATGAAGTGATTTTTGCAGATGATAATGAATGCTGACGAATAATGATGAAGGATTATGAATAATGAAGTTTTTCTTTACAGGTGATGATAATAGTGAAGTTATGATGATATGGATAATGAAGTTTTTTCTTTACAGATGAGGATAATGTTGAAGTTATGTATTTATGCTACGTAGTTATTTAAGTATTTGTTGCAGTTTGTTTTGACAGCAGGTGTTATATTGCATAGTAGGATGACGGAAAGTTTTGGAAAGGACAGCTATGGAACACATTTTTATACACATTTCACTACCTGTTAATTCGAAGTTCACTACTTTTCAGCATAGTGTGCGTTTCTTCTTTCAGGTCAATAATACATTTTGTATTTTTTTTTTCAGGAGAAGCTTTTCGTGATACTTACTAAACCTGTTAGTTATTATACCTGTTCTAGTACTTGCATTTTTATTTATTTTTTACCCATTTGTGCCTATCATTTAAAAATGTGATCACATATACTGCCTTGTTACATAACCTTGGTACAGCTGACTCATGACGAATGACGTTACCTATCCTCATTTGCAGCAATAGGTCAAAAACAAATAGTGTTATGCCTCAGCAATCAATTATCGATCCCAACGCAATGCATTGCTAACAAAAAAAAAATGTATTACCAGTCCCACATAATGTCACTAGTTTATAATAATTCTGAATAATACTGATTAGCTCTGAATAGTATGTCGCTTTAGTAATGACTTCTTAATGAGACAAAAAAAAGTATATATTTAAAATAATGCTTTGTCACTAGTTAATACTGCCACTGTTTATTGTAATGAGACTACTTATAATGCCTATGATTACTAATGCTATGACTAACTAACTGATTTTAATAATGACTTTGTAATGATCTGAATACTACTGAAGGAGAAACACTGTTTATTGTAATGCGACTACTTATAATGCCTGTGATTATTAATGCTATGACTGTAATTAACTGTTTTTAATAATGACTTCGTAATGATCTGAATAATACTGAATGATGAACTATGTTTTATTCTATTCAATACTTGCTGGCCACTGAGTGCCAATAATTAATGTCACTCGATGAATTGTTATTAATTATGCCATTAATTAGCTCTTGTTTTCAATGTTCATACTTTGTAATTGGAAATGAATGTGACTGTTTAATAATGCTTTGTAATTAGGAAAAGGCTAATAATTAATACTATTAGAATGACAAATGATTAATTAACTGTAATTAGGAGAAGACTAATAATTCTTACTATTGGAATGACAAATAATTAATTAACGACAAATGATTAATTAACTGTAATTAGACAAATGATTAATTAACGACAAATGATTAATTAACTGTAATTAGGAAAAGGCTAATGATTATTATTGGAATGACAAATGATTAATTAACTGTAATTAGGAGAAGGTTAATGATTCTTAATTACACTCTGTAACTGAAAAGAATGCGATTATTTGTAACCAGGAAAAGAAGGCTACTGATTCCATGTAAAACAATTAATGAACATTTTTCTGTAATACTACATACTTGGTACAGAAATGTTCAATAACTGGGCTATGAATGCCACAAACTAATTAAGTCTCTAATTGTCAATATTATGTGACTTGATGTCCTTCACCTCATAAGCTGACTACCCTGAATTATTGCAATGTCCATTTGTCCTGTTTATCCTAGTGATCATGGAGCACTATATTTGGTTTTGCACTAATTCTACGTTGGTGCGCCTTGTAAGAGCGTGGCGTTGACACGACATGCTGTCCACCACCGTGAGCGATGAAGACGTTATTATGGTCGTACTGTTTGGTGTACCTAATGTACTGCCAAAATGAAAACATGGAATATTACTACGACAATTCAGTGTCTTGGGTCCGCTGATAAATTCTGATGGGACAAGAACTTCAAGTTGTGTCACTTGGTGTTGCACTTCTGTGGAAAGATATGGACTTTCAGAGCAGCTGTGTGCAATCTAAAGTGCTACAACCATGATGCAATCCTTCCCTTTCCTATCCTGATTCTTGTCACATAAAAAAAAAATAAAAAAAAAAAAAATTTTTTGGTAACATCATTTATGTTCATAGGTTATACATTTTTCGATTTGTTGAATTCCAGTGCGAGTACACTTGTGGCACTGGTCGACATGATTTTTTGCCATTATGTTTATTTGTTGTGAAAATGCTAAAGACATTTCTCCAGTGCGTGTGCACTTTGGACATGATTTTTTGTCGTTATGTTTATTTATTGCGAAAATGCTAAAGACATTTTTCGATTTGTTCTGAAGTACAGTATACAGTATACGTATGTACACTCTTGTCTTTTATATTGCATATACATTTTTATTTTATTTTAATGATATGTTCTGAACTACAGTGCATGTGCACTTATGTTAGGTGTTAATATGTTTTCTATTGAACTTCAGTGCCTGTACACTTATCTCATTTTTCAATATGTTTTCTACTATTCTGTATATTCAATACCTTAATGCGAATGCACTTATGCCATTTGTTACTAATTGTACATACATTTCATCAATTACTGATATGTTCTCAACTGCAGTGCATGTGCACTCATGTCACTTGTCAACATAATATTTTTTGCCAGTCTGTTTATTTGTTCTGAATATGCTAAAGAATTTTTTCAGTGCCTGTGCACTTTGTTATCTGTCAAATAATTTGTATATACATTTTTCTGATTTGTTACTATGTTTTGTACTCACATTTTGTCTTTGTCTGATATATCTTGTGCTTAGTGCGTGTGCACAACATTTACCTTATGTACTACATCTAAATATTCTGTAAATTGTAGAAGTTTATTAATTAATTAAAAAATTTTGCCGCGATTGGCAAGTCCAAATGACTCACCATCGCTGCCAAATTTTTGCCCCCCCAGTGGACGGTTATAAAACACGTATGTAACGCAGCAGCGATGGCGAGGCATTGTAGCATCTGACCAGAGAGTATGCGCTTGACCGCGCGAGTGTTGCGAGCAGTTCGCTAGTAGTCGCTATGCAGAGCAGTACTCTGTCAGTAGTCGTTGCGAGTCTGTAGCTCTATCTAGTTGAGAGCAGTACTCTGTCAGTAGTCGTCGCGTGCAGTACGCTAATAGTCGTCATGCAGAGCGGTCGGTCAGTGATAGCAGTCCAGTGCGGGTGATGTAGGCGGTCGGCAACACTGGTCAAGATGCTGAATGAGGTATACTGTTAACTAATATAATCATTAGATAATGTAAAATTTATTTATTGTAATTAATCTCCAACAAATCCCCCAATAATAATTTTTATTTCAAAAGCATTTTTTCAAAAATTTAATTTTTTATTGAACTAAAGGTTTCGTTGCACTTCCCATTTCATTCCACTTCTTTTGAAAAAAAATTTCACTAAAATCACAAAAAAAAGGGAATATTATTATTTGCAATGCAGTTCCTCCAAGCGGTGCGCAACAACAAGAGCAGAAATTTGACTAGGTGTTGCAATGAGGTAAGAATTTAATTTTGATTTTTGCACAGGGCCAAAGACCGATATTTCGGTATAATTGAATTTTCTTATCACTGAATAGACTTTAATTTTTTTGTGAAGAATTTATATTTGAGTCAGATTGCGAATTTCTCATTTTTGTTGCCATTGTCAGTACATTTCATTGTGGGCAGGTTACGCTTAGAGCAATGTCCATTAGCATTCTTAAATAATATTGTCCATACTTTTTCAAAATTATTGCAGGGAGGTTATTCTTGGCTCCTATTCATTTGACATTTCTTTCTTTTAAAATTTTTGTGGGGAGGTTACACTCGGCTCCTATTTGTATTAAATATTGTCATTTCATTTCTTTTAAAAATTACGGTGGGGAGGTTACAATCGTCAAAAATGAAAAGTAACGAAAATAAATAAGAACATGGAAAGAGAAGTATACATGTCTAGAATAAATTATCATAGTAATTTATGCGAGTAAGAGAAGCTCAGACAATCTTTAAATCCATTACAATATTGCACATCATGAAGTTATAGCACTGCCAAATAACGTTAACTTTTAATAATACCGAAAATTCATAAAAGTAGGGTCTCAAAAATATTGGAATCGGTAACTAGGACTGACCTGTTCAGGTGAATTCTAGTTGCCGATTCCTATCATTCCACGGTTCGTTATTTAGACCGTTTTAAAAAGTGTGTGCTCCACATTGTTACAGGACATCTACGTATGGTGTTGAGCGCTTCACTGCTATGAAAAAGAGAAAAATTTGGAAGCTGTACTAAGGTCATCAGTCCCTAAGCTCACACACTAAATAACCTATATTATCCTAAGGACAAACACACACAGCCATGCCCGAGGGACGACTCGAACCTCCGTCGGGAGCAGCCGCACAGTCGATGACTGCAGCGCCCCAGACCGCTCGGCTAATCCCACGCGGCACTTTCAGCTGTTGGAGAATTAAGTTCCAATACCATGCACGCCTGTACTATGTTAAGTCGACAGTACATAGTAATCTTCCTTCCTTTCATAGCATATTCTAGCTAAATACCATGAATGCCAAGACACTTTGGATTTTTTAAATTTTATTTCCATGTTCCTGAAACGTCGATCTTTGTTGTTTTATGCTGACAATGATATATCAGCCATAAAAAGGTATATATGTATCATAATTACCTAAATGCGCGTAAGTCTGTTGTATATATACCGGGTGATCAAAAAGTCATTATAAATTTGAAAACATAATAAACCACGGAATAATGTAGATAGAGAGGTAAAAATTGACACACGTGTTTGGAATGACATGGGGTATTAGTAGAACAAAAAAAAAAAAAGAACACAAGTACACAAAATGCCCGACAGATGGCGCTGGACATCAAAACGTCAGTGACTGTGCATGACAGTCGTGTATGAAAGGAGTTGTAATTAAAGAGAGAATCAGATGCGCCAGCGGTCGCAGCATGTTGACGTTACCTGAAAAGGCGCTTTTAGTGAAGCTGTATTATCGGAATGGGGAATGTACTGGTTCAGCGTTACGATCCTATCGCCATAGGATGGGGATTCGAACGGGTAAAGGTCCGTTGACAAATGCAACTGTGGCGAGAATGATTTCGAAGTTCGAAGCCACAGGTTATTTCGACGATTGACCCCGTAGTGGCCGACGGAGCACAAGGCGTAATGCTGCTGACACAGTTCAGGAAGAAATGGACACTGTAGCGGGTTCGTCTATGCACGGGGAAGTCAGCGCTCGTACATTCGCACGTCGAACCGGTATTCCTTACACTACTGTTTGGTTGGCACTCAGGCGTACCCTCCGATGCTATCCGTACAAAATCCATCGGCATCATGAACTGTTACCTGGCGATTTAGTGAAGCGGAGGGCATTTGCGGTGTGGGCGTTTCAAAAGATGGCGGAAGATGACGACTGGTTGAGGAACGTGTGATGGACCGACGAAGCTTATTTCACGCACCGATGGTCTGTCAACGCCCACAACTGCAGAATTTGGGCTACCGGAAATCCTAGAACTGTCGTGGAAACTCCACTGCACGACGAGAAAGTCACGGTATTGGTTGGATTTACCACATCTACCGTCATCGGGCCTTTTTTCTTCGAGATAATGGGCGATTCTGGTTTTGTAACGGCTACCGTGACGGGTGAGAGGTACGCCGATATATTACAGAATCGCATCATCCCCAGCCTGGCTGATAAACACATGCTGGAACGTACGATGTTTATGCAGGATGGCGCTCCACCCCATATTTCTAGACGCGTGAAAGATCTCTTGCGCGCGTCGTTTGGTGATGATCGTGTGCTCAGCCGCTACTTCCGTCATGATTTGCTTCCCAGGTCCCCAGACCTCAGTCCTTGCGATTATTGGCTTTGGGGTTACCTGAAGTCGCAAGTGTATCGTGATCGACCGACATCTCTAGGGATGCTGAAAGACCGGTGCCAATGCCTCACCATACCCCTGGACATGCTTTATAGTGCTGTTCACAACATTATTCCTCGACTACAGTTATTGTTGAGGAATGATGGTGGACATATTGAGTATTTCCTGTAAAGAACATCATCTTTGCTTTGTCTTACTTTGTTATGCTAATTATTGCTATTCTGATCAGATGAAGCACCATCTGTCGGACATTTTTTGAACTTTTGCATTTTTTTTTTTGTTCTAGTAAAACCCCATGTCATTCCAAGCATGTGTGTCAATTTGTACCTCTCTATCTACATCATTCCGTGATTTATTCAGTTTTCAAATTTATACTGACTTTTTGATTACCCGATATATTAAAATATCTACGGCCACAAAAAGTTGCGGTGACACCATCGTATTTCATTATTCTGCTTCAGCTGCATGTTGTGCTCAGGTGTACATTGACAATGCAGCGAAGCATAGTAAACGCAACTAGCAGCTATTTTTCGAATCTCAAACGTTTGTTCACTATGTATTTATCGTTGAAATGTTTACCGACATTTGTAACTAATTTAGTGAAGGTAACTGTGTACCGTTGTTGATAATGGATTAATTTCACTATGGGTCGTTACTAACATGGTTCCTACATTTCCAATTAGGATAGTGAGTGATTCTATTAAGCTCCAGGTACGAATCAGGAAGAGGAAAACTTTATTATTAGAGCGCAAAAATATCGATTAAGGATCCTAAAATTTGTCACCAGATTAAAAGGGTATCTAGAGCTGCGTTGGAACTTCAACCTGTGCGGTGAATCACAATATAGCAGAAAGGAAACCGTGGCACTGACGTCTCGGTGTCGTTCAGATCGGACAAAGATGTTTCACAAAACTAAACATATCCTTCTCAGGTGTACCATTCTGGCACCGAGGTGACTTAAGGAAATGAAATTAATATCAGTTAAGATCCTTGAATAGGAATGTCCGGAATGTTAACATCTTCCTAGTCATCCACATTCAAATATACGTCGTAGCTGATTAAATAGGTGACTTAAGGAAATGAAATTAATTTCAGTTAAGATCCTTGAATAGGAATGTCCAGAATGTTAACATCTTCCTAGTCATCCACATTCAAATATACGTCGTAGCTGATTAAATGCACATAGTCCTCTCTTACGAAGACTGTTTCTTTATTAAGTTCGTGAAGTCTAAACCGCAGAGAAAATCCGATGAAACCGTGCACAGATGTCTCGGGCAGTGTCCCGGCTATGCCCGTCGATCGCGTCATGTCGCTCCTTTTAGTTCTGAGCGCAGAGAGAGCACGTAAAGATGTATAGAAAATTGCGTTTCCCGCCAAGTACAAGTGCTTGCGGAGTGATGTGACCTGATTACATGCTGCTCACGTAAAGTAACTGTCAGGCATTTCCTACTTCATGACACTTCTGGCCACACACTGCAGGGGCAATGGAGATGTTCCTTCAGCGTTTTCGATGGAGGGTGATGGCAATTGTCTGAGGCTGAGCATCGGTTATGAAGAGAAATAGCTGGAAGGTGTAGCAAACTGTTACAAATAAGTTATTGTTGATTATCACCGTGGTTTCCATTTCGCGACCGGTCGGACTTTAATAAAAGTACAGCCCATGTATATTGAGCTGTCAGATAGGCTGAAATGACCTGGGGTTAAGAGCAGACAAAATGTGGAGTTACTTGAAAAAGACATAAATAGAACACCCAACACCCACTGTGGCTTGCTTTGTAGGAGTTAGTCCGCAGCTCGTGGTCGTGCGGTAGCGTTCTCGCTCCCCACGCCCGGGTTCCCGGGTTCGATTCCCGGCGGGGTCAGGGATTTTCTCTGCCTCGTGATGACTGGGTGTTGTGTACTGTCCTCAGTTAGGTTTAAGTAGTTCTAAGTTCTAGGGGACTGATGACCATAGATGTTAAGTCCCATAGTGCTCAGAGCCATTTGAACCATTTGTAGGAGTTAAATTATTACTGTTATTTGACTTGGGTTTATTGAGCCATGCTACTAAAAGCTTGGTAAAAATGCAAAATAATATGTGCTGAGAACGCAGAATATAAATAGTAGGATGTCAAATTATTTTACAGTTGCCTCTTACGACCAATCTTTGTAGGTACGAAATCTTTACGTATCAACTACAGGCAGAATATACCAAGCTGAACTCAGGAAAGAATGAGAATCATAAACACGATATTATCATGATTTCGTAACCACAGATAATACATCAAGTTTCATATAAACGAGTTATTACTTCCCGTAAATACAAAAAAACGTTATAATCCTCTTCAGTGCTGAGCTTAGACTTAGTGAGTGAAAATTATATATTCATAGGCATTGCTGTGTTTTGGGATCAAATAAGGCTAAAATTCTAAATTGCAGAAATTCTTGTGATTCACCACAATATTGGGACACGTAGCCTATACACTACATCAGGACTCACACACGTTTTTTATCCTAGTAACAACATATTTCCGCGTATTATTTTGCTGCAATTTATTTATAAACTGATGACTGAAATACATAGATGTATCTGTGTGTATACCACAAAATATTAGTTTATTATCATATCTGAAAAGAGAATGAAAAAAATTTATCCTACCAGGACCCCTTAAAATTGTAAGTAGGCTGTTTATGTTTTCTTATTGGCAATGTTACGTAGCGGTCTGTGTGAGAATCACTGGCTGTGCTGTGTGCAGTCTCTGGCTGGTTTGCATTGTTGTCTGCCATTGTAGTGTTGGCCAGCGGCAGCTGGATGTGAGCAGCCCGTAGCGTTGCGCAGTTGGAGGTGAGCCGCCAGCAGTGGTGGATGTGGGGAGAGAGATGGTGGAGTTTTGAAATTTGTCATGAACTGCTATATATATTATGACTATTAAGGTAAATACATTGTTTGTTCTCTATTAATATCTTTCATTTGATAACTATGCCTATTAGTAGTTAGTGCCTTCTGTAGTTTGAATCTTTTATTTAGCTGGCAGTAGTGGCGCTCGCTTTATTGCAGTAGCTCGAGTAATCAAGATTTTTGTGAGGTAAGTGATTTGTGAAACGTATAGGTTAATGTTAGTCAGGGCCATTCTTTTGTAGGGATTTTTGAAAGTCAGATTGCGTTGCGCTAAAAATATTGTGTGTTAGTTTAAGCACAGTCATGTATAATTGTTCAAAAAGGGGACGTTTCATAAAATGTAAGTTACACATCTTCATCAAAGGCCAAGCAACTTTCATTGAATGCTCTCCAACACATCAAACCGACACAGGTACTTGAGACAATTTCGCAACATACTCACCAATCCCCTGTAAACAATCCTCGGACCTTTCTATCAGTCGTCTAATTATCTGACGATATTAATTCTCTCGTTACTCAAGAAACGATTCAACGGTGAGTTGTTTCTTCGTCGGAAAACCGCGACTGCTTTGAATCACTTCCTCGATGGCTTGGACATTGGAGACTGTGGTCGTTGTCGATATCGATGGCCTTCCTTTCCGATGAGTGTTACTCACGTCTGAACAGTAGTGGTAAAGTTGTTGAAATCGTTTCAATATGGTGGGGTGCTACATTGCGCTTTGTCCACATACCGCCAGAATTCGCGCTCAGTCCGTGCGCAATTTAGACGTCTTGCCCCGTCGAATCTTACTGTCCCCCGCAGGTCAACTTTGGCACATCTCTCCAGTCGACACGCCATTTCATTTTCACACTGTGACTCAGGTATCATGCTTATCACAGCACAGCTGTGTCTGCAGGAGTCGCAGGACACGCACTCTTTTCTGCAACTCGGCACAGTTGTTGCGCAGCTATCTCAGCATGGGACGATGTCTGTGTAGCATCCTCTCTGAAGTCGCTGCGTATATGGTGCTCTCTGCTGGAACTGCTAAAAGCAGGTCCTTTTTTCTGTAAAAGATATTTATTTAGTTCACTGCATAATGTGTAATCCTTACAGCCAGGCAACGCACATCTGAATCGATTTTATTCAATATCTCTCGACACGACACACGGCATGGAACACCTTTACTATTGGTACACCACTGACCATTAAAATCGCTACACCAAGAAGAAATGCAGATGATAAAAAGGTATTCACTGGACAAATATATTATACTGGAACTATAAAGTCATTACATTTTCACGCAATTTGGGTGCATAGATCCTGGGAAATCAGTACCCAGAACAACCACCTCTGGCCATAATAACGGCCTTCATACGCCTGGGCATTGCGTTAAACCGAGCTTGGATGGCGTGTACAGATACAGCTGCCCATCCAGCTTCAACACGATACCGCAGTTCATCAAGAGTAGTGTCTGACGTATTGTGACGAGCCAGTTGTTCGGCCACCATTGACGAGACGTTTTCAATTGGTGGGAGATCTGGAGAATGTGCTGGCCAGGACCGCAGTCGAACATCTTCTGTATCCATAAAGGCCCGCACAGGACCTGCAACATGCGGTCGTGCATTATCCTGCTGAAATGTAGTGTTTCGCAGGGAACGAATAAAGGGTAGAGCCACGGATCGTAACACATCTAAAATATAACGTCTACTGTTCAAAGTGCCGTCAATGCGAACAAGAGGTGACCGAGACGTGTAACCAATGGCACCCCATACCATCACGCCGGTTGATATGCAAGTATGGCGATGACGAATACACGCTTCCTAGGTGCGTCCACCGCGATGTCGCCAAACACGGATGCTGTAAACAGAACATGGATTACTCCGAAAAAATTATGTTTTGCCATTCGTGCACCCAGGTTCGTCGTTGAGTACACCATCGCAGTCGCTTCTGTCTGTGATGCAGCGTCAAGGGTAACCGCAGCCATGGTCTGCGAGGTGATAGCTAAAGCTGCTGCAAACGTCGTCGAACTGGTCGCGCAGATGGTTGTTGTCTTGCAAACGTCCCCATGTGTTGACTCAGGGATCGAGACGTGGCTGCACGATCCGTTACAGCCATGTGGATAAGATGCCTGTCATCTCGACTGCTAGTGATACGAGGCCGTTTTGATCCAGCACTGTGCCCCGTATTACCCTCCTGAACCCACCGCTAACAGTCATTCGATCTCGACCAACGCGAGCAGCAATCTCGCTAGACGATAAACCGCAATGGCGATAGGCTACAATCCGACCTTTATCAAAGTCGGAATCGTGATGGTACGCATTTCTCCTCCTTACACGAGGCATCACAACAACGTTTTATCAGGCAACGCCGGTCAACTGCCGTCTGTGTATGAGAAATCGGTTGGAAACTTTCCTCATGTCAGCATGTTGTAGGTGTCCCCACCGGCGCCAAGCTTGTGTGAATGCCTTGAAGAGCTAATAATTTTCATATCACAACATCTTCTCTCTGTCGGTTAAATTTCGCGTCTATACCACGTCATCTTCTTGGTGTAGCAATTTTAATGGCCAGTAGTGTATCAAACCGAATCCTCGAAGGTAATATTTAAGTTTCGAAAACAGATGGAAATCGAATGGGACCTAGTCGTCACTGTATGGAGGATGATCGAAGACAGTGAAGCAAGAGAGAGTGTTTCAGATGTCGCAGCGCTCGTCTGTGTTCCATCCTCTTCGAATCCGTTCGTCCCGTTTTCTGAGATGCTGTTTCTCACTCATCGGCATGGTTCCTTTACACACAGCCATGTGTTCGGCGCACTCTAGCGCCAGAGTGTAGCAATTTGCGTCAGCGAAGCGGAATGTTCGACCAGGCAGTGTGCATGACATGAAATACCTCAACCGACGTTGAGAACAGAATCAAAAATTAGGAGGCGTTACTTTCCAGCACTCTTACACACATGCAAAAAATGTATCGTTATATTGTTGTCAGCAAGTAAACAATCTCTTATTCTATAGCGGAGAGTATATACTCACATACAACCTGAAATTACCTTCATTTCTCCCAACCATGCTAATAGTGCGATAAATAGCATTCTTCACTCGGATAGTGAAACTTAATTGGAGATTGCATAAATGAAAATAGGTGATAAAGAGAAAATGCATGGAGTAAAGTACGAGCTATAATTACGCACAGCAATTTCAGTTAATTGTCTGACCTGGAAAAAAATAAACAAAACTTGGATGCAGAGTATATGCTTTGCGACGACTGAGAAGGATATTTTAGTATCTTCACGATACAATAAAGCAGAAGTACTTCACGGAAGGGACACCTTCAAGATTCTGCAGTAAATTTAGTTGTAGGAAAACATGAAATTGCTTACATCTCCTGATTCTATCTTCTTACATTCAGTGGAAGGGCTGTACTTCATACCTATCTAATCTACAATGGAAGGAGTTGAACCGTCGTTGGTGCAGTTATGAGCTTCCAGCCCTTCTGAAATTTTCGAAAACAGGTGGAGCTTCTAATTAATGCATATATCGCGGTGTACTATTGACTTCTATGGTACACTGAAACGTCCCAGTCTCCAGCGCCTTCTTCCTTTTCCAGTTTCCTCATTCTTAACATGGAATCTGAGGATAGTAGAATGACATTAATTACAGGGTCAGAAACCGTGGAATTCTTCGCCACCTGTTCGGCCTTGTCATTGTAAACTAATCCGAAATGATCTCGGGACCACAGAAAGGAGACTCTTCTACCTCTTCGCTTACGTTGCAACAAAATTTCCAGAACCTGAAGTTTTTTACTGATCCGTAGTCAGTGTTGAATACGCCCATGTATGGTTTTTGGAGCGTGAAGCTGCCACACGCTCTGGAGCCTCACATGACGACCAGTCTGAGTGTCTCGAATCGCTATCGCTTCCGCAGTAAAAATTGAAAATATGGGGCAGACGAAATATTCCAGCTTCGGGGAAAGAAATCAACATCGTAATGCTAAAGTCTCTTGAAGTCATAAAACTGTAATAGAGAATTTCGAGGTATAAAAACTGATATAGGAGTGGTATTCCAAATGGTTCTATGTATGCATCTGTTTGAATCCAACAGTATATGATGCACACCGAGTTTAATGGAATCAAGCCACGGTAATTTTAATCGGTCATCCTCCATAAAGTTTCATGGTGATCCCAATAAAACTTGAATAGTGATCATATCTATAATAGTTTAGGATTTACTGTTAAAGTGGAATTAACAGTTTAGTAACAAAGACCTGAATGCTAAAATCTGAACGCTTTGGTCGATCTTAGCAATCGGCTTTTCATGTAGAAGCCCATCATCAAAATGACAAATACACATTGAACGATGACAGCATGACAACTTATTGAATCATTGGGTAATAGAATATTTGTTGTAAAGTTTAGTGCATAATTGTTACTTTTGTTCTTTATTTATTTATCAGAAAGCACATTGGTGCAAGGGTACTGGCCATGGCATTCAAAGCTAAGAAGGAAATTGTATTGGTTTTTTGTAAAATAATGTAACGTTTATTATGTAATGAGTATTATTGTTAGTTTATTTAGAACGTGAAAGTGGTCAGGCTTTGATTATTTAAATATGTTAAAATGTAAAATAATGTAGAATAAGCTGTAGCCAATCAGATGGACGGCTTCAGGAAAGGAAACTTCCCTTGTCAGTTGAGCGACGATATTCGACGCCCAGGAAACGCGGCCGGGGACGGGCAGGGGTACAGTTCGGCTGGAAACACCAAAGTGTACAGTTCGGATTCAGACGCGAAAGCGGACGGTCGGTCTTTAGGCAGCTAGGAAATGAAACGACTTAGAAAATTTCGTATTGTTTGGTATCGCAGGACTTAGTCTCTGAGTGGTGAGCAGCCGCGCACCTAGGGCGAACTCTTAACCTTTCGCGAAAGAAACTTATATTTCACGACGAGATTGTGAATGATGGGCCGGCCGGTGTGGCCGTGCGGTTCTAGGCGCTACAGTCTGGAACCGCGTGACCGCTACGGTCGCAGGTTCGAATCCTGCCCCGGGCATGGATGTGTGTGATGTCCTTAGGTTAGTTAGGTTTAAGTAGTTCTAAGTTCTAGGGGACTGATGACCACGGATGTTAAGTCCCATAGTGCTCAGAGCCATTTGAACCATATTTTGTGAATGATAGAACTGTGTCAAGTGGATATGCGCTCGAGTGTAACAGAAACTCTACATACGACCACTTTCGCTATTAGTTTGCTTTCTGAATAAACATTAATCTAACCAAATTGCATTAGTGTAGCTTACATGATTTTGGGTCGTTATATTTTTTCCGATATTGTTATTACTGTTCAAATGGTTCAAATGGCTCTGAGCACTATGGGACTTAACATCTATGGTCATCAGTCCCCTAGAACTTAGAACTACTTAAACCTAACTAACCTAAGGACAGCACACAACACCCAGCCATCACGAGGCAGAGAAAATCCCCGACCCCGCTGGGAATCGAACCCGGGAACCCGGGCGTGGGAAGCGAGAACGCTACCGCACGACCACGAGATGCGGGCTGTTATTACTGTTATCATGTGTTATATTAACTTTGTATTTCGCAAACTTCCCATCAGGCAGACAACTTAAGCAAAGCGTCACAAGTGTCTAATATAGGGCGTGTAATGCGACACGTGCTGTTCAACGCCTAGAAGAGTTTGAGCCAAGACATTTTGACGAAGAGTAACCGCACGTGAGCCCGAATACCTTTGGAATGTTAGCTTGTAATTGGGGGCTCGTCCAGGATTGCAACTTGGAAAGGGTTAGTTGAGGGATAAGAAACCTGCAAAGTGTTGGAACAGGATTGTATTTTGGAAAGTGCTAGTTGCGGACTATGAACTCTGGAAAGTTTAGAAATGGGTTTTAATTCTGCAAAGTGTTTTCAGAAGTATTATTTGAACTTAGATAGGCAGGATCTCTCGCAAATGTTAAATGTGAGATCGTTTCAGGACTGAACATCAGGTTTCTTTAATAGTTGTGAAATTATAATCGTAATTCTCACTGTTAACGACATTCTGTGACGTTGGTCCCAAGTCTGTGGCAGTTTAGGCAGTTTACGTGGAGGCTGTGAGCGATGAATTTGGCAATAAGTATGTGCACCGCGTTTTAGCAGTGGTTAGAAGTGATAAAAAAGTAACGCGGAAGAAGATGCGACATCGGAAGCACGTGGTTCCAGCCAGTAGCAGCATATTGAACAGCGATTCATCGCGCAGCGCCGGTTGCAGTACCACAGCACAGACTACGAGATCTTCAGCGTCGGCTTCAATTGCAACATCGTAAGCAATAACATGGCAGAAGGATCTATCACGACAAAGCTAAGTACCTACGGTGATAGAGAGATTATGTATGATTCTGTAGTTCAATCGCCAATAATAGACGTAGCTTATATTAAGCAGTCGGCAAGTTTCTGTGGGTCCAAAAATACTAGCGAGCCGTTTAGCCCGAAGTCGGAGCGGGAGAGCGTTATCGGCGGTGAATTTAGTAGGGTAAATAGTACGAAATCAGGCAAAGGAGATGAATTTGGAGGAGAAGTGATGTCGCAATTAATGCAAACGATAAGAGGATTGGGATCTAAAATTGATTCTGTTAAAACTGATATGGGATCCAAAACTGATATAGGTGACGTAAATTTAAAAAGTGACTCTGTTAAAACCGATATGGTTAACGTAAATTTAAAAATTGATTCCGTTTAATCCGAAATAGCTTCGGTTGTGAAAGACGACGTAACTAAAATGGCTAATGGAATCGAGGAATTGATGGAAAACTTAAAACCATTTGGGATGAAATGGGCAAACTTTCCGATGAAGTTGGGATACTTGTCTCTAAGGTAGCTCAAGAGGAGAAAAATATCAGCGAGAAGGTGGAGAAGTAGCAGGCACATCTGGGAGGCAACGTAAGAAATGGCATGAGTAAGCAAGATGCTTTCGAACAGGTAAAGGGGAGAAAGAAGTAGGTAAAATAAAGGAACCAGTAGAATCTGGCATTAAAATTGAAAATATTGGCGTTAAAAAGCAAATCAGTGGAATAAAAAGCGAAGTGAATTCTTTAGCTGCACATCAAACCGCTACAGCGATCATTGTTCCGTGGATTAACTCAAAATCAGTCAAATATTTTGGGTACGACGGGAAATGTCAGACAGTAAATTTCCTGTCAGAATGCAGGGATGATTCTGTAAGGGGAATGTCCGACGAGGCGAATATAAAATTCGGGATAAGACATTATGAAGGTGAGCCGCAGTCGTAGGCAAATATACACTGTGATACTTGCACTACATACGAAGTATTTGAAAGCAGTTTACTGAACAAGTTCTGGAGTGAAGCGAAGAAAATGCGACTCCAAAATGAGTTTCTGAAAGGGCCAACATTTAAATACGGGAACGGGTCGATGCTAGAATTTTGTAAACGTGAACTTGCGAGATTAGTGCATGTGAAACGTCCATTTGGAGTACTTACTGAAATTACGACGCTGAAAAGGTGGTTACCGGAAAATTTGCATTGGGATCTAGTGCACCGTCCTAGCAACTAAATAGTGGAATTTTTGGACTTTACAGAAAAATTAGGACCAGCGTTGAAATTTAAACCGCAAAGTAAGCAGACAAATAGTTTTCAGAATGAAATTATAACTACAGTCCGAGAAACTGCTATGAAAAACATCCGGAGAGTTAGCAACGGAATGCAAACAACAGTTTTGATAAGGGAAACGGTAACAGGAACACATCCGATGATAAATGTCAAAGGGGTAGTGGGACCGGATACTTTCGTGACAGGGGCTGACACCAAAAACTTAGATTTGAGTGACCGGCATCTGGCAAAATGAAACAGCTCAATGGAAGATCGGGAAACTAGGTTTCACCGCACCTCAGGTGTGGAGACGACGAAATAAAACGGAACGAATAGCACGTGAGTAAACATAAATGTGATAGGTGTCAATAAATCGGCAGAAAGGCACCAGAATATTGAAATGAAATTAGTAAGAGATGAGAATCAAATAGGTAAATTTTCAAATCAGATCGTACGTAAATGCGTAATCCTAAGATAAAGGAAGATAACGACAAAGGCGATGACGACGACTTAGGGCTAAATGATTTCTTTTATGAATGTGAGACGAAACAGTGTTTGAATGTTAATAGAATGAAAGATTCTATGAGCCAAAAGGAGGCTGAGGTGCAGCTGAATTTGGTGGAGTTAGATGGTACAGAAAATTCTAAACAGGTACTAACCAGCGGTCACGATTATTGTGATGAAGGTGATGATGTTTCAGGTAATATTGTGACGGCGAAAGTTGTTAAGGAGGTTAATAAGGGCGGCATAGCACTAGTCTCGTCAGCTGTTGATGAATTTGTGCGTGTATCGGCGGATATTGGTAAATTAATTTTGAAGAAAGGTAGTAATGATATTTTATGTCCTGAAGTTACGAAAGTTGAAGCTGCTGGTATTGATACTTTAGGCGAAGAAATCTGTGCGTATCTGTGTACAAATGGAGGTTGTAAGTAGGCCGTTTATGTGTTTGTAATTCTAAAGTAGTCAGATCACGTTATCCTTGAATAGTGGGAGTAATTAATGAATAGGAAAAGTTTGAGTTCTCTTTGCCATGGCAGATTCTGTAGGTCAGATATGAAATAATAAAGACAAGCAAAGAGACAGTACGTTCAGTTTCACTCAGCAGTTTAAGCAGGTTCATTTGCATTCAGTTTCACTCAGCAGTTTTAAGAACATTGAGTAAGCATTCAGCAGTTTAAGTAAAATCTTTATCAAGAAGTTTCACTGAGCAGTTGAAGTAAAAACAAGTAAGTTTCAAGTTGAACCCGAAATTCTGGATGGAACTGTGAATCTTGACGCCGGCCGCGGTGGTCTAGCGGTTCTAGGCGCTCAGTCCGGAACCGCGCGACTGCTACGGTCGCAGGTTCGAATCCTGCCTCGAGCATGGGTGTGTGTGATGTCCTTAGGTTAGTTAGGTTTAATTAGTTCTAAGTTCTAGGCGACTGATGACCTCAGAAGTTAAGTCGCATAGTGCTCAGAGCCATTTGAACCATTTGTGAATCTTGAATGATTGTTTAACAATGAATGTGGATCTGAATTTGATGTGCGAACTGAAATTAATGTGGCGTAGGGGCGTGTAGGAGAGATAAAGGTATTCTGCTCAGGTTTAAATCACAACGCAGCAGAATTCAATGGTACTGTTGATTCTGAAATTGAACGACGCTGTAGCTATAATCTACATGATGTAACGACAGAGGATGGTGAAACTATGAACGATTCTTATATTGGTCATTTGTCGAAGGAGCTAAATGAGGTTTTACGTAGCGAGTTATATAATGCATCAGCGGCTGTTGAAAGTGCTGTTTGAGAAGGTGTTTGTAATGACGTGTAAGTAAAAGTAATGCTTTATTTCATGATAATGATGTTGTAGATACTAATGTCGATAATTTTAAGGCAGAATACAGTGAGTTTTATTCTAATATAGAAAGAGATATTTGCATAGAATAGTATCTTAAGGAGAAACGTGATTTTATTGTAACTGATTGGCGATGGTTCGGTAGAACATTACGGTCGTTATTGCCTCATTTGTGGACTCGTGAGAAGTTTAAGACAGCGAGAGGTCTAGAAGAGAGAGAAATGAAAGTGGGGCGAAAGAAGCATATAATGATTTATTTTGGGAGGAATACGAAATTGTGGGGTGGATCGAACAGGATATGTGCACTCCAGTGATGGGGGACGAGACATAGAGAATGATTTATTGAGGGAACAGTGTTTAGAGCGAAAAGAAATGATTAATGATCAGCCTATCTTTGAAATTAAAGTAAATGACGAGAAGGTTGACGCACTGCTCGATTCTGGAAGTAATGGGTCGACAGTGTCGGAAGGTATTGTACATAGGATAAAGAATAAGAAATTAGTATTACTACCTGTAAATAACGCAAAAAATAAAACGGCAGTTGGCGGTTTAAGTAAGCCGATAATGCAAGAAGTGTTCTTGGAATTCAAGTGCGAGGAGAATAATTGTAGTATATGATGATTTGTAGTGAATGGATTTGTAAAAGATGTGGTGCTGGGAACAGATTTCTTATGTAAATATAAAATTCGCTTCCTTGTGTGGGAAGGTGCTTAGATTTGGAAATTGAAGGTGAGAAAAGGAAAGTAAAATTTAAAAAATTTTTGACGGGGCACAACTAGATTGCGTACACCATAATTACACGCGGTTGAGATAAAGATAACAATTAAGGAAACGGTAGAGAAGTCGAGGATACACCGGAGGTACAGAAACAGGAGTTTTGTCAATTGTTGTGCCGTTAGAGGGCATGTTTTCTGATCGTCCCGGTAACAGACTTCGAATACTCCATTAAAGTGAAGCCGCACGAGACGATTAAGTGCAAGCCTTATGTAATTCCTATTGCATATCGGGAAGCCTTCAGGGCCAGTTTAAGGTAAATGCTAGAATGGGATATTACAGAGCAGTGTAGCTGCGATTATTGTAATCCCATTGTAATTGTAAAGAAAAAAGACAAATGAGGTAGAATCGTGTTAGACGCGCGTAAGACATATAATGTAACAGTGAGAAAGCTCGACCAGTCTGGTAATATGGAGGAACTGCTGCAAAACTTCAGGAATATGAAATTGATGTCTAGTGTTGACTTGACGTCAGGATTTTGGCAAATCTCATTGGCAGAAGAAAGCAGATATTACACAGCTTTCTTATTTGAAGGAAGAAGCTAGCGGCTTAAGGTTGTACCGTTCGGCCTCCCGATTTCAGTGGCAGTTTTTGTGAGAGCGCTAAGGCATGTCTTAGGAGAACGCTTAATGAGGAAGTTCGTGGTCTATGTGGACGACATTTTAATAGCGACGGGATCCTGGTGCGAACACTGTAAATGGCTGGAGGAAGTGCTTGTGACCTGAAGACGAGGAGAAATGACGTTACATATTGCCAAATGCGAATTTGTCCTAGCGTAAATTCAGTTTCTAGGACACTCTTACATCTGAGCGAATTTTACCGAGTACCTAGAAACTAAAATCAATCACGGATTGTAGAAGGCCAATCAACAGAAAGCAATTAAAGTCATACCTAGGATTATGTGGGTTTCATCGAAAATTCTTGAGGGATGGAGGAATGAATAACCCAAATTTACGTTAATTATTAAAGAAAAACGCATCATGGAAATGGACCGAGGAATGTGAAAAGGAATTTCAGAACACAGAGGATAAACTGTGCGCGTCAAGATGCTCTATTTTTCCCGACATAACACTTCCGTTCTGTTTGTCGTCGAACAGTTCAGATTATGGGACAAGCTGCGAAATCTTCCAAGAAAAACAAATCGACGGGAAGATAGAACATCGGAGTGTGACTTTCGCCAGTCGCATACTCAACAAACATGATCGCGTATACAGGATTACAGAGAAGGAGTTGCTTGCAAATCATGTACGGATTCAAAAGGTTCCGTGTGTATTTGGAAGATAGAGGGGTAACATTGCTATTCGACCATAAGACACTTAACTTTCTGCAAGACTGTAGAATACTAAACGACTGTTTGATGCGCTGGGCAATGTTCATGCAGCAATTTAGTTTCCAGAGACGCTGCATTAAAGGGGCCAAGAATTTTATTGCCGGTGCTCTGTCCAGGCTGCCCGTTGGAGAGGAAGACAATGGAGGGGAGGAGATAAAGAACGAATTTCAGCTGCTGTGCATGAAAGGAGTACCGGGGGAAAGGAAATTCGTGCGGTTTGCAAAGATATGCGGAGAGCGCGAAATGATGACCCTGAACTGAAGAACATCAAAATCAACTTTGGCAGCAAGGACTACGAAAAAATATCCCGCTTTCCAAGATCCACAGGGGTGTGCTGTTTCGTAGAAGAGACGAGAAAACCGATCACTGGAGACTTTGCTTTCCCGACAAATATGTGGAACAGCTGATAGATTACGTCCTTGTAAGTAACGGTCATTACGGGGCCCAGAAGTGCACGGAACTTATGGAGCAATACATCCACATTAATAACCTCGCGAAACGAGTACGCGCACAGCTGGCTGCCTGTGATCAACGTCAGCGAGAAGATATTGTACTGCAGCCGAACAAGGGGAAATGAAAAGTATAATACCGACCAAGGTAGGAGAGTTACTGGCGGTTCACAATTTTGGCCCACAGGACGTGGCGGTATGAAGTACATATTTATTACTGTGGACCTCTTTTAGTAATTTATTAAACTTTATCCTATACGGTGTAACATCCACGAGATAAATTTTAGCTGGAGTGCGACGAGAGGAAATTATGCCTGTAACAGTTATAAACGTTATCTATTCGACATATGAAAAAATATTGAAAACGATGATAAATATTAATTATTTATGTAATATTCTATGATGTAATTGGACATACCGATGTGTATCATACAAGGACAATGATAATTGTAAATTCCTTTTATGATCTGCGTTTATCTTCCTTTGTTTTTACCTTTTGTTGGTTGGATTTTGTAGGTTGCGAACGCATATCAAACTGAGCTCTGTTAAGAAATTGTAACTATTTGTTAACTATTACTTGAGAATAGAGTTCATTATTTTTATGAATATGAGTGAATAATTATTAGTAACTTTAATTCCTCTCTCAGTAAGCATTATCCGTGTTAATTATTTCTTTCCGCTGCAAGGAGCGCAGCCATTGACGATAGCGATTTGTATCGCGTTTTTGTCTGTGTTTTCCGTAGAAACAAATCAAATGTTTGCTTGATGAAGTCTAAATAGTGCACAATACGAAAGAGTTTATAGAGTTTAATAAGCATTTCAAATACTTACTTATTTGGTCTAACAGTAGAAAGTCTGTATCAATTGTCTGCCGCCATCTGAACAATTATCTCAGCGGCAAATTCAAATTACGCAACTCTGCAGACATAAATGGCGAACTTAATACTAATGTGTAAAAATAAATGTGCACCGGTGGTCCCGAACTCATTTTAATGAAAATGATTCGAATCAGATTGGTTCTTTAGAAACAGTGCTCATAGAACGATACTTATAAGAAACTTTTCTAGCTGATGTATGGAGCCGAAATTAATTACGCACGAGTTGCGAAGAATATTGTTTCAGGTAAGATGCGTCAGTGTTGTGCGCGGCTGATATTCGGTGGTTTCAATGATCATTTTGCTGAAGATAACTATTTCCATCATAATCAATAGTTGTATAGAATCTGTTGTATGAACTGTGATTTAGTGACACTTACACAACTTACATACAATACTTTAACACGATGTTAACTTGGAGTTCTTTAGCAACTTGACCAAATCTTTAGCCGCGAAAAAAATTATTTAGTAATTACTCAATGTAATAAAACAAGATTATCATTTTCATTTACAAATTAGTTAAATACCAAACCACTGAATAACACAGCGAACGCCACAACGGAAAACTAATAGTGACACGCTGATAGACTAGTTAGAAAAAGATTTCTTTAAAAAAACGTAACCAAACCACAGAGGCTGTTATCTGACAACGGATCTCAGTTTACATCAAAAGTCCGGAACAAATTTATGAACGACCAGGATATAAAACACATTAAAATATCTGTGTACCAACCGGAGAGTAACCTTTGCAAGCGGTATATGAGAGAAGTTGGACGCCTGTGTCGGACGTAACGCGAGTGACAGACACTTAAATTGGGTGGAATACGTACGATCATTTGACGACGTTCTAAACATCGTGAAAAGTAACGCAACTGGATATTCGCCCTTGGAGGCGATGACAGGAATCAAACAGAAATTTCTGTTAACAGAAAATGTGGAGTTCCTGCAGTTTAAGGCTGAGTCGGCAGCTGAGAGAGAGCAGGCGGTAAAATGCCGATTGGAGAAGTTGGCAGCGGAATGAAAGAAACGGCTTGATGGGCGGTACAAATCAGTTACATACAAAATGGGAGACAAAGTTCTAATACGTACGAAAGAAAAGTCTAGCGAAGCAGGTGGGGAAATAAAAAGTATTTTGAGCTGTACTATGGGCCCTTTGTAGTGGCAAAATGTCCGCACCCTAACGCCGGCCGACTCAGATACCCTGTTTCAGAAAACTTCTAGGATTAAGAAATGTAACGGAATTGACACTGTACACTGAGAAGTTGAAAGTAGGTTAAGAAAGAAGTTATCTTTGTTTAGATTTTAAGATCATTTGGAGGCATAATTTGCAATGTTTTATTTCAGTATTTATTGTAGCTTGTTTGTTGTTTCGTCACATAAGGATTTTTCTTTTTTTTGGCACAAGGGCTGTGCAATTATAAAGATATAGTTCAGACGCACAATTGGGTGCGAGGAGGTCGGAGGAATTAGTCATTTGGTGAATAGTATCAAGTCAAGAATCAGTGCACAGTATCCATATAAATTATGATATTGGGGGTATATAAGGAGTTTATTTATGTGTATATAAGTGTTGAGCTTAAGTTTTTGGATGGTGTTATGTTTGTTGTAATTTCCAAATTATAAGTTATGGTCACGCCAATTTGGGAAAATGGAGGTCAGAGAAATTAGGAAAATGAAAATTGATAATGCTTACCTAGGAAGACAGATGTATATTTATCTACTTACCTGAGAATATTTTGGGGAATGATTTATTGTTGTATGGAGTATCGATTTGTGTACGCAGCTTCACTGCACGGAATTAAGCGATCGGTGAGATTTGTTAGCGTTTGTTGTTAGTTTTGAGTCTAAGGGAGTTATTTAAATTAAAAGAAAATATTAATTTGCCGATGAAGTCGATTGGGAATCTGTCACGAGATACATGTCTCTAGTGGGGCTTGAATAACGTGTCAGAATCATTGAAGAATTTACGAGCATCCTGCAAACGCTGTAAATCAATTGTTTACTGTGTAGTTTAGATCTGTTTTTATCGATTACACTGGGGGAGGCATTCACTGCAGATCCTCGGAGGTTTCGGAAAGTGTTAAGTTTTCTGGTTTCTACCAAAAAAATGTTGAAATGTGTGTGAAATCACATGGGACTTATCTGCTAAGGTCATCAGCCCCTAAGCTTACACATCACTTAACCTAAATTATCTTAAGAACAAACACACACACACCCCTGCCCAAAGGAGGACTCTAACCTCCGCCGGGATCAGCGGCACAGTCCACGATTGCAGCGCCTTTTTTTTTATTTGACGCTACCCCCTTTTTTTATTGTATTTTTTTATTTTTTTGATTTTTTTAATTTTTTTATTTTTTTTTAAGAAGGTGGGGGAGGGCGCGGAAGGCAGAGCGATCAGGGGTCGTAACCCGAGGCCTGGTCGCAGTGTCCCCCTCGTCCGTCAAGGAATCAGGGATGGAAAGGGGAAATCTTTTGTGGGAATTATTGTTTATTTATTTATTTTTATTTACTGTTTTAATACATTCTTAATGTGGTTTTACTTTATACCACAACAAAAATAAATGTATCTAGCACCGCATCGTGCTCTGAGAAAAAGAAAACAATATCTCGGCACATTCCTACACCGAGGTAATGTATATGGGGAAAACGAAAAAAAAAGTGCTTCATAAAGGATACAGAAGGGTGTGTCGCTACTCTCCTTACGCTTCATCATCCAGGTACGTCTTCACGTATATCATGTTATTCCACCGAGAATCGAACTTAGTCATGTCAGCTCACTCAATGGGTATCTTCTCCTACCTGTTGATGATCCAGCTGCGCGGAGGGTCGCGTAGGGCACTCCCTAAGTAATTAGAAAAATACTGTCTGTATTTTGGGTTCCGTACGATCTTGCAATGACGTTCTTGTAGGTAGTTCCAAAAGTCTAATACATCTTTAGGTCCATCGTGAAATAAGTAGTGTACCACATGCGCACGGATCCACGTGACAGCGTTGGTCTTGGTGCGCGGGAAATACTGTTGATCCGGAAATAGTAGAAACCGAGGTGTAATGTGTTCCGGAGTCACTCGTAGAAAATACGACAAAATTTGTCGCACCAAGCGCCATACGTCTTCTGCCGCGCCACATGTGAGACGGTGTTCGTCCGTGTCTGGTATCCTGCAGTCTACGCAGAGAGGCGATTCCGCCATGTTTATCTTGTGGAGGCGTGGTCGGGTGATCTGTTTACCATTGACTGTGATGTACCATGTGGATCGGACGGCTGTGTCCAGTGGAATCGCGTGAATCGTCTTCCACACCACCTTCCAATTAACCTGAGGGCATTTCGTCTCCACGATGTTTGGTGGGCGCCTCTGCTGTAGGACATGATATATATCCCGCGCCGACGCCTGTTTCGTCGGTGGTACTGCGATACGGAAATAGCTGTGTTCAATGTAAAAGTTCCCGAAGTAGTAGAAGGGTGGGGGTATGTCTTGCGTCGTCAGTGGGGGCATAATGGACGGCGGAGCTAAGGACTCCAACAACAAACCTGTCAAACTTTCCGGGTGGTGGCGCCACAGCTTGATGTGTGAGCTGACATACAGGGACACAGCTCTGTCGTGGACATGGACTAGGCCAAGACCTCCCCTTTCTGGGGGAAGGGTCAGTGACTCATAACTGACTTTGAAGAGCATGCCTGTACTGACGTAGGCTCCGAATGCCGCTAATAGACGTCGAGCCATCAGTAACGGTATTGGGAGAACACGCGCTATGTGTGGAAGGCGCGATGCGAGGTAAACATTAACGAAGTGTGTCCTTTGGAGAATGTCGAGGGTCCGCAGACGAAGGTTGAAGATCTGGACCCGAATTTGTTGTAATAAGCGGCGGTAGTTAAGAGCCGCGGTGCTCCGTATGTCGTCGTGAAACTCTATTCCGAGACATTTGATAGTGCCACGAAGCTGTAGGGGTTCGATACACGCTGGGGTCAACCCGTCTCCTATGGCCATGGCAACCGATTTGGCGACGTTGAGACAGCTGCCGGAAGCCACACCGTACGTGGTAATCCATTCTAGTGCTCTATTGACATCATCGCGATTGCGGAATACGAGAACCAGGTCGTCTGCATATGCTGTACAGCGAAATGTGACGTCACGTAGGGTAAGACCGGTGAGGCGTTGACGGAGACCACAGAGGAGCGGTTCCAGTGCCAGAGCATATAGTAACGTCGACAAGGGGCAGCCTTGACGGACGGAGCGGAAAATTGGGAGGGACTGCGAGAGACGTCCGTTAACGAGCACTTTGGAAGTCGCTCCTCGGAGTAGGCGCATCACGACGGCTGTGAATTGCTGTGGGTACTGCATGTGCTGGAGAACGGACGTTAGGTATGCGTGATCCACTCGATCAAACGCTTGGCGAAAATCTAGTGATGCCAGCGCTCCCGGGACGCGGCGTGCCCTGGCTAGGGCTATTAAGTCACGGTATCGACACAGTGCTGTGTGGATGTTGTTGATACCCCCTAGGGAAGTCTGATCTGGTGAGATGACGTAAGGTAGGGTCGGTCGTAGACGGTTTGCTAATAGTCTGGTGAATATCTTCATGTCGCAGTTGACGAGTGTTAGCGGGCGGTAATCTTGTATTCGAGCCCCACCTTTAGGCTTGTGAACCGGTATAATTATTCCTTCTACGAAGGTCGCAGGGAGCGGCACCGCGGGGGACATAAGCTCCCGACAGATGTCTGTTAACTTGGGAGCCAGTAAATACTGAAAAGTTCTATAAAACTCCACAGGGAGCCCGTCGGGGCCAGGAGACTTATTCGCCGCTCCTTTACCGATGGCGTCGATAACTTCGTCTTCCGTAATGTCGTTCAATAATTCAGTTTGTAAATCCTGTGGGACAATGCCGTAAACCAGTTGTGAGACTGCTGTCACCGTCATCGGGTCGGAACATTGAGCAGAATAAAGTCGTGCGTAATGGTCGAAGAAGGCTGCAGCAATATCGCGTTGTGTGGTGTGATGTAGGCCGTCCTCAGTGGTGATGGCATGTATCAGCGCCCGTCTTCGCAGTGTACGTTCTCGGATGACGTGGTACATGGTGGGTCGTTCCGTTGCGAGTCTGTCTTGTGTCCGCGCTCGGACGATCGTCCCTTCGAGGTGTCGGCGCATATGGGCTACGATCTGTGCTTTCGCACGCTGAACTGTCAGCTGTCGTTCCGGTGTGGGTGGCAAGGAGGCGCATTCGCGAAGGACGGTGAAATAAAAATCAAGGGTCTGCCGCCTCCAAGCAGCAGTCTCACGACCATACGTAATAAAGGTTCGCCGTAGGGCCGGCTTGGCGCAGGTTAACCACCAACTAATCGACGTAGGATACGTTGGGAGGCGGCGGACGCACAAACTCCACGTGTCTTCGATGGCGCGTCGACAATCCGGAGAAGCGAGATGAGCAAGGTTTAATTTCCAGGGATGTCGGCTGCGCCACACCCGTTGGCGACGAAGGGTGACGGCACATATATAGGCCTCGTGATCAGAGAAGGCTACTGGCCACACCTCCGCGTCACTCACCGTTGCCGCGAGAGAACGGGAGACGTAAATCCTATCGATGCGACTAGACGAGTGACTCGTGAAATGGGTGTATCCCGGTCTATTTCCTCGGACATGTTCCCATGTATCTACTAGCTGGAGATCGCCGATGAGTGTCCCAAGTTCGGGGCACGGTGAATGGCGTGGCAGCTGATCTTTAGGTGCTTGGGTGCAATTGAAATCGCCCCCTAATATCAAGTCATCGTGCCTGCCCTGAAAAAGCGGTGCTATTCCTTCTGCGAAGAAGAGCGATCGGTCACGACGGCGATTCGTTCCGGAAGGGGCGTACACATTGATAAGCCGGACGCCTTGCACCGTTACGGCCATTCCTCTAGCGTCGGGGAGATATCGGACTTCGTCCGCCTCGAGGCCCTCTCTGAGGAGAATGGCGACTCCACTGTTAGTTGGCGAGGCGTGGGACACATGAGCCGTATAACCATACATACCCGGGAAATCTTCGACGAAGACTTCTTGGAGAAAGACAATGTCAACGTCTGCTGCATTGAGCATGTCTTGGAGCAGCGACAACTTCGTGCGTGTCCGAATGGTGTTAATGTTGATGGTCGTTAAGCGATAGGTTTGTAGATCGTCTCCTGCGGTGGGGGCTGCCGTCAGTGTCGCCGTAAAAGGTGTGGCCTGTGGTCTGCTGGCCGCGTCCGCGCCGTCATCTGTTGCTACTCGGGAGGGGCCGAGGTGTGGGAGGAGAGACCCCTCTCCTCATCCACCACAGCGGCCGTAGAATCGTCTTCAATGTCATCCGCCCAAGGTCCGCAAGTTAACGGTGGCTGCGGTAGAACACTTGTGGGCTGAGTGACTAAGGGTGAATCCGCAGTTGTTTCCGGTTGTGTACCAACGGCGGGCGCTGTGCTGGCCATCCGTTTGTCCGAGGGAGCGGAAACGGATTTGTCAAAATCAGACAAAGTGACAGGTGAGGGCGATCTCGTGTCATCCATTCTCCTCGTCGTTTCGTCGGCCGTCCGGTCGTCAATCGGAGAAGACGTCCGCTGGAGGCAATCATCTGAGGGTGTGCGACATCGCTTTGTATGTTTTCTCGGTGACCTTTGTTTGCGGACGTGGGTTTCTGAGTCCGAAAGAGTTTGTGGTTCCCGCATAGCATCCCCCTCAGGGAGAAAGGCAGAGGTCGGTACAACCCTAGCGTCGAGGTCCATTCTCTCGTCCGAATCTTCTTGTGGAGTCGATGGGCGGCGTTCTTCAACCCCTGCAGACACCGTAATGGTGTTGGTCAATCCAGGACCGGCGACAGGTGCGCATTCTAACGCTTCCTGTCTTCCGGGGGGGTTGTCGTCTGTCATGACGGTCGATCGTGTCACCTCTGCGTAATTGAGGGGGAGGGCCGTGAGCGTAGGAGGTGGTGTCGTGTCATGCAATGGAAGTTGTGTAATCCGACGTTGAATACACGCCGAGCGGACATGACCCTCCTGGCCGCAACCAGAACAAGTACGAGGTTGGCCGTCGTACATTATTATTGCTCGACAGCCACCTATGACTAAGTAGGACGGCACATGTTTCTTTAATTCAATTTTCACTTGTCGGACGCCGTTGAGGACTGGGTACGTCTCGAAGGTGTTCCATTTTTCGGCCACGTGGCTAATTACCGTCCCATAAGGGCGGAAAGCTGAGGTAACGACGTCCGGTGGTACTTCGAAAGGGAGTTCGAAGACTCTTAGTGTGCGTAATCCTAGTCCAGCATGGTCAACAGTAACCTCTCCGATGTGACCATCGGAGTGTTTGAACTTGAGAGTGTTCGCGCATCTGTTCACAACAGCGTGACATAACTCGTCATCGACCATCTTGACGTAAACGACGCTGCTTGTGATGGATAGGTGGATACCGATGATGTGCTGTGTTGGTATTTGAACTTCGTCACGGATAAATCGTTCGACTTCAAAGGCTCGTGGTCGTGCGTAGTCGGGCTGGAAGCTGATCTTGATGGTAGCTTTTCTGTACGAATGAGCCATGGCGACTCAGTGTTAACGGACGCGAGTATTAGCTGCGGCGAGGAAGTAAACAAACTACGCGCGCTCGCGACTCTGCCGACGGGACCGCGACTCTGCGGACGGGACGTAAACAAGACGTCCTCGCCACTCACCGGCCGAAAGCGCGCCTTAGAGCGCTCGGCTAGTCCCGCGCGGCTGGTATCTACCCCCAATTCGAATTTCAACAGACTTGTTTCCGCAAAGAAGGCGATGGAATGCAGAATCACACACAATTTCGGCGGGGTACTCGACTCCGAATATGTGGAGCGCCGCTGGAGACTTCGTTGTGACAAAAAGGTTCTGTGAAAGTGAGCGCAGTGGCGCTGATACAAGGGTTGGAACTTTAAATAGCGGCCACTATTTAATTACAATCGATACAAAAGAGTTATACGTTTTCACCTGTTGCTGTCATTCAGAGTAGTCACCAGCGTTGCGTAGAACCCGTTGCCAGCGATGTGGAAGGCGTGTTATACCGTTAGCAGAGCGTGTTCTGTTTATGGTGCGAATGGAGCGATCTACTGCCTGTCGAATATCTGGAACAGTTCTGAAGCGAATGCCACAAAGTGGTCCCTTCATCTTCGGAAAGAAATCAAAGTCACAAGGACTTGAGTCCGGGGAGTATGGAGGATGGTACAGTACTTCCCAGTCTTATCGACTCAACAAAGGAGCCACAGCTTGCGCTGTATGCGCCCGCGAATTGTCGTGCAAAATGATGGGTGGGTTGCACAGAAAGTATCGCAGTGTATTACTGTTCGGTTTTGGAGCATCACCTGCGACAACTTTGAGAAAGAAGCGGCGACACTTTCTGCACAACAGCTGTGGCTGCTCTGCTCGGACGATGGGACTGGGAAATACTGTACCATCCACTATATTCCTCGAACTTAAGTCCTTGTGAGTCTGATTTGATTCCGAAGATGAAGGAGCCACTTCGTGGCAATTTGCTTCAGAACTGCTCCAGAGATTCGACAGGCAGTAGACCGCTCCAAAAGCACCATTAACAAAACACGCTCTGCTACCGGAATACTACGCCTTCCACATCGCTGGCAAAGGGTTCTACACAACGCTGGTCACTACTACTTTGAATGACAGTAACAGGTGAAAACACGTAGCTCTTTTGTATCTGTTGTGAATAAACAGTTGCCACTATTTCATTTCCAAGCCTGGTATTTCTGCGGCATTTCAATAGACAGTCAATTTTGATAAATTTATAGTTTTATTCGGCATTTAATTAATATGAAGCATTTAATAATTTTAGTTACATATAAGTTTCTTTAAATTGAAAGCATGCTGCATCAACACCAAAACAAACAATTACACTACTGATCTGGCGCATAGGATATTTATGTTATTTAAATGGTTCAAATTGCTCTGAGCACTATGCGACTTAACTTCTGAGGTCATCAGTCGCCTAGAACTTAGAACTAATTAAACCTAAGAAACCTAAGGACACCACAAGCATCCATGCCCGAGGCAGGATTCGAACCTGCGACCGCAGCGGTCACGCGGTTCCAGACCGAAGCGCCTAGAACCGCACGGCCACACCGGCCGGCTATTTATGTTATTGTATTATGAATTTGTGTCTTGTGAATTTGAGTTACACTTCATAACAAATATGGCACGCCAGCATGTTATGAAGTGGACGTGTGTGCGTTAACGAGCATTGCGCTCTCATTTAAATATATGGACGAAAAGTCAGCCTACAGGAATTGTGAAACCAACCCTGTCGTCCAAGACCACGTACCACAAAAAGAGCAAATTAACCACGACATGGGGAAATTCACAGGCCTCTATTGCCTATTGAGCCCTAAGCGCAGTAGTGTGCGAGTGAGACAGACAAGAATATACGTGATAGGGAAATACAGTAGGAGGAGCCGTTTGCGGCCAAAGAGACGTATCTGTGTTAAATATGGCCGACTTAAGATCGGCCGTAAAGGGAAACATTTATGAAAATTATATTATTCTCTCGTAAGGCAGGGAATCAAGCCACAGTAATTTTAAACTGGCATCCTCCGTAAAGTTTCATGGTGATTTCAATAAAACTTGAATACTGATCATATTTATAATAGTTTAGGATTTATTGTTAAAGTGATATTAACGAGTTTTGTGCCAAAGACCTGAATGCTAAAATCTGAACACTTTGGTCGATCTTAACAATCGTCATTTCATATAAATGTGCATTATTAAAATGACAAATGCTCTAAATTTCAACTCTGTAACTTTTTCTTAAGAGATTAGTAAATTTAAATTATCAGTATATACAGTTAAGCGTCAGATCTTCATTTCCTGCACACAAAACACATTGAACGATGACAGCATGAGATATTATTGAATCATTAGGTAATAGAATATTTGCTGTGAAGTTTAGTGCATAATTGTTACTTTCGTCCTTTATTTAATTATTAGAAAGCACATTGGTGCAAGGCTTCAGGCCATGACTTTCAAAGCTAAGAAGGAAATTGTATTGCTTTTATGTAAAAGAATTTAACGTTTATTATATAAATGATATTATTGTCAGTTTATTTAGAACGTGAAAGAGGTCAGCCTTAGATTATTTAAATATGTTAAAATTTAAAATAATGTAGAATAAGCTGTAGCCAATCAGATGGACGGCTTCAGGAAAGGGAACTGCCCTAGTCAGTTGAGCGATGATATTCGGCTCGCGGGAAACGCGGCCGGGGACAGGAAGAGGTACAGTTCGGCTGGAGACACCAAAGTGTACAGTTCGGATTCAGACGGGAAAGCGGACGGTCTGTCTTTTGGAAGCTAGGATGTGAAAGGACTTAGAAAATTTCGCTTTGTGTGGTATCGCGTGACTTAGTCTCTGAGCGGTGAGCAGCCGCGCACCTGGTGTGAACTCTAACCTTTCCCGTAGATAACTTGTTTTTCGCGATGAGATTGTGAATGATCGAACTGTGTCAAATGGATATGCTCTCGAGTGTAAGGGTAACTCTATATACGACCACTTCCGCTATTAGTTTGCTTTCTGAATAAACATTATCCCAACCAAATAGCAACAGTGTGGCCTACATCATTTATGTCTTGTTAATTCAGTTCCCGATATTATCACTATTATTATATATTATGTTATCTATGTACTTCGCAAACCTACTATCAGCCACAAAGTTTAACCAAAGGGGGCACAAGTGTTTAATTTAGGGTGTGTAATGCGACACATGTGGTTCAACCCCTACACGAGTTTGAGTCAAGACATTTCGACGAAGAGGAACGGCATGTGAGTCCGAATATCTTTGGGTTTTTAGCTCGCAACAGCAAGGATACTACATTTCCGATGTGGATCTTACGTGCGGAAAATCTTCCGTTATTGCTCGTAGCAGGGTGATTAATCTACTATTAGACTGCTGTCACTCTAGGTCAATATATTTTCTCGCCAATTACTCAGTAGTGAAACACAACTTCTAACATGTTCTCCCTGGTCCCGGTTGCAGTTACGATTTCTGAGTTTCCTTGTTGTATGTCATACATCAGACATCATAATTCTATTTATCGTTTCCCAATAATGCATCCGGTTAAGTGGTTTTTACGTTTTTTACAATCGTTAGTTTTTGCACCTGTCTTCCAGCTGCGCAGGTTGTGTTCCTTAGATAAGGAGATCCTATATGTTTTAAACGCCAGTCGACGTTGCGCAGTCATTTGCGAGGATTCCGTATTCTACCTTGTCTCACAGTTGTTAAACTGTAACGAAGTAGTATGTCACTTATGGGATAGAACGATCAGTCACATTTAATCCATTGAAGAACGTATAGTGAGATACGCGCGCAAGATCCGTTTCTGGCACCATGGCTACTGTATTCTCCACTATATTTTCAAAGAGTGCCTGTTTCCTTCTTTGATGTATCAGTGAGTGTTTGGAAAGAATTTCACGTCTCCTGTTGTCATTTAATACACTGAAGGACGTATAGTGAGATACGTACGCTAGATCAATTTCTCGCACCACGGCTGCTGTATGCTCCACTATTTTTTGAAAGGGAGCCTCTTTCCTGTTTTGATGTTCCAGTGATTGTTAGGAAAGAATTTCAAGACTGTTGTCGGTTTTTTGTGAGAACAATAGGGAAAATATCTGATCCAAGGCGTCATGCAGTTTTAAGCAGAAACATTGGTCCTAGTGACGACCACAACGTGAGGGCTTCAACAGAGCCGTCTTTATGGGTAAGACATGTCAGGATAGGTCAGCCATAGTTGAGAATTAAGAATATGTATATAACAAAATCGACATCGTCAGTCAAAAGAGGTTGGAGGTCATTTACTATAGGAAATCTATTTTAGTCACTGTGTGTCAATCTTCCGCCCAGACGTTAAATTCTTGATGACTCATGTAATAAGAGCACAATTACAATTTGAGCATGGCGTCAACGTAGAAGAAAAAGAGATTAACGAACAGACATTTTCGTTGAGTGCTATGTTCTCCTATATAGAATACCCAATAGGATTATCGTCTTAGTGTCGCTATGCTAAGTACGAGATCAAAATATGAATATTACAAACTTCCTCTTGCTGAGGCGAATGGAGCAAATTGTTTCATGTATTTTGTGTTTTGGTGTGGTCTACGGTGAGCATTAAGGGGCTTACTGAGACTCCATAATTCATGGGCTGTTCGTCAGAAAACTCCCCAAAAGTGTTTTTCCATAAATCTTTTACACCAAACCCGAGCTGCGGATTCCAAGACGGATATGCACAGCATATGCCTGAATTTTTGCGATATGCTCTTAAGATACGATTTCAGAAAGCCTTGAAGGTTTTTTTCATATTCTTACCCGTTCCCGAGGTACAGAGGTCCAAAGTTACTCTACTTGCACATGTAAGATTCGCAAGTGTAACAATGTTCGTGGCGAAAATGTTGTTTATACAGGCAGATTCAGCGGTTTGTACTGGTGAGTTATTTGTCATAGTCGATAGCATTGCTACAAGGCATAGCTGCAGGCAACAGAACTGTGGTAGTTCAAGTTCACGAAGTGCACCTTTGGCAGTGCTGAGATATAAGATGTATCAATAATCGATGATTGAGCGGAACAGGCGTTAGTACATGTTCAAGAGAATGCTGGGTCTGCATCCCACAAAGTTCCATCGACAGATCTCATTGCAGTGATTCTGTTCCCTGGTAACAAGAGATATGTGATAGCCCATTTTAAGCGTATTCCAAATATCACACCTAACAGTTTCACTTTAGTCACCTACACGAAGGAGAGTCTCCCAAATAAACTAATTAGGGTGTCTAAACCCTCTGCTGTTGAAGAGAACTACTGGACATTGAAACTGTTAGGTTATTAGCATTAAACTAGCGTATCAATCCTTAAACAGCTCTGTTTACTGTTATCCAAAGAGATTCAAGATCCCGGTTTATAGAACTAAAGGCGTAAATCACCAGAAAATGGGAGATTTTTAAACTATGGTGAAATGATGTTGTCTGTGTTCGATATCCCGTGATTACTTTGAAACAGATGAAGGCCGGGACAGAAAATTGCGGCAGCCCTCTTGAAGTCGTACCAGCAATTTGTTCTAGAATCTTACACACAGAAACTTCTTTGGAATACACATATCACTTAATTTTTATAGTAGAAGTGGAGTTTGGACATTGTCGTATGCACTATTAATACCGACAAATGCTGCTGGAACATGCTGCTTATAGTTGAACGCTAGAAAAATTTCAGGGTGTGGAATACACTATTGGCCATTAAAATTGCTACATCAGGAGGATGACGTGCTACAGACGCGAAATTTAGCCAACAGGAAGAAGATGCTGTGATATGCAAATGATTAGCTTTTCAGAGCATTCACACAAGGTTGCCGCCGGTGGCGACACCTACAACGTGCTGACATGAGGAAACTTTCCAACCGATTTGTCATACGCAAACAGCAGTTGACCGGCGTTGCCTGGCGAAACGTTGTTGTGATGCCCCGTGTAAGGAGGAGAAATGCGTACCATCACGTTTCCCACTTTGATAAAGATCGGATTGTAGCTTATCGCGATTGCGGTTTATGGTATCGTGACATTGCTGCTCGCGTTGGTCGAGATGCAATAAATGTTAGCAGAATATGGAATCGGTGGGTTATACGGAACGCTATGCTGGATCCCAACGGCCTCGTACCACTAGCAGTTGAGATGACAGGCATCTTATCCGCATGGCTGTAACGGATCGCCAGCCGGAGTGTCCGAGCGGTTCTAGGCGCTTCAGTCTGAAACTGCGCGACTGCTACGGCCGCGCGTTCGAATCCTGCCTCGGGCATGGATGTGTGTGATGTCCTTAGGTTAGTTAGGTTTAAGTAATTATAAGTTGTAGGGGACAGATGACCTCAGATATTAAGTCCCATAGTGCTCAGAGCCATTTGAACCATTTTTTTGTAACTGATCGTGCAGCCACGTCTCGATCCCTGAGTCAACAGATGGGGACGTTTGCAAGACACCAACCATCTGCACGAACAGTTCGACGACGTTTGCAGCAGCATGGACTATCAGCTCGGAGACCATGGCTGCGGTTATCCTTGACGCTGCATCACAGACAGGAACGCCTGCGATGCTGTACTCATCGACGAACCTAGGTGCGCGAATGGCAAAACGTAATTTTTTCGGATGAATACGGGTTCTGTTTACAGCACCATGATTGTCGCATCCGTGTTTGGCGACATCACGGTGAACGCACATTGGAAGCGTGTATTCGTCACCGCCATACTGGCGTATCACCTGGCGTGACGGCATCGGGTGCCATTGGTTAGACGTCTCGGTCACCTCTTGTTCGCATTGACGGCACTTTGAACAGTGGACTTTACATTTCAGATGCGTTACGACCCGTGGCTCTACCCTTCATTCGATCCCTGCGAAACCCTACATTTCAGCAGGATAATGCACGACCCCATGTCGCAGGTCCTGTACGGGCCTTTCTGATTACATAAAATATTCGACTGCTGCCCTGGCCAACACATTCTCCAGATCTCTCAGCAGTTGGAAACGTCTGGTCACTGGTGGCCGAGCATCTGGCTAGTCACAATACGCCAGTCTCTACTCTTGATGAGCTGTGGTATCGTGTTGAAGCTGCATGGGCAGCTGTACCTGTACACGTTATCCAAGCTCTTTTTGACTCAATGCCCAGGTGTATCAAGGCCGTTATTAGGGCCAGAGGTGGTTGTTCGGGGTACTGATTTCTCAGGATCTATGCACCCAAATTGCGTGGAAATGTAATGACATGTAAGTTCTAGTAGAATATATTTGTCCAATGAATACCCACTTATTATCTGTAATTCTTCTTGGTGTAGCAATTTTAATGGCCAGTAGTGTATAAAGGCCGTCTAGTGTTCAGTTACCCTCTAGAAATCCAAACTAGTTTTCTGAAAGCAAGTACTGCGATAGCAACTACCACTCTCAATGGGTCTTAAAAGAATTTCAATGGTTCTTCTGGATCAAGCTGACGTTGTAGTTCCAGTATCGCTTTGGGTCACGGAGCTGGAATCATTATTAAATTGTTCAATGAGGAAGAAAAGTCTCATCCAGATACCGTTGAAAGGTCATAGAAAGGTCGTTTAGGGGAGCTAGCTGATGCCACAGCAACGACTGTACGCCTTGATTCCTGCAGGGATACTCTCTAAACTACAGAGGCTGACTTCTGAGGGCGTTGTCAATAGGAGCACGGATCGTGCCTGTGGTCTGCGAGGTCGCAGATAATCAGCCGACCAATATTGTTCTGATAGGCACGGTTCCGTTAACTCTGCAGTTTCTTTCCAGGAGCGTAGGCAGCCAGTGGACATAACATGGGTCCGGCTATAATGCAAAGTATAATGAATCGTGACGAGGCTCGCACTAAGAAAATACACTCTAAGACAAAAAAGAATGAGAGGAAGAGGAAGAAAAGGAAACCGACGCACTACAAACGAAATAACAAGATGGAACTGAAATAGGTAGATGTGATGTGCACGTACAGTCAAACGAATGATTACAATTTGAGATAAATTGGATGAGTTATTCAAGAGACACAGCTTCACAAATTTAGCAAGTCCGTAACGCGTTGGTCTATCCCTGGCCGTTATTCAAGTATGCATTGTGGTTGTCATCGACTGATACAGGTGTTGGGTGATCTCCTGACGGATATATATTGCCAAATTCTGTCCAAATGGCGATTTAAATCGTCAAATTCCGGAAATGATTGCAGGGCCCTGCCCATAATGCTCCAAATTTTCAATTTGGGTGAGATACGGCGGTCTTGATGGCCAATGTAGGGTTTGCCAAGCACGAAGAGAAGAAGTAGGATATTTTTCAGTGTGCGAGCGGGTATCATCTTCCAGAAATGTAAGCCCAGGATGGCTTACCGTGAAGAGTAACATAACGGGACGTCACTATCGTCGACGTACTGCTGTGCTGTAGAGTATTGTGGATAACCAAAGGGGTACTGCTGTAAACAGGATGGCATCCAGGTCCATCACTTCCGGTTATCAGGCCGTACAGCGAGCGACAGTCACGTTGGTGTGCCACCGCTGTCCAGGGCGTCTCCAGATACGTCTTCGACCTTCAATGTCATTGACTGGAATACAATTGTCATGAGTGATGAGTTCCGCTCCGAACTGAGTTTCGATGACCAACATGAGGATGGAGTAGGCAATGGAAACCACTGCATTAAAGACACACAATGTGTATCCATATGGAATGTGGCCCATAACAGGAAAAGGTAACTTGATGATCTCTCCATTGACAAAAGGTTCTGATCTCTAGAAGGGGAATGCGTAGGGGGAGGTGACTATGGGGGGAAAATGGAATAACCGACCAAAGGATAACGTTCTATGACTCGGGGCGGGAACGTCACGAGTCTGAATTTGATAGCACTCACTCCGTCGTCAGGCCACAAGTGGCCCATTGGGACCATCTGACCGCCGTGTCATCCTCAGTTGAGGCTGCGGATAGGAGGGGTGTGTGGTCAGCACACCGTTCTCCCGGTCGTTATGATGGTTTTATTTGACCGGAGCCGCTACTATTCGGTCGAGTAGCTCCTCAGTTGGCATCACGAGGCTGAATGTACCCCGAAAAATACCAGCAGCGCATGGCGGCTGGATGGTCACCCATCCAAGTGCCGGCCAAGCCCGACAGCACTTAACTTCGGCAATCTCACGGGAACCGTTGTATCCACCGCGGAAAAGCGGTTGCCTGAATTTGGTAGGGCAGCTAGAAAATCCGAACTGCGAAGTGCTAAGTCTGACTACATATAGTGAGGGTCAGTGGAATTGAAATGGAGAGAAGAGTGTAAGGTAATATCAACGTCAGCAGAAAATGGTATAACGGGAGTAGGATTCGTTATGAATAGGAATGCAGGGCTGAGGATGAGTTACTGTCACCAGTACAGTGATGGGGTTGTTCTCATCAGAATTAACAGCAAAGCAACACCGACAACGGTAGTTTAGGAATACATTCTGACGCCGCAAGCAGAAGACGAAGAGATAGAGGAAGTATATGATGGTACTGAATGGCTATTTCAGTATGTGAAGCGACATGAGAGTCTAATAGTCACGAGGGACTGGAATGTGACTGCAGCGAAGTAGCACAAAAAAAGGATTACGGTAGAATGTGGGCTTGGTATTATTCATTCCTTCTGTTCAGTCTATACATCGAAGAAGCAATGACGGAAATAAAAGAAAAGTTGAAGTGTGGGATCAATATGCAGTGATAAGAGTCTACATCTATATCTGCATCCATACTCCGCAAGCCACCTAACGGTCTGTGGTGGAGGGTACCTTGAGTACCTCTATCGGTTCTCCCTTCTGTTCCAGTCTCGTACTGTTCGTGGAAAGAAAGATTGTCGGTATGCCTCTGTGTGCGCTCTAATCTCTCTGATTTTATCCTCATGGTCTCCTCGCGAGATATACGTAGGAGGGAGCAATATACTGCTTGACTCCTCGGTGAAGGTATGTTCTCGAAACTTCAACAAAAACCGTACCGAGCTACTGAGCGTCTCTCTTGCAGAGTCTTCCACTGGAGTTTATCAATCATCTCCGTAACGCTTTCGCGATTACTAAATGATCCTGTAGCGAAGCGCGCTGCTCACCTTTGGATCTTTTCTATCTCTTATACCAACCATATCTGGTACGCATCCCACACCTGTGAGCAGTATCCAATCAGTGGGCGAACATGAGTACTGTAACCTACTTCCTTTGTTTTAGGACTGCGTTTCCTTAGGATTCTTCCAATGAATTTCAGTCTGGCATCTGCTTTATGTGGTCATTCCATTTTAAAAAACTCCTAATGCCTACACCCAGATAATTTATGGAATTAACTGCTTCCAGTTGCTGACCTGCTATATTGTATCTAAATGATAAAGGATCTTTCTTTCTATGTATTCGCAGTACATTACACTTGTCTACATTCATATTCAATTGCCATTCCGTTCACCATGTGTCAATTCGTTGCAGATTCTCGTGCATTTCAGTACAATTTTCCATTGTTACAACCTCTCGATATATACCACAGCATCATCCGAAAAAAGCCTCAATGAACTTCCGATGTTATCGACAAGGTCACTTATATATATTGTGAATTACAACGGGCCCACGACACTCCCAAGCGGCACACCTGAAATCACTGATGACATTGCTATACTCAGTGAATGTCAAGAAGAATTACAGGACCTGTTGAATGAAATGAAGAGTCAAAGGACTACAGAACATAGACTGCGAGTAGGTCGAAGAAAGACAAAAGCAATTAGAAGTAGCGGGAATGAGAATATCGAGAATCTTAACAGCTAAATTGGTGTTAAGGAAGTAGATAAAGTTACTGATTTCTGCTCCCAAAGCATCAAAATAATCCATGACGTTCGGAGTAAGGAGGCAATTAAAAGCAGACTAGCACTGAAAAAAGGGTATTGCTGGCCAAGAGAAATCTACTAATATCATAGGCCTTCCCCTTGAGCTCGTTTACGAAGGCCGCCCATTTAATTTGGTATTAAAGTTCGTTAGGGAGCGATCTAGCAGCCATAACGTTCTTGTTTATAGTTCGGTTGGCGCTTAGCAGGCCTAACGTGTTCAACCGCATCGCATATCCGCACTCTGAGTTTTAGTAGAGTAGCTGGTAACGACGCTATAACTTCGTTATCCCTCACGAACCCCCGGAAGACAAATCTAAGAGTCAGGGCTGGTGAACGTTGGGTTCAAGCAGTCCGCGCACCTCGACCAATCCACTTACGGTGAAAGTGGCAACTAAGGAAATCAGAGACGTAAGTGAGGTGGAGAGTTATGCCCCATCTCATATGAAATATAGACTGTGTTTTCTGTGAGGATCGTCAACCAGCAGAATTTGTTCTTGCTCACTGCGCAAAAGACGTAAGCTTTTAGGCCATTACGACAAATTTTTTATAATGTTTATCGTGGATTTTCATTGCCGCGGGTCCTACAGCTGTGTTTTTTAACATTCGCACTTACGAAAAATTTGTCTCATTACTGAAGGTAGTGTTTCCAATGAAATCTTCATTTTCATGGAAAGGATGAAATTTCCACATAAAATTTCTTGCCAGCAATCCCATCAGTACTTTAATTTTTACACTGTGGCAAATTTGTATGTTTGATATAAAAATGTCTTTTTAACAACTGCCAAACGGTCACATGTGAGACGCCTGGTTCGCGAGAAGCACTCCAGTTCGATTCTGTAGGCAAAGCTTCGCCCCATTTGCTCGACACGCTGCCGACGTGATAGGTTTTTGTGCCTACCGAGCACCCTCAATTTCAGCAAAGTTCTTTTGCCACTCAGAAATGGTAGGAGTATAGAAATGATCGTTACTACACTCGGTACCATAAGTACTCGTACGTTTCATAGGTGTCGCAGACTTCGGTTCTTCAGTCCAAAGCAGACAGCGCGCACGATCGGGATCTCTGGAGGCTGCCATCTTTGCTGCGGTTGTCTCCAGTCCCTCCAGTGCTGTGAGTCTGTACTAACGTGCTATGTGAGACAAGACTTCATCTATTTCACCACAAAATCACGCCAAGACTACATAAACCGGTTAGGCCTAATGTTTAAGGTTGTAAACTCCTTTTAGATACACATGAATCTCGAAGCGAAGCGGCACAGCTGTCTCCCTTTACTGGCAGCGCTTCAAAGCCTCTAGCATCTCTTCTATCTAGTCATTGAATAGAATTCGTACCGGGTGTTTACACGCTTGTGGTCCACACAAGGTAGCTGAGTGGTCAGCGCAACAGAATGTCACTCCTAAGAGTCAGGGTTCGATTTCCGGCTGGGTCGTCGATTTTTATCCGCTCAGGGACTGGGTGTTGTGTTGCCCTAATCACCATCATCATTTCATCCCCATCGACGCGCAAGTCGCCGAAGTGGCGTCAAATCGAAAGACTTGTACCCGGCGAACGGTCTACCAGAACAGGAGGCCCTAGCCACAAGAGATTTACATTTTACACGCTTGTGAGCCGATGTTGTCTCTGTCGTTGAACCACGCTTGCACTGACTTTATAGAGAAGACGACAGTTTCAGGCTTCGGTAACAATGTCACCGACTTCGGTGGACCGTCAAGATGACCGAAAACGGCTGAGTATTTCAAATCAGTGTGCCAGCATTCTCCGGGTCACAATCCAGCCGATCTCATCGTCCGAATATGCAGATTTCGGAAAACAATCGGTGAACTTCAGAGCAGTTTTTTTTCCTCGATGGAATCAGTCTACGTTCTTACACGCGAAATATGGACTGTGAGAAAGTGGCAAGTTTAATTCATCGAAAGAAGGAGTTTTGTGCAACTGTGTAGTTGAAAAATATTGTAATCGATATATAGCTCAAAATCTATGGACTGAAACCACAGATTTATTGGAAACCACAAGTAGGCATAATTTTTGTCGGAAATTTTAGGCTAAAATGATAACAAATCTTTTACATAATGCAGTGTTTCAGCAACCGCGAATTGTAAGTGATAACCTCGGAAATTAGTTTCTTGTGGTGAGATGGGTGACGTGTCTCCTGCTTAAAAGTAACTGAAGTGGTGAGGCGTGGGGAGTCCCTGTCGTCAATGATTCTCTTACCTAGTAGGGGCAGTAATCTCGTTTGTTATGACATACGCGGTTTGTCTTTGGTTTTCCTCTTCTGGCCGCTGTTTAAGCGCGGCGCTTCCGGCTATGCTCTCTTCGTTTTCCGCTGCGGGGCGTTCGTGGTCGTGCTTGCTTGTCGCCTGGGCATATCTTGTGTTGGCGAATCTTGGAGTGACCGTTACGGAGGAGCGTAGGTTGCTCGCGGCGCTGTGTCATCATTTTAGGAGTGTGTCGGCGGCCACCTTGTGGTGCTGGCTTCCAATGCACCAGCAAGTCTGTATATTGTACTACCTGATGCTGGATGCCTATGTATGCTTGGTGGATTCTCGTCCTTTGCTGCTACTAACGGTGTGCTTCCACTGGAACTACTGACGGCCTTGGGAGAACCAGTCCTGACAAAACTCTACCATCTGGTGAGCAAGATGTATGAAACAGGCGAAATACCCTCAGACTTCAAGAAGAATATAATAATTCCAATCCCAAAGAAAGCAGGTGTTGACAGATGTGAAAATTACCGAACTATCAGTTTAATAAGTCACAGTTGCAAAATACTAACGCGAATTCTTTACAGACGAATGGAAAAACTAATAGAAGCCGACCTCGGGGAAGATCAGTCTGGATTCCGTAGAAATGTTGGAACACGTGAGGTAATACTGACCCTACGACTTATCTTAGAAGCTAGATTAAGGAAGGGCAAACCTACGTTTCTAGCATTTGTAGACTTAGAGAAAGCTTTTGAGAATGTTGACTGGAATACTTTCTTTCAAATTCTGAAGGTGTCAGGGGTAAAATACAGGGAGCGAAAGGCTATTTACAATTTGTACAGAAAGCAGATGGCAGTTATAAGAGTCGAGGGACATGAAAGGGAACTAGTGGTTGGGAAGGGAGTGAGACAGGGTTGTAGTCTCTCCCCGATGTTATTCAATGTGTATATTGAGCAAGCAGTGAAGGAAACAAAAGAAAAATTCGGAAAAAGGTATTAAAATCCATGGAGAAGAAATAAAAACTTTGAGGTTCGTCGATGACATCGTAATTCTGTCAGAGATAGCAAAGGCCTTGGAAGAGCAGTTGAACGGAATGGATAGTGTCTTGAAAGGAGGTTATAAGATGAACATCAACAAAAGCAAATCGAGGATAATGGAATCTAGTCGAATTAAGTCGGGTGATGCTGAGGGAATTAGATTAGGAAATGAGACACTTAAAGTAGTAAAGGAGTTTTGCTATTTGCGGAGCAAAATAACTGATGATGGTCGAAGTAGAGAGGATATAAAATGTAGACTGGCAATGGCAAGGAAAGCGTTTCTAAAGAAGAGAAATTTGTTAACATCGAGTAAAGATTTAAGTGTCAGGAAGTCATTTCTGAAACTATTTGTATGGAGTGTAACTATGTATGGAAGTGAAACATGGACGATAAATAGTTTGCACAAGAAGAGAATAGAAGCTTTCGAAATGTGTTGCTACAGAGGAACGCTGAAGATTAGTCGGGTAGATCACATAACAAATGAGGAGAAATTGAATAGAACTGGGGAGAACATTAGTTTGTGGCACAACTTGAGTAGAAGAAGGGATCGGTTTGTAGGACATGTTCTGAGGCATCAAGGGATCACCAATTTAGTACTGGAGGGCAGCGTGGAGGGTAAAAATCGTGGAGGGAGACCAAGAGATGAATACACTAAGCAGATTCAGAAGGATGTAGGTTGCAGTAGGTACTGGGAGATGAATAAGCTTGCACAGGATAGAGTAGCATGGAGAGCTCCATGAAACCAGTCTCAGGACTGAAGACCGCAACAACAACAACAACGGTGTGCATTCGCTATTTCTTTGTGTTTTGTAATCAGTCTGATCGTAATTTGTGTTCAAAGCCAGAAACAGTGATTTGTATGTGATTATCCCCACCGTGGCTGGAATAAGGAATTCAGTCTTGGTTCCGGTGTATGTTGCTCAGTTGTGTTATGAGTGTATAAAACTGCTCAGTGACGGGAGACTAAGGGTAGTGTGATGGCTGCATGAGTAATTCTAGGTTAGTGCTCAGGCCATTTTAGTGTTAAGACAGTGTGCTTGTAATGTTACTTGAGTATCTTATGATTTATTCCGTGGTCTCCATTTGAAGGGGCCGCGACTTTAGTGTCTTGTATTATGGGTTTTTATGCTCTTGGTGCGGCAGTACATTAACTTCTCCAGACTTTATGCTTGTGATTGGGATCTGCCTGTATGAGTTAAGAGGGTTTATGAGGTGTAGGAAGTCGATAATTTTCCATGCTATTTGTTTGAGGTCTTGCTCGTGTTAAGGGTATCAAATTCGAAGGGGGTAGGGGGGCATAACTCTTAAATAACAGGGATTGTGTTGTGTCCTTTAGTTTGTTCTCTGTTCTTTTTTGTTTTAAATGTTACAGTGTACTACGAGCGGCGGGCACAGTCACTTCCGGATTGACCAATACATGGTGCAGCGCCATGATTAAAATATGTTCAGACGCCCTTAGTTCGCCCAGCTGCGTTTTGGTGACGCTCGGCGATGCTTGGTTGTATCCTGTCAGAGTCGCTGCTAACGCCGGTAGTTGACAGAAGTTGGGTATTCTCTATTGTAATTATTTCGAGATTCCTCTAGTTAATGTGTTCGGGCTGCGCCAAGATCCGCCTCCTGTTTCTAGTGTTTGGTCACTCTTGTATTAGGGTGGGTCATCTGTTGGGGTGTGACCGCTGTTGCGTGGAACTTAAACTGTCTATTAAGATGACTGTCTTTTGCGCCCAAATATTGTTGTTATACTTGAAAGGGATTTAACGAGTGAGTTCAGTGGAATAAGTGACTATATAATTGGTAGAATTCCGTTGTTCTTTGATTTGTTTATTGGTTCAAAGTTCCCGCTGGGGAATTTGCTCTTTTACTTAAAATTTGTTATTTAATGTTCTGTACTGTTGCTTGTTCTACCAGTGGGTTCAAATGGCTCTGGGCACTATGGGACTTAACATCTGAGGTCATCAGTGTCCTAGAACTTGGAATTACTCAAACCTAATTAACCTAGGGACATGACACACACCCATGCCCGAGGCAGGATTCGAACCTGCGACCGTAGCCGTAGCGAGGTTCCGGACTGAAGCGCCTAGGACCGCTCGGACGGCTCACCAGTGGGGATTTAGTCTCGGTAAATAAATGTTAAATTTTTGGGTAATTATGCTTGTCATCTATATTTCTATGGGGCTATTTGTTATTTAGTTAAAAGGAAGGATCTGTCCTTAACTTGTTTCATTCCACATCCTTTTGTAAAGACTTATCAAACCCTTTAATCGTATTTGTTATTGTTGGCTATCGGATGGCCGGTTTTGTAAGAGATTTTGTAAAAGTGTTTTTGGGGATATGTTTAATAAATCTTTGTGAATCAAATGCCTGTGTTTGCGTTTTCTTGTGATTGCGCTTTGTGACTGGTCTGTGGATTGAAAATTTCCCGTCCCAAGTGGATCTCTTTTAACATTTTCTAAGTAACATGTTTAGCTCTTTACGAATTGTCACTGCTGCTACTGGAAATTGTAGGCTTAAATTATAACCTTCAAATAAGTTGTACAAGTGAGAATGGTGGTGTAGCTTACGTTTCAATTGTACTAAAACGGATTTTTTGTGTTGTAGTAAGGAAGAATTATCTTTCCACGAATTATTATTATTACTGCGTACTGGTGGTTTTTATGCCCGTATGGTAATCGTTCTGCTACGAGTATGTGAGGTGGTTTGTAAACGTGGTGTCAAATATTCCGATTTTCAGTGCTTTTGGTGTTCAGAATACCTCATTCTAAAATTGACGTATGTCCTTCAGATTTACGCTTAAGATTAATATACATTTATTGGAAAGTGTGCGGAATTCTTGCTGTTTTGCATTTCATTGTCATCACGAATCATTTCGAGTATATACGTATATCAGAATGTTTCTCCCTTCATCTCCTAAGTTCGTAGACATGTCTTGCTATTCCAGCAACTGGGAAAAGAGTGTACAGTTCTCAGCACGTTCTTTTCGAGGCTTGTATATCCCGATTAAAGGCATTCGGCGTCTTTTTAACAATAAAAACCGCAATGCGACATTAGCTTCCCAAGTATAGAGGCATTGTGTTATCCATCCCGCCATAGGAGATTAAAATCTAACCTACATTATACATAGAACAGATTTTAATACAGCTTAACACAATATCCTTCACGGCGCCAAAAACTCGGAGAATGTCATCGGGCGACTTCTGGCGACAGCATCTGACGACCCTTGTCGGTGCCACTGTGAACGCAGCCTAACGTGGGTTCACGCAGTGTTTTACCGGCTCCTCTCTGGCCTCCCTACACCTGGTCTTTGTCTGTCTGCTACGCAACCACGTCTGTCATCTGCTCTGCGCTGAGGCGACTCTGCAGAAGCAGCTTGTATATATGTTGCAGTCTGCTGGCTGTGTTATTCTGTGCCTCGCAATGCAGCTAATGCCGCCTCTCCTACCTCGCACCGTGTAAAGCAGTCTCTCCCCCGCTCAACACTGACAAAGCTGGACGGAAATTCACTGACTCTACGTGTTGCTTCGTGTTGCTTTCAACACTGTGAAAGAGGAGGAAGTAGAGAAATTTTCATTTGCAGTCGTACGAGATGGCCCCCAAGCGTAGCAAGCCTTTTAATATTTTCGTTAAATTTCCTTGTTGCCGAGGGCGTAGTTACATAAAAACTTGTTTCTTTCACGGCGTCAGACAACTTGAAGCGTAAGAGTTCGAAATTGATGTTATCTATCAGGTCTCTACACAGTCAAAGTTTTATGCTTTCCATACATTGAAGATCACCCCATATAACCGGTAGATCTAAATCGACTGGGAATTCCCTACCCACAAGTCTCACGAATCTTACGCGATAGACAATAATCTATGTCCGCATCGCAAGATACTTTCAAATAACAGCCATTCATTTTTAATTAAATTTCGAGGTGTAAAGACGCCGAACCACAAATGGTTCAAATGGCTCTGAGTACTATGGGACTCAACTGCTGAGGTCATCAGTCCCCTTGAACTTAGAACTACTTAAACCTAACTAACCTCAGGACATCAAACACATCCATGCCCGAAGCAAGATTCAAACCTCCTACCGTAGCGGTCGCGCGGTTCCAGACTGTAGCGCCCAGAATCGCGCGGAACCACAGCAACTGCATTATGTGCTAGACTCTAAAGATACACACCAGTCAGCTAAAACCAGGAGAAGAAGAGGTCTGCACTCATTTCGCAACGGTTTTTTTGTGTAGTTTTAATGCATCACCAGACATTTTTTCCAAAAATTAACCACAAAAAACTTGCTAGTGTAAACATGATTGCCAGTTATTACCATCAGCACAGAAGAACGATATGTGTAAGTTTGTGTTTTATATATATATATATATATATATATATATATATATATATATATATATATATATATGTGTGTGTGTGTGTGTGTGTGTGTGTGTGTGTGTGTTTCCCACATTTCCTCCGAAACGACAGGCCAAATTTCAACCAAATTTTGTACACACATCTCTTACTGTCAGGCAACAACCACTGTCGCGGTAAAGACCACCTGTCCATCACAGTTCAGAAGATATGAAGCTATAAACAGTGAGATGTGGCAAAATGTATTACTTCCGTGCTGCTAAGTTCATAATAAATTTCACAGGCAGTATCCAGATATGCCGCTAAATTTACCTACAACGGTACATCATGGTACGGCACACAGCTCAGGAGATACGACGTCATAAACTCCGAGACGCGTGAAAAATTGCCGCATCGTGCATCACGTTTAAATTTGTTACTTCTTTGCCACTAACAGATTTCGCTTACAGTATATACATATACCGCTGAGTGTACGTACACAAATACATCAATGTGTGACACACAGTTCAAGAGTAATGAAGTCACAAACATTGAGATACGGGAAAGAAATTTCACATCATACATGAAGTCTTAATACATTTATTTCCTTTACTACTAAGATACTCCTAACGTGGAATATCCTTGAGGAAATCCCTGACAGCGAAGAGCTTTAACAGCTTTCAACAGCCATGCGCAAACGGCTGTTATGGCGGAAACCTCTAGCCGTCAGTGGAACTATGATGAGGTGTTGGCAAATAGACGTTTACAAAATCGTGTTGTAGACACGTCAGGCAGCTGCACCCACCGTACAGAAACTGCCTAGGAACTCGTTTCCTAATTTCGATACTGTAATTGCATATTTCAACATTAGGCATATTTTTTTGTAGGACAATTACACAATTTGGAACATGTTTGGACAAATACATGAAAACGAAATTTTTTCGGTACTTCACTACAGAGTTCCCTTTCCGTCTTCGTTTCTAATAGAAAATTGTCAAAATGAATACCAGGGCAATGCCGGGTTGCCAACTAGTGTGTAAATAAGAGATAGTGAGCAGTACTGAAAATTCACTGTCAATGTAACAAATGAATGAATGTAACTACCTTCAACAGTAATGTAATTGGCTACATAGCTGGGAAACTAGATGTTAAGTCAATACAATTAAGCAACGGAATCTGATTTCAATTGTAGTAGATTCATGTTTGAATGTGTCGGAATAGACAAAGCAGACATAGAAAAAAGTGAGATGAAGTTCAGGCACATGACTGTAAAAAGAACTTATGGCTTATATGATTGCATGGAGTCTGTTCTTTCGAGTGCGCCGGAAAGAACAGACACCACGCTTCTTATAACAGATTCCCCCCCGATGGTCAATGAATTCACCTTCAGTGCGGATGTACAAGTGTGTTCGATTTCCTATGGGAATCTCGAAGTAGCGATCATGGAGGACCTAGACGGGGAATCCGAATAAGTGGCGCTAGGTGTGAATGTGAGGCGGCCGGGGGGCGTGCCGATATTGTCCACGAAGTTGCGATAAACACTGTGTCATGATGGTGCAATTGTTAACTCAACTGCCTAGAAAGCAGATCTCGGCTTGGAGTCCCGGTCAGGAACATACACATATTGACTCGTCGCCACTGAGTAAGCATCAAGTCCAAATGCAACTAACATCAATAGTTCCTTCCCTTTCATTTCTTTTCCTTCCTCTCCCCCTCCCTCTCCCCCTTCCACCTGCTCTAGGCGCTTCAGTCTGGAACCGCGCGACCGCTACGGTCGCAGGTTCGAATCCTGCCTCGGGCATGGATGTGTGTGATGTCCTTAGGTTAGTTAGGTTTAAGTAGTTCTAAGTTCTAGGGGACTGATGACCTCAGATATTAAGTCCACTAGTGCTCAGAGCCACTTGAACCATTTGAACCTTCCACTTTCAATTTACGTAACTGAATGTTTGCTCACGACAAAGTAATTCTGTCGATTTGGCGAAGGACTTGAAAGCTCAGTCAAACGGATTGGATAGTGCCCCGAAAAGACCTTACGAAGTAAACACAGTACAGAGTAAAAGCAGGATAACGTCGTGGAATTAAGTCAGGAGTATAGTGAGAGAAATAGATTGGGAAATGAGGTTCAGGAAGTGGTAGTCTAGTTATGGTTCTTGGGCCGCGAAAAAAACTACTCATGGCCGAAGTAAAGAAGAGGTAAAATTTGGACTGGCAAAAGCGAAGGAAACTTTCCTGAAATGGAGAAACACATGCTGTTTGCTGCACAATGAAGGTTCCAGGCATCTGCGCAGGTGGCAACAAAATCAGCAGGCGGTTTTGTCCCTGCGAGAGAGAGGGCGTCGGAGAAACCGAAGGGGAGCAGCTAGCCCCGTCGGTGTCCAAGAGGCAACGGCCGCAACGCCTTGAGTCCGGTCTGCGGTCTTCCCGAGAGCAATGGAACGACCTCGACTTGTGGACAGCGAAAGCAGTTGAGCTGAGGGCAGCGGCGACGTATCGTGAGGAGGAGAGATCATCGGGACAGCCCGGTGGCCGTTCAGTTGGGAGGACAACACGGAGAAAGAAGCGCCGACTGCACAGGGGAATGGCGACAGGGGTATCCTGTTTAAGTGACAGTCCTCTGCTGGAGGTTACGGTAAATAAGTTGAGTGTCCCATCATGCAGTGCTTAACTATTAGTAAGAAATGATTATCTAGCAAGGAGAACACACCGACTGCCATCACACTATTTTCCTGAAACTACTGTCAGTGAAAGAGGGGTCAAAATTAACGAACCTGTGTCTCGAAATATCCGTAGATACTCGAGTGAAAATACTATCAACTCGTGAAGTCCTCAGAAATGTTAACAGTATTTCTTCCCCGAGTGAGATTCATACGAAGAACTGTCACTCTGGCAAATTTGCATTCGCGCGATGCTCATAGTGTTCGAACTTTCTACGTTTTTAATGTTTCTACGAACGGTATCGTCCAAGAGAATGCACCAAATTTCCCTGAAGGGTAAACATAAGAACTAAATGTTAAATATTAATATAAGAATAGGAGAATTAAAAACATTGTAACCCCTGTAAACACCATTCACACATATATAATATAATGATTGTCTGACACTTATTGTCAGACTCAGTTCTAATTTTACAGTTAATATAACGCTTTTGAATCCTCTAATATGATAAAAACATTCGTGTTGTTATTTTATTCGCTCATAGGTAGATAAACGATATTGTAAAAAATTAAAAATTTAACATAAAAACTATGTTTGGCTTTCTAACACGGGGCACGTAACTGTGAAGCTCCGATGCTGGCCACTGTACCACAGGTTTTTTCTTCAGTTTTCTCCAGAGTTTCAACAAACACGGTGAAGTACCTCGCCGGATGCTCCGGTTGAACATATCGCATACTAAAAGAAACATAAATTACCATAATAACTTTGACCGCCATTTTCACAGAAAGGATCGAGTTTCTACGCATAACCCGAGACCGTGTTCACTTACTTTGACCACTTTTCCATTCAGTAAAGTTTCTGGGAAATCTGGTTATAGTACTTTCCGTGTTGTCCTCGTTACTTCACTTACTTCGATTTATAGTGTATGTGTGTCAGATTCCCGGGCGCAATTAGTGACATGCTGCATTTTTTCCATTTACTTTTCTTCAGATTTCTTGGCTCCTGGCTTTCGTTTCGAATATATTTTATTTTTATTTTTGTTGCTCCTTAATAGGAAGTTCATTTCTTATGCATAAGGGAACTCGGACCATGCTTCAGTTTTCTGTTAGTAATAAAGTTTATTTATCTAGTAATAGATATTTACGAACCACAACTCCTAGCACTTCGTTTCCATAGTCCTAATGCAGAAGCACCCCTGTCATTGTTAATATCGTATAGAAATGTAAATATTAGGTAATATAAAAAAGCGCTGCCTGAAGTGGATGAAACATGGACGATAAACAATGAAGTCTAAGTGTATAATAGTAGCTTCTGAAATGTGGCGCTACAGAAAATTAGTCAAGATACAAGAAAGTAGGGCTCATGCGGAGGCATGTAGATAGACTTCTTTCTCTTGCTCTGTCTGCGAGTGTAAAAAGAAACGAAGCAGTAGTAGTGGGACAGGGAGCCCGCCCGGTTTGCCGTGAGATCTAACGCACTGGTTTCCGGGCTGGAAGGCGTGTCGACCCCGCCACGAAACCGCCCGGCGGATTTGTGTTGAGGTCTGGTGTGCCGGCCAGTCTGTGCATGGTTTTTAAGGCTATTTTCCATCTGTCTCGGCGAATGCGGTCTGATTCCCCTCATGCCGCCTCAGTTACACTATATCGGCGATTCCTGGGCAAACACTTTCTGCAAAAAAATGGTTCAAATGGCTCTGAGCACTATGGGACTTAACATCTTAGGTCATTAGTCCCCTAGAACTTATAACTAGTTAAACCTAACTAACCTAAGGACATCACACACATCCATGCCCGAGGCAGGATTCGAACCTGCGACCGTAGCAGTCGCGCGGTTCCGGACTGCGCGCCTAGAACCGCGAGACCACCGCCGCCGGCACTTTCTGCACGTACGCGTACACCACCATTACTCTACCACGCAAACATTGGGACTACACTCGTCTGTTGAGAGACGTTCCTGGGGCGGGGAGGGGAGGAAGTGGCGGAAACAGTTCAGTCTTTGTGGTAATGCGGAAACGGAGTGATTATATGACGTGCAAAAGAGCATTGTGTCAACTGTGGAAGCATTTCCGGAACAGCTAAGCTTGTAATGTGTTTGCATGCCCCCGTGGTTAAAATATATCGTTCGTGGCTAAATGGTGCTATCCAATACCGGCACTGAAGCAACAATGGTGCACCACCGGCCACAGATGACAGGGGTGAACGACGGCTGTGGATGTGTACGGGCGAACAGATGTGCAACTGTTGAGCAACAGATTGCCCACCAACAGCGTCTCCTCAACGACCGTTCAGCGAACGTGTCTCTGTATGGGCGTGCGGAGAAGGCACCTTGTTCATTCACCCATGCTGTCTGCAGTTCATCGGTGAAGAAGGGTGGAATTTGCACGTCATTACCACAACTGGACGTCCATTGAGTGGCAACAGATGGCTTTTTCACATAAATCAAGTTTTGTTCTGCATCCCGCAGATGGCTGTAGCGTGTAGGGTGTGAAACTTCTGACAGCAAACCCACTGCAGCCAAGAGCAAGAGTTATGGTTTGAGGAATGTTTTCGTGGCGTTTCCTGGGCGATGTCGTCATTCTGGAACGCACAAAGGATCAACACAAGTATGCACCTCTACTTGTGCATGATGACCACCCCTACGTGCAGTTGATTTCTCTTCGACACGATGGAATCTACCAACAGGACAATGAAACGTGTCACACAGAGAAATGTGTGTGAAATCTTATGGGACTTAACTGCTAAGGTCATCAGTCCCTAAGCTTACACACTACTTAACCTTAATTATCCTAAGGACAAAAACACACACCCATGCCCGAGGGAGGACTCGAACCTCCGCCGGGACCAGCCGCACAGTCCATGACTGCAGCGCCTTAGGCTAGGCGCAAATTGAGACGAGTATAGCGCGTGTGGCGCGACGCAGCGCAGCGCGCGTTTTTGTAACATCACAGTTTCAAATGAGACCGCGCAAATTGCGACGCGACGCGACTGGGACGTGACACGCGCCTGCGCCAGGTCGCGCGGCGTAGTGGTTGAGGCACAGTTTCTCGCGCCGCGCGTCGGGCTTGCCTCGCTAGCACCGTGGGAAATTTGAGGCGGGTAGCGGAAAAGTAGCACGGCCATATGCTCACATCGGAACGGCGCATATGAACAGTGGTAATATTGCCCATACGATAAATTTTTCCTTACTGTGTACTGAATTTTATTGCCTTTGGGTAGTATTTCGTTTTTCGCCATTTAAACGCTCCAGCTTTCTTCGTTAGCACGTTATACTTTTCTGTTACTTATATGTGCATAGTTTTGTTTTGTTTTTCTTCTGTCAAGAAAAATGTATACTTCAGTAACTGATGAGCCATTGGCCATTGGAATTGCACCACACGCCCCCCCCCCCCCACCCCCCACCCGATGCTTTCAGATCGCAAGAAGGGACAGAGGGTAGTGAATAAGGAAGCAAGGAATATTATAAAATCATGTGATTAAGAATCAAGGCAGGACAGAAAAGCAAGGTTATCTTCTCGCTGCCTAGTAAGATAGCGTATCTGTACGATCTGTTACAAAAATTTAGAAATGGATAATCTCCACAGGTGTGATCCCTTTGTGCATCTGGTAAAAAGCGTCCAGAATCTGAAGTATAGAAGTTTCACTGTGATTACTCTGATATGGATGTAATAATGTAATACGACACACTGTACTACATGCATGTGAGCAACATATTTCCACTGCAAGCTAGAAACAGTCGAAAAGCAGTCACAAATAACAATGTTTTAATTGGTTCGCCGTGATGAGAAAAAGCATTTCAATAGTTGTATGGGCATTATCAGCATTAATAAACTAATTATACAACAACAGGCTACACAAATGAAGAAAATGGTCGGTATTATTACGAAAGTAGAAATATCCTAAAAAGTGTTATGATTAGATATATTTAATTTGTTGAAATGTGCTGCTGACAAAGGCAGATCTACTTTCATGACAATGTTTTTCGAACTCCATCTCACAATGCACACATGGCTAGCTTGTGCATTCCTGTCGTGCGCATTATCCTTCGCTGCTGACAATACACTCACCATCGTGTTGTGCGACATATCAATTGTTTATTTTTCTCAATAACAACTATTTTATTCGCGATCACGCATTGTCAGTTTGGTAAGCCCTAGGTGAGTAAACAGACTCTGGCATGTGCCTATCATTCCGCCTGAAGGAACGCTCGTCATTATTTTAATACCGCTCAGATCAAGAGAAGGAATAAAATCCTTTGGTAAGTTTCCATTCCAGTCGCTCAGTGTTAAAAATACGATGGGTTACGGGGATTCCACCAAAATTCAAACAGATTTGTCAATATGTTTTTGTGTGAGTTGTTAACCTTTTCTCATTCGAAGAAGCATCACCATTTATGAGTAAAGGCCACATTTCTCTTGGTGACTGATTTAATTGTACTTCCTTTGTCACAATGTAATTTGCCAAACTCATCTCACATCAGCTAGTGAGACAGAATTCCGAAACGGAGGGCCTCATTAAACAAGTAATTGGCAATCACAGAGCTCAATAGCTTACGATAAACCTCGTAGTATCGGTTTGCAGTAACATATAAGAAGAAATTTCATGGTTATTTTCATACTAGGAAGCTCTTGTTTCGCTAGCTGTCGATAACTCTTAATAAATTACAGTCACTGGAGTGAAATAAATAAAAAAAGAAGTATAAGTAGTGATATATCGCCATAGATAAAAAAGTTTCGGGTGTTTAATAATTGGCAAAACACTCTCCTCTTTGTGTGCTATCATTCGCCAAACTTTCGTTTCGATGTCTCGAGCGGTTTAGGAGATACGAGAGATGTTGCGAGTATTTCATTCTCGCGGGCGTGAGATCGGAAGTGAGCGCGCTACATGGGATCCATTTTCTTGAGATCGGAGTCAGATAGAGATCTCCTCCCAAGTCTGAACAAAAATTCAGCATGTTAGCTGAATTTCATACGCAGCAACATATGGTGTAACACGCACCAAACGTAAAATCATAGCGACCCCTAATTTTCGTTGCAAACTTTTTGAGTTTTGCGTAGTGTCTCACTAAAATGTGTACATCACAATACGAATGGTCATTAGCGAGGTGATGGGCACTTCGTCACGAAGCTGACATATAAACGCTACAAGTAACGCAAAAATCATATATTTTCAGAGAATAGTTTCTGTAAAATCGTTTGAGAAAGATAAGAGGTTGCGCGCGCTTCGATTCAGTCAGCGCAGAACGTCGCCAGTCGGCGCGTGCGAAGTACGTTGTACGCATCGCAATATGCGCTGCACCCGCGCGACCCGTGCGGCACGTGCGTGTCGCACTGTAGTCTAGTGTCACATCACACGTGCTATACGCTTCTCAATTTGCGCCTAGACTAGACCGTGTCACACAGCCTGCAGTGCACGTGCATCTTCCGAAGAGCAGCATGAATGATTTACCGTATTCCCCCAAACACCAAACTCCCGGTATTTAAAACCAATCGAGAATCTGTGGGAGCACCTCCATCGTGCTCATTGCGCCACGGATCCCCAGCCCAGAGACCTAGAGCAGCTGGCCACGGCACATGGCTCCACATCCCTGCCGGTGCCTTCCAGGACTTCAATGACTGGCTTTCTGCACGCCTCGCGATACTAATGTGGTTACTATGGCTTTTGACCGATGATCACTTCAACGTGACTCGACGGTGTAATATGTAGTGTATTATACTGCACGTGGTGAGATCTACGGTACTCTCCACAAAAAGACGGGATAGTGACGCAAATATTACACTTGATAGGATGAAGACTGTTAAAACTTCGATGTGGAAAATGAGTAAACGGAAATGGAAATGCCGTGTGGCCATGGCCTCCCGTCGGGTAGACCGTTCGCCTGGTTCAAATCTTTCGAGTTGTTGCCACTTCGGCGACTTGCGTGTCGAAGGGGACGAAACGATGATGATATGGACAACACAACACCCAGTCCCTGAGCGGAGAAAATCTCCGACCCAGCAGGGAATCCAGCCCGGGCCGTTAGGTATGACATTCCGTCGCGCTGACCACGCAGCTACCAGGGGCGGACAATATGTTAATAAAAATTAGTGATCCAGATTTATATTAATTTTAAACACAATAATCCTTTTATTAAATGCTATGTTAATTAATGGACTATCTTATTCTTTGTAAGAATTGAAATGTATTCAACATTTAACATGGATCTGAAGATAATCGACTTTGATGAAAACTAGTCACATTAACTGTTTTGTCAGTTTAAAAATCTACTGCAAAAGTGGCATTTTGTCCCAGTAATGGGACGAGGTGACCTTAACCATGGTGAAAGACGACATTACTGATTTAACACTAATCGTTTCTTTTGCCGTATATATATATATATATATATATATATATATATATATATATATATATATATATATATATATATATAAGATGTGGATCTAAGATGGCAAAAGAAACGATTGGTGTTAAATATAAAGTCGTTGCTGAATCTCTAGCAACGAATATGTCGGCAATAGGCAGTATTGTCGTCTTTCACAATGGTTAAGGTCATCTCTTCCCACTACAGGGACAAGATGACACTTTTTGCAGTAGATTTTAAAACTGACAAAACAGTTATGACAGAATTAAAATAAAAAGTTGTATTACTAGTTGCAACAAGCTAAAGAGCAATTTTATTTTATCTTCGAAATTAAATTTATTAAAAATGGTAGACCACTAACATCAGCTTACCTCGGCATCCCCTACAGCGGTTCAGAACACATTTACATACTATTTTCACTCGTAACAGAATTAATTGTAAAATTAACATTTCCTGTACAGTAGAAAAATTTGCGGAAGGATGTATTCTCCGGACGAGAAGTACATGAGCCTCCAGTTTAAAGAAAACAGGACGCTAAAATGAACGTAGCTTTTATACTTATGTATGAGGAAGGTTAAAGTGTGTTTGAGGTTTCTTATTTATTTCAGGAATTCACAAATATTTTATTCACAGGAATATATACTAAAAATTTAAAGGTAGATGAAATTAGCAGCCATAAACATCTCAGCTGCTGGTAGGTTAACTTTGGTAGAGATTTCTTTTTAACATTCCGTGATACACGGAACATTTGCTAAATATGTTGGTGGAAGATAATTTGTGTGACTGATATAATGTTTCTGTAATATGTTAATAACTCTCACACTGTAGTGGAGTAGGACATAATTTATGATACTATTTAATTCTAGTTCATTTAGTGCCACTGCTGTGGTGCCAATGTGGTGTACATTACCACATTATATTACTACGGGCTAAAAATGAGATATTATGTAAGATGATAGATTTTATCTGTCAATTTACTGTCTGTAATAACGTGTTATGTAACATCAACTTACCTCGGCATCCCCTACAGCGGTTCAGAACACGTTTACATACTATTTTCACTCGTAACAGAATTAATTGTAAAATTAACATTTCCTGTACAGTAGAAAAATTTGCGGAAGGATGTATTCTCCGGACGAGAAATACATGAGCCTCCAGTCAAGAAAGTAATCACAGTAAATATATACATTCCACGTTGCTACGCTCGACACACGTTGACACATCATTCTGGCTGCTGTGTCGGTCATCAAGGTGTCGAAAATTTGTGCTTAAAACATTTCCACTTATCTGTTTGCGTGTGAAGTTGCGGCATGTGTTTTGGGAATCTTGTCGATAACTTTCTGAATTCTATACGAAAGGTCGCCTGCTTCACATCTTCACGCATTATTTTAAGATTTGCCTCCTTTCTCCTGCACCACAAAATGACTCATCTGCAAAAGACGCAGTAAGACTTTTTGCCATTCTGAAAGATACAAAGCCGTACTGCGCCGCAATGCAGCTGTCATGACAATGACGTGGCGTGCGAGCGGCGTAGTAATTCCCCTTCCTTCACAAGGGCGGTCGGGAGCGCATAGGAGGGTAGCGGATAACTGAAGCGTGAACCTAGGAGAGGGTTCGACAGGGGATGATCAATCAAGATTCCGATGGCGTCTTCAGAGAATTGCGGAGCACCCCTGCCAGTCAGCCGGAACTATAGGAGATGATTGTGCCGGGTCAGGGTTTTCCCCCTTTGTCCACAGTTAATTTCACAGAACGCCTCCTCAGTTCACAGTAGCCGTAGAATAGCTTCCAGTGTCGGGCGGCTATGCACGGCTATTGTCCGTATCCGACAGGGATAATATATTTCAAAGCGACAATACATCAATGCAGCTCGCCATAAATATTGAATTTAGATTTTCTCGGAATTCAAATGACGATACAACACAGAACGATCCCTTGCATACTTGCAGTACTGCAGTTTTTGTGAGAAAATTTCGTCCTGCTCACATTTTCTGTAGAAAATGTTTTATTAATGATGGTAACTATGGTACACTGTTTCCCTTGCATTATATGTATATTATACCATTATATATTTTCTTTATGTGAAATGCAGGCATAAACTATTCCACTATTTAAAATTAATTCGTACATGTTAACGTCCTTTTAAAACGATGCTGTGTACATGTTTTTGTGAAACATCCTGAATTGTAATACCAAAGCTACGGGTTAATGAATCGTTAAAATTAAAACATGTCTTTAATTTTATTTTTGTGGTGGTCCACAGGTTCAACATGTTTCGAGAACGAAAACATGATCCAAGTAGGCTGTGTGCTGTTTATTCTTCGTCCAAATGGCCAGTTTCAACCGTGGGTCATTTTTAAGCAGTCATTCTAAGCTTCAAGCTTCATTTCACATTCTAATAAATGGCTGGTACATGCCGACAGGTACTCATCTTGTTTATGTGTGTACATGGCACAAAAACAATACAATAATGTGCATAATTATGTTCATTAGCTAAATACAGTACAACAATATGCTTTTCCACGTTTACATCCATTAGCACAAAAATAATACAGCAGTGTGCATGATCGAGTCCACACACACACAGGAATGAGAGTATCTCCGTCCACATGTATAACAATACATTTAAAATCTAAGTGAACCGTGAATCTTAAAATACGTGTTTGATAATGACCCAGAGCTGAAATTGTCCAAGTGAACGGCTAATAAACAGAACACATCCTACCTGAACCATATTTTCTTCCTCAAAACTCTTTGAGGTTATTGTACCTACCCCATAAAAATAAAAATATTAAGAAATCGTACAATAATCTTTATGTTCACTGCACTTATTTCTGAGCAATTAACATTTCACGATTCCTGTTGGTAAATACCATTCTACATGTTTTCTTACTGTTCCAGTGGCTGCACGAAGAACATTGAGGACACATTGTTCGGTGATGCGTATACTGGACACTTTTGTAATCTTTCTTTACCTGTTTATTATTTCAAAGCATAATCGCTCTGAGATGTATTTATCGATGATTGCGTTATAGTTATGCTAAACTGATCGGTCACCCATCACCGAACAATGAGGCCACCAATCGCCTCACTGGCCTTGTGTCCTGACCCAACCACTAAAATAGGACCATGTACCATCATATAAGCTGATACTCGTTTGTAATTAATTTGAACTCCCCGCAAACCATTTAGGAAGACAGTTTTGTGTTCATCGTCACTGAAGCTATCTCTTTGACGCCTTGGTATTGATCTTGTGCAGAACTTTTGTGCAGCGTAAGTCGTTTTAAATTGCGATCTCATGAGAAAAAAATTTCATCAGATAGCTCAGTCATTAAAGAGAAAAGGACGAACGCTTTCATCTTCATTCTGAGTCTTCAGGGAAATCATTAATCAGAGTAGGATTTAAAAAAAAATCCTTTATTTCATGATTTTCCCTATTAGATAATTTTGCCACCTTGGGAATTTTCAAGTTAATTTTGAAAAATCATGATATTAACGAGTATTTCGAAAATTCAGAAATAAAAACATTCTTTGCAGCTATTAAGAAACATGCGTAGCTGTGGACCTGCACTACCATAGCAGACTATCCATTCCATGTGGTATAGCTGCTGTCATTAGTTGGAAGATACAGTGTTTGATTAGAGTAATCAAGATGGAGTATCCTATTCCAGAAACAGTCACGCCTGTAATTATTTGATAATTTTAGTCTGCATTGCATGGTGCTCATCTTTTTAATCGTTATACAGCAATGCGAGCCCTATTCAAAGTACGTACGATTAATTTACAATAACACAGAATGGAAAGTAGAATCCTTTAAGTGTTCCTCTATTAGGGACGTGTTTTGGCTTTACACATTCAGTCAGTTCTCTTACCATAGTCTAAAGTCTCACACGCATTTCGGTGAACTATCAGCATTGCTTTCCCCTGTAGTACAACGTATCGATACCAGCATACAGGCGTCAGAACGTTGTCAAATTTTCTTCATATGCTGATAGCAGTTGCACAGGATCTAGCAGACCCAATGGTGGCCACACACATATTATACGATATTCGGTGAAGATACTTGACTTTCATAAAGGGTGTCAATTACTGAACTATATGAAAACAACGTAAATTACAAATTACGGCATGTACACACTTTACTCAAATGGTTCAAATGGCTCTGAGCACTATGGGACTTAACATCTATGGTCATCAGTCCCCTAGACCTTAGAACTACTTAAACCTAACTAACCTAAGGACATCACACAACACCCAGCCATCACGAGGCAGAGAAAATCCCTGACCCCGCCGGGAATCGAACCCGGGAACCCGGGCGCGGGAAGCGAGAACGCTACCGCACGACCACGAGATGCGGGCACACTTTACTCGACTATTCGGATTTAAGTTGTGACATGTCAGATATACTGTACCTGCCATCACTTGTGATGATGTGGGGCAGACGAATAGCGAAATTCTGCATGATACACCGAAATTTCGGAACATCGATGACCTCCTGGACGGCTCTTTTCTATTGAGGAATGGTTTTGGGGTTATTGCTGTACATCTTTTATTTAATATAGCCCCAAAAAAAGGAGTCGCATGGGTTCATATCCACGCAAGTGACCTCTGGGTAACCCAGAGCCATAATGGGCCCCAAAGTGCTTCTACAGGACGTCAAACCCTCTCCTACTTCGGTGGGATCGAACTCCGTTTTGCATGAACCACATCGTGTTGAAATCAGGGTCACTTCGGATAATTGGGGGGGGGGGGGGGGATGGTCAACTGGGAGCCGAACCAAACAATAATCCTGGGTACAGTGTGGGGCGGCGTTGGGGTGGTTGAACTTCTGTGACCGGTTCTGGGGTTGTGAACCACTGAGGGCTACTGCGGGAGGAAGCTTCTCCATCGTTTCAGGATCACCAGTCATTACACAACACACATACAAGGGCGTTTAAGCTCGTTTGCTTCTATTGAAGAATCTCTCCCATTATCGTCATGTTTTATTAGTTGTGAGGGCAAAAGTATGTTGAATTTTAAACGATAAATATTTTCTTCAGCAAAACGTTCTCTCATGACAATCGTAACATGGTCCAGTGTTGGAATAAAAACAGATCTTTTCCAACACGTCATAGCACAAATGCCGGACAGAATGACGTATCGGATAACTAGAATGTCCGCGACTTTTCTCGTAGGTATGTGTTCTATCAATGTGCCAGACAGAAACGTACATAATACGGTCACGAGGACGCGCATGCTACATAGGAAATTACAACTACTCGATAACTGTGAGTGCTCCGTTTCGGATAAGGTGACGTATGGGAGACCGCCATTCACCGTGGGGGATCATGAGATACATGGGATAATACCACTTGACATTACAATTAGCGGTACTGGTTTTCAGATGTGGTTAGCACACAGACCTCCCACGCCGCACTGTACTTAGTGCTCTGTAGTAATGAAGCGCCATTGTCGATAAAAGGAAGTGCAAATATCAGCAGTCCATTAGCTCGCCACTAGCTACACTGTTCAACGTTTTCTGCGTCTGAGAACTGCGTCTGAGAACTGCTATCAGTGTGAGGAAGTTATGAACAGTGTGCGTTTTAGGAATTGCATGGTAATTGTGCCTCAACACGATGATATTCCTTTCTCTTATCTCTACTACTGTATAAAGACAAATACACTGAAGCGCCAAAGAAACTGGTACAGGCTTGAGTAATTAAATACAGAGAGGCAAGATATGGTGAAGCGGTCGGCAACGCCGATATAAAACAACAAGTGTCTGGCGCAGTTCTTAGATCGGTTACTGTTGCTACAATGGCACGTTTTCAAGACTGAAGTGATTTTGAACGTGGTGTTCTAGTCGGCGCAAGAGCGATGTTACACGGCATCTCCGAGGTAGGGACGAAGTGGGGATTTTCCCGTACACAATTTTACGAATGTACTGTAAACATCAGGAATCTGGTAAAACATCAGATCTCCGATCGCTGCGGCCGGAAAAAAACTCGCAACATCGGGACCAAAGACGACTGAAGAGAACCGTTCAGCGTGACGGATGTGCAACCCTTCCTCAAATTCCTACAGAATTCAATGCTTGGCCACCCACGAGTGTCAGCGTGCGAACCATTCAACGAAATATCATCGATATAGGCTTTCGCAGCCGAAGGCCACTCGTGTACGCTTGTCGACTGCGTGACACAAGGCTTTACGCCTCACCTGGGCCCGTCAACACCGACGTTGGACTGTTGATGATTGGAAACATGTTGCCTGTCGTTTCAAATTCTGTCGAGCGGATGGACGTGCACGGATATGGAGACAACCTCAGGAATCGATGGACCCTGCATGTAAGCAGGCGACTGTTCAAGCCGGTGGGGGCTATTTAGTGGTGTGGGGCGTGTGCAGTAGGACAGATATGGGACCCTTGATACGTCCAGATACGACTCTGTCAGGTGACACGTAGATACGCCTTCTGTTTCATCGCCTGCATCCATTCATGTCCATTTTCCATTACGACGGACTTGGGCAATTCCAGCAGGACAACGCGACACTCCACATGTCCATAATTGTTACAGTGTCTCCAGGAACACTCCTCTGAATATACACACTTCTGCTGGCCACCAGACTCCTCAGTATTATTGAGCGTGTGTGGGGTGGCTTGTAACGTGCTGTTCAGAAGAGATCTACACCCCCTCGTACTCCTACAGATTTATGGACAGCCCCTCAGGAGTCATTGTGTCAATTCCCTCCAGCATCACTTCAGACTTTGGTCGAGCCCATGCCAAGTAGTGTCGAGACGCTTCTGCGTGCTCGCGGGGGCCGTATCCGATATTAGGCAGGTGTACCAGTTTCTTTGGCTCTTCATTGTAGTTGTTCAATGTGGTTACCAAAAATCTCGAAGAGTGCTTGTCGGATTTATTCAGAATTTTACACGATATTCTAACAGACGCTCAGATAGTGTGGGGCGCCGTGGAAAAATATATTTGCTTGTCCTTAATTTTAGATTTATAATTTGAAATGTTCGGTAGTCTTGTGCGATTTTTGGATATCGCAGCTTTTTACAAGGGCTGCTGTGTGAACTACCAGAGAGCGACGGAGAACGTACGGTTCGTAATTGTCAGTCCACAAGACCACAATTCAGCTCGCCGAAACCGAAATAAAACATTCTAGGTCTCTAACAATAACACATTGAACTCAGGAACCATGACAATAAATGAGTCTACTGTCATTTAAGTGAAAAGAATATTTAGACAAAATTTCACGCGCACAGGAAATAGTTCGGTTCAAAATGGTTCAAAGGGCTCTGAGCACTATGAGACTTAACATCTGTGGTCATTAGTCCCTTAGAACTTAGAACTACTTAAACCTAACTAACCTAAAGACATCACACACATCCATGCCCGAGGCAGGATTCGAACCTGCGACCGGAGCGGTCACGTGGTTCCAGACTGAAGCGCCTAGACCGCACGCCCACACCGGCCGGCAAATAGTTCGGAAAACCGATAATGCTTGTTCTAACTTACTAACAACCTACGCAGTTGAGAGACGATTTCTGTTCTTGGTTCGTAGGTACGTAAAGCTAATTGCTTTAAACTGGAGAATAATCTCGGACACTTGCTACGCAGTTTCCTACAATATACCGTCATAGAATAGCGATATACACATATTGAGATGGTGGCAATATTGCATACACAAGGTATAAAAGGGTATTGCATTGGCGAAACTGTCATTTGTACTCAGATGATACATGTGAAAAGGTTTACAATGTGATAATGGCCGTGCTACTGGAAGTAACAGACATTCAACGTGAAATGGTAGTTCGATGTATGGCACATTTCATTTCGGAAATGGTTAGTGAATTCAATATTACGATATTTACAGTGTCAAGAAAGAGTCGAGAATATCGTCTCACCAGGGACAACGCTGAGGTAGACGGCCTTCACGTAACGATCGAGAGCAGCGGCATCTGCGTAGTTGTCAGTGGTAAGAAAGAAGCACAACCGCTTGCAATAACCGCGGAAATCAATGTGGGACGTACGACGAACATATCCGTTAGAACAGTGCCGAGAAATTTAGCGTTAATGCGCTATAGCAACCGACGACCGGCGTGGGTGCCGTTGCTAACAGAAAAACGTCACGTGCAACTCCTCTTCTGGGCTCACGACCACATCGACTGGACCCTAGAGGACTGGTCTGATGAGTCCACATTTCAATCAGTAAGAGGTGATGGTAGGGTTTAGAGTGTGTCCCAGACTCCCCGACGCTGTAGATATAAATTGTCAGCACAGCACTTTGGAAGCTGGTGGTCGCTGCATAATGGAGTGATCTGTGTTTATATGGAATTGGCTGATTTCTCTGGTCCAACAGAACCAATCGCTGACTAGTTAAGGTTATGTTTGGCTTCTTGGGGATCATTTGCTGCCTTTCAATGGGTTCTATCTTGTGGGTGATAATGCACTTTCCACAACGGGCCACAGTTGTAGGCGACAGGTTTGAAGGACGTTCTGGACAGTTCGAGCAAAAGTTTTACGACATAGATCAGCCGACATGAGTCCAGTCGAACATTAATGGGACATAATCGAGAGGTCAGTTGATAGATAAAATCCTGCACCGCCAACACTTTCACAATTATGGACGCCTACAGAGACAACATGGCTAATTATTTCTGTAGGGATCTTCGAACGACTGGTTGAGTCCATTCCACGTCGAGTTGCTGGACTACGCCAGACAAAGGAGGTCCGACACGATATTAGGTGGTATCCTACGACTTAGATTATGTCAGTGTGTAGAAGGTGGCACACGAAACACGGATTTGATAGTAAATATTATTAATCCAGTGAGGTTCACTGTTACCATTTTCACAAGATACATGCGATATCCCAATCGATCGCAAAAACTAATAATGTCAGTCCTCATTCACGCAATCTGCGTCTTAAGTGGTAGCTTTAGGACAGAATCACTGCATAAACTGCAGCGGACGTCATGCGTTCCTTACGACTGACGGTGATTGAAACACTTCAGTGCATACACCTCGGTCTTGACACATTCGGGATGCGTACGGCATAGAGAAAACTCGCTTCAAAGTTGCTTCCAGCGTCGGCTGCAGTACCCTTTCTGATTACGAAAAGAATTAAATCTTAGTTGAACATCTAAACGATTCCAGCTTTTCTCTAAGTAAATCCATAATATATTTATATTATACAAAATTCTCAGACTAATAACTGTTAAAGTCTGATCGCCAGAATGTTTGGAATGGAACTGAGATAGATAGAGGCCTCTGAACGATGTCCTTTTTTTATTTTTGTACCTTCGTTGAATTACAATATGATATTGAAAATTGGTACAGTTTCATTGTCACTGATGTCTAATTCAATGCTGTCATTTTAGCTTTGTACCTTATTTAGTAAGGTAATTTTATGTAAGACGTTTCAGTAGTTTTTGGCACGAAAATTGGTTTATTACTAAGAATACAAAAAGTAAAGGAGGTAGCCTCAAGATAACTTCTACCATATGTTTTTATGATGAATTGCACATAATTCCAAAAGTGCAGCATTCGATGTTTGATATTTTGCGCTTTTAAAGTTTCGAAATTCTGAATTTTTGAACAAACTAAATATCTAGATAACTGCGCAGGCGCTGTCATCTTGATCTTGCCCAGAGCGACAGAGAAAAATCATTACCTCACTCTAACCAGAAGTACAGATAAGTGTTTACTTCACCATAACCAACACAGGCTATAAATTTCATTTAATATACACCGCACAACACAGGTAAAGTACTTCATATTTGAAACATAATGTCTCCCATTCCGACACCAAAAGTTCAATAATTCGCTCAAAGGTGGCTATAATTTTCCTCGGCAATGGTGCAAAAGCGCAGCGGCCTGCAATGTCTCCCTCGGACTCGACGTCGCTTCTAAAGGCGCGGTATCGACACATACCAGAAAGAGGTCAGAGCTCGTAACTTCATGTGAGGCTTAATGTGGGTTAATGATGTCACATTGGCACCCGATTTGACCACAATGCTGCCCAATGTCACCGTGAATACGTCACAGTACGGAAAGGTTATCGTACGCCCTTTTACCCACATTTAATCACTACGTTTGAATACTCCACGGTGGAGGTCAGTACTGAGGCGCCCAGCATTGAAACCGTTAGAGATTCTAATGGATGATCAAGGAAAACATTTTAGGCACTCCACCGCTCAGAATAGATACTGAAAGGCGTCAGAAAGTGATACAATGGGCTCATTGAACAACTCCTTGCCTTGAGTTATTGATTACAACAGATTCCGCAGTATAAAGCGATACTCAGCATTGCGATGAGCAACAGGATGGCGTTCTTGACAACGTTGCTGACACCCCCGGATGATTCAGTCCTTCTCTAAGGACATCATTGGCCAGCAACCGTACTGATCATGAGCATACTCATTTAGAGTTTAGCGCAACCGCAACTTATGCTCATGATCCTTATCAGTGGGAAGCCACACTACCGTCATTATGCCCAGCCAGACATCCAGCAATATTAAAATAGAGCCAATATGTATCCAAGTCAGCGGAAGTAGCAACAGGGTAAATTAAAAAACCACGTCGTGCACCCCCTATATCCAACCTTGTATATAGCAGTTCTCCTTATTTCCAGTCAAACAAAGCGAAGTATAAAAATTGAATGTGGTGGGAATAGTCCAATCGTCTAAATGGGAAATGTAACTCACTCCCCTCCCCCACTCCTTATCGCCAACTAGTCGTAGTGCAGTATCAATCATTCAAGATGATCGAAGCAGACCAATTGTGTGCTTCATACCACATACCCTCTCTTATTTCCAACCAACCTGAGAGTAGTACTTTAATGACGTGTAAAAATGGTGCAAATAACACAGTTTCCGTTGTGCAGTACCACAAACGGAGTAAAAAATACGGTGACAATTACGTAAACCCTAAAGTAAAAGATACTCCTTATTTACATACTCACTAATTCCGAAAGACATTTGACTTTGGTGTAAAAATAGTGACAAATTAGGTTACTGAAGTCCACTTATGTACTCTGACGTAATATTAAAATGACTGCAAGGTCAAAAACTATAACCTGTGTATGTAAAACAACGCACACACAGTGCATAGTGTTAAACCTCCCTCTTTCTCTTTTCGCCTCCAGTCAGAGCATAGTATTGTGCAGTGGCAGAATAAATGGTCAGATTCGTACCTTACATGAGACCTCTACAAATCGCAATGAGAAGGTGAAGATGACATCTAACGTAAATCGATAGTTACGAGAAAAGTTGCCTATCAATATGTAATGCAAAAAGGGATGACAATCAATCGACGGTAATTAACACACCATTCCTGTACAATGCATGTCTTTGAGCGGAAGGTAGGACAGGGAACGGGAGTCGAGTCGCTTTTAGTTTTGAAAAGCCAGCTCCACTATGGCATAGCGAAACCGCACTTTGGGAGTTACGCCGGCAACCAGTTAAGGGGGTGGCAGGAAAGAGGACAGCGACCCCGGGCCAGGGGAGGGCCGCCTGTAGCGAGGGCATCGGTACAAGAGCAGAGAAGAGGCTTTAGAAAACTGCGTTTCAAAATTCCAACGGGATTTCGAACGAAAGCAAGTGACGCATTTTCGTCCAGCGAGTGCGACACACGGATAGGTCATTGTACTTTAGGCGGCTGGAACGGGCACAAAACGTCCGATTGGCGAAAACTCACTAGGAAGGAGAAAACTACTGAAGTTTCGACGCAGTTTGATAGAAGGGACGTTGAGATTGGTAGAGGGTGTTTCTACAAAATGAGAGGAACGCTCCTATTGGTCGAAAAAAGCCATGACGTGAAAACGCAACCCAAGTGGAGGGAGGCAGTTCTTCCACGAGTGGGACACGAGAGAAATTTTGAGAGGAGACTCTTCTCTAAACTGGCGTCAAGTGCATAACGGAGCACTTAATGCTCTATACGACGCAGAGAAGAATGTGGTGTAGACACTGCGTTGACAGCAACTGCACTCCAGCTAAAATTAGCTGCAGAAACGTTGAGCTCCTACTGTGGAGAAACGAACCAGCCAAATTAGTTGATTGTTCTTGCGAGAACTGAGAGAGCACTATAATATGCACGCTGCTCCAACCATGCGCGTGAATATCGCCACATTATAAGACTAGGGCTAAGTATATGTTTTCTCTTATAGCGGGAAACATAGGGAAAGTTCAGCAAAGGCCAGATTAGTATTGTAGGAATTTCAGTGGGAGAGAGCGGGCTTGCAGACAGCAGAATGTTGCAGCTTAAGGTAAATACCGAGTGCAGAGGCGTAATTTTATTGGTTCACCAACTTGCGTCCACTGTAAACTCGAGTGGCCTTGGGTAATCTTGTCTCAAATTTGTCACTAGACTAACCATCCACCGTAGACTTGATTGTCATCCTAAATGGTACTGAACTTTTAACTGGAATCGGACGATTTTCGTAGTACTGACCAATATCATAACGTATGTGTAGGAACAGTTTTGTAAAGAATATCCAATTAAACTTTCATATAATTGTGCATAGGATTAATGTAAAGAAACTTTCGATTAAACTTTCATAATATTGTGCTTAAGATTAATGTTCTTTCAGAGAGTTAATATTTAACATTGTTGTGTGTAAACTTATTTCACTAAGATTAATGTTCTTTCAGAGAGTTAATATTTAACATTGTTGTGTGTAAACTTATTTCACTTTCTCATGTTGGCAAGACGCATGATCCATTGCGCTGTTTTTATGTTGGCGAGCTGAAAACTGTGAGAATAGCTGTAATTTGGTGAGAAATATTGCGACATTAAACTTGTCATATCACCTCACACAGTTGTTCTCGATTCAAGAATAAGCAAAAACTAACAAAACCCCCGCAACCTTACAGTATTACTATTACAATGTAGCTTTATTTGGGCTGTTATAAATAATATTTATCAAAAGATATGTCTAAGCATCTAAACAGCCTCAAGTGTCGAAAATAATTAACTACGAATTCATTACTGACTTCCAAAAAATCATTTATGGACTGTCTCATCTCCGACACTAGTAAATTTCATCGAACGGAATATAGGAACTAGTATACTATGTGTTCCCTATAAATAATTAAATACCAACGTTGCCTTATGAAATGTAAATACCGAATTAGGAATATGTAGTCGTTGAAACTACATTTACCCTAAATAGTGTACCCTAAACGATAAAAAAGCGAAATAAATTAAATTCTATTACACATTCCAGTTCTTTACTGCCACCAACAGATTGCTCCACTGTTAAAAAGCGTAACATATTAAAAGTCTGTACCACGAGATTTTCTCACTGTCATGAACAGGTGTCTGTACTGGAGGAAACGTTCTATGAACCACACTTGGTTTAAGACGGAAAAAAGCATTAAATTATTTTTCCACATCTAAAATATCATAGTATTCCGAAATGTCTGAAAAATGTGTCGGCAAGCGCAAAAAGGGTAACGGTTACATCGATTTTTTCATCAAGTCGTGTTTCGTCTATAAGGCATTACTGTGAACTCTAAGAAGTACGTGTGTCAGGGATATGGGAAAGTGAAGATGATGTATCGCTAAAATTAAAACTGATAACAGTTATTGCAAATGAATGGGGATCTAGCTGAGGTCAAGTACTTGAGAAACGTTGTAAGGATCAAATTAATTATTTTACTTCAGCTATGGTGCTTGCCAGAAATGTTCCAATATTCTAAAATGCGTCACAAAATGTAGTGTTTCCAGTGAAACAGTATCTAGATACTTAAAGCGTATTCAATTTGTGCAAAAAGTACGATATTCATGTGGATTATCGTAGTGTTTACATCAACTTAATTTCCTCACATATTCTTCATGATTGCGAACTCCAAATTATGTCAATGGAAAGGGAAGAGTAGTATTGTTTACGGTGAAGCAGTATCTAAATACGTACAGCGTATTCAGTTTGTGCAAAAAGCACGATGTTTATGTGGATATTCGTCATGATTGTGAACTCCAAATTTTGTCTGTGGAAAGGGAAGTATGAATATCGTCATGATTGTGATCTCCAAATTATGTCTGTGGAAAGGGAAGAGTGAATATACTCTGTCAAAAGAAAAGTATAAAGAACAGCTGTTACATCAAATGATTGGGATCTAGTTGAGGTTGAGTACAAAGAAACATTGTGAGGCCCTGATTAACTATTTTACCTCATAAATTAAGCATGTAAAAATTTCACAGTATTCTTAAACGCATCGTAAAATATAATGTTTAAATTGGAAAAGTATCTAAATACGTTAAGTCTGTCCACTCTGGTAATGTGCATACTGGCATCACCTAAGGTTATTTTCACCACCAGTTGGTTGGTCGATTTGGGGGAAGAGACCAAACAGCGAGGTCATCGGGCCCATCTGATTGGGGAAGGAGGGGAGGAAACCGGCCGTGACCTTTCAGAGGAACCATCCCGCCATTTGCCTGGAGTAGTTTAGGGAAATCGCAGAAAACCTAAATCAGGATGGCCGGACGCGGGTTTGAACCGTCGTCCTCTCGAATGCGAGTCCAGTGTGCTAACTACTGCGCCCCCTTGCTCGGTCCAACTCCTATTCAGAAAGGTAGCGAAGATAATACATTACAAGAAAAAGTACAAACGATAACAAGATTTACAAACTAACTGCTGCTGCTTTGGTCCTTTGTGTAGCTAAAAAGCCTATATTCATCTACACCAACATATAATAAAAGTTCCACCGCACACACAACACGATTTTTTTAGGAAATTAAGGATTAAGGCGTTCGATTTGAGGAAGGAATATAATGTTTTATTACGATAGAATCTTTAAACTTGTGGATTGTTTATACACACTCATCAGAGATATCAAAAGACGGCAACGGAGAGCGAGGTACCATTTTAGAGTCGATATATAAGAAATAAATTCAATTATCTATCATTTACGGTATTGCATGTGCGTTTTCTCGCACATTGCAAGCGAAACGAAGCCTCAAATCAGATATATGAGCATCTGAAATGTTTTTATCACTTGTTAAAACGCACAGCTTGCATGTTTATCGTAATGTATGCAATATCTCCACAAAAATTCGCACGAAATAAAGTTGGATTATATGTGACATAGCTTACACGTTAGAAGCACTGCGATGGTTGAAACCAACCTTTGCCTCATGTAAATTGTCTGTTCTTGTTGTTTTTGTGGTCGTCAGTATGAAGACTGGTTTGATGCAGCTCTCCATTCTACTCCATCCTGTGCGAGACTCTTCATCCCCAAATATCTACTCCAACCTACATCTTTCTGAATTTTCGTACTGTATTTATCTCTTGGTCTCCCACTACGATTTTTGCTCCCCACCTTCCCGCCAATACTAAACTGGTGATCCCTTGATGTCTCAGAATGTGTCCTATCAATCGATCCCTCCTTTTGCTAAGGTTGTGTCACAAATCACTTGTATCCCCAATTCTGTTCAGTACGTTCTCATTAGTTACGTGATCGACCCATCTAATCTTCAACATTCTTCTGTAGCACCACATTTCGAAAGTTCCTGCTCTCTTTTTAATAAACTGTTTATCGTCTATGTTTTTTCTTCCATGCGCGGCTACACTCCAGACAAATAGCTTAAGAAATGACTTCTTAACATTGAAATATACGTACAATGTTAACAGATTTCTCATCTTCAGAAATTCATTTCTTCCCATTACCAGTACACATTTCACACGCACCAGAGTAGCCGAGGGCACTAATGCATTGCTAAATGGACTCGGGTAGGTGCGCCGGTCCCAGATCGAGTGCGCGCGGTGGATTAATGACGAGGCCAGTTTGCTGTCCAGCATGGATGTGGTTTTTTGGTGGTTTTCCACATCCCACCAGGTTGGTCTCCACGTCCCGCCTTAGTGACGTGACTCGCAGAAATCTGAAAACATTCGAAATGTTTCATGGCTTCCACTAGGTGCAGACAGCTGGGATGCACTAATTCCGTTCCAGAGGGTTACGGGTTGGCGACAGGAAGGGAATCCGGCCACCCTCTGACACTACCATCGAAAAATCCATAGTAACTGGGCCGACCCAACGTTGAAGTGGGACCAAGGCCGAAAGAAAATGATGATGACCAACATACATTTTATATTCTCCCTACTTCGGCCATTTCAGAAATTGTGCTGCTCAAATAGCAAACTAATCTGATTCCCTTAGTATCACCTGATTTAATTCGCCTACTTATCATTATCCTTGTTTTGCTTTTGTTGATGTTCATTTTATATCTTCTTTTAAAACCTCTATCCATTCCATTCAACTGCTCTTCCAAGTGCTTTGCTCACTCTGACAGAATTACAATGCCATAGGCAGACCACGATTTTTTTTGTTTTGTCTCCCTGAATTGTAATTCATACACCAAATTTTTCTTTGGTTTCCTCTACTGCTTGCTCAGTGTACGGACTGAATAACATTACGGACAAGCTACAACACTGTCTCACTCCCTTCTCAAGGACTGGTTCCCTTCCATGCCCCTCGACTCTAATAACTGCCAATAGATTTCTGTACAAGTTGTAAATACCCTTTCGCTCCCTTCATTTTATCCCTGATAACTTCAGAATTTCAGAGAGAGTATTCCAGCCAATATAGTCAAAAGTTATCTCTAAGTCTACAAATACTGTAACTGTAGGTTTACCTTGCCTTAACCTATGTTCTAACACAAGTCGTAGAGTCGCTATTGCCTTACGTGTTTCTACTTTTCTCCGGAATCCGAACTGATCTTCCCCGAGGTCTGCATCAACCAATTTTTAGATTCTACCTTAAAGAATTCGTGCTATTATTTTGCAACCATGCCCTATTAAACTGATAGATCGGTAATTTTTACATCTGTCAGCAAGTGCTTTCTTTGAAATTGGAATTACCACATACTTTTTTAATGTCTGAGGGTATTTCACCTGTCTGATGCATCTTGCACACAAGATGGAAGAGTTGATTTGTGGCTGGGTCTCCCAAGGCTATTAGTACTCTCTTCCCAGACCCTTGTTTCGACTTAGATCTTTCAGAGTTCTTTCAGATTCCGCTCGCAGTATGATATCTCCCATCACATTTTCATTTACGTCCAGTATTGCTGTTAATTCATGTCCCTCGTATAGACCCTCTATATATTGCTTTCGTCTTCTACCTTCCATCTTTCAGCATTCCCCTCCTTGCTTGGGGCTTGTTTCCAATGTGAGCACTTGTTATTCATACAGGTGCTTCTCTTTTCCCCAAAGACCTCTTTAATTTTCCATTAGGAGGTATCTATCGTCCCCTAGTGAAATGTGCTTCTAAATCTTTACATTTGTCCTGTAGCCATTCATGCTCAGCAGTTTTGCACTTCCTGTCAATCTCATTTCTTAGACGTTTGCATTCTATTTCGCCTGCTTTTATGCTGCATTTTTAAATTTTCTCCTTTCATCAGTTAAATGCAGTATCTCTTGTGTTATCGAAAGATTCCTACTACATATTATCTTTTTACATGTTTGATCCTCTGCTGCCTTCATTATTTCATCCCTTTAAGCCACCCACTCGTCATCTACCGTCTACCTTTCCCCGTTCTAGTCAACCGTTGCCTGATTTTCCCTGTGAAGCTCCCAAAACATCTGGGTCTTTCAATTTATATAGGTCCCATCTGCTAAAGTTCCTACCTTTTTCCAGTTTCTTCAGTTTTAATCTCTTGGTCAGAACCAATAAATTGTGATCACAGTCACATCAATGTCTGTATATAAAATAAATAAAATAAAATAAAATAAAATATTAATTTTTCTATCTGTATGATAGTGATTGGTTGTAATTAATATTTGCTTATCTGGAACGTGGACATTTAATTATTTGGTATCAGACGCTTGACAATGGCTTTTTCGTAAATGCAATGTTATTCGTAGTTGACCGTGAAATAAGACTCAAATAATCGGACTTCGTATTTAAATCGTTTCCAAAGACTGCTGCGGTAGGTGCGGACTCAAATCTAAATTCTCAATATTAGAGTAATTTTACCAGCCATGTCAATACGTCGTACAGAGGTGACTGTCTACTAAACATAAAAAGTTTACACAGTTAGTTAAATCAGATATATTCAACCAATAAGCCTACAGTTAAATAATTCTACTTACTTTCATAAATATAAATTCTTTACAGAATCGAGTGCCTACTAAGATTGCAACTCGCAGTGTTCTTATATAACATCAAATATGGCGGTGTGCCAGTCAATAAAATATACGTGCTTCCGGCACCACTTATCCAAGACCTCTCCCTTCTTAATGAGAACATAAGAGTATCGTAATTGTGTTTTTTGTTTTATCAGCGACATTGCGCTGCAGTTCTGTGCCATAGGCTTTATTTATTTGTCAGAGATTAATTATTTAATTAAGATTTCGCGTTTCCGAGGAAACTCACGCACGGCATGCAAATGTGCCTTTATATTGCCCCCTGAATTGCGAGGCGAAAGGACACACCTGCAGGCGAGCAATTCACCTAAAGGCACAAGAAAATCTAAGTTATCTACAACTATTTACATGACTTACATTATACTGTATATTATATACAAAATTTGAATGACGCGCGTGCGCCGTAAAAGTTCTTATGTTGGCTAAATAGAGGGCGCGCATGCGCAGAAGCGTCTGTGTTATATCGTAAATTTAAATCACGCGGCACAGTATTGCAGTTCATATTGTTCGTGTGCGCGCGCATTTCTTAGTCGTTGCACAAAGAAAATATTCCACCAAGATTACATATGAAGACCACAATCTATGACAGGTAACTTAGTTTTAAAATTACAATATTTGTTATAATACAGTACAACTTTAGATTGTTGAATGTTCTTAGTTACATAGTATTGCATTGAAATGCTTCAAAGAAAAATGTCTTTATGTTTCAGGTGCGTTGACCTATACACATCGTGTCGTTATTACAGTTTATATTCATCTGCTGCACAATAATTTTTCACAGGTTAGTGTCGTCGTGGTAAAGTTTTTTGATCACAGTAACATCGCTGTATAACTACGTATTGATACATAAGCATGTCCATTTCCTATTTCCATTATAGTCGTTGTGATGCAGTTCGTTGTGACAAAAGGCATTGTTTATTACAGGTCAGACGTGACCCGTCGAGTAATTGGTCCATATGCAGTTCGTTTTCGATATTCCGTGGAAGCTTGGTTGCAGAACCTCGGACGGCACATAGCTGGCGTCGATCCTTGGATAGTCCAGGTAAGTGTGTCCATCACATTTCGAGAACATTCCATTCCCTGAAGTTCCAACCAAAATTCTTCCACTCGTCGTGTTGTTTTCTGGACAGGCACGTTGTGACCATTTAATCCAGTTAACATCTTGAAGTTAGATACTGTAGTAATGTCACTAGACGATGCACCAATTACGCACTTCACATTTTCAGTTTTTTTTTTTAAAATATAGCTCACCTAAATGTTAGTAGTTACTTATCGAAGAAATCGTTCATCGCGTTTACAAAGGTACGATGCATCATGAATGTCATTAACAGTTTCTTTCACATAGGTTTCTGCGTAGTTGCAGACTTGTAATGTACGTTAATGTCCGTGAACAGTGGTTCACTACCCATTTTTTTTTTTTTTTTTACATTTTGGCACTCGTTGTTGTTCAAATTTTCACATAGTAACAGTTACATTATACATCAGTTAAAAAAAACATAAGTAATCATACATATACGCGTCACATATTTTCATAGCATAAACATAATACAGTTACACATAAACATGTTTACATCATCATTACATAACTATAAATTATTACATTGTGTCACATTTGATTACATGAATTGCAGATATTTACGTCCTCTTTGACGGTTTTGCTGGGATTTTATCGATGTTTTTTGTGATTTCATCTGAAATTAAGATAGGTTAGACACAACATTCATTACATCAGTAGGCAAGACCAGGCGTTTTCACTACTCAATAAATATTCAAAATAATAATAGACGGAAAACTCTTCGATTCCTCGCGTTTTGTGCGTGTATGTATAGTGTCTGTGTGGCCTTGGCTACTGGTAGATGCTTTTCTTGCTGAGAGATGTGCGTCTAATCTATTTCTCGAAGTAAAAGATCGCTTCACAGATGACGTCTGTCGGTTCGTCAGGTGTCATACCAAGTCAGTGGTACCTACAGTCACAAATGTTCCGTGAAAAATTAATATATCCTTCACTGCTACGTAATCATAAAATTTACTTTAATATTCAGTCTTCTCGGTGGTGCCGCGGCGTTGAAAGAAAAGTTCTTCTGTCTTCAACTGCGTCACTGTAACCGCTGAAATGAAAATTTCTATACTACTTATTATCTGTGTTGTAGCAAACAGAGTTTTGCGAGTTGCTTAGCAATGTTTTCATGGGTATGACTTTGACATTATTTAGCATGAAATGCTCTAAGATCTCGGTGTGCGTATAGCCCAATAATTTTGTTAGTTCTAGGATGTTGTAACAGATACGCACCAGGAAGCGGTATGTTAACAATTATATAAGGTCCTTCATATAGCAGACGCCACTTAGCATTGCGTCGTTTGAGTGCTACAGATTTATGATGAGTACGAAGTAGTACAAGCATTCCTACCTTGAATTTTTGTTTTCTTTTTATTATGTTTGTGTGATGTTTGTTTCGTATCTGTGCGTGATGTGCCAGTGTAGTCAATACTTCTTTTATTTTCCGTTCAGGTGTGATTTCCTTGTCTGACAACTTAGGTAGTGGTTCTATCCATTGATCGTTCTGTTTGCAACTGAACATGATCTCGTTAGTGTGTAATTAGTATTGTAAATATTTAAGTTATTGTGTATGTCTTCGAAAAGACTTAGGTAGGACACCCAATTAGTATGTTTTGATGAAATATAGGTCCTCATGAATCGGTTTAGTTCTCGGAAAAGTCTTTCAGTCGCGTTACATTGTGGACTAAACCTTGAAATAAATATACTTTTAATGTTATTGTCCTTCAAGAAATTTCTCCATTTGTACCCAGAGTAGTATGCTGCATTATCTGACAGAATTGCTTTAGATTTTCCCACGTGCGTCAGGTAATCACTTGAGAATCTTCGTATTATAGCATTTGCTGTGGCGGATTTTAAAGCATAAAGTTTTACATATTTAGAAAATATATCGTAAAAAGCTAAGATATATTTGACACCTCCAGAGCTTGCTGGATGCAGTACATTGCATTTCCAGGGGTTTACTCGGTAAAATAGAATGTAAATCTGTTTTTGTGGATAAATTCTGAGGTTTTGATTTTTGACATATGACACATGTTTTCAGTTCCCTGTAAATTTTTCTTCTCATATTGCTAAAATAACAGTATGTGCTGAGCTTTGCCAAACACTTTTTCGTCCCATAATGACCCCAAACTAAGTGTGTGTGCCAAATTAGATTACGTTCAGACTCTTTGGGAATGCATACACACCAGTTAGTAGCATTTGGATGTCGGCGATAAAATAACACATCATTGTGTAACTTGTAATACCTAGTCAAAGGATGATTGTGTTTTTCTACCAGTAATGTTATTATCTTATACCAGTGAGGATCAGATTTTTGTAATTTAGCCATGTTTCTGCACATATCAATATAATATTGGTGATACTGCTTGTCTTGCATTAAGAGAATCCTGTAGTCATTTATATTTTCTAAGTCACTGTTGGTTTCATTCATACCTTGTGGAAGTCTAGACAAAGCGTCGGCAATGGTGTTGTCCTTACCTTTTATGTACTTAATTTCAAAAGAGTAGTTCTGAAGTGTAACTGCCAGTCGTGATAGTCTAGGATGTACAAGTTTACAAGTTAACAAAAATGTCAGGGCCTGGTGATCGGTATAAATTACTGTATGTTTTCCAAGTAAATAATAATTGAATTTCTTGAATGCCCAGACTATGGAAAGTGTTTCTAACTCAGTAGTGGAGTATGTACGCTCACATTCAGTTAGAGTACGACTTGCAAACCCAATAATTCTTATCTGTTCCTTTTCTTTATTCTTTACAACTTGAAATAAGCAACAGCCAAAGCCAGTACGTGAAGCGTCACAAGTCATACAAAAATCTAAATTGAAATCTGGATGGGTCAATATGTTTGCATTCACTAAAGCATGTTTAATTGTATTAAAGTCATTCTGGCACTGTTCCGCCCAGATCCAAACTTGATTCTTTCTGAGTAGATTTAGCAGATGTTTACTGTTCAAAATTGGTTGTGGTAAAAAAACGTCTGAAAAATGAACATAGCCCAAGGAATGATTTTAACTGCTTTTTAGTTCGAGGGCTAGGAAAGTTTCTGATAGCATCTAATTTACTGGGATCAGGACGTATGCCCTGTGAATTAATGATATGTCCTAAATATTTTATCTCACTGCAACCAAATTTTGATTTTCTAAGATTGGCTGTGACTCCAGCTTGTGCAAATTTTTCTAAAATTTTTTGAAGTGTGTCAACGTGTTCATTCCAAGACTGTGTAGCTATCAGCATATCATCTACATAGTGTGTGACTGTCTCAACTAAATCATCGCCAAGCATGGTATCCAGGGCTGTAATGAATACCCCAGAACTGACATTCAATCCGAAGGGTAGAACACAAAACTGATAGGTTCGCCCCCCGAACATAAATGCAGTATATTTCCGAGAATCAGGAGTGATACCTACTTGCCAAAATGAATTAGTGAGATCTATTGTGGAAAAATATTTTGCATCTAGAAATTTCTGTAATTGCTCTTCTAAATTTTCGGGTTTTGTGTGAACCGGTAAAATTATTTCATTAATTGCCCATGCGTCTAACACTAGCCTAATGCTACCATTTGATTTTTTGACAACAAGTAGAGGACTACTGTAAGGTGAGGTGGATGGTTCAATGACCTTCCAGTCTAACATTTGTTTTAATTCTTGCCACACAGCAGGTCGTTGAGATAACGGTACGTTATATGTCTTGTGGTTGTACACATACGTGTTGATAACACCTAATCGTTTGGTAAAAACTTGTAAATATTTGGATAACACTTCCTGTAGTTTTATACGTTCATGTACACTGAGAGCTGTAGCTTCATTTATCTTATGATCAAGCAATGTTTTCAAGTCCATTAGCTCTGTGTCAGATGAGTGTGTGTGCGTGTCTTGAATGTCATTGTCAAGTACTAACTGAACCTTGTACCCTGTACAGTGTTTGTCATGCTTTAGAGTTCTCCTGTCCAAATCAATAATAATTACACTGCCTTTATCATTTAAAATGCATTTACCTTTGGAGAAGTCTATAATGCAGTCCTTCTCGCTCATAATATCTATTCCTAATAAGCAATTTGTCACAAGGTTTTGTACAACCAGGAATGGCCATTGTACGGTTCCATTCCCTATTTTAATGTTTACAAAAACTTGCTTCGTAACCCTACATGACTTATTACCTAGAGCAGTAGTTATTTTACAGTTTTGGGCAGGAAACTCAGGCACAGGCTCCAATTCACACATCTTTTTATAGAAATTAAAAGACAAAACACTCACAGCTGCACCTGTATCTAAGATAATAGTAGTTGGAATCCCACGTACTACACCAGTAGTAGATGCAAAAACAATTTCATTTTTGTTTGTACGACATTGTGTACTGTCCTGCAAAAGTTCATCTGATATATTGTCATTGTGGTTGTATCTTATAAATAAAACAGGTAGTTTTTGTTTAGAATTATTAGGCATATCAATATTTTGTTGTTCAATTGTGGTGTCAAATAACTGATTAACATTGAAGTCGCCCCCCAAGAATTCATCAGCCACGACCCGGGGCATAGAAGTGACTGTTTCTAGTTTGTTGGATTAGCATTTGTATTAGGTACTGACACAGATTGAGGTTGTGTATCAGGTGTCATTTCTATTATATTCACATTCGGATATTGCCTGTTGTGATCTCCAAACTTTTGCGGTTGTTGTTGCTGTTGCGCATTATAACTTACCTGTCGGTCGTAAGGTATGCTTCAATTTTGTCCTGGTGGCTGCTGTGGTAAAGCAGTGTTTGAATGAAAGTATTGATCGCTACGAGTCCAGCCTTGATGCTGTCTTGGTTCGTAGTTATTATTATTTCTATTTCTGTTTTTGTTGTTACATTTGTATCCGTTGTTACCGTTGTTGTTATTACCGCGGTGCCTTTTGTATGGATTGCCGCATGGAGTGTTATTACTGTTGTAACTGTTGTTCGTATTGGAATACGCGTGTTGATTTTGATTTCCGTATTGTGACGGCATGTGAGTTTGCTGTTTTTGCTGTACCGCGTATCCAACTGTGGGCGCGCCAGAATTGAGTTGGCAAGCCTGCAAGGGTTGGTTATACCACTGGTATAAACATTGTGGCTGCTGTTTTGCCGCGCGAAGCGCTGATCTTCTAGTAACATGTCGACCGAATCTAAAGCTGTTAAAAAATAATCTGGATCGTCATCCGGAATATGTAAGAGTTTTTCTTTAATGTTGAAAGGCAATTTGGCCTTCAACGCACGGAGTATATCACGTGTTGCGACTGGTTCGTCTAAAAAATGTCCCGTGTTCAAGTATTTTTCAAAATATCTGCGTGAGTTACCATTTTTACTGTTAAAAGTTTCAGGTTCTAAAATTTGTCTCCCGAGTCGCTCCTGGACGGATTGCGACCAGAATTTGTTCAGAAAGGCACGCTCAAACTCACTGTACGTGGTACATACGTCAGCTTGACTGTATGCCCAGACAGCTGCATCGCCTTGGATGTAACCGATAATATATGAAATCTTTTTCCGGTCACTCCAAGTGCGTGGAAATGCGTTACTAAAAGATTTAAGAAAAATCACCGGATGAATGGTTCGTTTTTCTGGGATAAAAGCCTGAAATTGCCTGTGTTTTATTAAGCTTTCTTCTTCCTTTGCATTATGATATGGATTTCTTCCACTGTAATTACTGCAATGTTCAGCTGGGCGAGTAATTACGATAATGTTGCTGTGGTTTACCATGATAATAGCTTGTGTTTGTGGTTGCACGTCGTGGTATGTGTTGTAGTCGTGGTGTGTTTTGTTCTTGTGTGTTTGTCGTGTGCGGTATGTGTGCGTCATACTCGAATGTATATTGGTTTCTGAACTGTACATTTTGACTGATATCTTCGTTACATTCAGACTGTGGTTGATTGGTGAATTGTCTCATGGGTGCAGTGACGGATTGTACTGCGTCACTAATCAGCTGTTTGTTATTAGTGATGTATTCCGCTACGGAGTCGTGTACAATTGTTGGTGAATTTTCACGTATGCATCTATCAAAATGTTTGTCTTTATTCTCTACCCAATCATGAAATTCTTTATTAATATTTTGAAAATGAGCTGTGGCATCAGATTGTAAGATGTCAGTCAGGTGTTGTTCAACATCGTCAAATTTATTCTGCACGTCAGTAATTCGTTTTTCAAGGTTGTCGTGTACTGAAGGATATGTTTGAATTTGTTCAGTAAGAGCTTCACACGTGACATTAAGGTTTTTAAATTGTGTCTGTAAAAGTGCTACGTCATTTGTAGTCTTTTCTTGTATCGTATTAAGCTTGGAAAATTTCGTACTGAGCTCAGTCATCTGTTTGGTCAGTGTGGCGTCCATAAGTTCTACACGTTTACATAAAGTGTCATTACCTGTCTTGATTGCTATGAGATCAGATTTAATTTCGTCATTTTGTGTCTTTAACTGTGTCTTTAAGGTTGGCATGTTTTCCGCGTTCTGTTTCATTAGCATTTGTAACATGTTGGCAATGTTTACTGTTTGCAAGGTCTCTGCCCCCGCCGCGTCATTAGACGTGACGTCATGTATTAACATGGGCTCTGACTGAGACTTTGAAATTTTTGTGGTGGACGGTCTATTGTCAAAATGTCCGTTAACACTTGCGTCAATATTTGATGAATCGTCACTACCGGTTGCTGTCGTAAAGTCATTTTCTAACACTTGTCTCTCGTCCGAGTCGGATTGCGTCTGAATAGTATGTCTTTGCTGTTCCATCTTTGCGTATTGTTTTCTAGTTATGACCATGCCACACGTGATATATGTTTCAAGAAAATAATGTTTGACACTGGTTTTAAAATAAAATGCAGTTGAGCACGAATCGCTCGTAGCAACAATGGCTGTTTGTTAATTTAGGAATGTAAACTGATTATTATTGTTAATGGCTGCTGTCCGTGTTACAACGTATCGTACAGAAGTCGGCCATATTGTACACTCGTGTATTGGTATTGTTGCAGAAGTTATTGTTTAAGGAAAAGTACTGAGAATGAAATTTATCACTGAAAACTACTACGCGCGAAAGAAATACTACAGAATCCACTGAAGAGCTAATACACTGAATTATGCATCTGGTCAAGCCTGCCAACGCAAAGATGCTGCGTCTTACCTTATTTTGCTGGAAGCTTCATTGCGTCTTCCCGCAAAATTTTATAATTGGCAAATATCTTCAGATTTTTGTTATTTCTCATATAGTCAAGTCCAGGTCCAGAAAGTTGATTTTTCAGATGAAACAAAGAGAACAATGTAATAAATGACAAACTGAACAACGTCCTGTCACGGTCGCCAATATAAAATAAATAAAATAAAATAAAATAAAATATTAATTTTTCTATCTGTATGATAGTGATTGGTTGTAATTAATATTTGCTTATCTGGAACGTGGACATTTAATTATTTGGTATCAGGCGCTTGACAATGGCTTTTTCGTAAATGCAATGTTATTCGTAGTTGACCGTGAAATAAGACTCAAATAATCGGACTTCGTATTTAAATCGTTTCCAAAGACTGCTGCGGTAGGTGCGGACTCAAATCTAAATTCTCAATATTAGAGTAATTTTACCAGCCATGTCAATACGTCGTACAGAGGTGACTGTCTACTAAACATAAAAAGTTTACACAGTTAGTTAAATCAGATATATTCAACCAATAAGCCTACAGTTAAATAATTCTACTTACTTTCATAAATATAAATTCTTTACAGAATCGAGTGCCTAGTAAGATTGCAACTCGCAGTGTTCTTATATATCAAATATGGCGGTGTGCCAGTCAATGAAATATACGTGCTTCCCGCACCACTTATCCAAGACCTCTCCCTTCTTAATGAGAACATAAGAGTATCGTAATTGTGTTTTTTGTTTCATCAGCGACATAGCGCTGCAGTTCTGTGCCATAGGCTTTATTTATTTGTCAGAGATTAATTATTTAATTAAAATTTCGCGTTTCCGAGGAAACTCACGCATGGCATGCAAATGTGCCTTTATATGTACCACTTATTAAAATACTCACTACTTGCTAATTGGCGCTGTTGATAAAAACGTTCATTTGTAGCAGCACTATTTTACGACAGACGTTCGATGTGTGTACCATACTTGAAAGTTCCATGGCCCTTTAAAATAAGTTTTTTGCGTTTCTGAAGTGTCTGTGTAACCTATTAAAATACACAAAGCTGCACGCTTGTTGGCACTACAGATAAAGACATTTAGGTTAACAGCATTTGTGGGTACTAATTAAATGTGCTTGTGCAGAGGTGTTCAAGTTGTATCCGAACATCGACTAACCAAGTTAAGCCTTGTTCTGACAGGCAACATTAAGCTGAGACATACTTATTCAATAGTTGTAGGCATATCTGTATTTCTTTTTCAACACATCGTTGTCTGGAAATTTTCTGTAGAGTACAAATCAGAGAAATGATCTTGATGAAACAGGTTTTTACACAGTCCTTTGCAGCTATATCAGTGGGAAAGGATTCCACTCTGCAATTTCTTAACTCCAAAATTTTACAAGGAAGTACTACTGCAATCACTCTATCTCCACTTGAGCAAGCTCTTAGAGGAGGCGTACAGAATTATATTTTATGTTACGGAAAATTAATCATACAAACCAAACAAAAACATCTACATTTATTTCATGAAATCCGAGAACAACACATGTTGCGAATGAGGAAGGAAAGATAAGTTACTAATGTCTTTTCGAAATAATGTTTCACACCCTGCCATTCGCAATGGTGACTGCAGTAGCAGTCTCTATGTAAGAGGCATAGTGTTACCAGTTTTTGTGGGTTGCTGTTTGGACTAAATAGTAAAAGTGTTAGCACAGATTTCAGCTAATTGCCTCATACTATTAATAACACACCACCTTACTTTGTCACCTAGTTGACTGTCAATGATTTTAAAAACATAGTGTAATACAAGTCACCTAGTAAACTGATCATAATTTGTCACTGACCATCACTGACCACTGAACATCACAGTGCACTGACGAGCATTCATCACTGACCTCCATTGATCACTGACAATCACTGATCACTGACCATCATTTATCACTGATCATTATTGTCTGTTCCTATTACTGACCCTAAGGAATTCATTTTTATGTATCACATTGGATCAGAATGGACTGCAGCAGATTTTAAAATGGCACAACAAACTGTTGCTGAAGATTTATCGATTAAAAAGGCCGCTGAAATTTTCAAATACCTTGAGAAATACACTGCGAAACAAATTAGGGGGAGGAACTGGATCAGACCATAGGTTAAGAAGGAAATGTACCCACTGCATTAAAACAAATGAAGCTACAGTGAGTTTGAAGAACCAACATTCTGTTAGATTCATTGGTTCAAAATATGGAATAAAAATGCTGATATATTCTTAAAGCTTTACTTAATAAGTATATTTGTGAAATTTTTATTCTCAGTGTCAGACCCTAATCCAGCAGTATGTAAAGTTGTATGCAAGAAATCTAACTAGGTTTAGACAGAGGAGACCAAGAAGTTAGCACTTCTACCATCAAACTCGGTGTGTAAAAATGTACAATAACAATGTTTATGAAGTGTCTTATAATTAATTAAAAGAGAAATTAGTTAAATTTTATTCTCAATGCCTAAAAATTATTGTCTGGTTTCAGTAGACGAGAGGAAGATGTGGTTCAAGAAGAAGCATCCATTTCAACTTTCCATCAGACGTGCTTCTCAGACATTGGGACAACTATTCGAAAGAAGACGATGAAGGTCTTAAAAACATTGTGTTTATGAGGGTAGAATGTGGAAGAGAAGAACATTACGATTGCCAGGAGGGATATAATGATGATTATGAACAGTAGTAGAAGAAGAAGCAAAAGAAGAAGAAGAGAAAGAGAATGACATTCACAATCATTGAAGATGGTCTCCAGCAAATCGATAGCAGCTATCAACCCGAATTAACTGGTAGAGCGATTAGCATTCTTGCTAAGTTCGAAAGCAGTGGGTAATAACACATATGATAATGAAATGCTGTCTTCGAAGAGGAACTTCGAGATGCATTCGATTGTCATATGAAATTGGAGGGAAAAATGAAGTGAACCTGCATTTAGAACTTGAGAAGTCATAATCGGGCTCAGTGTGGTGTTCAAAGTCAAAAAGTGTAATTATAAGCATAAACGTTGACAGTTTCTCACACCGCTCACCTGTGCAAAAATTGTTGCCGAGAAGACATGAGGGTGCTGTTGTTTCTATGGTGACATATCGTTGTTTGCGTTAAATATGCACCTTCCCTTTCATCATGTACAGTTTGTAATAATCTCTCCTAGCCACAATAAATCGTTTTTCTTGTCATAGATTCAGAATCAACGAATATGCGTATTTGGGATTTGTTCACTACGAAATATAAACCACTGTTGTTGGAAGAATGTAATTAATTTTTTATAGTAGTTTCCTTATCAGTCGTTCACGGTATTGCCACAGTCGCGCTCGAAACAATGGGACTACATCCTTGTACCTCCAAGTGTTGCACCTACACAGAGTGTTTGACCACGGTCTGCGACGCACGTTCGCCGTTCGTAAATCACAGATGGTTATTTGAATGGTACGAGATGTATCGCAGACAGAAGTTAACTTATTGAACACTCCCCTATCACTTTTCTACGTTTTGTAACCCATTTTGATTTGTAGTCGTGTAGATTATAGCGCCATCCATCAGGAAACGATATAATTGTTCCATACAAAAGTTACTTATTTTTTTCCGTATGATCCGAATCCACTTTAAAAATTGGGGGTTTCCCATTGAAGGTTTCAAATTTAACCCGTTCCACCTCATACGG